>NC_143578.1:243230034-244430034 GCF_048544385.1 Mastigoproctus giganteus
GTAGTGCATGTTCACTTATTTCTTGGTGTGTAATTTCAACTTCGTATTAATAAACATCATCAAGAGAAAAAATGTGTTACCTTACTTTTCGAAAACCCCTCGTATGTAGACATGTATGGTATCTTTTGTACCGCGGCTCCAGGAACATTAGTCCATCTCTACCGTGTTACTCTGTGTAGATACGAAAACTCTGTTGAATGGCCAGAAACGAGTGTAATGTTATGTTTGCGTAGAGTGTGTTGTTGTTTATGGCCTCTTTGCCACTAGGAAGGTGATCTCCTAGAAAGCGTGCCCGTCTACACCACCTCCTCATCGTCCAGGTCATGCATATATGCTGCTGCACGTAACCAGGGACACATCTTACATCTTAGTAAGTAAATATTACCCCCCCCCCCCATCCCAGTTCACCGCTGTCCACGGTGTGGCTCATGAAACGAGCAATAAACAGATACTAATACTCTAATGCATTAGGGCTTAAAGCCTCAAGCTGCGAAAGAGATTAGACTATGTGTATTTTGGTGCAATTGCGTCGTTTATACACAGCTAAATATAAATTAGCAAATTTGCAATAGCGGCATCGTTTAAGTTGCATCTCATATTGTGAATACCTTAACGACAAGTTGCCATGACATTGCACTACTTCGAATAAGTAACGCTTCACCCGAAGGAGAAGACTGTTGTTACTTATTCTCAGTGGAGACCACCACCCAGACGGCACCGTTTCAGGGCTATTTTGTATTTGTGTGGGATAATAACTCGATTATCCAGTTGTCCCTATTAGACTTAGAAAAGCAAAAAGGTAGAGGGAAAGTAATAGTAGGAGTGGAAGAGGAAAAGAAACGCTGTAGAAGAATGAAAGGAACAGTAACTCCTTGAACTCATGCCACTCAAAAACTCAAACTCCTGGAATAGGCAACGCTTCCCCAGTGGAGAAGGACTGTTGTTACCTATTCTTGGAAACTCCGGACATCATCAGGCTCCCCCTGGTGCCGTTTCAGGGCTATTTTGTATATGTGTGGGATGATAAGTCGACTATCCACTTGTCCCTATTAGACTTAGAAAAGCAAAAAGCTAGAGGGAAAGTAATAGTAGGAGTGGAAGAGGAAAAGAAACGCTGTAGAAGAATGAAAGGGACAGTAACTCCTTCAACTCACGCCACTCAAAAACTCAAACTCCTCAAATAGGCAACGCTTCCCCAGTGGAGAATTACTGTTGTTACCTATTCTTGGAAACTCCGGACATCATCAGGCTCCCCCTGGTGCAGTTTTGAAATATGGTATGGGATAAATATATCAGCTATCCTCAATATCCCTATAAGACTGAGCAAAGAAAAAAAGAGGTAGGAAAGTGATAGCAAGAGAGGGAGAGGAAAAGATGCCGTAGAAGAATGAAAGGGATAATTAGTTATAATTCGTACGAACTGAGAGCTCCATGCCCCGGCTGGGCAATGCGTCCCCCTGACGGGGACTGTTGTAACCCAGTCAGAGTCCTGCAAAGATGATTAAGATCTTGCTCTGGTGCCGTTTCTGGCTCTTTAGCCTTCATCAGTGGGTAGATAGGCGTACTGGTTAGACCAGACGTGCTTTTCAGTTTCCGGATATTTCTATGGAATTAACCCTTCAGGGACCCTTTATTGGTCCTGCTTTGGGACTATCTAGTGACCTGTATGGCTTAAAAAAAAAAAAAAAAAACCGAAAAGGGACAGTCGCCCTTATTCACTCATTTCTATATGACTCAACCCTGGTGCCGTTTCAGGGCTATTTTGTATTTGTGTGGGATAATAACTCGACTATCCATTGTCCCTATTAGACTTAGAAAAGCAAAAAGGTAGAGGGAAAGTAATAGTAGGAGTGGAAGAGGAAAAGAAACGGAGATTAGGCACCAGCGAGGTGATCTGATAGAGGTGTATAAAGCCTTGAATTGTTTGAGCATGCTCAATGCTGATGGGATTCTTCCTCTTGCTCAGAATAATCACTTAAGAGGGCATAAATTCAAATTGAGGAAAGACGGATGTAGGATAGACGTGAGGAAATTTGCCTTTAGCCAAGTTTGGTCTGCAATAGGCTAAACAAACTGTCATATTAGGGCCACCCAAGAACTAACTTGTTTTTTTTTTTTTTTTTTTTAGTTGTTGGCGCATCAGCTTCTGTGGCCATAATACACCTCCCAAAGTTTTTGCATTTACTCTGATCTAAGCCCTGATCTTGGGTTGCCAGGCAGGCACTTTACCCACCCCGCTAGCCCAGTGTCAGAACTAACTTGTCTCGCCATGTGTATTATTCGTATGTCTATAAATTGTGCTGTTCTCTAGTTTATTTGCTGAACAAAAAAACAGAGTTTCCGGGATAAAACCTTTGCCATCCACACTGAAAACCGTCTAACTCAGCCACGGAATAAAAAAGAGCCGATAAAAGTTCCTAGATTCATAGACAAGATTCGAACCACTGTCTTTTCTGCCTAGGATGGTCCCCCCATTAGGCTAAGATATCATATGCCGTTAATTGTGCATGTCTCAAAATACCGTCGAATTAGGGACCGACTGACAGGCTACAATTGCCATCGGGACCAATATTGTTTGTAGCAAGTTACCGTTGCAAAAAAAAATTATATGAAATCGATGAGAGAAGCTGGGGCCAACTACAACCAGTTCCAAATGGATGGCCAGTGCTCAAAACAGAAGGAACTGGAAAGTTGCTGGAGAGGCCTTCATCCTGCAGTGGATTGAAAATGGCTGATGATGATGATGACAACCAGTTCACTCCTTCATTGATTGTTAATGGTTTTAAAGAAAGTGGGACCAATGATAGTGTAAGCCATAAATCCGAAACATACTATAACCTTTAATAGATGAAGTGATTCCCAACTGGGTTTTTTCTACCAAAATCCGACAATTTGTGCCTAGCACAGATCCATCAAGATGTACTTGCTTCGCCCATAAGATGTTAAATGAGTATTCTGGATTCTCCACAAACTTGTCAATAGTTCACTGGTTGAAATCACGACTATATGGATAGCTTTATGAACTTGACAAGACTTGACTACTTAAGTTATACCAGCTTCAAACTTTTTATGTTGACGACGAAGAATATGATTCCAACGAGCAAACACTGGAATTCTCTGATCCCAGTCATTTGTTTTTATAACGAGCGGAAAAGATAATTGGTTAGTGACGTCTGGTGGTTAAATTTCGAACTAATTTTGTTGGTTAAAAAAATCCCACCACGTACTAATTACAATGCAAACACCTTTTTTCGATACTACTTATTTTCGAGTTATTAATTTTTAAACGTTGGAAAGGACTTTTATGACCACCGTGTACAACATTAGGTGTCAGTAATTCTAGAAATACCTTACTTTCTAGCTTACCAAGTACTTTGAGTTCTTTGTTTCGAAGTATTTCACAAAATGAAAAAGATCTACAAGAAATACAGAAATGGATATGAAATTCTGCCGTACTGCATATAGGCTGTCAGAACAGCACACGCGATTTCGTTGATGACTTAAAGGAATTTGCCAGTGGTGACAAAAAGTATGATTGTTTCAATACTTGAAGAGAGATGGGAAATCGCATCTTGACCAAGTGTTCTATAGGTCTGGAAATCAGAAATATGAACTCCTGAAAGGTGAAAACGAAAAACAACAAGATTAACTGTTAGCATGAATTATTCCTAAATGGAGAGACTGGATTTATATAAAGTGGGTGATAAAACTGTTTTTTTTTTTTTTTTTTAGTTTGACGCCCATCTCATTATTCACAGATATGAGCTTTTAAAATTATTGAGCACTCACGGACCCCGTAACACTTCATAAGAACCGAATTGACTTCCCATCCCCTATTATTGCGTAAATGGGGACTTGATACGGACTGTGTGCATCAGAATACCATTCCGGTTAGTAACTAGTATGGATACGGTTATGTACATATTTGATTTAAAAAGAATAAAACAAACAGTTTCTAAAATAGCATTTCGTTTCGTAAAATATTTCATATCGACCGCTGAGCAAAATACTACAATTGAAATTGGGTTTTTTACTCCGAAAAAATTTGCATAATACTGGTGCGACCACCCCCATAAATGCATCTTAATAGTTTAGCTGACCTGAGACAGTTCAAATATTGCAAGGCTCAGGTGCATGGATACAGAAGCTCTTATGGTTCTTACTATCTAACCATCTTTTTTTTTCTTTTTTTTTTTTTCTGAATAAGAAACTCAATTTTACATTTTTAGAAAGGAACTGAGGCCCTCATCTAACCGTCGCCTCCATGCATTATATTTCAGTGAACCCCCCCCCCCCCCAAAGTTTAACTTAGCTTATTTTTAACATACTAATGCATTTCTAACTATGACAATTACAAATACTGGCAATTTATCCATAGTTCAGAAATCCGTATGGTGCTGAATCTATATAGTTGAGAAAGTTCCAAGACTGAATTCATTAAATATACCTGAAAATAGAATATGAAAAATTTTTTAACCTAGAATGTCTAGGTTTTTTTTTTTTTTATTTTTGTTTATAGCAAGTAGCACTTTTGGTTGCTCATATGCAAAGGTTTATTTTTAACTGTTATTGAAGATAGACAATTTCCCAGCGTTGATTTTAGGATGCTTTTTTTGGGGGGGGGGGGGACCTATGAAAATTTGCTGTCTGTTGAAGAACCACGGAAACTATCAAGAGGTAGAACATTTCAAAGATGACTGAAGATATATGCTCTGAAATTTGAATATTATGTGGTTGTTGCCAAACTATGATACCTGAATTTTAAATATGGATAGATTATGAAACTTTTTTGTGCCCATGTTTTTAATAACAGATCAGATGGAAGTAAGAGCTGAACTTTCAAAATAACTGGTTTAAATTTACCAATCAATCAAGCAAACAAAACTGCGGTTCTCCGAACAGAAGTTTCCCACAAAAAAAAAAAAAAAAAAAAAAATCAAGACTAGGAGGCCGTACTGTTAAAAGACCGGGGAATTTGAAGAAAATCTAGCTAAGCAAGAAAATCTAGAAAATCAAATTGAAGAAAATCTAGCTAAGCAAGTAAAAATTGGAAATGACTCCATGATAATCTTCCTACTCTTATCGTACAAAAATAATTGTCACCGTTTCTAAACATTCCTCAACTATCTTACAACGTCATCTTATTCGCCTGGCCTTGCACTGTTTTGTATTCCTTTCCTCCAAACACTCGAGAATTCATTAATCAATGATTATCCTGTGAAGTTGACGTAGCTACATAACAACGAACAAAAAACTTTTTCCAAAAGGGGAATTCGGAGAAGCTTTTCAGCGATTATATAATCTATGGAAAAAATGTGTAAATAACATCATTTTGAAAAATTCTGCGTGTAGTTATTACAGTTATGTGCACTAAAGAGATGCCAATGGTCTCTTTTATACACTTGATTATTCGCCCTTGATTTTATACACGTAATAATACACTTGGTTATTCGCTCTCCTGGCTTAATCCCACGTAAGGGATACAGACCATATTTATTTGGTCAATAAACTGATTTAGTAATAATAATAATAATAATATTTATACATAAGTATACACCGAATTTTGATACTACCTTGTACAACGACGAGGGTTGTATCCTACCTTGTATAACGACGTTTGAAAACGTAGTTCAAACGTCGTTATACAAGGTAGGAAAACGTAGTTCAAACGTCGTTATACAAGGTAGGATATAAGTTGGCAACACTAATTCAAAATAAAATAAACACTTACACATCACTTTAGCTTTGAGAAAGAGAGGAGCCATTGAGAAGCCAGTTTACTTTCATTTTGACCTGATGATGGAACCAGCAAAATGTATTCAATAACGTATCCAAATAAGGTGTTGAGATATATAAATATTTTTGTGTGTGTTTTTCGATCATTTACTTCAAAATGAACTAATTACTATTCCAATTGGCAAAACAATGCAAGGAAGCAAGCTTGTACATGATCAGGCACATAAGCAAACTTGGTGCATAAGAGTTTGTCTTATTCTGGTTATGGAGCAGGAGACATACTAAATGGACTGAAATTAAACCTGATTTTTAGATATGCCTCAGTATGTAATGCACGTGATGTTCACGAAAAGCGTTCTGCTGTGTTATCAGTATTTAATACGCAAATTGCTTTTTTAGTCCTTGAAATGTCCTTGTATAAATGATAGTTCGAGAATCCATTATTTTAACTGTGACGAGTAAGGCATTATTCCCATCATAAAATTAAACTGGTGATTCCATGAAAATAAAGCATATGATCTTTTGTAAGCTGCCAAATTATGGAAGCATTCTGCAGATTATCATATGAATGGTATGAAGTCATAGAATCCAGTACCACAGGTCCATTTGCATTGAGAAAAGAAAATAATTGTATCCTATCTTGTTCCGATTATTCCCTAGATATGACAATGAACACTGCCTAGCAACACGACCAGCACTAATCACTAGGAGTACTATGCCTAGAATGCTACAAAATTTAAATAAACTTAAAAAAAATATAAGGGACTGTTGACAGTTAATTAAAAAAAATTGTTGAAGAACGATGTTTTATTAAAATAAAAACATTTCGCTCCTACTTTACTTTATGAAACATTAATAGGACTCAAAAATAAGGGCTTGCCTACAGTGCTGAATACTCTTATGCCAAATCTGTCTAGTCAGGTGGAAGCTCAAATAGATTGTGAAATGTTGAGTTTTGAGCAACAGAATGACCTCATCGCGCAATAACCGGTTCGTTTTGGACCGATAGTTAGTCCTTCGCAGGCTTTAAGGGATCCTGACCAAATACTCCCCATCAATTCCGTCATCAAATATATAAAAATACATACGTATAATTTTACGAAACTTGTATTTCAAATCAGTAACCTGTATTGTGTATGTGTGCGTGTATGACCTAGGGTAAATTTTGTTGTTCAAGAAAATATAGGAATAAGTCATGAGGGTAAACCCCAATCCTTTCTCCTAATATTGACTAACTGGCTTGATTGAGGCGGAATTAGAAATTCCGGAATGTGTCTACAGAAATCAAACCCAGACTTCTCCAAACGACTGCCAGACGGTGGTGTGTCAAACAGATTTATCGGCGGTGAAGGATGGTGCATGATCAAAGATAACATGAATCACATCTCCATCTTAAAATATCTTTCTCCATCACGTCTACTAGGGGAAAAAGTAAATGACGTTGTAGAAAAGATATTAACCTTTAAGGGCACAAAAGGTGATACTGTTGTACATGTTGAAACTAATAATATTAAGAGTCTGAGGTCTGAGGATTTACTTAGCAGGTACAAATTTGTGAAAAAAAGCCCGAGTTAGGATTGAATTGCAATGTGTTTGCAATTCTGCCAACACACGATAGGAGAGAGTACATGTTGTCAATAAATTCGACCAAGGAGAGAATGTGCAAGGCTTGTGGAGTAGAATTTTTCTAAGCGTCGGAGAGAAGTGTTTACAGGGACGGGACCCACTTAAATAGAAGGGGTACAAGACTATTTGCTGGAGCTATCGAGACAGTGATAGCAGAGCCAGAAAACTGCTAGTTTGAAAGGGCGGGAGCAAACATAGACTAGCGAATTAACTAGGGGCGCAGGCAGAGGTGAAAGTGATTCTTGAACTGCTTCTATTAGAGTAGGCAGCAGCCTGGAAAGCAAGGTTTCAGGGATTTCAAGCCCTACTGTGGACTGTGTAGGGTAACTAAGAGTAAGAACATGTGTATGTACTGTATATTTGCCTATACACTAATGCTAGCAACTTTGTAAATAAATTTGATGGATATGAAATACTCATGAAGTCATTGAATGCAGACATTATGAGGATATGGAGACGTGGAGTCACTCAAACTCAAAATGTCATAACTAGAAAAAGTGAGCTCCAATGCAAAGTTTAGTGTGGGCCCCCCTGAAAATATTTGTTTTGGTAAAAATAAAAAATCCTTAAAAACAAATCCTTAAAAATTGCCATGGAAGCAGCAGCTATGAAAAAAAATTATTGTGAAAAGAAATTATCGTCCGTAGACATAGTAAATTTTAACATAAACATAACTAAAAAATTAGATTTTTACTCAGTTAATTTTTTTTCTTTTTCGGGTATTTGGGCAGTGGGTCCCAATGCACCGCACTGGCTTAGTTACTTTGAGCAGTGCACCACTGCTCAAACTTAAGCAATGCTGAATTGGAATAAGGGCAGTATTAGGTATACAGGAACAACAAACAGAACAGGAACGGGAGAACGGGTTTCTGCTCTTAGTTAAGACGCATATTAAATTTAAGGCGGTGGATCAAGTCAATATAAGTGCCCAGTGCAATGTTGGAGCAGTTCGCTGTCACATATGCACTGAGAAAGCAAAAATGGGGTAAGACTGTGCTAGAGGTCTAATGACTGTATAACAAACAACTATTGTATACAGAAAAATAGAGTGCATCATTAAATTAGAATGTCTTATAATGGAGGATTTTAACAAGACGTTGACTGGAATTTGTGGTTTGGTCGTTCACACATTACAAGAACTTTGTAGATTTATTGAATGATTGTTTTCTATAGCGGCATGTTAGAGAGGAAACAAGAGGAAGCAGTACTCCAGATCTGGTTATTCTTTATGCATTACGAACCTACAGGTAAAAGACCCAGTGGGTGGCAGTGATCACAGTGTATTGATGTGAAATTTACTTAAAAACATAATTACTATCAAAAGTAAAGAGAAAGCATTAGCATTAGCATTAGCATTAGTAGAGGCATATGATACAAGATACCTGTCCAGCTGAGCCTTAAATTTATTTGAGCTATCAACTTCCACAACAAGGGATGGAAATCTGTTCCACCAACCAACTACCCGCTGGTTAAAGGCAAATTTCAGCACATCTATCCTACATCTGTCTTTCCTCAATTTGAATTTATGCCCTCTCAGGTGATTATTTTGAGCAAGAGGAAGAATCCCATCAGCATTGAGCATGCTCAAACCATTCAAGGCTTTATACACCTCAATCAGATCACTTCGCAGGTGCCTAGTCTCCAGACACTGTAATCTGCAAAACTTAAGCCTTTCTTTGTAAGAGCAACCATTCGTTCCATTCACTAATCTTGTTGCCCCTCTCTGTACTCGTTCCAACAGCCCTACATCCTTCTTAAAATGAGGCCTCCAGATCTGTATACAGTACTCAAGGTGTGGCCTGACCATTGCCTTATACAAAAATAAAAAAAATTCAAATTATTATTTTAGAGTTGCCCATAATTCAATACATTAACTCGTATTTGTGTCTGTATTGCCTTATACAAGGGGATAATCACCTCTTTATCCCTGCTAGAAAAATTCCTGTATATCATTGACAAGACACTATGACGGTCTGCAAGCTACTCTTGCAGACCGTCACTGCTCAGAAAACTTCATATTTGCCTGCACAATTAGCCCCAGGTCCTTTTCATTCTCTACCTCTGTCAGTTTAGTACCACAGAGTTGATACGTTGCTCTGGGGTTACTGTTTCCCATATGTAGTACTTTACATTTGTCAATGTTTAAACTTCATTTGCCACCTCTCAGCCGAACTGCTCAACTTTTCTAGATCCTGTTGCAGCAGCGTACTGTCAACCTTCGTATTGTCTGCAAATTTGGACATTAAGCCCGATATACCATTATCAATATCATTTATAAATACAGAAAACAACAATGTTTGCCCTAAAGGACTCCACCAATAACATTGGTCCACGAAGAGCAGATCCTTTTGGCTGATCCTTATCTATGGTGGTTTTTTTTTTTTTTTTTTTTCTTTTTTAGGTCCTAGCCACTGATATCTCAAAAATTTAGGTGTCAGGTTCTGCCAGAGTAAATAGCTATGCTATAATACTGGTGTACCTGGTCTGCCTCCACGGAGTGGAGTGTGGACAACGTTGTTTCCCATTAGGGGTCCAGCGGCTAAACGACCAGAGGAACAACGGTACACGACATTACACATATACAAAATCCATACACCTTTAAACCGACAGCATTGACAGTGTTCTGTTTCACACTCACAATGCAAATTGTGAGTGTGAAACGGAGATGGGGGAAACCTCTGGTACTGTTTGACACTAAACACACTCTGCACTCTACGTCCTTCTGGGATATTGTTCTTGCATTCCCCATATTGTATTGTGATGTTAACTGTCGCACAGTGACCAGCCATTGAGCCCGTACAACGCGCTGCACCCTTCACTTACCACAAACGCATTCACCATCTCCAGGGCAGTTTTATATACTAACCTAAATATCACTCCCTGGAGAGTTCACATGGCATCCAGGAATATTCTTCTTTTGTCTCAGATGCCAACCGCTGTGATCGACGATCCCAGTCTTTATGGAACTATCTCTACCCCAAGTGCTGCACGCAGTAATGGCAACTCCTACTTACCGTTGCATTCTACACTGTCCAACCTCTGCTCTCTGAAGAACTTCTTTCTCAACGACGCAGTCACCCTTTTTAATTCATTGGCAACAGACACTGTGAAATATTCTGAAGACAAGCAGTAGAGAGTGAAGAGCCTTTCTGAAGCGCACAGCTTGCTTGAACTAGAAAGAAGCTAGGAACTTGAACTTTATAAAGAAGATGGAATGACCAACATATAAAGTAACTGTTGGACTTACTTTTATATGATACTGTGAATGTTGTTATTTGGTGTTTTTAGGAGCATTAGCAACTAAGGCCATATTGCTCCGGGATATGCGGTGGTCATTCCCTGACCTTTCCGCATCTTCCGTATTTGGTGGTGACGGGCTCGAACCCCGGTCTAATCAAGAAGCGTGTGCTACGCACTGTTGCTCCTTCCCACCTGGCTACGGAGGCGCCGATACTGTGAATAATTTCCTCTGTTTATTTTGTCGATAATTGCATTTTTAAAATAACTGTAAATGATTGGCACTGTTGTAAAAATTGTAAATAATTGCACTTCTGTAAATATTGTAAACATGTTTTTTGTAAATATTGTATTGTACAAAATTGCTGTTCCTGCTTTTTTGTACACCCTTCTAGCCGGCCGGCTGTGTAAAAGGGGTGAAAGCAAACACTTTCTATAATAATAATAATAAAAACATCCATTTTGCACAACAATTTACAGTTTTGTCGGCGCGAGGTAGTTTTACCCGTTCGACGTGCTTCTTTTACCAACCGGATTAAACCAGTGGGTTAAACAAGTAGGTTAAACCAGTGGGTTAAACCAACAACACATGCTTTTCCGATATGGAAGCACGCAACATACGAGCTCGTACAATCATACCCATTTTATACTGCGAGCTATGTGGCATAATCTATTACGGATTGGGGTAGTCAAAATTCAGGGATCATTGAATGTGATCCCTGAATGGTTAAATTTTGCTAGGAAGAACTACGATCCGTGTTGCGTATGGTCTAACCTTCTTTCATTGGTGAGGCTACAGCAGCTCACAAGAGATCATGTGCACCCTGCCACGTTGCATTTTTTCTGGACAGAAATGGAAGCTTCCAAGTCGATAATGCGCCATGTCATCGGGCCCCCACTGTGCACGAGTGGTTAGAGGAACACATTGAAGATATCATCCATTCTGATTGGCTTCCAAATTCGCTTGACCACAATCCAAATAAATAATTGTATGGGATGTTTTGGAACTAGAAGTGAGGCGTGTGGACACGCACACGTTTAATTCCGACACTGCGAAAAGCTTTGCAGGCAGCATGGCTGCTGATCCAACTGACTGTTTCAGACATCTAATGGAGTCATTGCCTAGGCGAATAACAGCTACTAATCGTGCTAAGGGTGGCCCATAACGGTATAAGATATGTGGTCATAATTCAGTGCTCACTCAGTATATATACGGCACAATACGTCATAATTCAGGGATCATTGAATGTGATCCCTGAATGGTTAAATTTTGCTAGGAAGAACTACGATCCGTATTGCGTATGGTCTAACCTTCTTTCATTGGTGAGGCTACAGCAGTTCACAAGAGACCATGTGCACCCTGCCACGTTGCATTTTTTCTGGACAGAAATGGAAGCTTCCAAGTCGATAATGCGCTGATGCAACTAAACCCTACAACAACCAACTATAAATTGCGTGTGTCCTTTGGTCGGTTTGTCTGCTCTACTAGACAAAAACCCGAGTTTGGAGGGGGGAGGAAACCACGCACTTCTCTTCTGAGACCGAATCAACCGGCCGCAGAGTAAAACATTCCTCGTGTCATTATCGCGATTCGAATACGCTCATTTTCCACCCGGTATCCTGAATTAGTGGAGTGGTCAAGAGCGAGAGTGGAATAGCATACACGCTCAAAGAGTGTACCGTGGTTGAAGCCACGTGGTCGTGCCGGAGCACAGGCGGATTTAGGGGATGAACACGGGGATCGTGCCCCCCACATTGGAATTAGAAACGACATCATATCTTAAGTGAGCTGGATAGAAAAGAACCTTCTGAATCCGCTTATATGCTGGAGTATACATATGAAGATTTTTAAAGAATGGTAATTATAATCACTGTGCTACTGCGATGACTAAATTATGTGAATGGTTTACACTGGACTGTATGAAATTTTGTTTAGTCAATGAGTAAGTTTCTCCCAGTGTTGAGATGGAGCAGAGAAATTCAAAGGTCAGCCGGATACCCACCTACGTGAGAGGGAAATTACATAGGTTGTTTATTTTATTTTACTTTTTTATTTTTTCAGAATGGAAAAAGTCAGTGATTCCTTGCACCATATGGCTCGGACTGATGTCAAAATTAAGGTGCCCATATCTCGAATTTCAGATAATATGCACTAAAAATAGACAAATATGCAATAAAATAGATGAAAATTTGAAACAAAAAACGCTATTATATGTAATAATATTTTTACATTTATTTGAGTTTATCAGTTAACTGAATTTAATATTTGAAAATCAAAACTGTTAGTCAAAAGTTTTTAGAATAAGGAAAATTTTATTACTCGCATGTGTAATAATCGTACCATTGGTTCGTCTTTTATATTTGGATCAATGGTCAAACCAATGGTACAAACGTATTTACGAAAAACAGGATCAGCACAAAAAAACTTATTGAGTCACTTTACAAATATACATGGTCTCTGTGCTAATCTTAATGATATCCACCCACCAATATTTAAAGCCCCAAATACGCAAGGTTGCTGAAACCTATATCACTCAATTACTGCGAGTGGTCTGAGAGTTGGAAAGTAAGCAGAAGCGTATGTACTTGAATTTCTGGGAACCGTGATTTTTCGCAAATACAAAACTTGGAAGAAGAGGAAAAGGGTTGTGTCAAAGAACAAAATAAAAGTGAAATGAGGAAAACTAGGTGAATTGTCTAAAGTTGAAATGTGAAACTATTTTGGAAGAATGAGGGGAAATTGCAGTTCGGGACAGCAGAGACCATGGAAAAAGCTGTGAAAATGGGATACAACAAATACTGGAAGTCTGTGAGTTAGCGAGCGGAGCGAAAGAAAAATCACTGATTACTGCTCTCTTTTTTTTGTAACAGCTTTACACGGAAAGTAGTAGTAGTAGTAGTGGCATGTGATGCAAGAAAGCAAATGTATGAGCTTATGCAGCATCAGCCAAAAAAAATCACACCATTCCCTCCAAATGCCTGTCCAGTTCCTACTTAAATTTATTCAACCTATTAACTTCCACAACGACAGATGGATGTTTGTTCCACCAATTAACCACCCGCTGGCTAAAGGCAAATTTCCGCACATCTATTCTACATCTGTCTTTTCTTAATTTGAATTTATGGCCCCTTAGGTTCGTAATCTGAACAATTGGGAGGATCCCATCAGAATTCAGCGTGCTCAACCCATTCAAGGCCTTATACACCTCAATCAGATCACCGCGCAGGTGCCTAGTCTCCAGCCACTCCAATTTGCAGAACTTAAGTCTCTCTTAGTAAGAGGATCCCTTCATTCCCCTCACCGATCTTGTTGTCCTTCTCTGTACACGCTCAAGTAAATCTACATCCTTCCTAAAATGAGGCATCCAGACCTGTACGCAGTACTCAAGGCGTGGCCTGACCATTGCCTTATACAGAGGGACAATCACCTCCTTTTCCCTGCTAGCAAAATTCCTATATATCATTGACAAAACCCCATGACCTGCCCTGACAGCCTGTCTGCATTGCTCAGAAAACTTCATATCTGACTGCACAATTACTCCCAAGTCTTTTCCATTTTCTACCACCTTAAGTGTAGTACCACACAGTTGGTACGTTTCTCTGGGGTTACTTCTACCCATATGCAGTACTTTGCATTTGTCAAGGTTAAACTTCAGTTGCCACTTCTTAGCCCATCTGCCCAAATTATCTAGATCCTGTTGCAGTAGCACACTACCATTACTGTCATTAACAATCCTGCCAACCTTTGTATCATCTGCAAACTTTGACACTAAGCCTGATATACCTTCATCAACATTATTGATAAATACACAAAACAACAGAGGACCCAACACCGAACCCTGTGGGACTCCACTAATAACATTAATCCATGAAGAGCAGCACCCATTAATTACCACCCTCTGTCTTCTCCCACTCAACTATCCTTTTATCCATTGTAGCAACTTACCCTTAATACCATTCTGCTCCAGCCCACCCATGTAAAGTCTGCAGCAAAAGAGAAAGCTTATTTTTCACAACAATAAATAGGGGCGTATTCAAGGGTGGGGGGTACATTCCCTCTCCTGACCAAAAATTTTAAATTAAAGAAAAAGAACTTAGGAGGCGTTCTAAAAAAACTCAAAAGCCTGGTCACCATGCCCCCCTTATGATGATATCTCGACCTGGTCGCCATGCCCCCCCTTACGATGATACCTAGATATGCCACTGACAAGAAGCGATATTGAATTTTTTTTTAATACCTTACAACCTTTTTTGAAAACCTTACAACCACACCAACAGGCCTAGGGGAGTAGTTGTAACGTTTTATTCCCCTGGAAGTTTTGAATTTTATCCAAGAAACATAAAAACTGACCCCAAAATACATACATTTTTTCAGACACTAAACACCTCAAAACCTTTGTTTCTTTAATATAAAAACAAAACTAAATAAACAATACACTTTGCTTCATAGGATGTCCCTAACAGTTTGAATATACGATCACTACTTCCCCACCTTATCTAAAATGCCTGGGTTTGAGTTCTCTACGGGAGGAATTTTTATGGTTTTTTTTTTTTTTTTTTTTTTTGCCTGCCATGATTGAGTTACTGAATCTCGGATGAGGTGGCATGTTGCTGTTGGGGCACGTTGTTTCTTTTCATTAATCAATATAAGCAAACTGACCATATTATACCCAATTTATCCCCATAATATACTAATCCACATGATCTTAGCTGTCTTACCACAAAACAAAGAAACAAACATCTGCTGAGATTGCCATGCCATAGTCACGAATTTATGCGAGCTTTCTTGTAGTTGGGGATGACCAATCATGAGCTATCATGGTCTGTGTTCCACTCATTCCTGCCTACAACATGATTTAGATTGTATTGCACTTCATAGCCCCCTCTTTGCTAACAAAATAGTTTTCCGTGGAATTGCTGTTGAATACTTGAGAGAAAGATTCCTGGCTATTATCTCCCTGCTTTTAGACAAGACGGCACCCACTGTGGACCGTAACACTCTACTCTTAGTCAACCTTGAACTTGCTTTTGAGACTATTGCCTCCCGCTATTGTTTGCATAATTTGAAATTACTGTTCTTGATAGGTTCAAGGTTCTGTAAATTCTGTAAATCTTGTAAATATCTAGCTGTTTCACGGAAAACGAAAAACCTAATTATCTCTATATAGCTTTAGCATTGGAAATTAGGAGTGCTCTTGTAGCACGAATTTCTAGGCAATTATATGAACTGAGAGCTACATCGTATCCAGGTATCATCGTAAGGGGGCATGACGACCAGGTTTTTGAGTGTTTTTTAGTTAGATCTAGGAACCCTTATACGCATACACTGATACGCATGGTTAAGGGGGAATATGTCCCCTCTGCATCCTTTCAGGATGCAGAGGGGACTTTCACGACTGAGAGGACTTTCACGTCTCAGTGGATATAATCACTTTTTCCCCACACTGAGTGGGGAGAAGAGTGATTGCGTCCCATGAATAACCGGAAGAATTTTTGTGTGGCTTTTCGGAATTTTCGATCATTTTTCTCTCATAACGTTGCAGCTTTTTTCAGATGAGACATGATAGCAAAGTATGAAACGTGCAACAATATTTCCGTTCGTCTTCTGCTTTCCCCTGCATCGGTTGTTGTTGTAGGGTTTTAGGAGCATCAGTCAGTTAATCGGTCTCGGGTAGAAGCTCGAGTTTTTCGTTTCATCAAACGGGCAAATCGATCACAGAATAAACAAACAATATCCTGATCCTGACACACACACACAGGATTCATCCACGAGGCCTCTATAACTATTACTATAGCACTAACCTAAGCTTGTGAAACTTTTATGGAGAGGTCGGATATAAGATATAATCTTATATCTGAAAATTCTTTACTAGACTATAATTGAAATTTTTTTAGAGAAGTTGGAGGGGGGGGCGGAGATTTGGTTTTGTTTTGTTTGGTGTTTAATGGCTTATTGCAGCTGACGCCGGGGGGCCCCTCGTGGGTAATACATTGGTTGGAAAAGCCCTGAGTTCGAGTCCCGACGATGACGGAGGAATATTTATGGGTCTTTTTCATAACGTGGCTCAGTTAATAGGCGAGGGTAGCATGGTTCTTCTCCACGAAACTCGGGTTTTCTAGCCAAGCAAACAGAAAATCGAGCACATAACACACGCAGTTTACAGATAATATACACGAGCAATATGGCATTAGTCGCTGATGCTCCTAAAACCCTGCAACAACAACTGATGCAGGGGGAAGCAGAGGGCGAACGGAAATACTGTTACACGTTTCATACTTTGCTATCATGTCTCATCTGAAAAAGGCTGCAATTCTGTTAAGTCGGTTTGGTTCCTGTTTAATTTTGATTTGTGCAGTTTTCAAACTGTTTGGGATAATTTTTTTTTTTTTTTTTTTTTTTTGTTACCATATATCAGCTTAAATTGGATGCAGCATTCATATATTAGGTACTGAAACAAAACAACTTGAAATTTTTAACTTTTACTACTCATTAAAAACAACTAAAAAGTTAGACTTAAAAAGCAACTTGAAAAACAATTAAAAAAAATACAACTTGAAAATATGATTGGATGTAAGCAACTACAGTAGTAATAACTCATGATTTATATATTTAGTAAACTAAAAACAAAAAATTCAAAAGTTCATCAGCCATATTGTTCTCATTTCTTCAATCAGCGCTCGGCAACAAACAATACCAATTGTTTCAATACAATTTATAGTGTTTTATAGCCGATATATATGGAAAAAAAAAATAAAAAACAACAATTGTTGGATCTTTATTTGTCCAATCTTAATGAAATTTCGAATGCCTCGACGAATTTTTTTAAAAGAGCAAAATCAAATTTCATGAAAATCCGTTAACTCAGAGTCGAGTTATTACACGAGGGGAGACGGACAGACATGCTGAAGACAAGAGCCGCTATATGCATAAACTATTATTATTATTATTATGATTAGCCATATGATGCAAGGAAGCCTGAAGCTTATGCTGTACGAGCCACAAAAAATTCCCGAGTTACCCTGAGAGAGAGAGAGAGAGAGAGAGAGAGAGAGAGAGAGAGAGAGAGAAAGAGAGTCAAAAGTAGAAAGGAATCACCAAGAAAGAAAAAAAAATGATGATATCCAGCTCAGGACTCTGGGTTTGCCAAACCTATACTCACCAGATGTGAGCCCCTGGGGTGATAATGCAATACGTGCGAAAAAAAAAAAAAAGAAAGATTAATCCTTTTACAATGATATGTTGCATAGTCAACAGTTCTAATTACAAATGAATAATAAATTGTATTTTTGTATATTACTGATATTGTGGAATTCAATAAGCATATGGTTGACTGTGATGGCGGATTAAAGTGAGAACAAGTGGTGGATTAAAGCGGATTAAAGTGAGGAGGTTCATTTCCAGGTAGAAGGGGAGATGTGTGAAATGAGTACGTCTAATACATGCTTTTGCAGGGACAATTACTTCTTACTAGTTTGGGCATGAACTGGATATCCAAAATTGCTTGATCTGCATGAGTTTATTATTTATATGAGCATGTCATATTTGTTTCCATTTGTATTTAGCATCGATAGTCGATGAATAGCCCTGAAAAACTGGTTGTCTATTGGATTTTGAAAGGTTGGTTATCTAATGGATTTTTAGCCGCCTCATCAGCATGCTCTTTTCCTAAGATTCCAAAATTAGCTGGGTTCCAGGAAAAGGTTATACACTGGGAAAAGCTACTTCAGTTAAAAAATATATAACATTTTTAGTATTTACCCTATATATTAGAGGTGGGGAGTAAAAAAAGTACACTACTCAATGCTATCTGCATAGTTGATTACAAATCACTGTTTTATTTATTAATTAAATCAGTTTATATATTTATTTAATGAGCCAAGTGAGTAGAAGGGTGGGATACAATCAAGATATGTATTATCTTGAATTAATTCCACTTAATTTTATTGTTCCATGTTTTAATGTTTAATATTTTTGCTTTCTGAATATGTTTGGTTCTTTGGTTTTTGAGAAGTGGCATGCAAACTCCGGTCCGCGAGATGGTAGTGGTGAATCCATTGCTCATTGTGTACGCCATGGTTGAGTAATTCAAACAAGGTGCAAACTTCCTGTCTTCTAAGATACGTTTTAAGACTTTTCTCTAGCATTTCTAATAGCCTAGAAACGAGGGATATATCAAGATTGCCTACTATGTGGCATAGAATTTTAATTTTGTGTTTTGAAATCTGTCTATTTTGTAAAATGTGGAAAAACGAATTTTTGAATGTGAGTTAGAAATATTTTTGTTTGTCGATAATGGTGAAACAAACTGATATTTTATTTTGAGAAGCAGGGAGTCGGCTGTTTCAGGGCTGAAAAATTTTGCGTGACACCGTTTTAGAGAATGCATAATATTTAAAAAAAAAAAAAAAAGCCTCCTTAAATTTTCGAATATATACAGACTAAAAGCTATTCACGTAGGACTCGCACAAGCATGCATAGCTGCCTGTGAACACAATCACAATAAAGCACAATTATCAAAGCAATCGATGCGCCAAAACCTCCAAGTAACCAGCCATTCTAATTATAGTATCAAAAAAGCCACTGAATTTTCTTTACAGCTAAACCACTGGTAACCCAAAAATAGAAACCCAGCTTAATTCGTTGTTTGCGTTCTCCTCTTCGCTTCCTCTGTTTTATAGGGCAACTTCATAAAAATATTTTATAGTTGGCACTTGTTTCAATACTCGCACTATTTAAAAATAAGCGTATCCTTACTAGTAAAATTTTATGTTCTCTTTATGCCTTAAAATGAAACTATAAACCCCACTAACTGGTTGTACCAAAATGTAAAAATAAACTAATTTTTGCAATCGAATCAATTTTCCCTAACATGGAGGCTACTTTTCTTCCGAATTTACGAGTGTGCCCGTTATCACATCAGCACGGAAAGAGCATTTTCAAAAATGGTGGTAATAAAGACACAGAGAGAAATTTTGTGCTTTGACCGAGAAGGCATTTTAAAGGGGATATTTGCTACTTCTGGTGGGAAAATTGATAAATCAATTCCAGTATTAATATACTCTTACATAATTATCTGGTAAGTGTTTTGTTCACCTCCTCCCACCCCGTCCTGCGCACTGCAGAATTCTCGATTCAATATGCTTCGGTGATCGAGTTAACTGTCTTGCGAAAGATTGTCAGTTATCGATTTTGCGACTGTAGAGGTCAGGAAGAAACCTGTGTAATGCTTCCTAAATGCATTAAATACTTTTATCTGTTGTTTTACGTAATTTGAACATTCGGCCCAGGTTTAATCCACTTTTGATCAGACTCCATTCCATGACCCACAGGTGGTTTTCATACACCACACTAGTATCTATTCCCCCTTCCGTGCTTCGTTGTAACGGCCACAAACGCGACATGTATGTGTAGTTGTGTTTACCGCTTCCATTAAGCCCAGCACTTTTACTAACTTGACATTAAATTACATATTTTTAAATATTCGAGGGCATTCCTTCTGGTGAAAAAGACTAGAGGAACAAATAATGGCAATGCCTTAAAAGGGCAGTTTCACAGAAACTGCTAGTGGTCTAGAAAGTTATTTACTAACGAACTGCCACTTTATTGTCTTCCCTACGAGACAGCTCTTACGAACATCCGCAAAAGGCCTGACGTACAACTTTATCCGTATCTGCAAAGTTCAGTACTTTCATGGTGACGCCACTCTGCAGTCATGCTCATCAGCGCCAATGTTTCGCTTTGTGACAACCACGCAAGTTTCGCTGCTAGAGTCGAGCGTTCGATGAACGACCCAGTTTTGTTCATAGAGCCGTCGCTGATCTATAAACGACCTTGAAGTGACGGATTTACCATGTTAAGAGCAACAAGGTCTAACTATACGTCAGTTCACCCAGTGAACGGCTTTTGAAAAACTCGAACGGCCAATTTAATGTTCGATATTTTGCAATCAGTGAACAAGATAATGGTTGATGTATTGCCTACTTGCAACTTTCGTGTTAATCACAGTTGTATCGCACGCTTATCGTTGCATAGGCATCAGAATTATGTATTTTACTAGATTTCGTCGTATTAGGACACACTTATAAAACAGATAATTATAGTAGATTATGCAAAAATTAAAAGAAAAAATTGTTATTATTATCATTTGTTATTTGGATTATGATGGGTTCTGCCAATTTTCATGTTTGCGTGGAATACTGTTCTAGTTGATAAGCCCACTTTTTAAAATTTAGCTCTTTTTTTTTTTTAAGGGTTCCAGTTTTAGAATTATCAAAATGCAGACCATTATAAATTTTTTTTCCAAAATGTTATTATGTCCACTGCCATTTGAGCATATTCGTATCGCGGAATCTACAGCATATATATATACTCTTGGTTTTGTTGCCAAATATTGTACAAGAATTTCGGCTGCTAATCTCAAGAGTTAGAGGCGTGGTTTAGCTTCCTCCACTGTTCACGTCACAGCTTTCCAGTTTCTAAATACCGAAATATGGAGGAATACCAATTCGTCTCTATATCACGCTGGTCTTTGATCAACAAGATATAAATAAATTCTGTTTATACTCTGAGAGGTCACATCGGTGAAAAGAATTTACAAGATAAAGAATATAAGAACAGTGCCACATTTAGCAGTCATATGAGTTGAATAGCCACGATCAACTCAAACGCGTTCATTACGTTTTACCACTCGGCTAGTGTGGACAGTGGGAACGTCCGTTCATTCACTCATTTATTCTTATTGCTCATGTCTAAGCATTGGATGAAATTAAATCACATCTCAAACCCTCGCCACAATTATGCCTTAATATTTTGCAATTTGAGAACTATACTTCGAATTGGGCCGGAAAGCTCAGTAGAGGCATAACGTTATTTTAATTATCTGACAATTGTTATTACCTAAATAAATTATTATAACAGCCTCTCTTTTTTTAAAATAAAAGTACCATCTCTTGGATAATATTTAGTAATAATTATTTTTATAATTTAATTATAATTTGGATAATATTATAATTAATTCAAAAATATTAATTAATATCACGATATTTATTAAAATAAATTAATATTAATAAAATTATAAATGCTATGATAATTAAAATGTAATCATTTTTATGAATATAAATAATTTTATTGTGTGCGTGCACCGTTTGAAAATTAGGTTAAAATCACGTGATGTCTACAACAAGCTATGCTAATGTTCGGCTAATATGCTAAATATAAATTTCATTTTATATTATATATATACACTGTATATATATATATATATATATATATATATATATATATATATATATATATATATTTGAGATTTCAAAATTTAAGTGCTATGATAGGAGACCAAAAGGAATTTTTTTAAATGAAAAAGTTTTATGAAAAACAATTATGTGATAGGAGAGGGAGTAGTTGCTAAATTATATCCCTCTTTCATCTAAGTGACTGTAGATTCCAAATCATGGCCAAAGTAAATCATGTGTCATTCATAATTATTGAGGTAAGGTATTCATTGTTTTTTAAATATCTGAGATGCACGTCAAAATACTACCCGGTTGGGTCGCTAAGCTGGTTTTCTCGTTTTCCTCTCAAAGGCTGTTTGACTTTCAAACCAGCATTATAAAAATCCAGTTTTTAATTAATATTAAAAATTATTACAGTTAAAAATTTTTAATTATCATTATCGCCATATTTGGACAACTGCATCTTTCCAGCCGCACTTTCCAATGGAGGAGATGCAAATGCGCAATCCGGTATGGCATATATTGCACTGTTTTTTCATGAATATGATTTTTTTTTTTTTTTTTTTTTTTGCCCCAATCACTGGAGTCTGTCAAATCTACATACCGGCATCTCTCTCCACTATAAAAACTGCACATTCCCTTTGATCATTTTAAGCACAACTTTTGAGTTGAATTTCAGATGAACAATCGGTAACAAAAATTAATGACCCCCGCTCTCCCTCTCTCTCTCTCTCTCTCTCTCTCTCTGAAGGGTTTTATACGATAGTTAAAAATATTCAACCTTTTAATGTTATCTACTATAATACACAAAAAGAAAATAATAGTGGGTTGTATCGAGTTTAATATTTTGTCAGTGTTTCCAGTCTGTTTATTTTCGCTTCCTCAACTATAGTCCTATTTTTGCTTTGAAAACCTTAGCGTGATCATGTAACCAGACATGTCAGTCAAACTAACAGACCACATGCGGTTCTCTAATGGTTGTTTTTATATACAAACCATCATATATAGTGTCATGGAATAATTTTTTGCGAAAATATTCAATATATTTCTCTAAGTTGCAATAAGTATGCTGTGGCACACTAGTGCGGTCTGCGATCCCCCCCCCCCTTTCTCCTAGAATTCTTTCTGATATTTTGCAAACACGGGCTAGAATAAATTGAACATATATGTGGAGAAAAGAGAGTGGAGAAACTTCGTAATCAGCCCTTCCCCCTTGGGGAGATAGATCGTTTCCACTCAAGATGCCAGAATAATATTTCAAGGTAGGGTAGATTTCAGATTTTTATAGAACCAGTAGCAGTTCAGAAGAAAGCGAGAGCTAAGGAGAACAGAAAAGAAAATAGTTACCCCCCCCCCTTTTTTTCTTTTTAGTATTAGTATTAGAAATTGCCACATGGTGCAAGGAAGTCTATTTCCTCCTTGCACCATGCCAAAAAAAAAAAAAAAAAAAAAAAAAGCACCTGCACTAGCCAAAAAAAAAATAAATAATAAATAAATAAAAATACGAATAATAATAAGAATAAAAATAAAATTAAAAAAAAATAAGAAGAAGAAAATTAAATAATAATAATAATAATTAATAAGAGAAAAGAAAATAGACAACCAAAGCGTTTCCCTCCTCCCGTAGGCAATTATCCAGCTGACCTTTGAATTTTCCCAAACTGTCAGCCTCTACCGCCCATGTAGGTAACTTATTCCAGTAATTTATAACCCTCTGGCTAAAATAAAACTTCCTGCAATCAGGTCTAAACATCTCCCCCCGTAACTTGAAATTATGGCCCCTTGTTCTAGAATAATTTATAACCGTGAAACTTTCGTCCTCATTCATTTTGCTTATGCCTCTCAGAGCCTTAAACACTCAATCAAGTCTTCTTTAGGGCGCCTAGTTTCCAAGCTCTGCAACCCACATATTCGAAATCTTTCCTCATATGGACTCCCTTTTTCCGTTCTCACCAGGCGAGTTACCCGTCTTTGGACCCTTTCAAGAAGCACAATATCTTTCTTTAGGTACGGTCTCCGTACTTGAACACTGTATTCTATGTGTGGTCTAACAATAGCCTTGTATAATGGGATTATGACTTCCTTATCTGTACTCAATCAATGAAGATCGAGCAATTTATGATGTGCTTAGAAGTCATGGTAATCCCAAATAAAGATATGTGATCTTATCTTGAAATAAGAGTGTTATCGATATGAATACAAAGCAGCAGACATTTATGCGAGAAATAACACAAGATTGAGTTTTAAAAGGACTGCAGTTTCCTTCGCCCCGTTGGAGAATTAATTGGAGATAGTCATTTAAAGAATTTGTTGTAGATATTCGAGAAGTTGATGTTGTTTGTGCAAGGCTTCTCAAACTGGAAAGTGGAATGCAGTGTTATAGGCAAAACTGTGGATAAGATTTTTTCCAGTTATTGAAAGGTCATCAGCAGCATTAGAGAAGTCAGAAGACAGCAAGCCGTCTACCAACACTTGCAATGAGCGGTCAGCGAGTCAACTGTTTACTCACTTGCAAAATGTAGAAGGCAAACCATAAGATAGAAACTTGTTTAGAAGAAGTCCTTTATACCACGTTCAGAAGCTTGGGAAATGTCAAGTGCAAATGCGTAGGACTTACTCCATGGAGTGATTATTGGTTTTTTTTTTTTTTTACTATATTTCATTTCTTTAGATAACAAAACGAGCATTTATTTATTATTTTTTGCTTTCAGTAATACTGCCTATATAAGCGAACCTCTGAATTGTGGTGGGGGCGAAATTTGTTACGCAAATTTATAATTTGCGTAACGAAAGGAGAAATATGTAGTCGGCATATACGAACCTCCACCGGGAAGCTAAACGACCGGTGTTTACATACCACGTGAGCTGATGAGGGTTTGACGTCACTTGCGCGTACCTCATTAGTATATTCTGTAAGAAAGCACCATTATCGATTGACAGATGTAACTAAAAGGCAGCGAATATTTCCCCTCAATGAATGAAACAAATTGTATTTCATTACATCAAGTACATAAATAATTCATATTTCGTGTCCATAAATGCATTAAAACAATTTGTTTGAACATTTCGCAATTAAGTTTAAGATATTAATTAATCAGTTTGTAAATAAAGGAGGGCGCATTAGGACTAATGGACGATGACTTCGTCAATTAAACAATTCATTTAAATTGTTCTCCTGGACAATTTAAATGAATTAATAGAAATTTGACGAGCAAAGATAGGAGCTTTAGGCAATACCAATTGTAAGAAAAACGTAGGTCAAAATAACATTTCGCAACCTGATGAGCAAGGTCAGAGAATTAAAACACATTCATAGGTGATGATACTTTCACACAATATCGTGAAAATTCTCTTTTTTTTATTAATATTAATTGTAATTTCAAATTTTTCATAGATTCAATTTTAAAATAAAGTTAATCACATCGTTTCCATTTTAATATTAGTCAGATCATAAAATTTAAATTTTACAGATTACATAAACTCATCCAGTCCATGAAAAGGCTGTTCCTTTATTGAAATTTATAAACTTAAATTATTATTTTTAATTACAATTTATTTAAAATTGAATAAACCAAATAATAAATTAAAAATTGAATACGAACGTGAGATCATTAATATTTTATTTCAGGGAAAATGCCAACAGTAAATTGCTAGTGTGATTTTATTATATATATATATATATATATATATATATATAAATTATATATATATATATATATATATAATTTTTTTTTTATTATTATTTTTTTTTTCATTATTTTGGTGTTAAGATTGCTTTCTGTACACAAACTTTAAGAATGTGTATACTTTACACAAACGAGGGGATATTATAGTAAACTGTCATTATTTATTAAAATATAACAAAATAAAACAGGCACGCAATTAGCACTATAAAACCACTTTATGAAAGAAATGTGTTATTCTAATTTTATCTGCAAAAAAGCATCATGAAATTTATGTTAATGAATTGATAGACACTACAATTTATTATTGAAATGATACAATGAAAAGGAATTGAACCACCTCAATGCCAAACACTTAAACAATTTATGGCTACGTTTCGGAAACTTGGTCCGGTTGGGGAGAGCTAGGGATAGGAGTGGACTGAGTGGTCATATAAATTATGCCAAACCTCCCATTGGAGATTTGCCTGGACCAAAAAAATCCAATCCAGTCACGTTAACAGATAAGCTCTTCCAACGTAATTTAGAGAATAATTCTAAGGATTTTTCATAGTCTGTATTTATTAATTAATGAATTAATTAAATAATAAGCAAAAGTGCAATAATTAGACGGCAATCGTATATGTAATGTAGTAAATTATATTTGTAAATGTAATTAGAATGCATTGTACTGTAAATAATCGAATTATCCTCTATTTAACTTAACGCAAATATCATTATCAAATTGAAAACTTTTAGTATCTCTCCTCAAATAATGTTCTTACCCCCCCCATAGGCCTGAAGACAGAAAACAGTGGATTCCCAAGAAGTAGCACTAAATTGTTTGTGTTTGGCATTGAAGTAGTTCAATTCCTTTAAATTGTATTATTTCAATAATAAATTACTAAATCTACTTTGATGTAGTAGTAGTAGTGGCATGTGATGCAAGAAAGCAAGTGTATGAGCTTATGCAGCATCAGCCAAAAAAAAAAAAAAAATTTACAAAACAATTCTCTCTAAATGTTTGTCTAGTTCCTCCGTAAATTTATTTAACCTATCAACTTCCACAACGACAGATGGAAGTTTGTTCCAGCAATTAACCACCCGCTGGCTAAAGGCAAATTTCCTCACATCTGTTCTACATCTGTCTTTCCTCAATTGGAATTTATGCCCCCTTAGGTTCGTAATCTGAGCAAGTGGAAGAATCTCATCAGAATTCAGCGTGCTCAACCCATTCAAGGCCTTATATACCTCAATCTGATCACCTCGCAGGTGCCTAGTCTCCAGCCGCTGCA
Source organism: Mastigoproctus giganteus (assembly GCF_048544385.1). NCBI lineage: Eukaryota > Metazoa > Arthropoda > Arachnida > Uropygi > Thelyphonidae > Mastigoproctus > Mastigoproctus giganteus. The sequence continues at coordinate 243,256,823 of NC_143578.1, forward strand.
ATTTGCAAAACTTAAGCCTCTCTTGGTAAGATGTAATAGTTTAGTGTATCATTTTCCCTCTTCGAAGTAATTAGAGACATCATAAAATTGTTTGCAATAAGAATATTAATATTAAAAATTCTTTTCAATACTTCTGCTATTAAAAAAAAGTAGATATATATATAAATAGGTGGAAAAATGTTAAAATCTTAGTACGATTATGAATTAAGATTATTAATGGTAAAATTAACAAGCCTAATTAACAATGGTAAAATTAGGAAGAAATGGGACTGTGGAAAAAGAAAATAAATAAAATAAATTACAGTGGGATATACAAAAATTACAAAGGGATTTACAAAATAAATTACAAAGTGGTATAACTGTATTCAGATATGGGTGGGCAATTTTAGAAAGACAGTCGAATATAGGGATGGCAAATATGCAAAATCTGAAGACAAAAAGAAAGAGTGATACATGGCCAGGCGTTTCATCAGGGGACTACTCCTGACCATGTATCGGGAACTACGTTTCCAAACTTGTCCATAGCACAAGAAAAGGGGAAAATTACAAAAGTAGAACCCCTGTCTTAATACTATCGAACAAGGTAGACCCTACGCAGTGTAAATTAAAGTTAAAAATATAATACAAAACAGTGTTTACAATGTGGTATGGGGAAAAAAACATAAAACTGTAACAATACAATTTATAGTACAAATGCAATTTGCAGGAAGAAAAAAAAAAATTTTAACAAGTTAATGCTTGTTCACATTTTTTTCCTGCTGCAAATTGCATTTGTACCATAAATTGTCTTGTTACAGTTTATGTTTTTTCCCCATACCACACTGTAAACACTGTTTTTATTATTTTATATCATATCCTTTACGCATCAAGTTTTTTTGTTGTTGTTCCTGAATTTTATTATTTTCTTAATAACCGTTGGATCGAAATGATGCGAACCTACCAATTGATACCGCGTCTTCCACACAAATTACATTATACTGTATTAGTACAGTATATGTATTATATTAAATTAAGGGTCAAAAACATACAAACATGCTTAATTTAATTGGATTAATATCAGATACGTGATACCACTGTGTGAGTGGTTTGGAATATGCACTCATCAATACTAATAATTTTAGGACTGCAACAATGATGCACTGCCAATTTCCTCAGAACAGAAGGACAGGGATTTGCATAAAGAGATCACGTTTATTATATAACTAAATTTCAATATAAATTTAGTTTACAAATTAGTATATTAATTTTGCAAGACATTAGAATACAAATATAATTATTAGAGAATGAATAACTGACAACAATCCATAGTTGATATTGAAAACTGATAATAATTTTAGTAATACAGATTGCTCTCCTTTCTTATTGTAGGTTGGATGAAATCTTTCGAAGGAATTGAGTTTCAGTCTGGCACCACGATGTTTTACAGTTCAGCTTTGTGGAACCCTAGTGGAGAGGACTTTGTGGAGGGGGTAGAAATTTATACACTATGCAGAATGATGCGCTTTACTCTTAGCTTTTAATTTATTTTATTAATGTTTCCTCTGTAGTGACCTAAGAGAAGAAAATGATACTCTGAAAAACGTCTACTGCTTTATATTTATTAATTAAAACTGTTTAAAATTCTATAAGGGTTCCCTCTATCACACACAATTATTATTAGTTATATAGTGCAAGGAAGCCTGAGGCTTATGCTGCACCAGCCAAAAAAACATTTCTGAATTACTCTGTGAGAGAGAGAGAAATAGAATGGGAGGGAATCACCGAGAAAGAGAAGAATGATGATATCCAGCTCAGGACCCTGGGTGTGTCAAGCCCATACTCACCAGATGGCGGCCCTCATGGTTAGCCGATTAGGTGTAATCATCCTCCCTACACCGGCTAGAAAACACTTGAGTTCGAATCCCGTCAATGACGCATGGAACCTTTCATGGCCTTTTTCACAAGGTCGTTGAATTAACAGGCGAGGGTAGCATGGTTGTTCTCCCGGACACTGGGATTTTTCGTTCAGCAAACAGAAAAATCGATCACAGAATGCGCAGTTTACAAACGTTATATTCAGCGCAATATTGCCTAAGTTGAGATGAAATTCTATAACATCAACATACTACACGAGTAATCATATGAAGTTCACATAAACTGTATTCGTGTTACAGGTTGTAATCGATGCGCCAAGAAGTTCCTTCAAGAGGTAGAAAATGCGAGACTTGGATTTTATTTGATTGTTTGGGCGCCTCCTTCTGTGGATAGCACCATGTTCCTGAAAGGTGTGCAAGGAGGCGCTTGGGTTCCATACGTTCCAGGACGCGAATAGGACCCTAGCACTAATTTTTGTTTTCATTTTCTTATTACATTTTAGAATTAAGATTTTCTTGATATTGAGACATTTTCGTGCATTACATTTTAAAATTAATCACTCCATTAAAAAGGTTTATGAAGTATAATATATAAAGCGGGACAATTTGTGCTCCTGGGGCAGCGCACTGATGATAGGTTGGTATTTTGTTAGGCAAAAACCTCGAGTTTCCAAGATGGGAGTGTTATTGGTCAAGTGAATCTATGTTTTATTCAAACACTGTGTCAATGCTGGAATATAACAGGTGTAATTCAGCTGGCTTTTTATCATGAAATTGCGGCATCGTAGCGAATTGTGACTTGTGAAAAAATATTCGTGACTCATCTTGATATAGTAACGAAAGAATAACCCGTTTGATTGCAATCAATGTGAAGTAGTAGTAGCAATCGTAGTGGGAAATGATGCAAGAAAGCAAGCCTATATAGCATAAGCCAAATAAAAACACTACACACTTCTCCCATCTGCACCTCCCAAGAATTTGTTCAAACCAACCACTTCCACAACAATAAACTGCCGGCTAGTTGGAGGTAAACCGCCGAACATCGCTCCTACAAACATCCTTCCTCAACTTAAATTTATGTTCCAACATGTGCGTAGTCTGAGCAAGAGGAAGAATGCTGTTCACATTCGGCTTACTCAATCCATTCATGGCCTTAATCATCTCAATCAGATCACTCCAGAGGTGCCTAATCTCCAGAATCTGCGATTTGCAGAACTGAAGCCTTTCTAGGTAAGAGCACCCTTTTGTTTCTTTCATCAATCTGGTTGCCCTTCTCTGCATCCTTCCTAAATTGAGGCCTCCTAACCTGTATGCAATACTCAAGATGCGGCCTAATCATGACTTTGTACAATGGGATAATCACCTCCTTATCCCTACTAGCAAACTTTCTGTATATCTAAAAAAAACCCATGAACTGTCATGGCAGCACATCTGCACTCAGAGAATATCATATCTGACTGCACAATAACTCCCAGGTCTTTTTCATTTTCCACTACTCCAAGTGTAGTACTGCATAGTTAATAAGTTACTCTGGGATTACTGATACCCATATGCAGTACCTTTAGTTTGTCAATACTAAACTTCAAGTGCCATTTATCAGCCCATTGAACCAATTTTCATAGGTCTTGTTATATAATAGTCACCCTGATTACTGTCATCAACCAAACGTTTGTACCAACTGCAAACTTTGATATTCGACCATCCGAAAGGATTTTCTTTCAGAAAAAAATAGAAAGGTTCGACTGGAGAGTAGTCCTGCCAACGCCAGCTTGCGGCACTACTATGGAACTGTGGAACATGATCATTATATCTGACGAGTCTCGATTTGTACTTTTTTGCACCGATGGTAGGAGTGAAAGTGTGGCAACGTGAACCTCATGAAGCTCTGCATCCAGACTGTCCTATGTTCATTATTCAAGACAGGCTGGAGGCAGTAACATAATATAGATTATCTTCTGTTATTAAGGATTGGTTCTGCTCATGCCATTAGATGGTAAGGTTGCCTCCAATGAATATCTTCTATGGTATCGGACCAACTTCTCGCTGCAATGTGTCATTTTTACCCGAATTACGATTTCAAGACAACACAACTACCCAGCATGCAAAAATTGTATCTGAATGGTCCGGATTATTCTCAAGATTTCCAACATATACCCTGGCTGCATACTTCTCCAGATCTGAATCCAACTGAGAATTCGGAGATTAGTTTGATGGAGAAATTCATTACAGCAGCTGAAAAATATGCTAATTAAATAAGAGTTAAATGCAGCGCTAGACTCCCTCAGATACTGAGTGAAATCCGCTCCACGAAGGATACGAGCTGTAATTCGTGCAAGAAGGTGGTCCTACTATACATTGAATAAAATTTTTTAATTTTTTGGGGCAGTGCATGTAGTGATTTCAGGAGTATTTTAAATACAATATATTAAAACATTTTAAGTTTCGATTGGGTCAACCGATGTTGATATAGTAACGCTAATGGCAGCATAGTGTCAACCAGAAATAGGAAACATCGGTAATGAATTTCATTATGGTGAATGCAGTACGTTCAGGATAAAAAGGGAAGGGAAACATTAAACTCTCTTTGTCAAGAGAGTTTAATAGTGGGAATTTGTTACAGACTAAACAATTATGAAGGGTTTGTTGTTTGTTTGTCGTTGGGTTTTTAACTAAGGCCATGTTGTTCTGTATATATTGTCTGTAAATTTCGGGTGTTCTCAGATCGATTATCTCTTTGCTGGACGAAAAACCATGCCACCATCGCCTGAGACCGACTAACTAGGCCACGTTGTTAAAAAAAAAAAAAAAAAAAAACCTCATTAAAATTCCTCTAGTCATCGATGGGATTCCAACTCAGGTCTTTTCCACCCGGTGTGGGGAGAACGGCGATCCTACCTACTGTGTTACCCACGAGGGCTATTCTGAAAGGTATGACAAAAATATGTCATATCTTTCAGAAAGTAACTTAAATGGGTAAACAAATGTCATTACGCTATTTTTAGGAACTTCAACCAAACTCTTATTATAGAATAGAAATTCGTAGATAAGCAATATGCCATGGACAAACAGTTTTTTCGAACCATCTGAATGATTGTGACATACTCCAACATATCAGAGGAAGTAAAAGGGATTGTAATGTTCTCAATCTGATTCTCGTCAAAGATCCAAATTCCATAAAAAACCTGATGGTGCAAGAACTAATAACGAATAGTGCCCACACCTCATAAAATTGGGTAGTATCCAACGTTCTGTATTTAAAGTAAAAATAAAGGCTTCAGTTAGAAAGCGAAATATTGTAGATTGAGTTATTTTGCGCGGAATGTCCTTTCTGTACAAAAATAATATCATATTACGCTGCCCAATAACCTACTTATCTGTCCATATGTATTACGTCCATAAGTTGCCCGCTTTCTCTGGTCGATATGCCTGTTTAGCTGGACGAAAAACCCTAGTTTCCAGGGAAAAACCTTACTGTCCACGCCTGAAATCAACTAACTCAGCCACATAGTAAAAGAGGGCCATAAAAATTCCTCGCGTGATTTACCGAATTTGTACTAGGGCCTTTTGCGCCTAGTGATTATAACCACTGTCATATTTTTATGGTCTGTAGATCAAGGATAATCTGTGTGAGTCGGTTTCTTCCCTACACCAGGTGGAAAAAGCCCTTGTTCGAACTCTGTGAATGACTTGAGAAAATTTTATGGCCTTTTTTTATCACTCCAAGGTCGAGTTAGTTGGTTTCAGACATGGACAGCTAAGGTTTCTCTCAGTAACTGGCATTTTGTGTTCAACAAAACAAGTAAATGACCAGAGAACGCAATTTACAACATGTATACACATCGGAAGGTGAATTAATTTACGGCCCTAATATGATACTTTTGCTCTTATATATTGTCCTTCCTATATTCAAATTCTCAATCTCATATCTGATTGATAGCATACCTCTGATATCCCCACAATGTCTGCATTTGATGATTTGTTCAGTACTTCAAATTCATTAAATTTATTTACTATGCTCCTAGTATTAGTTTACATAGAAGTAGTAGTAAAGTGTAAAGTGTAAAGTGTGTTTAGGGTCAAGTGGCACCAGGAGTTTCCCCCATCTCCGCGTTGTTTACATTCTGGGTGAACCAGTCGACTGGAAAAGCCAGAGATTCAAAAGTGTATGGACTTTGTATATGTGTGATGCCTTGTACCGTTGTTCATCTGGTCATTTAGCCGCCAGACCCCTACTGAGGCCCAACGTTGTCCCACTTTCGCCCCGTGGAGGCAGACCAGGTACTCACTAGTATATAGTTCACTCTGGCAGGTCCTGCCACCTAATTTCCTGAGATTTCAGTGGCTAGGACCTAAAAAATAAAAAATAATAAAAAATATCGCGTACGCGTCGCGGGGAGCGCTAGAAGTCCAAAATGTTGGGCAAAATTAATTTAGATTGGTGATTTTAGATTGTCTGGGGCATGTTCACGTTGCTGTCAGATAGAGTGGGGTGAAGGCTGAAGACTGGGGGGCAGATAGACAGAAATATGGAGCCGAAAGGAAGGCAACTCCAGTTTACAGTGGGGCATGCCCATGCCCCACCAGAGGGAAGAATTAGGGTGGCAGGGGGGAAGGGGACAGCAAACTGTCCACTCCCCGCTCTGCCAGGAACAGGTAAGACAGTGAGCCAAACAATTGAGCTGGCTCAGGTTGCCAATGTGGCCTGTGTGCATGAGTGGGAGCAAACCAGACCATAGGGTGACCCTATGATTTCAGGTCCACACCATCCAGAAAAACTTGAGGCCCAGCAGAGGCGATCCAATGTTGGTTTGGCTGAATAGGTTGTGCGAAATGTCACAGTTGGGAGTCATTCATGGGACTGTTGTCCCGTCCGGTAGTCAATGTTCTGGGAAGTGGAGTTTTGTCACTTCTCATAAGAGTTCCAGTTTTGTCTTGCATGAAGGATCAAGCAGTGAAACCTGACATCTGGTTGGGGGTCTCTGAGAAGCTTTGTTTGACACATCTATTCGAAGTTTGCAGGCAGAGGAATGGTCAAGCGTCTAGCATACAGGTTCTGGGCAAACTTGGTGAATGCTATATATGAGGCTTCATCTTCCAGTAAGTAGTGTTCCCGGTTTTTGGGATTAAGGCGCACTTGGATGATTAATTCAACACGAAGATCTTCATAAAATTCGCAGTCATACATCTGGTGTCCCCAGGTCTCCACAGAGCCACATGCACACATTGGGTTGTGTTTTCGAGTCCGAGAAGGTGTAATTTGTGGCGGATCGCTCCATGTCCTGTTAGGAGATACGTGCTGTACAATCCAGGGCAAAGCCATACCGGATACTGTGGGTATATTTGTTGTAGATCGGGGAGGAACCTCCGCGTGACTTCCCCTTTTGTGGAGGTCGTCCAGCGCTGCTGCCATATTGATCGCAAATAGATCTGGAGTCTTTTCTTCTCCACTGTCCGATTTGCAGTTGGATTTGTGGTGTGATCCTGGAAGGTAGTTGGATTTCCGCGTCTAAGCTGCTGTAACATGCCTAGGCGAATCACTTCAAGATCAAGAGGGAGGGTCCCAGTGAGTACTTGCAGCACATGAGTAGATACAGAGCGGCAAGCTCTGGTGAGGGTTAATAAAATCGGTCGGTGAATGATGTTGAATAGCCGACGATTTACCGCCGTAGAGGCCTTATGGTGCCAGACACCAGAAGCATATGCAATTGCAGGGATAATGGCTGCTTTGTAAAGTATTGCTATGGTTCTTCTTTTCAGCCCCCAGTCGCGGCGGGTAATCCTGGCAAGCATGGCAGCGTAGTTTTTCATTTTCTTCTGGATGTATTTTAAGTGGGGTGTAAATGATAAATTTCGGTCCAGGATTACTTGAGTTCTGTGGCCAACTTGATCGTTCTGTTGTAGATTTTTATCTGCTGTGGTCTGGTAGGAGTTAGATATCCCTTTAGTAGGATAGATTGGTTTTGGTGGCAGAGATATTAAGGTGATGAGTTTCAGTCCACTCTCTTAGTGTAGAAAGTGCTGAGTTGGCAAGCGTTTCCAGTTGTGCTCTTGAATCAGCAGAGAGGATTAGGGAGAGGTCATCTGCATATGCGAGCGCTTGCACGCCCCCCAGTTCCAGGGAGAGGAACTCATCCAGCACGTAGTTCCATAGGAGGGGGACCCAGTACAGAGCCCTGAGGGCAGCCCCTGTATACCTGGCGTTCAACCTTGCAGTAGGGAGCCTGCACTAGGATCTTCCTATTGTTCAGGTAGCTCTGAATGCATCCATATAGGTTTGTTGGCAGGTTGGCAGCCCTTAGTCTTGCGAGGATGCTCTGCCACCAGAGGGCATCGAACGCCCGTGCAAAGTCCACAGAGATGAGAGGAAGGTATTTTCGTTGGCAGTTTGACGCGGCATTCATGATATATTCTAGTGCATCCAGAGTGGATTTCCCCGTTTTGAATCCGAATTGTTTGTCTGTTGTTAAATTTGCTGCGGTAGAAGTAGTAGTAGTAGCAGTAGTAGTAATAGTAGTAGTAATAGTAGTAGTAGTAATGGCATGTGATGCAAGAAAGCAAGCAAGCTTATGCAGCATCAGCCAAAAAAAAAAAAAAAAAAAAAAATCACATCATCCCCTCCAAATGCCTGTCCAGTTCCTCCTTAAATTTATTTAACCTATCAACTTCCACAACGACAGATGGAAGTTTGTTCCAGAAATTAACCATCCGCTGGCTAAAGGCAAATTTCGGCACATCTGTTCTACATTTGTCTTTTCTTAATTTGAATTTATGCTCCCTTAGGTTCGTAATCTGAACAAGTGGAAGGATCCCATCAGAATTCAGCATGCTGAACCCATTCAAGGCCTTATACACCTCAATCAGATCAGCGCGCAGGTGTCTAGTCTCCAGCCACTGCAATTTGCAGAACTTAAGCCTCTCTTAGTAAGAGGATCCCTTCATTCCCCTCACCAATCTTGTTGTCCTTCTCTGTACACGCTCAAGTAAATCTACAGCCTTCCTAAAATGAGGCCTCCAGACCTGTACGCAGTACTCAAGGCGTGGCCTGACCATTGCCTTATACAGAGGGACAATCACCTCCTTTTCCCTGATAGCAAAATTCCTCTATATCATTGACAAAACCCCATGACCTGCCCTGACAGCCTGTCTGCATTGCTCAGAAAACTTCATATCTGACTGCACAATTACTTCCAGGTCTTTTTCATTTTCTACCACCTTAAGTGTAGTACCACACAGTTGGTACGTTTCTCTGGGGTTACTTCTACCCATGTGCAGTACTTTGCATTTATCAAGGTTAAACTTCAATTGCCACTTCTTAGCCCATCTGCCCAAATTATCTAGATCCTGTTGCAGTAGCACCTGCCATTACTGCCATTAACAACCCTGCCAACCTTTGTATCATCTGCAAACTTCGACGCTAAGCCTGATATACCTTCATCAATATCATTGATAAATATACAAAACAACAGAGTGCCCAACATCGAACCCTGTGGAACTCCACTAATAAAGTTAGTCCACGAAGAGCAGCACCCATTAATTACCACACTCTGTCTTCTCCCACTCAACCATCCTTTTATCCATTGTTGCAACTTACCCTTAATACCATTCTGCTCCAATTTGTACAATATTCTTCCATGCGCAACAGTGTAAAAAGCTTTTCTGAAATCCAAATATATGATATCAAAATTATTTTTTGCATCCAGTTCCTTTGTAACCACATCATAATATCCTATCAAATTTGTCAGACAAGACTTTCCCAAAGTCTTGTCTGACAAAGCAAATCTGAATTATTGCTGCAGTCTTGTCTAAATTCTAATTTTGCATTCCTAATATCAGTGTGACACTACGTCTCTGATATCCCAACAATATTTGCCTTTGATGTCTTGACTAACACTTCAAATTCATCAAATTTATTTACTATACTTCTAGTATAGTATACATGCAACTGGTTTTATTGTTATTAACTCTAAGAATCTCATGTATTTGCTTGTTCTCGACGCTCTACTTTCCAGGCTGCTTCATGTTCTAATAGAAGCAGTGCAAGAATCTCTTTCACTCCTACCCGTTCCTACGATTAATCAATTAATCTGTGCCTACCCATCACGCCAACAGTTTTTTGACACACCTAACACTGCCTTGATATCATCAGCAAATATTATCGCACCTCTTTTTGTTTGTGTCCCATCCGTGTAGACAGTTTCTCCTCTTAAAAAATATTATTGCGTTGAGAAAAAGTCTACCCTATGAGCCTCGCATGTTTCGTACATGGCTGACTTTATTTGGCAAGGCTCTCAACCTGTATTCCCTTCGGCCGTGTTTGGGTAGGATTGCAAACACTTGTTACGTTAATACATGTACTGAGATCTCCTATTCTCAATGTCATTAGTGTTAACGTGTACAACAATATTACCTTTCGTGCTCTTAAAAGATGACGCCTGCTCTACATTGTCATTTACGTTAGTCCCCTAGTAGACATAGCCTGGTACTGTTCCACCTGTTTTTTTTTTTTTTTTTTGCACAATATATTTCCCGCTTTCCTGAAAATCGAGTTACCAGCTATATCTACTTCCTATAGGACCAAGGAACTCTGCTGCTGTGGATATCGTAGTGTTGTCCGATACTGAACATGAGCTCAAGCTATGGCTGGACGGCTGAGTGCTTGATGGGTTCTTCTCTTTTAATCCTTCGATTTTGTTATCAATCCTTCATAATCTGGTGAGAATGCCGAGTTTTCTGGTTATTATATTTCTGATTACTGCTACAAATTGCTTAGAAAACCCCTAAGTTTTGCTTATATCAATACTATAAAAATGGCTGCGGAATATGAACGTTCTTATAGTATGTTATATCGAAGTTCTTTTTGATACAACAAAATGTATAGGTATATTTGAATTTTTATGAACCATTATCCACGAAAATATGCTTAGTGAGTTGCTTAAATTCATTAAGACAGTACAATTTATTTACATCCTTCATTTTAAGTTTCTATTTCAATTCGAAAAAAAGTTTTTATTTTTATTTCTTAATTTTACGTCTGCTTTTTAATTTTTAGATCTTCATACACCTGGTGGCAGCACTAGTCTTTACGTTTTCTCAATTAATCTTTTGGAAGTGTCGTTTAGTTTGTCTGTTCATCTTCTCCGATATTGGTTGAAATTGGAAGTTTATTGTTGAACGATGGGACATCAGAATATATGGTACTCTCATCCAAGAAAATATGGTCCAGGATCTAGAGCGTGGTAAGTTCAATCATAAGGAATTAATTTATTATGTTTGCGAAAACGTGGTTCCAAAATTGACGCCATTTTGAAATTTGCGGTTATGTTCGACAAACAACATTGTTTGAAATGTGTCGATCTCCGCGTGTTACATAATTGGATTTGAATGGCTGTGTATTTAAGAAATTCGTTATTTTAAATAGAGCAGGAGAGTTCAATAAAAAAAGGGTGGTACTTCACGGTACTTGATGCATTAAAGAAATTCCATTTCTTTTTACGTACACGTAGACTGCTTTTTTTTTTTTTTTATGAAAACAGGAAAGAAAGTTAACTTCCTTTTGTGTGCACGTTTTGTAAATTCGTATCTATTCCTGTTTTCACTAGTGATGAAACAGTGATGTGGTCCGCCGGTGACAAGATGTTGAAACAATTTGATGCATGCTGGAGGGATAACTACATATCTGTTATAAGATTAATAGATAATTGATCGTATAGATTCCTTTCTCTTTCCTTCCTTCAATCAGTATGTGTTCTCTTAGCAGTCCTGTATGTAAAGTTATTCAGTGAATGCATATTTAAGATAAGTGGACCATAATATTAATCAATAAATATAAATTAATAAAATTTGAGGTAATTTATATCTATTGATTAATATTATGTTCCGCTTATCTTAAATATACATTCACTGAATAACTTTACATGTAGGACTGCTAAGGAAATACATGTTGATTGAAGGAAGAAGGAAAGAGAAAGGAATCTGTATGATCAATTATCTATTAATCTTATAACAGATATGTAGTTATCTCTCCAACACCTTGTCACTGGCTGACCACATCACTGTTTCATCACTAGTGAAAACAGAGATAGATACGAATTTGCAAACAACTCACACAAAAGGAAGTTAACTTTCTATTTCCTGCTTTCATAAAAAAGCAGTCTACATGTACATAAAAAGAAATAGACCGTTAACTGCACATTGAGTATTTACACAAATATTATTAAAATACAAAGTTGCTGCTGATGCAGACAAATATTACTAAAATAAAAACCGTAATATCTCTCCCTCCCCAATTTAAAGACTCAACTAGGGCCATCCTTAGCAGTACTACTGCTACTGTGGTAAAACTTTAGAACAGGGTCGGTCCCCCTTCCAAAATGGCGACGAGGAGAAGGGGAAAGCAGTGATTGACTGGTTGTGATTCCGCCCAGTCACTGCATTCCCTCTCTTCTCCTCAACTGTACGTGGCGGATGTTATGTGACATAACAATATGTCGGAGCTGAAAATAAAAAAAAAAGTAATTGCAAAATGGCATTTTTGTTTAAAATCAAGTAACAAAAAAGCACATTATTCAGAGATGACAATGTCATGTGATATCACAATATGTTGGAGCTGAAATAAAGAAACAGCAAAACGACAATTTTTTTTTTAAAAAACAAGTAACAAAATTTCATGCCATGTGCAACAGTGGTTCTTCTCGCCCGTACATTACTAGACAAAATTTTTTAAATCTTGAGGGCTGCTGCCCCCAAGATTTAAAAATGTTACTAAAATTTTTGGAAATTTTTGGGATCTAACATTACTAGGCGAATTCATGTGCATTACCAATGAGAATTGCTCCTCTGCATGTTTGCACAAAAATGCTTTTTTTTTTTTTTTTTTTTTTTTTGATAGTAACAACTGTAAGAATAACTGGGAAAACAATGAAATCATCAAAAAACTACATGAATACAAAGAAAACCCACTTCATCAGTCCTGGCCTAGCACGGTAATAACTTAACACTTTAATGCACAAAATGTCTAAAGGAATGGTTGTTTTTTTAAAAATCTTGGTGGCTGCTGCCCCCAAACCAAACCAAACCTTACTAGACGAATCCATGTGCATTACCAATGAGACTTGTCCTTGTACGTATGTACAAAAATTTTTTTTTTTTGTTTTTATACAATAAAAACTAAAAGAATAACTGGGAAAACAATGAAATCATCAAAAAAAACTACATGACTACAAAAACTCATCTCATCAGTCCTGACCTAGCACAATAAAAACCTAACACCAGCACACAGCGACAAAATTAAGCAAATGATAAATTTGTAGGATTGCTAATTCTCTTCTAACAAAAATGTTCAGTAACGTTATAACAAGTCAGCTCTCACGCTTCAAGTGTAACTTAGTTTTCAAACGTAACTCGCCAAAACTGCAGGATAACTTAAAATTCAGATTATAATTCAAAAGCACGATAGATACAGCACAATAATAACCGAACATGAGTACACACTAACAAAACTAAGCAGATGGAATTCATAGTATCACTAATTCTCTTCTAACATAAAATGTTGAGGAATGTTATAACAAGTCAGCTCTAGTTTTCAAACACTGGCAAAACTGCAGGATAACTTATAATTCAAATTATAATTGAAAAGCCCAACATGAGCACACAGCGATAAAAGTAAGCAAATAATAATTTTGCATTTACTGCTAAAATCACATGACATCCGCCTGTAACAGGAGAAGAGGGGCAGATGCAGTGAGTTGGTGGGGTCACAACCTGCCAATCACTGCCTTCTCGGTTGTACGAGCACACAAAACTAAGCAGATGGAATTCATAGTATCACTAATTCTCTTCTAACATAAAATGTTGAGGAATGTTATAACAAGTCAGCTCTAGTTTTCAAACACTGGCAAAACTGCAGGATAACTTATAATTCAAATTATAATTGAAAAGCCAAACATGAGCACACAGCGATAAAAGTAAGCAAATAATAATTTTGCATTTACTGCTAAAATCACATGACATCCGCCTGTAACAGGAGAAGAGGGGCAGATGCAGTGAGTTGGTGGGGTCACAACCTGCCAATCACTGCCTTCTCGGTTGTACGAGCACACAAAACTAAGCAGATGGAATTCATAGTATCACTAATTCTCTTCTAACATAAAATGTTGAGGAATGTTATAACAAGTCAGCTCTAGTTTTCAAACACTGGCAAAACTGCAGGATAACTTATAATTCAAATTATAATTGAAAAGCCAAACATGAGCACACAGCGATAAAAGTAAGCAAATAATTTGCATCTACTGCTAAAATCACATGACATCCGCCTGTAACAGGAGAAGAGGGGCAGATGCAGTGAGTTGGTGGGGTCACAACCTGCCAATCACTGCCTTCTCGGTTGTACGAGCACACAGCAACGAAACAGTCTGGAAGAGGGGACCCTGTTCCAAAGAATGGCCAATTTGAGGTTTAATTGATATATTTGCCCTTAAAGAAGGAGTGATGAAATTTTTTATTAAACAGCTAAAAGATAAGTTACTGTACATTGCAAATCCAGGCACAATTTGGCCCTGGCAGCCTTGTGCTATTAAATACCCATTCCATCACCACATTGTCAAACTCTATACAGTGAAATGTTGCTGTCTGATTCGAAAAGTTCAATTTGAATCATGTGAATAAAATGACAGATTCAAATCTAGTTTTGCCTTTAACTTCAAACATCTCAAGTAGGTGACGTTTAGCTGTCCACCTCCCTTCCTGGATTCTTATTCATTAAACAGACTGATCTTAAAAACATACAGTTTATAGTCAAAGCTCTGGTACTGTGCAATTTGCATATTCTCAGTATTAATCCAGGAAGAGTCCACTTCAAATGTAAATTGGGACAATCCAGATAAAATTAAACCAAAAACAATTTCCCTCTGCAGTATTAGAATAACTTTTATGATCTTTTGTTTTAGAAAGCAACATGTGTTTATTTTGAATACTTTGGAACTTGTTTGCACGAGTGACAAGTAGAGAAGCCAAACTAATGACACATTTTGATACATTCAGAGGAGGTCATAACTTGAATACTAAATTACTATAAGAGTTAAAACTAATGCTATGCAGAAGCAAAACTATAAATTTGCTTCCCCCATGCACCTGCCAGGTTGCTAAATGGCTGTGATCTTTAGCAACCATACCAAGCCAACTGTTTGTACCCCATTCTTCTGCCTCCATTCCAGATATTAAGTTCACAAGGAACATAAGTTGTCAGAACACAAATTATATTAACACCTTTGTAATAAAACTGCCACATTTGATTTCATATCGGTACAAAATCTAAGTAATTTGATTCCAAAATCCATTTTATAACATCCAGAAGAGCAACTGTATCATTATTGTTGTGTTCCCAGACATTGTCTTCTAATGAAGACAGCATGCATATTACCAGTAGGATTCAAGTTTAAATCCTCCTGCAGGTGGGCTTGCACATAGATTACATCTACTGATGGAGGAGACATTTTATTTTTCATTTCATAAATTTCGTCAGCATTGCTTTATGCTGTGTATTTTATTGAAGACTCTTATCCCCCCCCCCACAAATGAGTGATCAGTGGCTATGCTGCTTCCTCCAAAATGCCAGAAGTGCATCCAGTAAGATTTTTACACTACAACACAGGTCTGTTTAGTAATGTGGCAGGTTTTTCCAAGATGAACAAAAACTGTTTCAAATTTTGAAGTGCAGGTGTTATTTGAAATTAACAAATATTTTATAATTAAAAGTCTATTACAAAAATAATAGAATAAACATGTTTCTCCACTAGTTTTAGCATTCTTTATTTAAAAATATTATTCAGTGTAAGGTGACAGAAGTTTAAAGGAAAAAAAACTTGAACCAACTTAAGTTACTGTTCTTGAAAGAGTTAACTTTTAACTCAGTTTAATTATTTTTATCAGCCAGCTAACAGTTCAGCTGGTTTTAAAATGTAACTTGCCCATCTCTACATTTTTGTTGGAATTAAAAAAAAAAAAAAAAACAAGAGTTTAAATAACATTTGGTATTTGAGAATTCTGAGAGCATTTTCCTTTTAAAGTACCCTGTATATCATGTTTTAGTTCTAGATATTCAAGTGTTTCTTTGTAATTGATGCACACATCTTCTTCCCACAGTTCTTATAATTGCTGGGAGCACAAGTGTGCAATATAAACGGATAAGGAAGTGCTAGATACATAACATATATTGACATTTATGTATCTATGTTATTTTATCTACATTTCAAATTTTAATAATAGTGATAATTGATTTTTAATTATTAGTAATAGTAAATGATGCAAGGAAGCAACCTTATAAAGCATCAGCCAAAAAAAAAAAAAAAAAAAAACCTCTCACTGCCTCAACAACAGATGGCACTGTCAACTACCTGTTGGCTGAAGGCAAACTTCTGCACATCTCATGCAACTACCCTTCCTCTATTTGAATTTATGCCCCCCCTCCTCATGTATGGTGTCAGCAACAGAAAGAATGCTATCAGCATTAAGCCTGTTCAATCCATTCAAAGCCTTGAAAAACCTTGCATGTGCCTAGTTTCTAGATGGTGCAATTTGCAGAACTGAAGCCTTGCCTTTCTTGTTATGACCACCGTTTTGTTCTCTCACCAATCTCATTGCCCTTCTCTGCATCCTTCTAAAATGAGGCCTCCATACCTGTATGCAGTAGATGTGGCCTAACTATTGCCTTGTACAATTTGATAATCATTTCCTTATCCCTGCTGGCAAAGTTCCTGTATCTCATAGACAAAACTCCATGAACTGTCTGCCTGCTCAGAGAAATTCATATCCAATAATCCTAGGTTTTTTTTTTCTTTTCTTTTTTCCCCACTACCCTAAATGTAGTACCACACAATTGCTACATTAATCTTGGATTACTGCTACCCATATGTGCAGTACCTTGCATTTGTCACTGTTAAAACTTCAGCTGCTGTTTCTCAGCCCATCTGCCTAATATTCTTAGATCATCTGAAAACATAGACATGAAGCCTGATATAACTACATCTTGGGGGACTCCACTATAACATTTGAACATGTTAACCACTGTCTTCTCCCACTCAGCCATCTACTTATGTGCAACAGTATCAAATGCTCTCTTGAAATCCAAGTATATGATATCAAAATTATTTTTTGTATCTAGTTAATTTTTTACTACAGTGTAATATTTAATTATTTAATTAGATTGGTCAGTCAAGCTTGACCCTTAACAAATACATGCTGTGACTGCAGGATCATCTTGACAAGAATTCAGTTATAGCTCAGACACAGCATGGTTTTGTTAAGGGAAGGTCTTGCCTGAACAATTTGATTGGATACTATGATGTAGTCACAAAAGAATTGGATGTAGGGAATAACCTTGATATTATATATTTGGCTCTTAGAAAAGGTTTTGATACTGTTGCACATGGGAGACTGCTGCACAAATTGGAGCAATGTGGCATTGGAGTCAAATTGCTGCTATGGATAAAGGGGTGGTTGAGGGGGAGAAGACAGAGAGTGGTAATCAATGTACACAGCTCATCGTGGCTTAATGTTATTAGTGGAGTCCCTCAGGGTTCAGTATTGGGTCCATTGTTGTTTTCTGTATTTATAAATAATATTGATGATGGTATATCAAGCTTAATGTCCAAGCTTGCAGACGATACAAAGGTTGGCAGGGTTGTTAAGGACACTACTGACACTATGCTGCTGCTGCAACAGGATCTGGAAAGGTTGAGCAGATGGTGGCAAATCAAGTTTAACATTGACAAATGTAAAGTACTACATATGGGAAACAGCAACCCCAGAGCAACGTATCAATTCTGTGGTACTACACTGACAGTGGTAGAGAATGAAAAGGACCTGGGGGTAATTGTGCAGGCAGATATGAAGTTCTCTGAGCAGTGCAGACGGGCTGCAAGAGTAGCTTATGGTGTCTTATCAATGATATATAGGAATTTTTCTAGCCGGGATAGGGAGGTGATTATTCCCTGGCAATGGTCAGGCTGCACCTTGAGTACTGTATACAGGTCTGGAGGCCTCATTTCAAAAAGGATGTAGAGCTGCTGGAATGAGTACAGAGAAGGGCAACAAGGTTAGTGAACGGAACGAAGGGTTGCTCTTACGAAGAAAGGCTTAAGTTTTGCAAATTACAGCGTCTGGAGACTAGGCACTGGCGAGGTGATCTGATAAGAGGTGTACAAAGCCTTGAATGGTTTGAGCATGCTCAATGCTGATGGGATACTGCCTGTTGCTCAGAATAATCACCTGAGAGGGCATAAATTCAAATTGAGGAAAGACAGATGTAGGATAGATGTGCAGAAATTTGCCTTTAGCCAGCGGGTAATTGGTTGGTGGAACAGACTTCCATCCCTTGTTGTGGAAGTTGATAGCCTAAATAAATTTAAGGCTCAGCTGGACAGGTATTTCGAACGAACGGAGGGGTGAAGTGGAAGGGTTTTTTTTTTTTTTTTTTTTTGGCTGATGCTGCATAAGCTTTCTTTCTTGCATCATATGCCTCTACTAATGCTAATAACTGCATTCCTGGTGAGACGATCCTTCCTTACTTTAACGGCTCCTCCGTAGCCAGGTGGGAAAGAGCAGCAGTGCATAGTACACGCTTCTTGATTAGACCGGGGTTCGAACCTGTCACCACCAAATACGGAGGATGCGGAAAGGTCAGGGAATGACCACTGCATATCCTGGAACAATATGGCCTTAGTTGCTAATGCTCCTAAAACCAAATAACAAACAAACAAACCTTACTTTAACAATGACTGCATTATTATTCCCTGGAACAGAAGTTAAGCTAACCGGTGTGTAATTACTCTTATTCACCTTTGTTAATTTGGGATACATTCACACATCTCCCTTAATCCAAAGATGCTCTCATAATTATGGCTCCAGGGTTTGAGCCCGTGCCCACCAAATACGGAGGATGCGGAAAGGTCAGGGAATGACCACCGCATATCCCTGGAGCAATATGGCCTTAGTTGCTAATGCTCCTAAAAACAGATAACAAAACAAACAAACAATAATTATGGCTAAGAGTTTGTTTACAACTTTGCTGTCTCCCTTAACATAATTGGATAGATCCCATCCACCCGAGTGTTTCCTACAACCTCTGGTATCTTCTTCCTTAAAGAATTCCTTGTGTTTATTTAGATGCAGAATACCTATCTTTAGGGAAGTGAGGTCTGCATCTGCCAGTTTATCAAACCTCTGGCATCTTCTTCCCTAAAGAATTCTTCGAGCCTGAATGTAGATGCCAAATACATTAAGTTTGTCAGCAACCTGGGCTGGATCATCAACAGTTCAGCCATTGATGTCAAGTGACTCAATGTAATTCAACTCCTTCCTTCTACTGTTAATATAAGTAAAGAAGGATTTGCTGCTTTTCTTTGTCAGTGACTTCTTGCAATCTGCTTTAGCTTGCTCGACCTTCTTTGTGCAGAAATAGACTACTGTAGTCATCTGTATCACCTTGTAATTTATATGTATCCCATACATTTTTCTTTCCCGCAAGTCTTATTAATTCATCTGACATCGGGTTAGGTCTGGCCTTGAACATATTTCTTAGTTGTATGAAAATCCTAGTAGCTCTTATGCTTACTTCCCTGAATATTTTTGAGTTTCGAATTTCCTGGTGGTAATATCAACAGTTTATCAACAGTCCCACCACATAAGTATTATATTACAGTAATATATGACAGGATTGGAGCATTCTTGTGTGTTATAAATCGAAACGGCGAGGGTAAAGAAAGCCAAAACTTCGATGAAATTTACCGGTAAAAGTACTTTGCCGTAACGGCATTTGTATTGTTGCTCTCTCAGTAAACATACAGTGGGTGTTATCGGTCAGGAGTAGAAATTGAATCCCATGGGAGATTGAAACCCTCCCAAAGTGGGGAGGGTTTCAGCGGACCTTTTTTCTTTGGAATCACTGGTGGACTAGTGGATAAATTGTTTATTAAGAAAAAAAAAAAGCAAAGGAAGCCCACATGAGAAGCACAGCAAACATCAGTAAACTTCGAAAAAGTTTACCAGTGAAACTACATTACAAGCATTTTTTACGACACCAGAACTTCCAATATGACTCTGTTCGTGATTCAGTTAGTTAATTCAATTAGTGATTCTAAAGAAAAAAGGTCAGGTTAACCCCCCCCCCCCACTTTGGGAGTGTTTCAAGCTCTCGTGTGATTCCAACTTCTACTCCAGACCAGTAACACCCACTGTCTGTTTACCGAGTGAGCAACAATACAACTGCCGTTACAGCAAAGTACTTTTACCGGTAAATTTCATCGAAACAAACATGCTTGGTTGTGCCTATGCATGACTCTTTTTGTCACTAAATCTAATTTTTAGCATTTTATTAATTATTAAATTGGAAGTTGTATTTTACAGCTATCTCTCATTTTGCACAAGCCTGATTTGTACCGATTCACAATAGTGCCAGGCCACAAGGCCATTTTTATTTATTTTTGCAATTTTTTTTTATAAATTGAAAGCTTAAAATTGTCAGACAATTTATCGGCATCGTACTGTACTATGTATCATGGCATGTTCACATGATCAAGAACAATTTGAGCCATTCAGCGGTTAGCGCATATATATCATAGCCAATCAAACGAGAAAGCTTCCTGCCCTCAAAGTAGCCATTTGTGGATGCAGGTGGTAAAGGTCCATGCGGTGAAGCATTGTTTTACACATGTTGGAAATTTATTATGTTAACATTTTTTATTAATTATGCTATTAATAAATTAAATAATAATTAATAAGCCATGTGCAGTTTTTGCCAATTATGTTTTTAAAGTTTTTAATTTAATAGAATAAAGAGATGCCATGTCTGGGAAAAGAAGTTCAATGAATCCTAGTGCAAATGAAAGCGTGAAAAAGACACGTCGATCTATCACATTCGAAAATAAGATGGAGGGTATTTGGAGGTGGAAGCTGGTGGAAGCCCCCTTAATGTGTGTAGAGTTATGAATATGCTTCCATCAACTATTTTTACAATTATGAAGAATGCTGATAAAATAAGATAATTGATGCAAAGCGCTACACAAGTTAGTTACAGCAGAAGTAAGCTTTTAGAAAAAATGGAGCAATTGCTGACCCTTTGGGTCGATGATTTGAACAAAAAAAAATTTAAAAAAAAATTTTTTTTTTTATTAAAATTTTACTATTAGGTTCTTGGTACAGTAATTAATTTTTGGTGCCCGAAACTTAACTATGTGATTTCCCAATGACTCCAATGATATAAAGGGTTCCATTTGTGCCTGACCCCCCAGGAACCTAACCTTGGCGTAGAGGGCTACCCATATTATGATTTTACTTAATCTCATTC
Organism: Mastigoproctus giganteus; assembly: GCF_048544385.1. Lineage (NCBI taxonomy): Eukaryota > Metazoa > Arthropoda > Arachnida > Uropygi > Thelyphonidae > Mastigoproctus > Mastigoproctus giganteus. Next base: position 243,278,015 of record NC_143578.1, read on the forward strand.
CATGACAAATTCTTAATTAAGAACATGAATGTCCAAAATGAAAGTTTGTTTTATTTTTGTCAACTAGAATGTTTAGAATTTTTTACACTTCATGGCATCGTGGTTGCAAATGCACTTTGCACAAAGGTTTATTTTTATTTGTTGGTAGTACTTATTGTAATTTTTTTTAATACCACTTTTTAAATGGTGATTTATTTATTATTATTATCTTTCTATACATTAAAATAATTTCCCTCCTAATGATATTTATTCAGCTAATGGGAGAAGAGAGATGTGGGCTATGTGGAAATATGTAACAGAAGTTTGTTTTACTGTGATAAAACAAGCTTCTCTTTAAGCATGGTCATGCACTATGTTTATCTAACACGATCATGTGGTACCATTCTTGATTTCCATATGTAATGTATTTATTTAAATAAACTAAATGCAACAAGGCATAGTATTTTAAGATTCTGTATCTATATAATATCGGTGTAGATACACAATAGACAACTCTTAAAGAAAAACTATGATTGTAGTGTGAAATGCACCCACCAATGAAAAGCCAACTAGCTTTGAAACGGTCCGTCTTTTGGTGGTGCCCACCGAGAATAAATAACAAGTCTTCTCTATTAGTGAAACGTTATTTATTTGGGATAGTGCAATACCTGGTAACTCATTGTGAAGGATCAGCACAATATGAGATACAGATAAAATGAGCCTTTTTACACTACAATCGTAGTTTTTCTTTAAGAATTGTCTATCGTGTATCTACACCGATATTATATAGATATCATAATGTATTTATGTATTCGTAGCTGAGGAAGAGAGAGAGAGAGACAGACAGACAGGCAGACAGACACAGTGCCGAAAGCTTCTGTAAGTATTTTATTTTATCAAAAGAAGTGAGCACAGCAAGTAGGGAGCAAAACCCCCTAGTTTATTTATTATCTTTTTTTTTTTTTTTTTTTTGTTAGTTGAAAATAGCGTCAGGCTACAATTGTGGCATTTGAAGTATATGGAAAGCTTTAACAGAAGGTAAGATATTTGTATGATACAAGCACTTGAGTGGGATATGATATTATTGAGGATGATGTTAAGTTGTGGGAAACTGCATATCAGCAAATCAGCTTGTCTCCCACAAGAGGATTAGCCGGCTGGGTAAAGTGCCTGCCTGGCAACCCAAAGGTCGCAGGTTCGATTCCCGCCTCGGGCTTGCATCAAAGCACTGCAAAAACCTTGGGAGGTGCATTATGGCCACAGAAGCCTATGTGCCAACAACTACCAAAAAAAAAAAAAAGAGGATCAATAGTAATTTGTCTGTCATGAAATAAGAATTGAAGACTGCCTCTCAAAAAGGAATATTGTATGGAGTTGCCAACTGTGATATCTTACAAAGACGAAACATTAAAAGACTATGCAGCTTTTTTGTTTTTAGTGACATCGTTAACCAGTCTTGTTGGCTAAAAGATGGAAACAAGTTGTGTTTTCAGTTTGATCATGATCCAGGGATTTTGTAAAATCAGTGCCAGAAACGAAATGTATTATTTTTATAATCTTTATTTAGACAAAAAAAAAAAAAAAAAACCTAAGCAAACATTAAGCATTTGAGAGAGAGACAGAGAAAGGAAAAAATTGGAAATTATCCTATGACAGTTCTGCTTATTATGTGACAATAAGAATATCCTTCTGACTGTAACTGTCTTTGTATCATTGTTCTTATTCACAACTGACCCTGTACCGTGTATTATTATTATTATTATTTTTTTCTCAAACTAAAGAACTCATTAATTTTTAAGTAAAATTAAATGCAACAAGGCATCATATATCTTTAAGAGTATAATAATCTGTATAATATTGGTGTCAACACACACCATAGACAACTCTTAAATTTAAAAAACAAAAAAAAAACTACTAACATAGTTTTTTGTTTGAGTTGTCTATGGTGTGTTTACACAAATATTATATAGTGCTCATTAATGGATGGTGATTTAAGTTAATGGCAGCTCTGATAGATATAATCAATGAACTTATATCATAGTGAAAGGTATTTTTGTTATAATAATTATCCTAGGAAGCATATGTATAAATTTAAAAGTTATTTTCCGTAATTTATATAAGTTTGTTTTCAATTATTTTTTTCAGTCGAGTTTGTGCAAATCATCATGGAATTATTAGAAAGTATGGACTAGTTATCTGTAGGCGCTGCTTTAGGCAGTATGCCAATGACATCGGATTTAAAAAGGTGAGTTGTTTTTTTTTTTTTTTTTTTTTTAATTTTTTTCGTTATTCTGGATAAATCCATTTTTTTTTTTTTTTTTTTTTTTTAATGAAAACCCCAAACACGAAAGGTATCAAAACCTATAGTACTTAGTACCGTGCATGGGTTGAAGGAGAAGGGGGGATGCCGGAAACTTTGCTCTACAGACTAAACATGGGTTTTACCACATCAAGCCCCCAATAAGCAAAGTGGTGGTATTTCACTGGTTGAGGAAAGTGACCTACAACTAAATTAAAAAATAAATTGGATTAAACGGTAAGACTATAAATGTTAATATTGACGAGGCTCCCACTAGCTTCGTCAGCAGACTGACGAGGCTAGTGGGAGCCAGACATGTTCAAAGCCGCTGAGTGGATTTTTCTTATTTTTTGATTTGAAATTATTGTTTTTCTAAAACTTTTGATTTAAAGTTAGTAGTATAGCATTATTTTGTGATTTCTGATTAATCTGGTGTATTTATTTTTTACTCGGCCTTGTAATTGCATAAAAGTATCGGTAAGGGTATCCACGCGTTACAAGTTGCAAATCCGCTGAACGAGAAGTTTTTTAGCCATATTTAGCCGCTTTATTGAATATTTTTTACATCAAATTATTTTCTGTAAGTAGCTTATAGACCTAGTAAGGATCCTTAGTTTATTCTGAATTGAGACAGCGAGATTTGAAAGTTAATTAATACTTAAGTGTCTGTAGATTTACCGTTCGTAATTGCCACCTTTGTCATATTATAGGTTATAATATTGTCAGTTGATCGATAAAATCTATTAAACTTGTTGAACTTCGTTGTCAATTAAATTGTACTTTTAACTAAATACATATAACGACTTAGATTACAAACATAACATAATTAATTAATACATAACTGATACGGAAGTTATATAAAGGGAACTCGTAGATAATTAATCCTTGACACTGAAAAATATATATACCGTTATAACTGTGTTTGGATACAAGTTTAGGATTATAATTTTGAACTGAAATTGAAATTTTATTGAAATTAATGGAAATCATGACTCAGAGCAGCAAAAACCACTTAAGCAAAAGGCTCAAGCTAATGGAAGTGCTGTGGCTCAGAGGAGAACTGAGGGGGGGGCAGTTGCCTTCTGAATCACAGCCTTTTAAAATGCACTGATTGCATGATGTTCGTGGAGCATTCAGGTATGGGACATGATATTGCCATTGGGGATGTCTTTGTGTGTACGCGATGCAAGGAGTGTATCGAAATCAGGCAACAACTCAGTGTTGTTATGGGCCTATATGAGAGCATGAAGGAGAGGGTGGATGCCCTCGAAGGAACTAAATTAAGGGACCCATCAAGCTCTCAGCTGCCCACATCAATGCCAGATCTTGCACTTGGTCATCACGCAACACAGTGGCAACACCCAAAGCAGAATGCGCTGGTCCCACAGGAATTAGTAGTTGTTGGTGACTCTATTGTCAGGGAAACGGGGAACATGCTTTGTAAAAAGGATAGGGGCAAAGGTTGATGATGATGTTGTAGAGCAGATATCATCTTTTAAGAGCACAAAAGGTGATAGTTGTACACATTGGCACTAATGATATCAAAAGTAGAAGACCGGCAGAATTACTAAACAAGTACAGGTCACTGGTGAAAAAAAGCTGTGATGTAGGGTTGAAATTGAAAGTGTCTGCAATTCTGCCCAGACCCGATAGGAGGGAATATGTGATGAGAGCCTTGTTGATCAATTCGGCCCTGGAAAGATTGTGCAAGGCTCAAGGAGTAGAATTTTTTTCATCCTGGACTGTACTTGTTAACAGGAGAGACTGCTTCTACAGGGATGGGATACATTTAAATAGAAAGGGTGCAAGAATATTTGTTCATGTTATCGTATCAAGAATATGTGTTCATGTTAGGTGGGTCAGAAAACTGCTAGCTTGGGGGGAAACAAAGACTAATAGATTAACAGTAGCCACTGGCAGAGGTGAAAGAGATTCTTGCACTGCTTCTATTGGAATGAACAGAAGCCTGAAAAACAAGATGCAGGATATTTCAGAGACTGCTGGGAGTCATTGCGGTACAAGTAAACACATGGGTTGTGTTAGGGTAGCTAAGAATAGAAACAGGTGCATGTATACTTGCGTGTACACCAATGCTAGGAATTTAGTAGATGAATTTGAGGTAATGCTCATAACATCAAAGGCAGATATTGTTGGGATATCAGAGAAGAATTTCTCTGATATCCCAACAGAGAACTAGAATTTGAAACACATAAAATCCAAGGAAGTGAAGCCAGTCGACATCGCTGGACATTGCAGTGTCGAGTCAGTTTGGTGTGACATAAGCATTGGGAGATCAAAATTGAGAGTAGGAGTGTGCTATAGGCCTAATGACTCTGATGAGTATAATAAGAAACTGTACAGGGAAATAGTGGGCCAGTTAATCAGAGTCTTATAATGGGGGATTTTAATTTCTCAGATATTGACTGGAATTTGGGGGCTGGTCACTCACACACTAGCAACGCTTTTGTGGATTTATTGCATGATTGTTTTCTACATCAGCATGTTTAGGAGGCAACTAGAGGGAGTGATACTCTTGATTTGATTATCAGTAGTGATTCTTCATGCATTAAGAATCTGCAGATAAATGAACCACTAGGTGGCAGTGATCACAGTGTGCTGAAGTGGGATTTACTCAGAGTAAACAACCGTTAGGGGTAAAGGGAAGGGTTATTGCTTTCGTAAAGGCGACTACGATGGACTGAGACAGTATTTAAATTCTATACAGTGGGACCAACTGATGATGTTACCAACAGCAAATTCAAAATGGGACGCATTCAAAGAACTTATCTTGGAAGCTACTGGGCTTTACATACCCACTAAGATATATTGTTCAAGGTTTAGGCCAAAATGGATGTCAGATGAACTAATGAGACATATGGCAGAGAAGAAAAATGCATGGGATACATACAAATTAACACGAGACAGAAGCATATGATAGATACAAGTTGATCTGTAAACAAGTTACAAAGGAAGTTAGGCAATCGAAGGCAGATTACACGAGAAATCTTTGGCAAGGGATGCAAAGAAAAACAGCAAAGAGTTCTTTACTTATGTAAACTCTAGAAGAAAGGGGATGAATCAGATTGGTCCACTTGATATCGATGTTCAAGGTTTAGGCCAAAATGGATGTCAGATGAACTAATGAGACATATGGCAGAGAAGAAAAATGCATGGGATACATACAAATTAACACGAGACAGAAGCATATGATAGATACAAGTTGATCTGTAAACAAGTTACAAAGGAGGTTAGGCAATCGAAGGCAGATTACACGAGAAATCTTTGGCAAGGGATGCAAAGAAAAACAGCAAAGAGTTCTTTACTTATGTAAACTCTAGAAGAAAGGGGATGAATCAGATTGGTCCACTTGATATCGATGTTCAAGGTTTAGGCCAAAATGGATGTCAGATGAACTAATGAGACATATGGCAGAGAAGAAAAATGCATGGGATACATACAAATTAACACGAGACAGAAGCATATGATAGATACAAGTTGATCTGTAAACAAGTTACAAAGGAGGTTAGGCAATCGAAGGCAGATTACACGAGAAATCTTTGGCAAGGGATGCAAAGAAAAACAGCAAAGAGTTCTTTACTTATGTAAACTCTAGAAGAAAGGGGATGAATCAGATTGGTCCACTTGATATCGATGGGTCAACTGTTGATGATCCTGCTCAGGTAGCTAACAAACTAAATGAATATTTTACATCGACATTCACACATGAGGAGTTATTCAGCGAGGGGAATGCCAGATGTGTTTTCAACTCTGGCAGTAAGCTATAGAGAGAGTCTTGTAATAACTGAGAGTAAAGTGGAGGAGAAATCGTTGAAGATAAAGAAAAGAAAGGCACCTGGGGTGGATGGGATCTATCCAGTTATATTAAAGGAGGCAGCAAAGGAAGTAAGCAAACCCTTAGCCATAATTATGAGAGCTTCCCTGGACTCAGGGGAAGTACCCATGGATTGGAGATGGGCAAATGTGACCCCAATTCACAAAGGATTATCAAAGGCTGACACAAGTAATTATGGACCTGTGAGTTTAACTTCTGTTCCAGGAAAATTAATGGGGGCACTAGTTAAAGAAGCACTGCAGGATCATCTAGACAAGACTTCAGTTATAGCTCGGACACAGCATGGTTTTTTTGTTAAGGGGAAGTCTTGCCTGACCAATTTGATTGGATACTATGATGCAGTCACAAAAGAACTGGATGCAGGGAATAACTTTGATATTATATGCAGTAAACCTCCGCTATTTGCGGGGGTTACGTTCCTGAGAAATGTCGCGAATACCGAAAACGCGAATACTGGGTTATGGCTCCCATAGTAATAAAGGGGTTCCGTTCCAAAGTATGAAATATATAAGAAAAACTAGTCTAAAATTTTGTCTGTATGTATTATATGTACCTTCATTATATGACTATGTACATAGACAGTACATAGTGAAATGCAAGCATAAGGCATCGAAATGAAAATAAGAAACAGTTTAATATTAAATGTAATATTTATTAGAATTTCAAACAAATCTTTCAAACAAGCGCCTTTGCTATAGCTAAAAAACTTATCCCGCCAGTGCTATCACCAATTTCGCTAAAGTGTTGATAAAGGAGTTTTGCCTTTTCACGAATGATGAGTGAACTTAACAGAATTTTATTTTGAGTTCGGTCTTCTATCCATAGATTTAAAGCCTTTTCCATTTTTTCTAATTTAACATCATGAGTTATAGAACAAATTTTTGAAGCAATTAGCGCGTTTTCACGGACACTACGGCGGATTTTTTCTTCCGATTTTTTGATTGATCGTACCGTTGACTCTTGATTTTATAATGTTTTGTCACTGAGGAGACACTTTCACCATTAGAAATTTTGTCTAATAACTCAATTTTATTCACTAATGTCATCCCCTTCTTTAATATTTTCAATTTCCTTTGTTATTCGTAGCCATATTTTTGTACGGGTTAGAAAGAGCTTGTCCACAAAGTCACTTTCTTCCGTTAGCACACTCGAAAAAGTCTGTTTTACACTGCAAAACGGTAGATTTATCACTTTTGTAAGCATATCAATTTATAAATTGATAAATGTATTCAATTTATAAGAATACAAATTAAAAGCAAACGACGAAAACTTCCATTACAAGCGCATAACACATACTGAACAAGGATTAGCGAAAAACATCCACGCTCGCGATTTTGTCACCCCTCTCCCCCCCACCCACCGAGCACTGTTTTGACCGGGAAAGATAATTTTAGCCATGCCCATGTTTTTTTATAGCGGATAATATTCGCGGCGCTTTAAAATTCACATTTTTTTAGGTTTCATTTTATATTAAATCAGCGATCGTGAATACGCGAAACTGCGAATACAGATACCGCGAATGGCGGGGGTGTACTGTACTTGGATCTTAGAAAGGCTTTTGATACTGTTGCAAATGGAAGACTGCTGCACAAATTGGAGCAGTGTGGCATTGGAGGCAAATTGCTGCTATGGATAAAGGGGTGGTTGAGGGGGAGAAGACAGAGAGTGGTAATCAATGGACACTGCTCATCGTGGACTAATGTTATTAGTGGAGTCCCTCAGGGTTCAGTGTTGGGTCCTTTATTGTTTTCTGTATTTATAAATGATATTGATGATGGTATATCAAGCTTAATGTCCAAGTTTGCAGACGATACGAAGGTTGGCAGGGTTGTCAAGGACACTACTGACACTATGCTGCTGCAACAGGATCTGGAAAGGTTGAGCAGATGGGCTGAGAGGTGGCAAATGAAGTTTAACATTGACAAATGTAAAGTACTACACATGGGAAACAGCAACCCCAGAGCAACGTATCAACTCTGTGGTACTACACTGACAGTGGTAGAGAATGAAAGGGACTTGGGGGTGGTTGTGCAGGCAGATATGAAGTTCTCTGAGCAGTGCAGACGGGCTGCAAGAGTTGCTCATGGTGTATTGGCAAGGATATATAGGAATTTTTCTGGCAGGGATAAGGAGGTGATTATTCCCTTGTATAAGGCAATGGTCAGGCCAGGCCTGGAGGTCTCATTTCAAGAAGGATGTAGAGCTGCTGGAACGAGTACAGAGAAGGGCAACAAGATTAGTGAATGGAACAAAGGAGTGCTCTTACGAAGAAAGCTTAAGTTTTGCAAATTACAGTGTCTGGAAACTAGGCACCAGCGAGGTGATCAGTGATAGTGTATAAAGCCTTGAATGGTTTGAGCATGCTCAATGCTGATGGGATTCTTCCTCTTGCTCTGAACAATAACCTGAGAGGGCATAAATTCAAATTGAGGAAAGACAGATGTAGGATAGACATGTGGAAATTTGCCTTTAGCCAGCGGGTGATTGGTTGGTGGAACAGACTTCCATCCCTTGTTGTGGAAGTTGATAGCCTAAATAAGTTTATGGCTCAGCTGGATAGGTATTTGGAACGAACAGAGGGGTGAAGTGGAAGTGTTTTTTTTTTTTTTTTTTTGGCTGATGCTGCATAAGCTTGCTTTCTTGCATCAAATGCCTCTGCTAATGCTAATATAGTAACCACTAGCACAGTAGTTTTCAAATGGGGGTGCCGCAACAACATCCCAGTGGTGCCACATAATTCCGGTTAAAGTTACTTAAAACTTATTTTTTTTTAAAAATTGATATATTTGTTTCATTATAAAAAAGGTGTACAGTTTTTTTTTTAATTTTGCGGTGATCTATAATTGATGTTAACTTAGTATCTCTATATAAAGAATGATATTATTATATATATAATTTGTATTATGAAATGTAATTTTTATAATTATATTATTGTAGTAACTATCATATAACATATTTTTTAATATTTTATATATATATATACACACACACACAGGGAGAAAATTGGATCTAACAGGCAGAAAATTGAGTAGTGGTGCCGTAATATAAAATAAATTACTTAGGGATGCCGTTATTAAAAAAAAAAAGGTTGGAAACCATGCACTAGCAAATACATCCAATACTATTCATAATTATTGTGTAATTATTTTCTCTTTCACAAGTGAGTTCCTGGAATGTGTCTGGAGACAGGTTAGTTCTTGGTATATTTGTGGTCGGTTAAGCTTCCTCGACTGGTGGAAGTTTGTTCCGGTAATTAACTACCTGCTGGCTAAAGGGAAATTTCCTCACATCTATATTACAACTGAAGGAGTTTGTTTATGTATGGTTACTGCACATACATCATTTCTGCTACCAACGTAGTATGAATGCATCGTTTAATTATATTTCATATTGTGAATACCTTCACAAGTTGCCATGGTATTGTACTACCTCGAATAAGTAACACTTCACCTATGGAGAAGACTAATATTACTAACATCTTCTCCCTAGGTGAAGCACTACTTATTCGAGGTAGTGCAATACTATGGAAACTTGTGGAGGTATTCACAATATTAGATATAATTAAATGATGCATTCATATACTACCTTGGTAGTAGAAATGATGTATGTGTAATAACTGCATAAACAAACTTTCGTAATTTTAGGCGCTTAGCCAAGAAAAATTCTGTGATATTCTACAATTGTCTTTCCTCAATTTGAATTTATGCCCCCTCAGTTTCGTAATCTGAGCAAGAGGACTCCCATCACCATTGAGCCTTCTCAAACCATTCAAGGCCTTATACACCTCAATCAGATCACCTCTCAAGTGCCTAGGCTCTAGATGCTGCAGTTTGGAGAACTTAAGCCTTTCTTGGTAAGAGGACCCCTTCGTTCCACTCACCAATTTTGTTGCCATTCTCTGTACTTATTCTAGCAACTCTACATCTTTCCTAAAATGAGGGCTGTGGACCCAAGGTGTGGCCTGCTCACTGCCTTATACAGAAGGATAATCACATCCTTTTCCCTACTAGCAAAATTCCTGTCTATCATTGACACAAGACCCCATGACCTGTTCTGGCAGCCTGTCTGCACTTCTCAGTAAACTTTATATCTGACTGCACAATTAGCCCGAGGTCTTTTTCATTGTCTATCATCCCGAGTTTAGTACCACATAGGGCTTTTATGATGATTATTAAAAATAAATTTAATTACTTCAGAAAATATAATATTTTTAGGTCTTGGATGGAACCCTTGAAGAGTTGTGGATCTGAATACTGTAGAACTCCAATTCTCGCTGCCAGACCAGGCAGGATAGAAAGGTTGCTCTTTACACCCCAGTGCTAGCTATTCAATTTTGCATTTGCATACTCTTCTCAGCTTTTTTCAATTTAATGTTATTTATATGCTTTTCTTGTTGGTATTTCATTTGTGTATCATGGCATCAATAAATTTCATTAGTGACCACATTGTTATTATTATGTAAATACTAAATTTATACAGTATTACTACTCTGTTTAGTTTGAGTTAATAAAATAATTTTAAATTTTCTTTTTTTTTTTTAATATCATGCAAAGAAAAAGCATGTGAATTTGCAAGTTTAACTTATTCTTACCAGAAATTGTGCAAAAGTGGTTACAAGTTATATGCATCAGAGGATCAAAAGGTTTATGATGTAATGTAAACCATTACATCATAAACATCTGCAAAAAACCTGAAAAATCAATGTTATCTGCTAAAATATTGATGAAAAGTAGTCTCAAATGGTTCTCTTTTGTTTTCCTTCTTATAGTGCTCTATTGGGATAGGCCCATTTTAAAGCATCTTAATGGGAATTTTAGTACTCTTTAAGGGACTTGCCCCAAAGAATAAAAACATGTATATGTTAGGTAGTCTGTAGAGCTCATATATCAAAAATGTACATAATGTATATACAGGGTGTTTATTAATGCATGGGCTGTAGTTTCAGGACAATTTTTGACTGTGGAGTTGTCATTAGTTTAAAAAAAAAAAAAAAAAAAGCAGCAGATGTGTATTATAGGATGACTAGACATCCCATTTTTCTCAGATTTGTTTCGGATTTTCAAGGTTGCGTCTCAAAAGTTTCTCTCCTGGTTTTATAAATCTACCCATTTTCCAAAACTTTAAACAAAATGGTTTATTTATATAGCAATTTTTATCTTCACCATTTGCAGGAATTCATTTTCAATCTCCAACTACATCTAACAAATATAGCTTTATAAAAGACATTCATATTTCTAGGGCTGGAAAATCTGCTTACGTATGTAAGTTCATCAAGAGCTGACTCTGGTAATAAGGATGAGTAACAGGCATATATTCCATTATTTCTCCATTACTTTAGAAAGAGTAGAAGTAATTGAAATGGGACTATAATTGGATTGGAGGGATTTGTTACCCTTTTTAGGAACTGGCTGGATATGAGCAAATTTCCAAGCAGAAGGAAAAGTGAAAAAAGTCGGCAAAGAACAGGAGTAAGTTCAGGAATACAGGTTTTGAGAACAAATGGAGAAATACCATCAGGACCTGGAGCTTTCTTAGCATCAAGATTTGTCAAAGTCCTTTTGACGGAAGACCACAGGAGGCATTGAATGGAGCATGTTGGGAATGGTGGGAGGTGTTTTACCAAGATCATTAATACATGAGTAGGAAGAAAAATGGGATGCTAGCAGGTCAGATTTATCCTTGGCTCAAGTGACAAGAGAACCATTTGGGCAAAAGTTGCAGCCAATAGCTTTGGCAGGAGACCAGAATGCTCTGGTACCATTAGGGCAAGAAGCAAATTTTCCATGCTTACCTTTTCAAAATCTAGTTTGGACCGAAAAGCACAAGATTTTGAAGTGGAGTGTGGAATAAATGATTCCAATCCTACAAGAATAATTTCACTGACATAATCTGAGCAAATGTTGACATCAGAAGTTTTGAAACAGTAATCCAACGAAGGAAAATAAGAAGAGAAATCTCGCAGGTCATCCCATTTTGCATTCTTGTAATGCCAAACAACATAAGGTTGGGAATAGCCTTGAGATAAAGGCTCCATTGGAGAAGAGACAATCACCAAGTTGTGATCTGAGGTGCCTAAAGGACCACTTACTTTGACCGATCAGTCATACTGTGACCGTTTACTTGGAAGGGTTGTTGTGAGAAAAAGATCGTGTGTTGTTGGCTGATGGGATTGTCCAGTATTCTGGAAGGAAAATTAACAATCTGTACTAGGTCATTAGTAATTGCAAAAGCCTTAACGTCTCGACCAGCTGGGTCGGTGTGACTAGAAAACAGAAACCAACTGGAATTGTGAACATTAAATCACCAAGGAAAATTACCTCAATGTTAGGAAAGCTGGACTGGAGAAAGTCTAGATGCAAAGAGAGAAGGTCAAAGAGCTCCAAGTGATTAGTGGATTTAGGAGAACAGTATAGACAATGGATGAATTTGACACAGTGAGGTAGAGCGATTTTAAGCCCGAGAAGATCTAAAAGAGGAGATTCCAAATTACCAAGTCTCTGACATAGAATATTAGAACGGACATATGCACATACCACCTTCGAGACGAAAGGAATCATACAACGAATAATTTGCGCAACTGAGATGAGCAGTGGTTGAATCAACCGATAACTGAGATTCTGTCAGAAAAAGTATGTGAGGTTTGGCAGATTGCAAGTGGAAATGGACATCATTGAGATCACGTATATTTGTGAAATGAATTAGGAGGTGTTTGGGAGGTTTAGATCTTTTCGCAGATAAGCTTACTCTATTAGTTTGATAATTCATGGTGTATTCAATAGTAAGAAAAAGTGGGGGTATGCTGTATGAAGTAATGAAATTTTTGGATATGGCCTACATAAGGTAAGAATATCCAGATCCTTGACACAAGTGGCCTCAACAATGGTCTCGCATACACACTACTCGGACTCACTCCAGTCACTATCTTGCTGAGTAGAGTTAGGAAGATTATGCACTACTGATCCGGAAGCCTCCTAGTGAGTTACCAATAGGTTCGGTCTGGTTTACTAACTAGCATCCGGCTACGCACACTGTTTCAGAGCTGTACCCTGTAAATGTAAGGAAGTTTGGATCTTGCCATGATGTCCATAACCTGAAAAGACATCGTGGCGCCTCCATAGCCAGGTGGGCAGGAGCAGCAGTGCGTAGCACATGCTTCTTGATTAGACCGGGGTTCGAGCCCATGACCACCAAATACAGAGGATGCGGAAAGGTCAGGGAATGACCACCGCAAATCCCCAGAGCAGTATGGCCTTAGTTGCTAATGCTCCTAAAAACCAAATAACAAACAATCGGACATCAGTCATACTGTGGCGGGGAAATGCTGTATGAAGTAATGAAATTTTTGGTATGGCGTACACAAGGTAAGAATATCCAGATCTTTGACATAATGTGGCCTCAACAATGGTCTCCCGCATACACACTACTCGGACTCACTTCAGTCACTATCTGGGAGAGTAGAGATAGGAAGATTATGCACTACTGATCCGGAATCCTCCTAGAGAGTTACCAATAGGTTCAGTCTGGTGTACTAACTAGCAGCCGGCTACGAACACTGTTTTAGAGCTGTACCCTGGAATTGTAAGGAAGTTTGGATCTTGCCATGATGTCCATAATCTCAAAAGACACCAGTCATACTGTCTAATGTAAGAGATGGGGAAGGGTTGACCAGAACTTAGCCCTGGAGACTAAACATGCGTTCCACAACTTCAAGTCTCCAGTGAGCCAAGTGGTAGTATTGCCTGGTAACACAAATGGGCAGCATTCCTCCATGTGTTGTGGGCACCACACCTAGACCCTTGCTTACGTTGGTTCACACCTGGGTGGTTACCCGCAGTGTGCTTGTGCATGAAGGTTATACCCAGGATTACTAACAGTCCCCCCATCGTGAAGGTGCCAGCAGAGAATCTGACTGTCACAGACCGTCCGGACTTTGCTGAAATTGGGTCCACTTGACTTGATTTTCACTTGAATATCATTTCCACCAGTGTTTTTGACTCCCAGGTAGAATGTACAGCTTGTCTGGTATATCTGAGAGAATGTCTGCGACAACCTCATGGACCAGGTATAAATGTATATTGTTTTTATTAATCAGCATTGTTTATTTTATGTGATAATTTGTCTCAAATTTTTGTCAGCCTTTGTAACTAATGAATAAAATTTGAACTTTCATTTGTTTTGAAACCATTATGTTATTTTTTCTTTTTTAATTTTAGCAAGACTGAACGGTGTAGTACGGAGAAGACCATCAGTTTGTTATCAGTTGCTTCTCAATATTTTGAGAGTTACTTTGAATGCACGCTGATATTTGAACTTGTGATCTTTATTGTACAGAATTAAAAAAAAATGTAAATCATGTGTGTTGTGATTTAGTTAAATCAGGTAATAGCAGTCACCTAACAGAACAAATAAAATTTTTTTGATGGATTTAATGTTGCTGTGTAAGGCATAAACATGAAATGACTGTCTACTCATGTTCATTTTGCAAAATAACATTTTATAGAAAATTTGAAATTCAGTTGATAATAGTCAAATAGCCTGAGCCTATTTGGCTATCAGTTATGTATATTTAATGTGTAAAGATTTTTATTGATCAAAATACAATCTTTGGATTAACAACTGTAGAGACAGAATTGAGAACCAGTTATTTGCTGTAAGAATTATTTAGAGAAGAGTACAGCTTGCTACAGTGTGAACTTTTACAAAAGCTATTTGTGGTTTCATTTGTTTTAATATATTTATCTGTTTTGTTGGCTCGTAAAATGTTCTTAATTGTTTGAATCGGCCAAACGTGAATTACCGTATTTCCCCATGTACAAGACGCACCTTAATTTTGGGGCTCGAAATTTGAAAAAAAAATATAATACATAAAGTTATTGAACTCAAGTTTTATTCATCATAAAATTCATACAACTCCTCATCACTGTCAAACTCCCATCCATTAGCTTGTCCTCATCTGTATCTGATGACGAATCGCTCTCTTCATATATTACCTCGTTCTCAGTTCCATCTATTGCATTTGAAATTCCACAGTTCTTAAATGACTTGACAACGATCTCAATCTTGATATTATCCCAGGATCTTTTCACCCAGGTACAAACTTCTTCTATAGTTGGTTTCTTCACTCTTCCTGCTGGTGTCAAATTGTCCCCAGAAGACTTCATCCATTGGTTCCATTCGTCTCTCATGGCAGCTTTGAAGGGTTAGTTAATGCTGACATCAAGTGGTTGGAGCTGGGATGTCAAGCCTCCAGGTATGACGGCTAGTTTTGTTTTTTGCTCTGCAGCAATCTTCTTTGTGTTTTTTGTTATGTGTGCCCTGATCTGATCAAGCACCAATAGGGCAGGTTTGCATAAGAGCCCACCTGGTCTCCTCCAAACTTTCTCAAACCAGATCTTAATCCCATCCTGATCCATCCAACCCTTGTCATGAATGTGGACAATCACTCCTCGAGGAGTGATTGTCTTCTTTTGGCATTGTTTTGCGTTTGAAAATCAGCATAGGAGGCAGCTTGGTTCCATCAGCACAGCAAGCTAGAACAACTGTATAATGGCTCATGTCCACTCGTCTTCACAGTTACAGTTTTCACCCCTTCTTATCAAAGTTCTGTTACTTGGGACATCAAATGGAAGGGGGACTTTGTCCATATTTGCAATCTGTCCCAACTCAAACTGATGCCTTCCGATATTGAATGACAAAACGATGAAATTCAAGGACCTTCTGCTCACAGCTTTCAGGCATCTTTTCGGCAAGTTTGGTGTGTGTGTGTACGCATGCTTAGTCCATTCTGTTTCATGAACCTGAAGCACCAATTGTGTCCTTTGAAATCAGTAACTTCTTTTTCATCAGCAATTCTTCTTGCCTCATGCTGAGCCATCTTTGTGGACACAGGAATTCCAATTGCCCTTTGCTCTTCAATCCATATCTTCAATTCCCTCTCTAAATCAGGCCATTTTGCTGATGCCTCTCATGGCCTTTTGCCATGGCGTTTTCAGTAGGGTTTCTTCTTCCTGTAGCCAGTCTCGGATTTTTTTCTCATTTGGAGGAGGACCAAACTTACATTCAGCAGCACGATTTCCATTCACTTTTGCAAACTGGATCACTTTTAACTTGAATTCAGCACTGTACGAAAATCATTTCTGGGCAGAACATGGCAAAACATAACCTAATATAATGGTAACAAGTGTGAAACAATGAGTGCAAAGACAACAAGTGCGAAAAAGGGAGAAATGCAAGTAAAAAAATCTACAACCACTGTATAAGATGCACCTAGTTTTTATACCCCAAATTTTTTTGAAAAAGGGTGCATCTTATACATGGGGAAATATGGTATATGAATGTCAATTGTTATTTGCCTTGCTTCTAGTTTAAAGGCAACTAACTATAGAACCTATCAAATGATATGAATATATTTACTGGTGTTCATAATAAACACATGCTTTTACATACTCCATTGTGAATTAGAACAGATTTGAATTTAAGTAGTAGTTTTATTTTTATTTGCATAATATTTGGCAAATTTAATTCTGTTATTTTTTGTTTTGTAATTATAATACAGACTTACGTAAGGGTTGCGTTCCGCCAAACATTATGTAAGTTGGAATTTCAGCTTTTTCCTCCATGCCTGTGAAGCACTCACAACTGTGCTCACTGAATTGATAGAATCCAAAAAGATGTGTTCAACGAATATGTAAATAGAATTATTTATTGTGTTCGATTTTTTATATCGTGCAGGTAAAATTACAAAAGCATGCAATTTAAAAAAAATTCAAAATTATAAAATTACAATAGAAGAGAGGACAGGCATAACGTCAGTAAGTTTTAACTTTGCAGCATCATTGCTAGAATCGACGTCTTCAGCTGATAAGTATGCCGCTGCGGAGGTTGAGGGCGGTAGAGATTAGAAGGGGTCGGCCACTCAAAATTACGAAAGAACATATTAATGGATGACTGGATGGTGGCTTTTTTCTTTTCACTGTAGATTTCTTTGTAGCAAGCATACCATTCACCCCTCTAAATGTTAAGAATCATTCGCTGTCAGGATCCATTTTCTCAAACTTCTCCATTGCAGATTAAATTTCATGAAATGCCATTGCCATCTCTCTGGTGGTGAAGTGTCTTGGCTCTTCATTTGGTTCATCTCTAGCTTCGTCACCATTTTCTTTCACTATTGCTGCCTTCAAGTCAATAAGTTCTTTAGATAATTCCTTCTCTTCCTCTATTATCCCCATGTCTTTGGCAACAACCTCCAACTGAAGTAGTTCTGCAACCTTTACAATCTTATCTGTAACCTCTTCATATGAAACGGCTTTTTCAAACCCTTTGAAGCCTTTTACATGCCATGGGCATATTTACTTCCATGTGCCATTTAAACAACTTTTAGTAATTTCCGACAAGATGCCGTGGAAAATAATGTATGATTTCCAAAAGTCCCAATGTAAAATTTTTCTCATTGCCTACTGCAGACAATGCCTGAGCCAATGTACGTAAATAGCATGCTTTTAAATTTGAAATGACACCCTGATCCCTAGGTTGGTGAGTGCAGTCGTGTTTTATAAATATGACATGTTCGAATTGGAATCATCTGGATGCGTAGGGTGTCCAGGAGCATTATCTAATAGAAGAAAAATCTTGAGAGGAACGGCATTGTCTACAATATTTTTCAACCTCAGGAATGAAGCAGCATTTAAACCAATCCTCAAAGAGAAATTGTTATCCATGCTCTCTGGCTCGATTGGAAATGCACGGGTAGGGTGGCTTTATTGATGCCCTTAAATCAAGAGGATTTCCAGAATGGTACACAAGTAGTGGTTTTAATCTGTAATTTCCCACTACATTATCCCCAAGCAAGTACGGGGCCTATCTTTTGAAGCCTTGAAACCTGGCAATGTATGTTCAATCTGGAATTTTTTTTACAATACTAACCAGTCTCGTCAACGTTAAAAATTTGCTATTTTGAAAAGCTGCCTTCAATAATTTCTTCCAACACATCACAATTTCTTTGCCGCTGCAGAATTGGCACTGGCAACTTCACCGCATACTTTAAAGTTATGGAAACCAGTACGATGCTAGAACTAATTAAACCATCCGTTACTTGCCGCAAACTTTTTGTTGGGGTTCGCCATACTTATCCTTAATATCTTTATAAATACTTGTTGCTTTTGCTTGAATGGTCATTAGACTCAGGGGCATTTGCTTCTGAATCTGATTTTCCATCTGTATTAACCGCCGTTCCACATATGATATAGCCCTGAATGCTGTTTTGTGATCACTGTAGATCTTAAGAGCATTGATCCTTGGACATGTTCTTTTATATGTGCACTGTCCTTAATAGTATTCACTGTTGAAACAGTGAGACTTAATTCCCTTGCAATAGATAAACTTTGTCTTGCTTCGTACTTAATCATTTTCATCTTCATTTCTAAATCAATATTGTTTTTTTTCCTGGCACTACCACTGCTTGCACTTTACGTTGGTTGCTTTCCCTTCAGCAATGTAATATGTAAATAGGAATGAAGGGAAGTTTCTGAAAATTTGTTTTTTATATGACTGAAGATTTCATAAATGGGAACATATTTCACCATTATGGCATAAACCCCTCACAATTGCAGTTATCTGTATTATCGCAAATGCAGTAAGATCAAGTTTACTATCCTTTTGTAATTAGATGCACTAACAGAAAAGCCCAATAAACTGGGAAGTGCAAGTTTTTTTTGGTTGTGACCTCTAGGAATGTTTTAGAAAGATATCGCAAGGGCATTTAAAATTGATTCTTATAGTGGGAACGTATAATGACAATGAAAGGGTAATGCAATTTCCAGTTTTAAATGACCTTTTAGAAAGTTATATAGTGAAATTTTGAACTTGGAACGAATTACAAAAAAAAAACTTATTGGGTTCACGTTACAATATTTTCACAATACATTTATTCCTACGGGATGCAAAATATGTTTCCACGATTTTTTTTTTTAAGTTTGCACCGGCCGGCAAAAACTTCGAGTATTACATAAGTCGGGGAGTTCTGTAGTTGCTAGAAAGTTGAAGTCAAATACTTCGACACTAGACAAGATTCATACAGGATTGGTTGAGCAGCCTTCTGTCTGCAATGGCACAGGCTGTTGCATGTATTCCATGGCAAATCTAGTAAATTTCTTAATTCATATGATTGTCTTACACTAAATTTAGTAACGGTAACAAGCCCTTTAAAGTAGCAGCAAAAGACCATGTTGAATAAAAACATTGCAGATTTACATGGCGAATTCATCTTTTTGACTCAATTTTACCTCTTCATCTCACTGTTTTAAGTTAGTATTAGTATTAGTAACGGCCGCATGGTGCAAGAAAGCCTATGGCTTATGCTGCACCAGCCAAAAAAAAAAAAAAAAAAAAAAAATAAAAAAATAAAATAAAATTAAAAAAAAAATAATAAATCCGAACAAAACAATGATAAAAAAATAAAAATAAATAACTAAATAATAATAATTAATAAAATAAAAAATAAATAAAAAGGAAATTAAACCTATCATCCTATGTGCTTCCCTTACCCGAAAGTACTATCCAGATGACCTTTGAATTTCCCCAAACTGTCGGCCTCTACCACCCATGAAGGCAACTTATTCCAGTAATTTATAACTCGCTGGCTAAAATAGAACTTCCTGCAATCCAATCTAAACATTTCCCCCCGTAACTTGAATTTATGTCCCCTAGTTCTAGCATCATTTATAATCTTGAAAATTTTGTCCTCATTCATTTTACTGATGCCTCTCAGAGCCTTAAACACCTCAATCAAATCTCCTCTAAGGTGTCTAGTTTCCAAACTCTGCAACCCACATATTCGAAGTCTTTCTTCATACGGACGCCCTTTTGCCGATCTCACCAGGCTAGTTACCCTTCTTTGCACCCTTTCAAGAAGCTCGATGTCTTTCTTCAGGTGCGGTCTCCATACTTGAACACAGTATTCCAAGTGTGGTCTAACATAAGCCTTATATAATGGGATTATCACGTCCCTATCTCTACTTGCAAAAGTTCGATAGATCATTGATAGGACACCATGGGCCTTCCTTGCAACCTGTTTACAATGCTCAGAGAATTTCATGTCTGACCGTATCGTAACACCCAAGTCCCTTTCCTCCAGTACTGGGTTTAGTTGAACTCCACCAAGTGAATAAGTTTTTTTGGGATTACTGTTTCCCAGGTGTAATACCTTACACTTTGTTGGATTAAAGCACAGCTGCCATTTTTCTGACCATTCCTGAAGTCTATCTAGGTCTCTCTGAAGAAGCTCAGCTTGACAGTGATCATTAACTACTCTCCCAATTTTAACATCATCTGCAAATTTAGACATCACGCCCTCTATCCCTTCATCAATGTCGTTTATGAAAATTAAAAACAACAGTGGTCCTAATACTGATCCTTGGGGAACCCCACTTCTTACATCAACCCAATCTGAGGAATAGCCATTTATCACAACCCTCTGCCTCCTGCCCTGAAGCCATCCTTCTATCCATCTAAGGATTTTCCCAGTGATTCCAACCTGTTCCAGCTTATAAAGCAACCGCTCATGTGGGACTGAGTCAAAAGCTTTGCTGAAATCTAAATAAACAATGTCGAAATTATTCCCTAAATCCAGCTCGTGAGTGACCCTTTCGAAATAGCGAACCAGATTTGTTAAACTTGATTTTCCCTTTACGAAACCATGCTGAGTATCCTTGAGAATTTCAATTCGATCCAAATGATCCTGAATTCCACCCTTGATCATTGCCTCCATGATTTTCCCTACTACTGAAGTCAGACTGACAGGTCGATAATTTCCAACTTCACTTTTAGAGCCACCCTTATGTATGGGAGATACATTTGCACTTTTCCAATCCAGGGGAATCTCCCCAGAGTCTAATGATGCTCGCATAATTAGCCTCAATGGTTCAATGCACTCGCTTGCCGCCTCTCTTAAGATTATAGGGTATATTCCATCAACTCCAGGAGCCTTACTGGTCTGTAGGCTCGAAAGTTTTTTCATTAAATAATCTTGCGAAATTTCAATATCATTAATTACATATTTTTTAACTTCGCTCCCACAATTTCCCTTTGCCACAAAAGGCTTTTCATTTGTAAATATCGATGCAAAATAACTGTTGAGTTCATCTGCAACGGCAGCTGGTGTATTTATTACTATCCCCTTTCCCTTACATAAAGGTCCAATCTGGTTTGTCCTGCTCTTCTTGGCATTTATATATGTGAAGAATTCTTTATCCCCTCTCTTTGCTCTGTTTGCTAGTGATTTCTCATAAACTGCCTTTGCCTGTCGAACCTTTTCTGTGGCTCTATTACACATCACCTTGTAGCTGTTATAGGCTTCAGTACTTTTTGTTGTTCTGTAACCTTTCCATGCCACCTTTTTCTGCTCAAGTAATGCGGCAACTTCACTAGTCATCCAACTTGGAACCCTCCTCGTGGAGTATTTTTTTAATGGTATATACGCATTCAAGGCATCTGTGATTAATGTTTTAAAAGCGTACCACAGTTCAATTGTATTCATTCTCTGCGCGATATCTACCCAGTTAATAGAGGCCATGTAGTACCTTAAGGCATCGTAATTTCCTTTTCTGAAATTAAAACCCATTCCTTTGCCTTTTACTTCTGCTACCTCTCTCGTCATCATCCACCGTAGAACTCCGTGATCACTTCCTGCTACTGGTTCCTCTACTGTCAGCCCTGTTATGTCATCTGATTCATGTGTGATGATGAGGTCTAGGATACTCTTTTCTCTAGTATTTTCCCTGACATGTTGATACAAATAACAGTCATCTAGTTGATTTAAAAATTTTGTTCCCCATGTCGAGTTTCCTTCCCATTTACTCCAATCAATTAGAGGCAGATTGAAATCACCCATAATAAGGCATTGACGCTTACTTGCCCATTCCATTTGCATGTAGAGGCTTTTGTCATAATCTTCACAATCACCTGGTCTGTAGATTACTCCTACTCGCATTATACCTTTGTTTCCAACTATCTCACACCATACAGACTCTATACTAGCATGTGAAACGTCTGAATCCGGGAAAGCTATCGTCGCACTCAGGCTGCTTCTGATAAGAAGCATTACCCCACACAAAAGACAAGTTTCTCTTGTCTTTTTGCAATAGCAATGCAAATTTTTCTGCAGACTTAATTTCTAATGCAATACAGGTTGACCATCATTAATCCGGCAGCATTGGGACCTCTGGGGTGCCAGAGCACTTATGGTTATTTTAGTGCATACAGTTTACCCAACAGCTAACCATCTCATCCTATCTTTAATGCGAGTTCGAATCCCGCCTCGGCCTTGGACCAGAGTAAGATGCAAAAACTTTGGGAGCTGCATTATGGCCACAGAAGCCGATGTGCCAACAACTAACAAAAAAAAAAAAAAAAAAAAAATTTTTTTAGCATGTTAACTGCCAAGCTAGTTAAGGAAAAAAATTTCCCAAGGGCCAAAAAATATTTAGCAAATAATTTGATCAGTAATTCTAAAATAAATATTGTAATGTCTTGTCATTGTTTTGCTTAAAATATATATAAAAAAAAAAATTTTTTTGTCGCATATATGTGGCCCAGTAGGTTACTTTATTTCTTAAAGCCGTGTCGGCCACATACGTAAGAAGTATGTGGCCGACACGGCTATTGCACATGTTTTTTTCAGAAGTTCAACTTTATCTGCTATGGACAATGTACAGTGTTTGTGCTTTATGCCACGAGAGGCACTTCCTTTATGCATTGGAACCATGGCGGGGGCCTAAATATGAGCAGCTTATAATAATAAATGCAGAAAAACAAATGGGAATGGCTTGCCGGTGTTTATGAGTTTGTGCCAACAGCTGATGCTGCAACTAACCACCAAAACGTAGCAGCAGATCGATGCTCCGACCCGGGAAATTTAAAATAACGTTTGTGGAAATTGTCTGAATTAGTGTTGGAACTGTATTAGTGATGGTCAACCTGTACACAATACATCCCATATGTATATGCATAAATCTAAAATTTAGAAAGAAAAGAATAATGAATTAACTATAGAGTTCAATTTATTTTCAAAGAAAAATATATGGGACAATTTCAAATGGGATTGCCAATTTAGAAATTAGATTACTGCCCTCAAATAATTGGTGAACGCTATTGACAAGGAATGCTACTTTGTCAATTGTGAAATTTGGGTAGGAGACCAGTGAGATACAAAAATAGAAACAATGTCATGATTGTCAAAAGTGTTTGCAGAAACATGAAGGCAGTAGTGCAATTCTACTGACATTCCATCAAGAAAAATATGACAAAAACTGCCAATGCATGTCAGCATAACAATGATTCCCCCTCTGCAGTTTGTTTCCTTATCCTCTCCATGTACCGTGCATATGGCACACCAAGAAACGATTTATCAGAAAAGGCAGCTTTTTTCCACTTCACAATGATGCCTTTCAGGTAAATAGTAGGAGTCACTGATTGGTGGCTGTAAGCATAAGTACATTAACTAGACATCTACCCCATCATGGAGGAAGGAGGGTTCGTTGGATAGTGTGGAACACCAGTGGTCATACCCTGGTTAGTCTAGTCAGCTGTTTCATTTTCTATCAGCTGGCACAAAATAGGAGAGCCACCTATTTTGTGCCAGCTGATAGAATTCACCACACCATTGAGGCATGGGTTCTCTTATTGGTACTCTTATCAACTCAGAACACCTATGACACCCCATGAACAGTTCACAAATTTTGTAGGTTCCATAATGCCACCCCCTTGAACTGGTATCAAAAAATCATCTTTTCTAAGTCTTAGATCAAGTTGCTTTGGAATGCATATTGCCTGTGCTATCATATTACTGGTTCTCACCATCATGTGTTCCACGAAACGTGGAGGAATAGCCCATTTCTAAAATGGGACCTTGCAAAGCAAGACAGTTGGCTGGAAAATGGTCAAAACATGAAAATTTCCTTCACGTTCAAATTGAAGTAAATGTGGCATAATATTTTGACAAAATTATTTCATACGCAAATTAAATTGTGAAATTTGTAAATCTATGATATACAGGTATAAATTTAGAGTAGTATGATTAGTATATTAAGTTACATTGTGAACAATATGATTTGTATATTCATTAATCTCCATACAATTCATATTTTTCTCCTGGTAGTTTTCCAGAACTGCCCTGTTCATACAGGAGCAATCTGCTTAGTAGAAGTCTTATCTCCTAATTTACAGGGTCGGGTATCGGGGAAAACAGCCAACCTGCTAGTAAAGAAGCTTAACAGTGCAACGCAGTCACATATTGACCTATTCTACAGTATCCTATCTCCACAGACTATCATGGCAGGGTTTCCCTCTTATGGTAGCAATATATATATATATATATATATATATATATACACACAGACACCGATGAGCCAAAACATGACCAGCAAGTCATGGAAATCGGGGCAACTGGAGGTGAACTACGGTGCGGGTCAGGACATGGTATAAAAAACATACTGGGCTCCCCTAATCAGTGTTACTCTTGTTCTTCAGATGGGAAAGGCAGCGGACTTAAGCCAGTTTGACAATGGCCAGATGACTGTCAGAGCATATCCGGCAGGGCTGGTGGGATGCTCACGGTCAACTGTAGTTAGTACCTACCGAAGGAGGTGAAACCGCCAGCGAGGTGTTGGACAATAAGGGCTTATTAATGCTTGAGGTGAGTGGAGGCTCTCCCAGATTATACTTGGCAACAGAAGAGCAACTGTGGGGAAACCCGCCGGTAATTGGAATGCTGGTGACGGGAGTAATGTGTCACAACACACAGTACATCGAATCTTACTGAAAATGGGACTGTAGCTGCTGCAGGCCACTGAGTGCCCGTGCTAACCACAGTTCACTGGCGACAGCACCTACAATGGGCAGAGAGTGTTTAGTGTCAAACAGCACCAGAGGTTTCCCCCATCGCGTAGTATACATTATGGGTGTGAAAGAACACTGCCAATGCCAGAGTTTTAAAGGTATATGTGTAGTGTAGTGTACCATTGTTCCTCTGGTCATTTAGCCGCTGGGTCCCAACATTGCCTATACTCTGCCCCGTGGAGGCAGACCAGGTATACCAGTATTAGTTATTTACTCTGGCAAGTCCTGCCACCTAATTTCTGGAGATTTCAGTGAATAGGACCTTAAAAAAAAAAAAAAGAACGCTATAGATAGGGGTCAGCCAAAAGGAGTACTGGTTATGCAATTTGATGTTATTAAGTTTTTGGATGTAGGGCTCAAGCAATTTTGGGATAAATCAGATGCTGGTTGTAAGTTAGAGAAGGGGAGGGAGGCAGATAAGGAGTCCCGTCACCACCAAATACGGAGGATGCGGAAAGGTCGGGGAATGACCACCGCATATTCCCGGAGCAATATGGCCTTAGTTGCTAATGCTCCTTAAAAAAAAAAAAATAAATAAATAAGGAGTCCACAGAGATAACCCCAAAACAGCAGAGCAGGCCGTGCAACACCAGAGGGATAGGGAGGAGGTCAGGGGTGCCCTTGCCCACTTGGGGTGTGGAGGCAAAGGACTACGCAAAGGTACATGGGAAGGAAAGCTTAATGGCAGCAGGTGAGCTGTGCTGGTGAAGTACCATACCTGAGACGAAGGTCCCAACCTGTCTTTTTCAGAGTCTGGCGAGTCTGATGTCAGTTCTTGGGACTGCACATCATGTGTCCCATCCAATGTATACTGGTTACTACGAGTTCGGAGCTTTCAGGTCTGGTCGTTGGGTATGTGGTTATCACTGGACTGTCACTAGTAGGGCTCTCTCCTGCAATTTTTTCCAGTTTGGTAAGTATTTAAGTGTAGTTGCAGACCCCAGGGTTTCCCCCCATTAGCCGTTTTTATACTTTTTGTGGTGAGGCTTGTGCCATAACTGGTCATGTATTTGTTGTGTGTAAATTTTGTGCCCTATTCTGTTGTCGTGACGGGCGCCTGGCATCTTACCAAAAGTGCCATCCTAGTATCAGAATCAGCAAACAAAGCTCGTCCAGACATTCTTTTCTTCGTTGAGGAAAGAGTCCAAATATGGATCGTATTTCATCCCATCAAACTATTAATAGGGAAAGATTCATCATTAAGAAATATATTGTGTCTATGTGCAATCAATATCAAGTCTTAGTTGGCGTCAACAGTTCACCAAACGATACAAGTCCAAATGGATAATCTGCCGTAGTAGCATTACCAAGGAACAAAAAGTAGAATCTTCAGAGGCAGTAGAAATCCCGTACTAATATATAACAATAACATTGTTACCATATAATGCAAGAAAATACTTTGAGAACTCGTAGTCGAAGTCACTTTTCTGTACACCAACTCCGAGGTACAAAGAGTCGCAAGAACAACAGTCTATCTTGGGTTAACTGATTGAAGTTTATCTCTCCTTTTAAAGACACGTGTAGAAAATGTATTAAGAGCATTAAATGCAACCTGAAATCGAACAAGTAAAGGTTTATTTTCACTAGTGAAGTGTACTACATTAAGTTTAATTTATTGTCTATAGTCCAAATAGTAGGGACAAGCAACTAAGATATGATCCACGTTTTCTTCAGCACCACACAAAGTGCAGTAGGAGACAGTTCTAGTTTAAACAGTTTAATTCTGCCATCACCCGACAGCAGGAATGTGCCGTGCAATCCAGGAGAAAACCATAAAAATTCTTTTTTTTTGAACTCTATAACTAAACATAATTCTCTCGTTACACTACCAAGATCTGAGGTGTTCCAATCTCTTTACCACTTTTCAATGTAGATGGAATGCAGTCTTTGCCTTTCAGAACCCAAATCAAGCTGCACATCTAAGGAAATAGGACGTGCTTTCTTCAGATGATAATTCATGTACCGGCATTGGATCTCATAATGTACTGGTAGTTTTCCTAACAGAACCTGTAGATGTAGTCCTACATGCTCTAAACATCATCAGGAGGGCAGCATGCTGGGCCTGTAACAACTGTTTAATCATAGCACAGTAGCTCTAAAGCACCAGCACCATAGGTAATAATAAACAAAAAGATACAATTGTAATATAGTCTAAGAGAGTGACCTCTCAGACCCCCACTCCTTTCTGGTTACTAATCGTAATCTTGCTAGAATTGATTTACATTTTTTCTTGATGTACCTTACATGAGGCAGACAACTTAGGGTGTCATCAAGATAGATGCCTAAATAATTAGTTGTGAAATTATACCTAATGGACTGCCCTCAATACTTGATTAGTGGAGGGCGCCCCCTATATAGCTTACCCTTCAGCAATATCTGAGATGTTTTAGCCATTGCGACCTGGAGTTTGTGTATTTCAGACCAAGTGGAAAGTTCCTACAGTAGGTGATTGGCCGTAACTTCCAAAGATGTCCTTGAGTTTCCCCGCACAAGAATGGTAATGTCATCAGCATATGCAATCATGGTGATGGCTTCAAATTTTTTGTTAAAGCAAGCGTCAAATACAAGATTCTGACACAGGGGCCCCAATATGTGGACATCCTCATGAAACATTCCTGGAGACCTGTACAGATCCATTCTTGACGTTTATGGCATGATATGAGAAATAGCTTGACAAAAGATTGTATATTGCTCTTGACACTTCAGCCTCCCAGAAACGCTTGATTTGGTGCATTATGGCCATAGCTGCCAATGCGCCATTAAAAACCAAACCAAATCCCAGAAACGCTCCAGGACACTTTGCCACCAAAGGTAAGTTTGATAAGTCAAAATTAGAGATTTACGTTCACTGCACTCTGACTTGGAGGCAGTTTCAGGGCTCCAGACCATTTAGTCACTGGATCGGCAGAGCTGCATAATATCAGTTACTGAAGAGTCTAAATCAGGAAGGTCCAAAACAGTGTTAAATCATTCATGGGACAGAGGTCCCGGCCAAATATTGATGGTAGTCAGGTTGACTGTCCTTGAATTTGGGCAAGATGAGTTAGGCATATGTTGTTCCAGTGGTAGGGATCTTCTTGTGAAGAGTTCCAGGCAGTATTGCGAGAAGGCTTTGTACTCTGTCGCTGTCCAACAAGTAATGCTCCTGGTGTTTTGGATTCAAGTTAATTCTGGTAATCAATGCGGCGAAGGTCCTCATACAAAGGGCAGTCATACATTAGGTGACTCCAGCTCTCCACAGTGGCAGAATGGATCAATATTCCCAAGACTTGAAAGCTTGGCTCGGATGGATCCATGACCTGTTAGCATGAAAGTTGTGAGCAGGCCAGGGAAGAACCATGATGGAGACTTGGGATAAACCTTGTTGATACGTGAATAAATTTCCTAGCGATATCTCCTTTAGTGGAGTTAGCCCATCTATCTTGACAGGTCTGCTGTAAATGGAAGCTAAGGCGCTTTTTTCAGCCTATAAGTTGTTAATGGGATCAATGGTCTGGTACATGAAGTCATCGATGTGCCTTTTGATAGTTGGTAGAGGAACCCAAATCGTATCACCTCCAGGTCCAAAGAGAAGGCACCTGAAGGGCATGGGTGCTGACAGTACGGCAGGCCCTGGTTTTATAAGGAGGATATTATAAGGAGGATAAATCTTTCAATAGTTTCGAGATTCTTTCTGTTTACTGCTATTTTTGCTCTCGGATACCAAAAAAAAAAAAAAAAAAAAAAACAAATTATGATATTAGGTCCCCTGTAAATAACTACATCTACCCATATAATTATTTTGTCTGTAAATTGCATATGTTCTCTGATCGGTTTGCTGGACGAAAAAACCCCAGTTTCTGGAGGAAAACACCTTGCTAACTACACCGGAGACCGACTATCTCAGCCACAGAGTGAAAAAAAGCCCATTAAAGTACTCCCGTCATCGACGGGATTCGAACCCGGTGTGGGGAGAATGGTGACGATATCACTGTGGTACCGCGCATACGTTCTCGGATACCATATCCCTGCAGCGTATGTAATTGCCGATAGAAATACTACTCTGTAGAACGGCGGTTAAGGCCCCAATCCAGCCACGTAACTGGCAACCAAGGCAGTATAGTTCCTTAAGTTCTGCAAGTGTTTCAAATGTGGGAGGAATGTACATTGGTGTGCAAAATTTAAGGACTAGTCAGGTTTTCACCTGTAGCTTCTCATAGGAGTGGCCTGGATATGGGAAAAGGATACCAAAGGAACCGCGTGAGGTACAGAAATGATGAAGATAACAACACTGACACAAGAACAGAACCAAAACGGTAGAGAGGGACTTTATTCAAAAATGGCAACATAGCACTGGATGCCATGATACAGATGCATCACTGCTCCTGCCCACCTAGAGCATAGGTTCCAGGGTTCCCTTAGACCGGCGTTCGAGCCCATGACCACAAAATACGGAGGATGCGGAAAGGTCAGGGAATGACCACCACATATCCCCGGAGCAATATGGCCTTAGTTGCTAATGCTCCTAAAAGCCAAATAACAAACAAGCATCACTGCTAAAGATGGAACAAAGGGAAGAGGTGGTCTT
Source organism: Mastigoproctus giganteus (assembly GCF_048544385.1). Classification (NCBI taxonomy): domain Eukaryota; kingdom Metazoa; phylum Arthropoda; class Arachnida; order Uropygi; family Thelyphonidae; genus Mastigoproctus; species Mastigoproctus giganteus. The sequence goes on from NC_143578.1 coordinate 243,307,604, forward strand.
CAGTAGGAGTTATGGCCACCCCTAATGTCGATGCAGACTTTGCACCGGCTGTCCGTACTTGGAACAATGTTGTTGATAAGTCCTTGCTGCTAGGCGTCTCCTGAGACTGTCCCATATGTGTTCGATGGGATTTAGATCGATCGAAGAAACGGGCAGGCCAATCCATTCGAACAGTGTCCTCACTTTCCAAAAGCATATCAACAGTAGCAGTACGATGGGGTGTGGCGTTATCATTCATAAACACGAACTCGGAGCCAATGGCACCTCGAACAGACACACATGAGGAAGGATACTGTGTGCCAACCTCTCGCCAGATTTGCTGGCATCCAGAATCGCTGCTGAGACTGAATCTACTCTCATCAGCAAAGAGTACCTTACCCACTTACGCTGCTGTCCATTCCTTGTGTTCGATGCACCACTGTAAACATCTCCAATGGGCAGGTGTTAAAGGGTCACAGCGTACTGGCCGTCAGGCAAACAGTACACCTTTGTGGAGTCGCCTGGCCACAGTAAACCGCAATATCCTACGTCCTGTGCTCCTGTTTTACAATGGATCTCGCCGTATAGTATTGGTCCCTCTTGGCCCGTAGGAGTATATAGCGATCATCATTGGGCGTTGTTTTTCGTGGGCAACCACCACTGGTCCTTCGAACAGCTGTACCTTTCATTCTGAAGGCCAACCACGCGCGTGAGACATTGCTATGGGCGATACCGAACTCTGCAGTCACACCTCGCATTTCTTGAGCTTCCCAATTATTCGACCCGGGTAAAGTCATCCAGATGTTGTCTATTGCCATTTCGTTGAAGGAAGCACTGTGTAAAACTCAATCGAACGTCTGTAACAATCGTGCTCATCATTTGGTAATTTGCGCATAACTGCTGGACTGCTGCTTTTATCTATTTATGTGAGCCCTCTCATCACGATTCAAATTCTTGCATGTGTACAGCTTTCTACTGCCACATTTATGCAAACGGCCACAGGCTGTTTCGTTTGATTTTGTGGTTGTAACCTTTAGAAACAGTGATGGTCCTTAAGTTTTGCACACAGAATATCCTTACAACTGACACAAACTCCGATAGAAAATATTTCCTGATTATTGCCATAGACTTTGCCGGAGAGTTAGACTCACTCTGGTGGCCGAGCGTCCTCAGGCGACTAAGACGTGCCTGTCTTCCCGGAAACCTTCATAACACCATAAGAAGCTACCCCACAGCCAGAGAAATAATTGTCAATGCACCATACTGCAGAGTCAAACGCCAGGTTTACAGGGGTGGTCCCCCATGGCTCGGTGCTGGAGCCGCTCCTTTGGAATGTTGTACTTGATGACTTTCTCAACACTAACCTGAATGAAGTTATCTCCCAGGCCTATGCAGATGATCTGATCCTGGCCGTGTCTGCAGACTGCAGAGCGCAGCTAGAAAATTCTGCAAATCAGGTTCTCTTGATATTACAAAACTGCGCAAGGGATCATAATCTTCAAATCTCTTTAATGAAGACTAATTCCATCTTACTGAAAGGGTCCCTCAGTAGCCGTCCACAAATCAAGATAAACGAGACCACAATATATTTCACTACTGAACTGAAATATCTAGGAATAATCCTGGACTCAGGACGCAATTAACGGTCATAAGACACAGCACGGCAGATGAATTTAATTATTCGGGTGGCCTAAATATAATAGTAGTATTCACCCCTTTCACCCGGAGCAATATGGCTTTAATTGCTAATGCTCCTAAAAAAAAAAAAAAAAAAAAAACCAAACCCTCCGGACGTCCCGCTCGTGGTACTGCAGTTAGTCGGATGAAAAAGACCAGTTGGAATACCGTCAATAAGGAATTTGCGAGTAGCACAGTGGTATTGTCATCGTACTTCCCAAATCGGGTGGAATGGCCCGCGTTCGAATCTGGTCAGTGACTTGAATAAACCTTATAGGATTTTTCCCCCTGTGGCTGAGTTAGTCGATCTCAGGCGTAGATAGCAAGGTTCGCCCCACCATAAACTCGGGTTTTTCGTCCAGCAAATCCACTAGAGAACTTACGCAATTCACGAACGTAATACACTTGGGCAGATAAATGCATATTCCGGGAGGCTCTAGTATTATTATTATTATAATTAGCTATATGGTGCAAGGAAGCCTGAGGCTTTTGCTGCACCAGCCAAAAAAAAAAAAAAAAAAAAATCTGAGAGAGAGAAAGAGAGAAAACAAGTCAGAAATAAAAGGAAATCACCCAGAAAGAGAAGAATGATGACATCTAGCTCTGGACGCTGGGTGTACCAAGCCCATACTTACCAGTTGTGAGCTGCTGGGGTTAGCATGACATTTATTATTTAATCTCTTTTGACAATGTAGCTGGCAGACTCAGGCGAGGTGGCATGAATTGCTTCCAGAAAGTCGACAATACAACACATGAAATTTAAAGACATACAAGGCCCAATTTGCCCTGACTTGCTGGTCTGTGCGTGTAGCACAGTAGTATAGTCACCGTCCTCCCACACTGGGTGGAAAAGCTCCGGTTTTAACCCCGGTGCTTTTCAACCCAGTGTGGGAGGTGCGCGAGGAACTTTAATGGACTTTTTTTCACTCCGTGGCTAAGTTAGTCGGTCTCAGGCGTAGATGGAAAGTTTTTTTCCCAGAAACTGGAGTTATTCGACCAGCAAAAAAAATAAATCGATCATAGAACACGCGCAATTAACAGATATAAGACACAGCACGGCAGATGATTTAATTATTCGCGTGGCCTAAAAATAATCGTTTTTTTGGCCTAACTTGCTAATGCGCACATAAAACCCTACCCCAAACAATCATCAATCAATCATATTAAGTCCTGCAGTTGTATTTGAGGTGTAGTTTTATGTTTCCGAACTACAATCATTTTCAATGTCCGTTAGTCTCTTTCAGTCAGCTTTAATTTTCTGCCACATTTTTTCATACCAGACTTTGTCTTTCAATTCTTGGCGAATGGCTGGTTTGTTGGTTGTTGTGTTTTGGCGATTCAGGAACTTAGGCCAAATTGTGCCGTATATAATATGTCTGTAAATTTCGTGTGTTCTGTTGTAGATTTGCTGGACGAAAATCCTGAGTTACTGGGAGAAAAATCATGCCATCCTCGCTTTAGACCAACTAATTCAACCATGTCAAGAAAAAGACTGATAAAAATTCTTCGCGTCATCGACCGGTCCGAACTCAGGCCTTTTCACGCAGTGTTCTGAGAATACGGTGATTATGTCAGCTGTTCTTCCCACGAATGCAGACATCACTTTCGATACAGTTGCTCTAGATACATTAAAGAAATCAGAAGTTTTAGTCACCCATCCCCCCTTTTAAACGAGCACCAACAATTTCATCTCTTTCGAAATTGTACAGGTTCATCATTTTCTTCGTGTACCTTTTTATATTATCTCTAAATAAACATTAGTTTATATCGAATCCTTCTATAAAGAAACAAAAAAAAAAAAAAAAAATCATTTTGGAACGTTTCAAATAAAGCAAGTGAGAAATTGCAGACTACTGATTTGGAGGTTATGAAGGGTACCTTCTTTTGTCATCTTTAAATTTATTTATTAACGGACTGAGGGAAAATTCAGATAAAATTGATGGAATACGAAACAAAAGCGAATAAGATGAGCTATGAAATTATAGCTCATCTTTATCGCGGAATTGTAACAAAAAAAAAAAAGAAAAAATTTCAGATAATATCATACCAAAAACTCATTAAGAAGAGATAAATTTCGAATAGAAGTAATGAATAGCCTCTTGGATTGTTTGATAATCCAATTAATGAAGAGATATTAATTGAAATTATTCTGATATCGAGAAACGAATTGTAACAAAAAAAAAAAAAAAAAAAAAAATCAGATCATACCAAAAGTAGTAAATTCGTTAAAAAGAAGATTTAGAATATAAATAGGCTCTTGGATTGTTTGATAATACAATTAATGAAGAGGAGTGAATCATATGAACACATTGGAAAAAGATTTAAATTTATTGCTGATTTGACACGAAATACTGACATCGACGAAGATAACATAAAACTTCAAAGAGTATTTAAGATTAATCACTGTCCAAGATAATTTGAAATGCCACGAAATCTTATAGTTCATATATGAGGTTTCCCCAAAACAATCCTAAATATTTACATGACATTACCAATAAGGAGTTGTGAAGCTGAAAGAAACTTTCCTAAACTGTCAATGATAAAAAGCAAATTTTGGATCAACCATGCTAGAGGAAAGAATGGATTATCTTTCTGTTCTCTCGATAGAAAATTATATTTCATAATCGTTGTTTGAGGGTCGATCAAAGAGTATGCAGCCAAAAAAGTATTAAGAGGGAGGGGGGGGGGGGTGTCAGGCAAGTAATTAATAAAAATATTATATTATTTTTTTGTATTTTGTGGTATTTTTCAGCTTTTTAAAATTTGTAATTCGTTGTTATTTCTTTTCTCATTCTAAATAAATATTCACTTTCCTACCTAATTTTGTATTCTTTTTCTTAAACAGGCCGAAAAATTGTATAAGCTTTAAGCCCCAAGAAACCTGAATCCGCCAAACTCTGACCTCGCCAGAGACTCTTTGCTTACTGTTTGGAGGTGTCATTTGTAGTTATTTCCTTTTATATTTTTTCTTTTATTTTTAAAAAGCAGTATTTTTTTTAAAAACGTCGTAAATATTTCAAAAGTAGTTTTTAAAAATATATGTCGTAAATATTTCAAAGAAGTATTTTTAAAAAAAACATATTTGGTAAATATTTCAAAAACCAATCATTAAAATTCGTTACATATAGGGTGTTTCAAAAGTGATGATCAATAATTTAAAGATGAACTGTACAGATACTACAGATATGCAAAAAAAGCCTAGTAAACACGGGTCCTTAATTAAGCGAATCGTTTTCGAGATACAGTATTGCACATTTCTAGTTGGGATCCACCACTGACAAGGTGAACTGTACAGAGTTGGACCACTGACTTGTTTGTTTAGGTTCTGTTTTGCTCTCCCCCCCCCCCACAATGCTCTGAGACGTAGCAGGCATACTAATACTTGTCAAAGGATAGTCAACATGGAAAGAGGTTACAGCAACGAAGAGTACTTAAATCCTATGGATTTTTGTATCTGGGGGTAATGAAAAAAGCTTGGTGTACACTTCTGACATTAACGCAGTTGAGGAATTGCAGCGTCGGAGGTTGGAGCCTTTCAGCAAATTGGAAATGCCTGAGAGGATTCGCAACTCAATGCAGAGAAGACTACAAAGCTGCGTATGAATGTAAGGACAGCATTTTGAATACCTTTTGTAACATGTAACATCTGTAAAATCCTTTGGTGTTAAAACCAAAAATTAAACATGTATTATCTTATGTTTAATAAAATCACCCTTGCAAAGGATTCACAGCTTAATAATTTCAAATAGATATTTACAGTATACCCAGTTATAAAATATAAGTACAAATTCAGTAGCTTTCGGAACACGTGTCCCTTTATCAACTGACAAATTTGAATACATTACAAGCAAAGTGTGGCACGTTACTCATGCGTCATTGTTGTAGCACGGACGTGTGCTGCCTTACGCCAGTGATCATCCATCAATAAAACGGTTGTCTCTAGGATGGGATGTATACGCATGCCTTTCTGGCGATTTAATGCCTTAGGGTTGTTTATTATGTTTAGTGACTCTAGCCATAGGCGGTGGCGAAAGTGTCGCGCGTGGTCCACTATCTCAAAGTCGCGCTTGGGGTCAAGATCGTGGTTGGTAGCCCAAAAATGTTCTGCAAGCACGGACTGGTCAGTTTCGGCAAGCCGGATTGCTCTGTCGTGTTCCGTGAGGCGATCCTGGAGACGTCTCGATGTCTCACCTACGTAGCAACTGTTACAGGCCCTACAGGTGATACGGTACACTACATTGCTGCGTAAGACAGGTGTGACAGGGGTCTTCACACTGGAGACAAGTGAACGTAGGTTCCTACCGGGTAATTGCACACATTTGATGTTGTAACTTCTCAGGATCTTCGAGATACGTCCTGACACTCCTGGATAGTACGGAATGTAGGCGGACGATATGCCGACTTGCTTCGGAGGTCTTGGGTTGGAAGTAAGTTCTTGTGCCTGTAACAAGCATCTGTTTAGTACATGGGATGGATAACCGCATCTGGTTAGGTCCGCCTTCACACGGGAGATCTCGTTACGTCTAATTGTGTCGGTGCTGGAATGGCTCCAGGCCCTGGAGAACAGGGTGCGGGCAGTGCTATTGAGATGGCTTGGAGCGTGGCCGGACCCGTAGTTGGTGAATTGACCGCACCACATGGGTTTGCGGTATACTGAGGTCTCTAGACGTGGGCCTACGCGATGCACTAGCACGTCCAGAAACGGGAGCGAACCGTCCACCTCTGATTCTACGGTAAACTTGATGAAATTGGATAGAGAGTTGAGGTGTTCTAGTAGTACCGTTTCAGAACCACGTGGTATTATGGTAAAAATATCGTCGACGTATCTACACCACGTTGTAATAAGTGTAGGTGGGTTCTGGTGTATCTGCTCCTCCAGATCTTCCACGGCGATGTTAGCTACTACGGAACTGACAGGGGCACCCATAGCAGTGCCATGTACTTGTTTGTAGAGTGAGTCTTCAAAGGTGAAGATGCTGCTAGAGAGGCATAGGTTGAGGGCGGTACAGATGTCATCAGTGGATAGTGACGTCCTGGATTGGAGGCTTAAGTCGCTCTCAAGGAGCCTTCTGGCGGAGTGCACGGCCTGTTGGACGGGAATCGAGGTGAATAAAGAAACCACGTCAAATGATGCCATGACAGAGTTATCAGGGATTGAAATGTCCTTAATGATGTTAATGAATTCACTGCTGTTTTTAACGGTGTGAGATGTATTACCTATAAGAGGCGAGAGGAGGCTCGCGATGTGTTTGGACAGTTCATACGTTGGGGCACTGCAGCAAGACACTATAGGTCTGAGAGGAATACCCGGTTTATGGATCTTTGGTAATCCGTAGAATTGCGGTAGTTGGCAGCCAGTAGCACGTAGAAGATGGTGAGTCGCGGTCGGGATCTTCTTATCTTTAAGCCATGTGTGGACAAGTTTATTAACATTTGCTTCCAGACGTTTCAAGACTTTAACGGGAGGATCAGGTAGAGGTTTATATACGTTAGGATCGAGTAATAGGGCCAAGGCTTTCTCTCGGTAGGCTGATCGGTCCAGCACAACAGTCCGGCGCCCTTTATCCGCAGGAAGTACAACGATGGAGTTGTCTTTTCTTATAGATGACAGGGCGGCACGCTGGCGGTGGTTGAGGTTTGAGTACGTTTTTCGAGTGTTGCGGAAGACTGCGGCAGTCTTGAATCGGATCTCGTTGGCAGTTTCTTCGGGAAGGTTGGTAATACTGGCTTCTCTACCCATAGCGAGCTGTGTGATGGGAGGTTTCGATGGTATAACGGCGAATTTCATACCGTTTGATAAAACACTCAGCTGCTCGTTGGACAGTTGTTTGTTACTTAGATTCAAGACGAAAGAAGTCGTGTCGTCTGAACGAGTGTTCGCCTTTAAGGAGTTAGCTTCTATGCTTAAGTTTATGAACTTGCGCTGTTGGCGTAAACGGTAGGTATCCGAGGTCTGACTAGCCCGATGGCAGATGGTATGCATAAGGTTTGTAAATACAATAGGCGAGACCTTACCTTGTAGATGTTGTAACAGTCTGGACTTGTTGTAGTCAGCGTTCCTGATTTCACGGTGGAGATGGGATATCCACAAATTTAATGTGCGTAGGCTGAAGTTAAAGCAGGCACGATCCATATGAGAGTTGTGGAACGGGGGTTTGTAGCGGAACCCTTTAGGTATGATTCGATTGCTTTTGCATCTGTGTGCGAAGCGTAAATGTTGCCTGTTGCGGGCTATTGAGAGGAAGGACTTTTGTAACTGCACACAATCGTTGTAGGTATTATGGCCATAAAGTGATCGAATAGTAACAAATGGGCCTGGAGTACTGGGGTCCATAGTTTAATAATTTCAAATAGATGTTTACAGTATACCCAGTTATAAAATATAAGTACAAATTCAGTAGCTTTCGGAACACGTGTCCCTTTATCAACTGACAAATTTGAATACATTACAAGCAAAGTGTGGCACGTTACTCATGCATCATTGTTGTAGCAGGGACGTGTGCTGCCTTACGCCAGTGATCATCCATCAATAAAACGGTTGTCTCTAGGATGGGATGTATACGCATGCCTTTCTGGCGATTTAATGCCTTAGGGTTGTTTATTATGTTTAGTGACGTCTCCAGGATCGCCTCACGGAACACGACAGAGCAATCCGGCTTGCCGAAACTGACCAGTCCGTGCTTGCAGAACATTTTTGGGCTACCAACCACGATCTTGACCCCAAGCGCGACTTTGAGATAGTGGACCACGCGCGACACTTTCGCCACCGCCTATGGCTAGAGTCACTAAACATAATAAACAACCCTAAGGCATTAAATCGCCAGAAAGGCATGCGTATACATCCCATCCTAGAGACAACCGTTTTATTGATGGATGATCACTGGCGTAAGGCAGCACACGTCCGTGCTACAACAATGACGCATGAGTAACGTGCCACACTTTGCTTGTAATGTATTCAAATTTGTCAGTTGATAAAGGGACACGTGTTCCGAAAGCTACTGAATTTGTACTTATATTTTATAACTGGGTATACTGTAAATATCTATTTGAAATTATTAAAGTATGGACCCCAGTACTCCAGGCCCATTTGTCACTATAGGATTCACAGCTTTTTGCAAAACTAAGTTTTGCAAAAAGAGTAGTAACATATCTTACTTCTCTGTAGCTCCCATAGTCAGTGGCCGCAATGAGCATTAGCATTAGTAGAGGCATATGATGCAAGAAAGCAAGCTTATTCAGCATCAGCCAAAAAAAAAAAAAAAAAAAAAAACACAACCAGTACTCCCATTTCACCCCTCCGTTCGTTCGAAATACCTGTCCAGCTGAGCCTTAAATTTGTTTAGGCTATCAACTTCAACAACAAGTGATGGAAGTTTATTCCACAAACCAACTGCCCGCTGGCTAAAGGCAAATTTCCGCACATCTATCCGACATCCGTCCTTCCTCAATTTGAATTTATGCCCTCTCAGGTGATTATTCTGAGCAAGAGGAAGAATCCCATCACCACTGAGCATGCTCAAACCATTCAAAGCCTTATACACCTCTATCAGATCACCTCGCCGATGCCTAGTCTCCAGACTCTGTAATTTGCAAAACTTAAGCCTTTCTTCGTAAGAGCAACCATTTGTTCCATTCACTAATCTTGTTGCCCTTCTCTGTACTCGTTCCAGCGCAGCTCTACATCCTTCTTGAAATGAGGTCTCCAGACCTGTATACAGTACTCAAGGTGTGGCCTGACCAATGCTTTATACAAGGGAATAATCACATCCCTATCCCTGCTAGAAAAATTCCTGTATATCATTGACAAGACACCATGAGCTACTCTTGCAGCTCGTCTGCACTGCTCAGAGAACTTCATATCTGCCTGCACAATTACCCCTAGGTCCTTTTCATTCTCTACCACTGTCAGCGTAGTACCACAGAGTTGATACGTTAATGTGGGTTTACTGTTTCCCATATGTAGTTTACATTTGTCAATGTTAAACTTCATTTGCCACCTCTCAGCCCATCTGCTCAACCTTTTCAGATCCTGTTGCAGCAGCATAGCATCAGTAGTGTCCTTAACAACCCTGCCAATCTTTGTATCGTCTGCAAACTTGGACATTAAGCTTGATATACCATCATCTATATCATTTATGAATACAGAAAACAACAATGGACCCAACACTAAACCCTGAGAAACTCCACTAATAACATTAGTCCACGTTGAGCAGTGTCCATTGATTACCACTTTCTGTCTTCTACCACTCAACCATTCCTTTATCCATAGCAGCAATTTGCCTCCAATGCCACACTGCTCCAATTTGTGCAGCAGTCTTCCATGCGCAACAGTATCAAAAGCCTTTCTAAGATACAAATATATAATATCAAAGTTATTCCCTGCATCCAGTTCTTTTGTGACTGCATCATAGTATCCAATCAAATTGGTGAGACAAGACCTGCCCTTAACAAAACCATGCTGTGTCTGAGCTATAACTGAATTCTTTAGCATTGGCATTAGTAGAGGCATTTGATGCAAGAAAGCAAGCTTATGCAGCATCAGCCAAAAAAAAAAAAAAAAAAGTAACATAAATAAATAAAAATAACCACTTCCACTTCACCCCTCTGTTCGTTCGAAATACCTGTCCAGCTGAGCCTTAAACTTATTTAGGCTATCAACTTCCACGACAAGGGATGGAAGTCTGTTCCACCCACCAACCACCCGCTGGCTAAAGGCAAATTTCCGCACATCTATCCTACATCTGTCTTTCCTCAATTTGAATTTATGCCCTCTCAGGCGATTTTTCTGAGCTAGAGGAAGAATCCCATCAGCATTGAGCATGCTCAAACCATTCAAGGCTTTGTACACCTCTATCAGATCACCCCGCTGGTGCCTAGTTTCCAGACACTGTAATTTGCAAAACTTAAGCCTTTCTTCGTAAGAGAACCCCTTTGTCCCATTCACCAATCTAGTTGCTCTTCTCTGTACTCGTTCCAGCAGCTCTACATCCTTCCTGAAATGAGGCCTCCAGGCCTGTATACAGTACTCTAGGTGTGGCCTGACCATTGCCTTATACAAGGGAATAATCACCTCCTTATCCCTGCTAGAAAAATTCCTATATATCATTGACAATACACCATGAGCTACTCTTGCAGCTCGTCTGCACTGCTCAGAGAACTTCATATCTGCCTGCACCACCACCCCCAGGTCCCTTTCATTCTCTACCACTGTCAGTGTAGTACCACAGAGTTGATACGCTGCTCTGGGGTTGCTGTTTCCCATATGTAGTACTTTACATTTGTCAATGTTAAACTTCATTTGCCACCTCGAAGCCCATCTGCTCAACCTTTCCAAATCCTGTTGCAGCAGCATAGTGTCAGTAGTGTCCTTGACAACCCTGCCAACCTTCGTATCGTCTGCAAACTTGGACATTAAGCCTGATATACCATCATCAATATCATTTATAAATACAGAAAACAATAAAGGCCCCAATACTGAACCCTGAGGGACTCCACTAATAACATTAGTCCACGATGAGCAGTGTCCATTGATTACCACTCTCTGTCTTCTCCCCCTCAACCACCCCTTTATCCATAGCAGCAACTTGCCTCCAATGCCACACTGCTCCAATTTGTGCAGCAGCCTTCCATGTGCAACAGTATCAAAAGCCTTTCTAAGATCCAAGTATATAATATCAAAGTTATTCCCTGCATCCAGTTCTTTTGTGACTGCATCATAGTATCCAGATGATCCTGCAGTGCTTCTTTAACCAGTGCCTCCATTAATTTTCCTGTTACCGAAGTTAAACTAACAGGTCTATAATTACTTGTGTCAGCCTTTGATCCTCCTTTGTGAATTGGGGTTACATTTGCACATCTCCAGTCTATGGGTACCTCCCTTGAGTACAAAGAAGCTCTCATAATTATGGCTAGGGGTTTGCTTACTTCCTTTGCTGCCTCCTTTAATATAACTGGATAGATCCCATCCACCCCGGGTGCCTTTTTTATGTTTATCCTCAACAATCTCTCCTCCACTTTCCTCTCAGTTATTAGAAAATCATCTAGCTCACTGCCAATGTTTACTTCACCTACGACATTCCCCTTCCTGAATAACTCCTCATGTGGGAATGTAGATGCAAAATACTCGTTTAGATTGTTAGCCACCTGAGCAGGATCCTCAACTGTTGAACCATCAATATCCAGTGGACCAATCTGATTCATCCCTTTCCTTCTTGAATTTAAATAGGTAAAGAACTTTTTTCTGTTTTTCTTTGCATCCTTTGCCAAGGATTTCTCATAATCTGCCTTTGCTTGCCTAATCTCCTTTGTGACTTGGTTACAGACCAACTTATATCTATCATAGGCTTCCATGTCACCCATTAATTTGTATGTATTCCATGCATTTTTCTTCTCTGCCATATGTCTCATTAGTTCATCTGACAACCATTTAGCCCTGAACAGAAAATGTGCATAATCTCGAAAACGGTTCATTTGCGGCCGATGTTCACTGGGACTTTATTGCTTATTTTAGTTTGTACTTTTCACCTTTAAATTATTGACCGTCATGTTTGAAACACCTTGTTTAACCTATTGTATTGATGAGCTTGAAGTAGTTTTTTAATTTTTCCCTTCAGTCCTTTTTTTTTCCCGTTTGTTCATCATGCAGTATCGTGTCTTTTTTATTTTTTACAGCCTTTAAGTCTAACGTTAATGGCACCAGGTGTCTCCGTATGATAACAGAGAACTGTAGAGCGTATTCGTTGATGATAGACGAGATGAACCTGTGTGCGTTGTAAACAGAATTTATAATTGATGGTTGCTATGGATTTTATCAGTGTGCTTCGCTTTTTGTGTAGCGGTTAAGGTGTATTGATGAACTAGGAATGCTTCGTTTATTAAAGATTTGGAGGAATGATTTTAAATTTTTCAAATTTTAAGATGTAAGTTTGTTTCTTTTGTGTTTAGTGTGTTTGTAAAGAGAGAGGAATATCTATTCAAACTGCTATACATCTTTACCTTTCCCATAAAGGTTAACGTTCTGAACGTTTAAAATTAAGTTAGTAACCACAAAAAAAGTGTGCTAGTAGCCCAGTCTTCTGGTTTTTGAGATTAGAAAGCAGTATCAAATTACATTGAATGCTGAGTTTCAAATTTAATCTTTCGATCAGCAGTGGATTTCTTTTAGTGTCTGGACTACTGCAACGTGTTAGTGCAGTAGGCCAAACCAAAAGAAATCCACAGTTAATCGAAATATTCAATTTGAAATTCAGCTTTAAGGATTCGCTCAAAACTTTCTTCAGAGAGGAACGTTTTGAGTGGAACCTAGTGTTTCACAGTTGTGGTTTTTTGATGTGTGGATTGGGGAGGGGGTGAATGGCAAATCTCGAATCGCCACTGTTCCACAAATACTTCCTTTTCCTTTTAGGTGCCGAGGCCATTTTAAGAGTAACTGGTCAGTCCTCTCACTCGTACTTTTAAGCCATTTGGTCTACAAAGAGACTTTATGTGCGGCAAACATGCCACTAAGTCACCCATCAGGCTGCTTTCGTTATTAGTTTTTTAAAATTAAAGGTGGCAAACAGGAACTGATTCAGACCATTGCCCCTTGAGCAGCAATAGGCTACATTCAGCCAATAACTAGTCAACATGGTGGTGAAGTTATAATATTGATTTTAAAATTTTATTATCACATATCAAGGCAGAAAAGCCCGTGTTTTAAACCAGTTTATGATACAATGACTGTTTTTAGAATTTTTTTTGACTTTTTAAAAATCGCACACATTTACTGGACACGACGTATTAACATTAGCAAGGGCACATGATGCAAGAAAGAAGCTTATATAGCATCACCCAAAAAAAAAAACCCTTATTATATCCATCCACTTGCTCCAAATGTTTGTCAAGTTCTGCCTTGAATCTATTTAGGCTATCAACTTCTACAACGACAGATGGAAGTTTGTTCCAGCAATCAACTACCCTAAAGCTAAAGACAAACTTCCGCACATCTATCCTACAAAAGTCTTTCCTCAATTTGAATTTATGCCCTCTCAGGCAATTATTCTGAGCAAGAGGAAGAATCCCATCAGCACCAAGCATGCTCAAACCATTCAAGGCTTTATACACCTCAATCAGATCACCTCGCAGGTGCCTACTCTCCAGACACAGATTTGCAAAACTTAAGCATTTCTTTGTAAGAGCAACCCTTCGTTCTATTCACTAATCTTGTTGCCCTTCTCTGTACTCGTTCCAACAGCTGTACATCCTTCTTAAAATGAGGCCTCCAGACTTGTATACAGTACTCGAGGTGTGGCGTGACCATTGCCTTATACAAGGGGATAATCACCACCTTATCCCTGCTAGAAAAATTCCTGTATATCATTGACAAGACACCATGAGCTACGCTTTCAGACTGTCTGCACTGCTCAGAAAACTTCATATCTGCTGCACAATTACCCCCAGGTTCTTTTCATTCTCTACCACTGTCAGTGTGGTACCACAGAGTTGATACATTACTCTGAGATTACTGCTTCCCATATGCAGTTTGTTTGCCACCTCTCAGCCCATCTGCTCAAATTTTCTAGATCCTGTTGCAGCAGTGTACTATCATTAGTGTCATTAACAACCCTGCCAACCTTCGTATCGCCTGCAAACTTGGACATTAAGCCTGATATACCATCATCAATATCATTTGTAAATACAGAAAACAACAATGGACCCAACACTGAACTCTGAGGGACTCCACATTAGTCCATGAAGAGCAGTGTCCATTGATTACCACTCTCTGCTTCTCCCACTCAACCATCCCTTTATCCGTAGCAGCAATTTGCCTCCAGTGCCACACTGCTCCGATTTGTGCAGCAGTCTTCCATGTGACTTTTTTACAGCATTGTCTTGTACTTGTTAAGTAATATTAAGAGTAGGAGAGTTGAATACACCTCTGGCATTCCCCTTGCTGAATAACTCCTCATGTGTGAATGTCGATGCAAAATATTCATTTAGTTTGTTAGCTACCTGAGCAGGATCATCAACAGTTGACCCATCAATATCATCAAGTGGATAAATCTGATTCATCCCCTTCCTTCTAGAGTTTACATAAGTAAAGAACTCACTAATAATATTAAGAGTAGGAGACCGGCAGAATTACTTAACAAGTACAGGTCACTGCTGAACAAAAGCCGAGAATTAGGGTTGAATTTGAAAGTGTCTGCAATTCTGCCCAGACACGATAGGAGGGAGTATATGATGAGAGCCTTGTCGATCAATTCGGCCCTGGAAAGATTGTGCAAGGCTCAAAGGGTAGAATTTTTTTCAGCCTGGACTGTACTTGTTAACAGGAGAGATTGCTTCTACAGGGATGGGATACACTTAAATAGAAAGGGTGCAAGAATATTTGCTGATGCTGTCGAGGCAGTGTTAGGTGGGTCGGAAAACTGCTAGCTTGGGGGGAGACAAAGACCAATAGATTGACAGTAGCCACTGGCAGAGGTGAAAGAGATTTTTGAACTGCTTCTATTAGGATGGGCAGAAGCCTGAAAAACAAGATGCATGGTATTTCAGAGACTGCTGGGAGCCATTGCGGTACAAGTAAACACATGAGTTGTGGTAGGGTAGCTAAGAATAGAAACAGGTGCAGGTATACTTGCGTGTACACCAATGCTAGGAGTTTAGTAAATAAATTTGATGAATTTGAGGTATTGCTCAAAACATCAAAGGCAGATATTGTTGGGATATCAGAGACGTGGTGTCACACAGATATAAGGGATGCAGAACTGCAATTTGGGGAGTACAACATCTACAGAAAGGATAGACAGGATAGGAAGGGGGGAGGGATTATGCTATTAGTTAAGAAACACATAAAAACCAAGGAAGTGAAGCCAGTCGACATCGCTGGACAGTGCAGTGTTGAGTCAGTTTGGTTTGACATAAGCATTGGGAGATCAAAATTGAGAGTAGGAGTGTGCTATAGGCCTAATGACTCTGATGAGTATAATAAGGAACTGTACAGGGAAATAGAGTGGGCCAGTAAATCAGAGAGTCTTATAATGGGAGATTTTAATTTCCCAGATATTGACTGGAATTTGGGGGCTGGTTACTCACACACTAGCAGGGCTTTTGTGGATTTATTGGATGATTGTTTTCTACATCAGCATGTTCGGGAGGCAACTAGAGGGAGTAATACTCTTGATTTGATTATCAGCAGTGATTCTTCATACATTAAGAATCTGCAGATAAATGAACCATTAGGTGGCAGTGATCACAGTGTGCTGAAGTGGGATTTACTCAAAGAGGTAACTACCATTAGGGGTAAAGGGAAGGGTTATTGCTTCCGTAAAGGCGACTACGATGGACTGAGACAGTATTTAAATTCTATACAGTGGGACCAACTGATGATGTTACCAACAGCAAATTCAAAATGGGAAGCATTCAAAGAACTTATCTTGGAAGCTACTAGGCTTTACATACCAACTAAGAAATATTGTTCAATGTTTAGGCCAAAATGGATGTCAGATGAACTTATGAGGCATATGGCAGAGAAGAAAAATGCATGGGATACTTACAAATTAACACATGACACAGAAGCCTATGATAGATACAAGTTGATATGCAACCAAGTTACAAAGGAGGTTAGGCAGGCGAAGGCAGATTACGAGAAATCCTTGGCAAGGGATGCAAAGAAAAACAGCAAAAAGTTCTTTACTTATGTAAACTCTAGAGGGAAGGGGATGAATCAGATTGGTCCACTTGATATTGATGGGTCAACTGTTGATGATCCTGCTCAGGTAGCTAACAAACTAAATGAATATTTTGCATCGACATTCACACATGAGGAGTTATTCAGCAAGGGGAATGCCAGAGGTGTATTCAACTGTAGCAGTAAGCTACAGAATCTTGAAATAACTGGGAGTAAAGTGGAGGATAAACTGTTGAAGATAACCACAAGAAAGGCACCCGGGGTGGATGGGATCTATCCAGTTATATTAAAGGAGGCAGCAAAGGAAGTAAGCAAACCCTTAGCCATAATTATGAGAGCTTCCTTGGACTCAGGGGAGGTACCCATAGACTGTAAATGTGCAAATGTGACCCCAGTTCACAAAGGAGGATCAAAGGCTGACACAAGTAATTATAGACCTGTGAGCTTAACTTCTGTTCCAGGAAAATTAATGGAGGCACTGGTTAAAGAAGCACTGCAGGATCATTTAGACAAGACTTCAGTTATAGCTCAGACACAGCATGGTTTTGTTAAGGGGAAGTCTTGCCTGACCAACTTGATTGGATACTATGATGCAGTCACAAAAGAACTCGATGCAGGGAATAACTTTGATATTATATACTTGGATCTTAGAAAGGCTTTTGATACTGTTGCACATGGAAGACTGCTACACAAATTGGAGCAGTGTGACATTGGAGGCAAATTGCTGCTATGGATAAAGGGGTGGTTGAGGGGGAGAAGACAGAGAGTGGTAATCAGTGGACACTGCTCATCGTGGACTAATGTTATTAGTGGAGTCCCTCAGGGCTCAGTATTGGGTCCATTATTGTTTTCTGTATTTATAAATGATATTGATGATGGTATATCAAGCTTAATGTCCAAGTTTGCAGACGATACAAAGGTTGACAGGGTTGTCAAGGACACTACTGACACTATGCTGCTCCAACAGGATCTGGAAAGGTTGAGCAGATGGGCTGAGAGGTGGCAAATGAAGTTTAACATTGACAAATGTAAAGTACTACACATGGGAAACAGCAACCCCAGAGCAACGTATCAACTCTGTAGTACTACACTGACAGTGGTAGAGAATGAAAGGGACTTGGGGGTGGTTGTGCAGGCAGATATGAAGTTCTCTGCGCAGTGCAGACGGGCTGCAAGAGTAGCTCATGGAGTATTGTCTTGTCAATGATATACAGGAATTTTTCCAGCAGGGATAAGGAGGTGATTATTCCATTATATAAGGCAATGGTCAGGCCACACCTAGAGTACTGTATACAGGTCTGGAGGCCTCATTTCAAGAAGGATGTAGAGCTGCTGGAACGAGTACAGAGAAGGGCAACAAGATTAGTGAATGGAACAAAGGGTTGCTCTTACGAAGAAAGGCTTAAGTTTTGCAAATTACAGTGTCTGGAGACTAGGCACCAGCGAGGTGATCTGATAGAGGTGTATAAAGCCTTGAATGGTTTAAGCATGCTCAATGCTGATGGGATTCTTCCTCTAGCTCAGAAAAATCACCTGAGAGGGCATAAATTCAAATTGAGGAAAGACAAATGTAGGATAGACGTGCGGAAATTTGCCTTTAGCCAGCGGGTGGTTGGTTCGTGGAACAGACTTCCATCCCTTGTGGTGGAGGTTGATAGCCTAAATAAGTTTAAGGCTCAGCTGGACAGGTATTTTGAACGAACAGAGGGGTGAAGTGGAAGTGGGTTTTTTTTGGCTGATGCTGCATAAGCTTGCTTTCTTGCATCAAATGCCTCTACTAATGCTAATGCTAATTCTGCCTGTCTCCTACTCTTAATATCATTAGTGCCAACGTGTACAACAATATCACCCTTTGTGCCCTTAAAGGATGATATCTGCCCTACAAAATCATCATCATCAACCTTTGCCCTGGCAGACATACCCTGTTCCTGTTCCATCTATCTTTTTTGCACAATATATTCCCTGTTTCCCTGACAATAGTCACCTTCAACACCTGTATCTGCTCATCATGGTTTTTTTGCCTGTGCCGTGGCTGTATGAAATTGACCAACATAATCCTTTTGGAAAGATCTAGGTTTAGATCTGAATACATTCCTCCTCCTATCAATTGGAAAAACTTTAAGACCTTTTTTGAACATGTGGATGGGGGAGAATTCCATTAGCATTGAGCTTTCTCAATCCATTTAAAGCCTTAAAAGCTCAGTCAGATCACCGCAGGTGCAAAAGTCTCCAGATGCTGCAATTTTCAGAATAGGGATAATTTATCCATCTCAGGCTAAGGTATAGTGTAATCCCAATAAATAAGTAGACAAAATGGCCCCAAAATATCTGGTTTTGATATAGATATGATATAATTCTACATGAGGCACAAGCACCAATCTGAGCCTCATTTAAGCATGCTGGCTCTATTAGGTAATATAAAAAGACAGAATTTTTCTGCATTTTAATTAGCTTTAAGTTGGGAAAGAGAAAGAGAGAGACCTTTTTTATTATTTAATGGAATATTTTATTTTATAACTTAAGGAACGTAGAAGATACTTTAAGAGATGTAGCAGATATGCTGGCTATGAAATATTTGAAGAATAAATGTGTCAAGCATAATATGATATGGGTTTAAATTAACTATATAATATCGGTGTAGATACACCATAGTTTACCTATAAATTAAACTACTTATATAGTGTGAAGGTATCATTTTTAATTGTATCTCATATTGTGGCTACCTTCACAACGAGCCACCAGGTATTGTACTACTTCGAATAAGTAACACTTCTCTAGTAGAACAGACTACTGTTATTTATTCTCAGTGGTGTACACAATGAACAAGGCATATGATATGGGTTTAAATTAACTATATAATATCAGTATAGATACACCATAGTTTACCCATAAATTAAACTACGTACATAGTGTGAAGGAATCATATTTTTTATGCAATATGAGAGATGCCAAATGCTGTACACCACTTAGCCTTTTGCTTTGCTGCTCTGGTCTGAGTCATGATTTCAATTTCAGTACAAAATTATAACCCTAAACTTGTATCCCAACACAGTTATAAAGCTATATATATTTTTCAGTATCGAGTATTTCTACGAGTTCTGTTTATATAACTTCCGTATAAAGTTATGTATTAATTAATAATGTTACGTTTGTAAAATCTAAGTCGTTATATATATTTAGTTAAAAGTACAATTTAATTGACAATGAAGTTTAACAAGATTAATAGATTTTACTGATTGATTGACAATATTATATTATATACTATACTATACTAAGCTTACGCTATCTAGTTTGGGATATAACATTGTATCGTATAACAATGGTGGCAAGTTACAAACAGTAAATCTACTGACACTTAAAAAGTATTAATTAACTTTCAAATCTCGATGTCTCAATTTAGAATAAACTAAAAATCCTGACTAGGTCTATAAGCTACTTATAGAAAATAATTTGATGTAACAATTGGTCAATAAAGCAGCTAAATATGGCTAAAAAACTTTTCGTTCAGTGGAGCTGCAACTTGTAACACGTGGATTTGATACCCTTACCGATACTTTTATGCAATTACAAGGCCGAGTAAAGAATAAATACACCAGTTTAATCAGAAAATCACAAAATAATGCTATACTGTACTACTAAATTTAAATCAAAAGTTTTAGAAAAACAATAATTTCATATCAGTAAATAAGAAAATCCACTTAGCGGCTTTGAACACGATGCCTTCACACTACGTATGTAGTTTAATTTATGGGTGAGCTATGGTGTATCTACACTGATATTATATAGCTGGCTATGAAAAGTGTGATTTATTTCCAATAAAGTTATGTTTTATTATTGGTTTTTAGAAAAATTTTGATTTTTAACAAAGACGATATTAGGAAAAAACCTTGCGCGTTGGAGATTATATCAGTAATAAAATTTCTTGGAACAACTAACTGAACTTTATTAAAAAAAAAAAAAATAAATAATAAATTAAAAGTAACTAAAAAAGTAAAATAAACTAAAGAATAAATTTTGAATGACAAACTAGAAGTGATAAAAATAAACTAAAATAATAAACTAAAATGATAAAAATAAACTAAAATGATAAACTTAAAGTGATAAAAATACTCGGAGCAAAATAAATTGAAATTATAGAACATAAGCAAGGATGAATTTAGTTAAAATCACAAACATAAATGAGAAGCTTTCAAGACAAAACTGTCACTTTTTGAGCTGACAAAGAAGCATCTCACCTTGAAATCTGTTTTGTTTGTGATTTTAATGTAATTTAAATTTTTAACTTTCAGCTAGGCTATATCTTGGTTTGGAACAAATGCAGAAACAGTGCAAAGAATTGTAATGCATTCCCAGGACCGGACATATATTCTGATTATAATATTGTTAATAATGAATGTGGAATTAAATTTGGAAAGGATTACAGGGGCAGATCCAAATAGAAGATGAAGAAAGTAAGAACAACAAGGAAGGATATGATGGCAAAGTTGAAGGGAAGACATTGCAAAGAAATAATCAGATGTATAATCAAAGTATAAATGGTAAATAGGTAAGTTAAGAGACTAAAGAAAAATTCTGAGGAAAAATTAGGATGATTAGTAGTGGCAAATGATGCAAGAAAGCAAGCTTATAGAGCATCAGCCAAAAAAAAAAAAAAAAATTCCCCAATTATCCATTCATCTCTACCAATAATTTGAATAGTTCCTCCTTGAATTTATTCAGACTACTCACTTCCACAACAACAACAACAACAACAACAGATGGAAATTGGCACCAACGATCAACCACCTGCTAGCTAAAGGCAAGCTTCTCCACATCTTTCCTGCAACTATCCTTACTCAATTTGAATTTATACCCCTCATGTGTACTCTGAGCAAGAGGAGGAATGCCATGCATTGAGCTTGTTCAATCCATTTAAACAAGCTTAATTAGAGCCTTTTACTTAATCAGATCACCTCATAGGTGACACGTCTCCAGATGGTGCAATTGATGTTTTATAGAACCGAAGCCTTTCTTGGTAAGACCACCCTTTCATTCCTTTCACCAGTCTCGTTGCCCTTCTTTGTACCCTTTCCAGCAGACTGTCTGTCCTTAATTAGATCTCTGGATGTGAATAGATTACTCAAGATGTGGTCTAACTAATATATCCTATATCCCTGCCTATCCTAAATAGGATATTTAGGCAGGGGTAAAACTTAGATTAACAATAGGCTTAGATCAGTAACAGATTAAGCAAGAGAGGAATGGTGGGATAGATTTTGTAGGAATTAGAAGTATATTAGAAAAGCTAGAAAAATGCAACTTAATGCATGAGAGAGTCAGGAATATGAGCATGGAGGAAAAGGATCAGAGTGTTATAGAGAATAGGAATGGAAGGTACTAAGAAAACCAGAGGAGATAAGGGAGAGAGAATTATGTGGGTCAAATAACTGTCAGTAAGAGGATAATTTTGATAATGTAGAAATAATGGACCAAGACAGCTTGGGGCTATTCATAATGGAGTATAGCTTCAAAGGAAATGAAGGAAAATAAGGCAGTAGATATTGATAGAATTCCTATGGAGTTTTTAGGGCTACTGGAGAAAGTGGGCTTCCGTAACATGAAACAGAATTATATAAGTTAATGTGTAAACAAGGGAATGGTAAAAAAAATTTAAGATTACAGTAATGATTCCAACAGAAAAGAAGAGCCTCGCAGTAATGAAATGTAAATATTTTAGAACTATAAATTTGGTATTGCATAGATAATGCTAAGAATATTGAATAGAAGGATGATAAGGATTGAGAAAAATGTGAAAAGATAGTTTAGTTTTGGGAGTGGGGGAACAATGGATGCAATAGGCATGATGAGAATGTTGACAGAAAGATATCTCTGGAAGTGAACAAAGATATGCAGTCAAATCTGCTATAATGTAGCAAATCTGCTACATGTGTTCCTAAAAATCTTCATGTTGTGGCATTTCGCGCATTAAAAACAACAGGGCTTATGGAAAAAATAGGGATAGTGGCAGAGCACTAAAAAAAAATAATGTTCAGTGTGGTAAGTAAAACTACACTGAACTACACTAAAAAAAAAAGTTAAACTCAATAAAATTGCTAACACAAGTTTAAATATCTTAAATTTCTAATAAATAAATATATATTACAGTAAATATAGCACTGCAATATACAGTCAGACCTCTATATAACAAAATCGTTCCTTTCAGTGGGAAATAAATCAGAAATAAGTGGGAATGGTTACATTTTAAAACAGTTTATTAATACATACATTTTAAGAAATGACAACATACATGATGCGCAAAATATATTAGTACACTTTTAAGAATTATGTCTTAAAATATTTGGTTATTTTTTGTCGTACACCAGATTCTACTGTACATCGTTCGTAAAAATGTTTGAATTTGTTTAAACCTTAACCACCGAGATATATTTTCTGTTACATTTTCTTCCCACTGAAGGCCTCAGTGCAAAGTTTCAAATGCTGGCAACATTTCTTGTTTGTAGTGTTTAATATTGCCCTCATTTTCATCCAACTCATTGTCAATATTGTCACTAGTTCTTTAAATATGCTCCAAAATATTGGAGTCACTCGGATATTCAGCTACTATGACATCATTATCAACTCCTAAAAATTCGTCAAGAATAATTTTTCCACTGATCAAACCTTGCGTGGGACTTTTCCCAAGGTTGCTCAATGTCTTCTAGTAGTTCATCCCTCTCATCTGTGTTAATTAGCATTTTAGCAAAACCTGCTTTTGCAAAACAATTCTTAATCGTTGTTTCAGTCACATCTTGACTCCACACTTTCGCCAACTCTGATATGCACATCCATAAATATATAACAGAATCTATAGGTTGGTTTCTATTCTCAGTATAATTTTTTTCAGTATGAGCCTTCGGTAGTGCATTTTCAAATTCTTGATAATGCCTTGATCCATTGGCTGCCTACCGTTAAGACGAATTATTCAGAAGGAAGTTGTATGCATAGTAGCACAGTGGTATCATCACCGTCCTCCTCACACCGGATGGAAAATGCCCGGGTTTGAATCCCGTTGATGACGCGAGGAACTTTAATGGGCTTTTTTCACTCTGTGGCTGAGTTAGTTGGTCTCAGGAGTAGATAGCAAGGTTTCCCCCCAGAAACTGGGATTTTTTCGTCCAGCAAAATAGGCAAATCGACCAGAGAACCCACGCAATTTACAGACACAAATACTGGTTAATGTAATCAATTACGGGTAACCGTAATATAATAATAATAAAAAAATAATACTATTCAGAAGGAAGAAAACAAGCTTGACACTTGTAAGTTTCAAAATTACCGAGTAAAGGTGGGTAGGGCAGTTGTCAACAATCAAAACATGACTTTTCTGTTTTCTTTGGTCATCTTTCTATCGAAATTTAAAATCCACTGCTCAAAAATTTTGCTTGTCATTCAAGATTTTTTGTTGTAGTTGTAGTCCAACTCTAATTTTACTCCTTTGTGAAACATAGGGATTGTTTACTTTTGCCTATTACCAAAAGCTTCAGTTTTTCATTATCAGCCATATTTGCAACCAAGAGTGTAATTCTCTCCTATTTTTACCACCTACACATTTATGACCTTTAAAAGTCAGTGTCTTTTTCGGCAAATTTAAAGAGGGTCATGGCTTACTTGAAAAAGTTATTTCTGATGAAAGTGGATTTGCAATCAAAGAAGACTGTACCCACTGGAAAGAAACAGTTTTGGAAAAAATTATAGAGGATTACTAGTCCAAAGACAGTTTAAAAATAGACCTGTTTCAACATTGATGAAACAGGTCTATTTTTTAAAGGCCACCGTAGCCTAGTGGTCAGGCGCGCGGGTGCATAAGTACACGTGCCTTGAGTGACCGGGGTTCAAGCCCGTGACTGCTGAATACGGTGCTGTTTCTTGTATTCTGTCTATCTTGTTAACTCCTCTGACTGTTTGGTCGTCCCGGAGTATAAACAGAAAATTTATTATTATTAAATGTTTAAAAAATAGACCTGTTTCATCAATGTTGAAACAGGTCTATTTTTAAACTGTCTTTGGACTAGTAATCCTCTATAATTTTTTCCAAAACTGTTTCTTTCCAGTGGGTACAGTCTTCTTTGATTGCAAATCCACTTTCATCAGAAATAACTTTTTCAAGTAAGCCATGACCCTCTTTAAATTTGTCCAGCCAACCAGAACTGGCTTGAAATGTTTTGTGCCCCAGAAAACATGCATACTTCATAGACTTTTCTTTTATTAATAGCCCTGATGTCGGCATGTTTTGGTCTCTAATCAACTTCATCCACTTAAAAACTGCTTCGTCTACATCTTCCCAAAGGCATAATTTCGCATGCTTATGACTGGGTTCCATTTCCTCAAACAGTTTGAAAATTGAAACACGGTTTTTCAGAATGGTTGACACACTACTGGAAGGGATACCAAATTTTAGAGCGATTTCTTTTTCTTTTTTTACTGCTCTGATCTACGCTATTAAGCACTTCCACTTTTTCACACTACACTCAAGGATTGCACAGCAGTTAAAACAAAGCCAAAATAATTCAGAACCACTTGTAGCTACCATATAAACAGAGACAGGTGAAATTTAGTGAAAGTGTGGATGATTCATTTCTTTGAAACAACAGATGAATTTCTGAGATAAAGGAAAATCACTCTCTCCTAATTCTCTAATAGGATTCTTACAGTAGAAAATAGGTTGACCAGAACCAATTCCTGCATCAGGAATATGCCTTAATCTTTGCCAATGGCTATGGACAGCTGACCAGCAGGACTTCTCGGTATAGTATTGTATAAGTTGTATAGGTTTTACTTCTGTTTAGCCATTGCTGACTCTGCTGAGCAAAGGCCGCTCCCAGAACCTTTCATCTTTTTATGTCCCATGCCGTGGTTGGCCAGTTTCCTCCTGCAGGGTTTTACAGGCACCATTAAATTGTAAAATGTTTTAGCTCTTAATTCGTGGAAGCTATTAAACTACTATAACGCCTTTAGCTATTAAAGCTAAAGGGATTAATTCTTAATCTTTTACGAGGGTGGTTCAATGAAGAATCGCCCTGACCTGTTCTCTTTTGAATTGAGTCTAGGAACTAAAGAAAGGTTGTGGTGTTACCACCCCCACAACCTTTCTTTAGTTCCTTATGGCGTCCTTATGAAGAAAGACTTCGAATATGTGGGTTGCAGAGTTTGGAAACTAGACACCTTAGAGGAGATTTGATTGAGTTGTTTAAGACTCTGAGAGGCATCAGTAAAATGAATGAGGATGAAATTTT
The DNA here is from genome assembly GCF_048544385.1 of Mastigoproctus giganteus. Classification (NCBI taxonomy): domain Eukaryota; kingdom Metazoa; phylum Arthropoda; class Arachnida; order Uropygi; family Thelyphonidae; genus Mastigoproctus; species Mastigoproctus giganteus. The sequence goes on from NC_143578.1 coordinate 243,333,203, forward strand.
CAAGATTATAAATGATGCTAGAACTAGGGGACATAAATTCAAGTTACGAGGGGAAATGTTTAGATTGGATTGCAGGAAGTTTTATTTTAGCCGGTGAGTTATAAATTACTGGAATAAGTTACCTACGTGGGTGGTAGAGGCTGACAGTTTGGGGAAATCAAAGTTAGAAATGAGGAAATTTTGAAAAGCGTGGTTGGAAAGAGATGTTTGAAATAATCAGGTGGAAGAGAAATTGGTTTGGACATGCGTTATGAGGTGAGGTGAGGGATTGATGGAGGGAAGATATCCAGATTGAGGAAAACAGATAGATAAATTCGAGAAGGGGAGGTAGATATAAAGGAGAGTAACATAAGTAGAGTTGGTTGTTCAGTTGTCTGCTGGGACCTGCTCATGGCAGAACACTGATGATGATGATGATATTGAATTTGTTGTCTTATGTTAAATAAATTGACTAAAATTGGTATTTTATATTGTTCAGTTTTCTATATGTCTTTTCTCACTTCTACCCTGTAGGTTTTCATTACTAATGGTAAAAAGTTGATAGTCCTGATGTTGGCCACAGCACGCCAAAGTGCCCATGTTTTTCCACCCCAACAAGCAGTCTCTGGTATGAACCGATATGTCACGCTTAGTCAACTTGGTGATGGCACCTATGGCTGTGTGGTGTTGGGACAAAGACTGGACACAGGAGAAAAGGTTGCAATTAAAAGGCAAGGTCTTTTAAGTTCATATGTTTATGCTTGTTCATGTTTGTTTATGTATTAAATGAAATAACTAATTTCTAAAGCAGCATGTGATATGATTTTCATGTATTTAGTTTTAGGAACTGGTAATTGATTATTCATATTTATATTCCCTTTACCTTATTAATATATTTTTTTGGACTATTATTTGACTTGTCCCTTCATTCCATTAAAAATTAACAAGCTAGGTAATGTATACATTGCATTACATTTCAAGCATGTTCAATTAACAAATAACATATATCAGGGATTGAAAACTTTGTTTTGTTCTGTTCTAAAGTTGTGTTTGCCAAAACTTCATGTTATGCTCTACACCAGCGATTCCCAACCTTTTTTTACTCGCGAACCCCTTTCAACATAATATTATTAATGCAAAATATTATTAATGCAAAACACTAAGCCCCTATTCTCTGAATTTGTATAATTTTTATTATAAAATATTTCCAGTACTACGTTTTTATTAGCAACATTATGTAATAATAAAAATTATTAAGTATTATTTATACTTTGTACGGCAGTGATTTTTCAGTCCAAACTAGATTTCGAACAGGCTAAAAGTAGAAAACTTGCTTCTTGTCCAAATGGTAGCCGAGCATTCTGGTCTCTTGCCAGACCTATTGGCCACAGTTTTTGCCTATCTCTGTTCCCACCTTTGTCAAAACCAGATAGTTCTGTTGCCACATCAGCCAAAAATAAAGATGACCTGCTAACATCCTATTTTTCTTCCAACTCATGTATTGATGATCTTGGTAAATCACCTCAAACTATTCCCAGTACACTCTGAATATTCAATGCCTCCTGTGGTCTTCCCTCCAAAGGATATCAGAACAATTTTGGATGAATCTGATGATAAGAAAGCTCCAGGTCCTGATGGTATTTCTCCACTTGTTCTCAAAACCTGTGCCTCTGAACCTACTCCTGTTTTGTGTCGTCTTTTTTCACTTTCTTATTCCAAAGGTGTTTTTCCTTCTTGGAAATTTGCTCATATCCAGCCAGTTCCTAAAAAGGGGACAAATCCCTTCCATCCAATTATCGTTCCATTGCGATTACTTCTACTCTTTCTAAAGTAATAGAGAAATCAATTAACTACCAACTCTTAAACTAACTGGAAATCTTTCATCTGATCAACGATCACCAGTATAGATTCCGTCAGTGTCGTTCCACTGGTGATATTCTGACTTACACTTCCCTACCATTAATTTCCAGTACTACGTTTTATTAGCAACATTGCGTAATAATAAAAATTATTATTAAGTGAATTATTATTATGGATGCAACACGTGATATAAATTAGAATTTATATCAGAACCTGGTATAAATATACACACTGGGCTTTGAACAGACAATTGCAAAACTGGGCATGCAAGATGACACATTCAAAAGAATTACCTCAGCAGTTCAACAGAACTGATCACCTCAGCAAATGCTAGACGCTGATTAACATGGTGTAAGGAGTGCAAATCCTGGACTGTAGAGCAGTGGAAAACAGTCCTATAAACAGACAAGTCGAGGTTTGCACTCTACCAGTCTGATAGCCGTTCCTGGGTGTGGAGAATGCCAGGGGAGCACTTTTTTTTTTTGTTAGTTGTTGGTACATCGACTTCTGTGGCCATAATGCACCTCCCAAAGTTTTTGCATTTTTACTCTGATCCAAGCCCGAGGTGGGATTCAAACCCGCGACCTTTGGGTTGCCAGGCAGGCACTTTAAACACTTTCTTCCCGATTGTATCCTCTCTACAATGAAGTTTGGTGGACGCAGTGTCATGGTATGGGGCTCCTTTCATGGTTTGGCTTGGGTCCATTAGTTGTTATCAACAAAACCATGAATGCTGTGGACTATGCACTTCCAATATTATGGCAATACTTCGAGGAAGGCCTATACCTGTATCAGCAAGACAACGCGCCATGCCATACTGCTTGGGTCATAACAGAGTGGTTTGAGGTATGGGTGTGGAAAAGTGCACGTCGAGATCACTGAAGAACAAGACCGAACTGGTAGCTGCGTTAAAGGCAGAGCGGAGGAACATATCACTTGACATTTATAAAATGCTGGTTTAGAGTATACCATGAAGATTGAAGGCCGTTATAAAAGCAAAAGATTTCGGGACAAAATATTAAATGACACAATAAAAGCTATTTTTTTGTCTAAAGGCTGGTGTCCGGATATTAATGGTAGGGCAGTGTATGTTACCCATCTATGGACGAATTTAATGGAAAAGTTTGGTGAAACTCAAGCCATTGTTCTTGACTTTTCAAAGGCTTTTGATCATGTTTGGCATAAAGGCCTTCTAAATAAAATTCCATCCTTTGGTCTGCCACTGTTTTTTGTAATTGGGTATTCAGTTTTCTCTCTGACCTCTCACTGTGGGTGATGGCAGACTGCTCTCTGTCTTCTAACTCCTCTATTAATGTTGGTTTTCCCCAATCCTTAAATGCTAATCTCCAGTTAATTTTCCCATGGGGCAAAGATAACTTAATTTTAATTCTTCTAAAACTCAGTCCTGTCTTATATCTTGCAAAAAAGGATTCTTCTGCTCCTATGCTTATCTCCGATGGTGCTCCTATTTCTAGGCAAGATCTTGGGGATTATCCTTACTTGTAATCTCTCTTTGCATAAAGCACATTACAAATATTGCATTCTCTGCATCTAAAAAACTTGGTTTTCTCTTCCGTTCTTGGCGCTATTTTTCTTCCAAACAGTTGTTGACTCTGTAGAAATCGCAAATCCGGCCTACCATGGAATATTGTTCCCACATCTGGGGCAGACCCCCCCCCCCCCAAACCTCTCTCAGGCTTCTAGATTCCATTCAAAAGAGGGCAGTTAGCATTAGCATTAGTAGAGGCATATGATGCAAGAAAGCAAGCTTATTCAGCATCAGCCAAAAAAAAAAAAAAAAACACACCACTCCCATTTCACCCCTCCGTTCGCTCGAAATACCTGTCCAGTTGAGCCTTAAATTTGTTTAGGCTATCAACTTCAACAACAAGTGATGGAAGTCGGTTCCACCAACCAACTGCCCGCTGGCTAAAGGCAAATTTCCGCACATCTATCCGACATCCGTCCTTCCTCAATTTGAATTTATGCCCTTTGAGCTGATTATTCTGAGCAAGATGTAGAATCCCATTGGCATTGAGCATGGTCAAACCATTCAAAGCCTTATACACCTCTATCAGATCACCTCGCCGGTGCCTAGTCTACAGACTCTGTAATTTGCAAAACTTAAGCCTTTCTTCGTAAGAGCAACCCTTTGTTCCATTCACTAATCTTGTTGCCCTTCTCTGTACCCGTTCCAGCAGCTCTACATCCTTCTTGAAATGAGGCCTCCAGACCTGTATACAGTACTCAAGATGTGGCCTAACAATTCCCTTATACAAGGGAATAATCACCTCCTTATCCCTGCTAGAAAAATTCCTGTATATCATTGACAAGACACCATGAGCTACTCTTGCAGCTCGTCTGCACTGCTCAGAGAACTTCATATCTGCCTGTGACAATTACCCCCAGGTCCTTTTCATTCTCCACCACTGTCAGTGTAGTACAGCAGAGTTGATACGTTGCTCTGGGGTTACTGTTTCCCATATGTAGTATTTTACATTTGTCACTGTTAAACTTCATTTGCCACCTCTCAGCCCATCTGTTCAACCTTTCCAGATCCTGTTGCAGCAGCATAGTGTCAATGGTGTCCTTAACAACCCTGCCAACCTTTGTATCATCTGCAAACTTGGACATTAAACTTGATATCCCATCATCAATATCATTCATAAACACCGAAAACAACAACGGACCCAACACTGAACCCTGAGGAACTCCACTAATAACATTAGTCCACGTTGAGCAGTGTCCATTGATTACCACTCTCTGTCTTCTGCCACTCAACCATCCCCTTATCCATAGCAGCAATTTGCCTCCAATGCCACACTGCTCCAATTTGTGCAGCAGTCTTCCATGTGCAACAGTATTAAAAGCCTTTCTAAGATCCAAATATATAATATCAAACTTATTCCCTGCATCTAGTTCTTTTGTGACTACATCATAGTATCCAATCAAATTGGTCAGGCAAGACCTGCCCTTAACAAAACCATGCTGCGTCTGAGCTATAACTGAATTCTTGTCTAGATGATTCTGCAGTGCTTCTTTAACCAGTGCCTCCATTAATTTACCTGGAACAGAAGTGAAACTAACAGGTCTGTAATTACTTGTGTCAGCCTTTGATCCTCCTTTGTGAATTGGGGTTACATTTGCACATCTCCAGTCTATGGGTACCTCCCCTGAGTCCAAAGAAGCTCTCATAATTATGGCTAGGGGTTTGCTTACTTCCTTTGCTGCCTCCTTTAATATAACTGGATAGATCCCATCCACCCCAGGTGCCTTTTTTATGTTTATCCTCAACAATCTCTCCTCCACTTTCCTCTCAGTTATTACAAAATCCTCCAGCTCACTGCCAATGTTTACTTTACCTACATCATTCTCCTTCCTGAATAACTCCTCATGCGTGAATGTAGATGCAAAATACTCGTTTAGATTGTTAGCCACCTGAGCAGGATCCTCAACTGTTGAACCATCAACATCCAGTGGACCAATCTGATTCATCCCTTTCCTTCTTGATTTTAAATAGGTAAAGAACTCTTTTCTGTTTTTCTTTGCATCCTTTGCCAAGGATTTTTTGTAGTCTGCCTTTGCCTGCCTAATCTCCTTTGTGACTTGGTTACAGACCAACTTATATCTATCATAGGCTTCCATGTCACCCATTAATTTGTATGTATCCCATGCATTTTTCTTCTCTGCCACATGTCTCATTAGTTCATCTGACAACCATTTAGGCCTAAACCTTGAACAATATTTCTTAGTTGGTATGTAAAGCCTGGTAGCCTCCAAGATTAGTTCCTTGAATGCTTCCCATTTTGAGTTTGCTGTTGGCAACATCATCAGTTGGTCCCACTGTATAGAATTTAAATACTGTCTCAGACCATCATAGTCGCCTTTACGAAAACAAAAACCCTTCCCTTTACCTCTGATGGTAGTTACCTCCTTGAGTAAATCCCACTTCAACACACTGTGATCACTGCCACCTAGTGGTTCATTTATCTGCTGATTCTTAATGCATGAAGAATCACTACTGATAATCAGATCAAGAGTATTGCTCCCTCTTGTTGCCTCACGAACATGCTGATGTAGAAAACAATCATACAATAAATCCACAAAAGCCTTGCTAGTGTGCGAGTGACCAACTCACAAATTCCAGTCAATATCTGGGAAATTAAAATCCCCCATTATAAGACTCTCTGATTTACTGGCCCACTCTATTTCCCTGTACAATATCGTATTATACTCATCAGAGTCATTAGGCCTATAGCACACTCCTACTCTCAATTTTGATTTCCCTATGCTTATGTCACACCAAACTGACTTGACACTGCCCTGTCCATCGATGTCGACTGGCTTCACTTCCTTGGACTTTATGGGTTTCTTAACTAATAGCATAACCCCTCCTCCCCTCCTGTCCTGTCTCTCCTTTCTATACACATTGTATTCCCCAAATTCCAGTTCCGCATTCCTTATATCTGTGTGACACCGCGTCTCTGATATCCCAACAATATCTGCCTTTGATGTTTTGAGCAATACATCAAATTCATCAAATTTATTTACCAAACTCCTAGCATTGGTGTACACGCAGGTATACATGCACCAGTTTCTATTCTTGGCTACCCTACCACAACCCATGTGTTTACTTGTACCGCAGTGACTCCCAGCAGTCTCTGAAATATCCTGCATCTTGTTTTTCAGGCTTCTGCTCATTTCAATAGAAGCAGTGCAAGAATCACTTCCACCTCTGCCAGTGGCTACTGTTAATCTATTAGTCCTTGTATCCCCCCCCAACTAGCAGTTTTCTGACCCACCTAACTCTGCCTCGACAGCATCAGCAAAAATTCTTGCACCCTTTCTATTTAAGTGTATCCCATCCCTGTAGAAGCAATCTCTTCTGTTAACAAGTACAGTCCAGGCTGAAAAAAATTCTACCCCTTGAGCCTTGCACAATCCCTCCAGGGCTGAATTGATCGACAAGGCTCTCATCATATACTCCCTCCTATCGTGTCTGGGCAGAATTGCAGACACTTTCAAATTCAACCCTAATTCATGGCTTTTTTTCAACAGTGACCTGTACAGTGACATTAGGTTAATTAATGTCTCATCTGTAACAGAGTCTCTCCACTCTCTATCTCATAGACACAAATTTCTGTTTCTGCTGCATGCCTTTTCTATAGATACTTGCATGGGCACTGTTCTTCTGAATTGGCTTCTATAATTCCCGCTCTCTCTTTCAAAGAAGTCCGAACACGTGCTGCAACCAGTCAACATCCTTTTACTGTCCAAGTTCAAACTCACAGAGCCAACTTTTCTTCTTTCTCATTTATTCATTCAACTTCTATTTTCTGGAACAACCTTCCTTCATGCATATTTCCTGAAAATTACAATCTACAAAAGTTCAATTCTAATGTCAACAAGTATCTTCTTTTATCTTTTCAACCCTCAACCCATGCATGGTACTAAGTACTATATGTTCTTAAAAAAGAAGAAAAGTACCTATACATAACAATGGTCCTTGAGAATGAAAAAAAAAAATAGTATGGAAAACATATTTATTTAACATGATATACTATAAGGTAGTAAATCAATTCCAAGGAATTGTGGGATATGTGGTTTCTTTCTTTGGCATTTCTTTACTTTTTATTTAATTTTAATTTACTTTATTGTGTATTATTAGTTATATTTTGTAGTTTACAATAATATACCTATGTAAATCTAAGCAGACTGAATTTTTTGTGCAAACCTCCTGGAACACTTTTGCGAATCCCTGGGGGTTCGTGAACCATCGGTTGGGAACCCCTCCTATACATGATTGGGTAGCCATGAGATGGGATTTGTGTGGCATTTTTTTTGGAGGGGAGAGATGCACAGAGGAAATAAGTTAACCGATTGGAATTTGGTACATAGGTTCCTTGAGTATTCTAAATAAATCCTGAAATTTAAAAAAAAATTAAAGCTGCTTTTCCAAATTTATAGCATTTCTCAAATTCAATATATATATATATATATATATATATTGAAAACAAATCTGCAGTGGGAAACTCCGGGGAGGGCAGAGATCTATGGATTTGGATCTAAAAGCTTTTTGGAGACCAACAAAACATGCTAAAAATTTAGTTGTTTTTCCTGCTCAAGTAACATCCAAAACATACTGTGTGTGTGTGTGTGTGTGTGTGTGTGTGTGTGTGTGTGTGTGTGTGTGTGTGTGTGTGTGTGTGTGTGTGTTGCATTTTGCATTTTGAGGATCTGTTTAATCACATTTGGGCTTAAAAGTCCCCAGGGCCATCAAATTGTATACCCTGAAAATTTGGTGTTGACCTAACTTTTGTTTCTTGAAGTCGGAATTAATCTCAACCTCCTTCCCATTGACTGCTAAGAATATACCCTGAATATCTGGTGTCGAACTAACTAACTTTTCTTTATTGAGCTGTGTCCAAATTTGAAACATACATATTTGCATACAGAGATACTCGAAATTTTATTTTTAAAAAAATTAAAATTTGCCAAATTTCTATTGGCTTGATTTTAATCAATCTTTTTAGAAGACCTAAATATAAAATTTCTTGAAAATTCAGTTGCTGGGAGTAAAGCATTACTTGTTAATTGGACACGGGGAAGACAATAGCCATTTTATGCATTTGAGTGCATAAAAATGTGTAATCTAGCTTTAACATTGTATATCCTGACAGAGTATTAAAAGATTTAAAATCTTTTAATACACTGTTAATGCCCTTCTAAGAATTATTCTGTGTAAAATGACAATTTTTTGAGCCTTAAGTATTAATATTAACTCTTAAAAATTGTTGAAATTGTGAAATAAAAAGTAAGAACTGTGGATAAATGAAAGTTACAAATTTATGCCGAAAGGTGAAACTGTTACTTTTTTTATTTATTCTAGGCTTGTGAAAAAAGGTGTCTTTTTAATCAATAGCAACTTATTAATTCCATCGTCAAAAAAAAAGTTTCTGATATGGAAGTACACAATTTCTCTAGATTTATTGCTCCTGATTTCAGAAACAATTTCAAAAATTTCCAGTCACCCACCAGCTTTGAAAAAATATAACTAAAAAAATTAGTTATATTTTTCACTTATTTAAGTTTTTATAAATAAAAAAAAAATGTGTATCTAAAATTTCTTCTCTCTTGATTTATGTTTATAAGTATCATGTTAGCCTTTCCTACTGAGAATCCAGTAAAAAGCTTGTTAGTATATTTAGGGTATTATCTATTTTTGGTAATTTTTTTTTTTTTTTTTTTTTTTGTGTAGTATATCTTAATGGCAACTTTCTCATTGCTCATTACTGATAATTCCTAGGTTGGTTTTGGCTGAGATGGGTGGGGGGCAAAGTTAGTTTAGAACTGGTGGTGGTGGTGGTGGTTCTGTTCAAGTTTATGGAGAAGATATTATGTTTGAGTGGCATAAAATGTGGAATACTATATTCAAACATCAATACCATATTTGAGTGGCATAAAAAATTTTTAGAAGGAAGAGATAATATGGAAGACGAATGACCAGGCCATCTGGTATCCATGAATACTGATGAAAATATGGACCGAGTAAGAACATTTATTAGAAGTGATCATTGTTTAAGCATTAGAATGGTTGCAAAAGTTGGCTGCTCCAGTATGACCCAGAAAGTCAAAATGAAAATCATGCTTCTTGTTTGCTTCGATATTAAAGGAATTTTTATGGCTGAATACATCCCACAAAAACAGATTGCCAATCAAAAATATTACATTGAAGTTCTGACAAGGCTTCAACCCCCCCCCCCCCACTATAGATTTTTCTCTGCTACTGGTGATCATTTTTATCAGTTCATCTAACATCCTTTTAGGTCTAAGCCTCAAACAGTATCTTTTAGTTGGTATAAAATAGCATAGTAGTAGCCTCTATGATTACTTCCTAGAATGCTTTCCATTTAGAATTTGTTTTGTTTTTGGTAACATCATCAGTTGGTTCCACTGAATACATTTTAGATTCTGGCTGAGACCATTGTAGTCATCTTTATGAAAATAAAAGCTCTTCCCTTTGCCCTTGACAGTTTATACATATTTAAGTAAATACCACATCCATACACTGTGGTCACTGCTACCTAGTGGTTTCTTTATCTGCAGATTCTTAGTGCAGAAGTATCACTTCTGATAATTAGCATTACCAAGGCACACGATGCAAGAAAGCAAGCTTATATAGCATCAACCAAAAAAAAAAAAAAAAAACACACACCCACACCCTTCTCATTTCACCCATCCACTTGCTCCAGATGTTGTGTCTAGTTCTGCCTTGAATCTATTTAAGCTATCAACTTCTACAATGACAGATGGAAGTTTGTTCCAGCAATCAACCACCTGCTGGCTAAAGGTAAACTTCCGCACATCTATCCTACAACCATCTTTCCTCAATTTGAATTTATGCCCTCTCAGGCAATTATTCTGAGCAAGAGGAAGAATTCCATCAGCATTGAGCATGCTCAAACCATTCAAGGCTTTATACACCTCAATCAGATTACCTCGCAGGTGCCTAGTCTCCAGACACTGTAAGTTGCAAAACGTAAGCCTTTCTTCATAAGAGCAACCCTTTGTTCATTTCACTAATCTTGTTGCACTTCTCTGTACTCGTTCCAACAGCTCTACATCCTTCTTAAAATGAGACCTCCAGACCTGTATACAGTACTCAAGATGGTGGTCTGACCATTGCCTTATAAAAGGGGATAATCACCACCTTATCCCTGCTAGAATAATTCCTGTATATCATTGACAAGACACCATGAGCTACTCTTGCAGACCATCTGCGCTGCTCAGAAAACTTCATATCTGCCTGCACAATTACCCGAAGGTCCTTTTCATTCTCTACCACTGTCAGTGTGGTACCACAGAGTTGATACGTTACTCTGGGATTACTGCTTCCCATATGTAGTACTTTACATTTGTCACCTCTCAACCCATCTGCTCAACTTTTTTAGATCCTGTTGCAGCAATGTACTGTCATTAGTGTCATTAACAACCCTGCCAACCTTCGTATTGTCGGCAAACTTGGACATTACGCCTGATATACCATCATCAGTATCATTTATAAATACAGAAAACAACAAAGGACCCAAAACTGAACCCCGAGGCACTCCACTAATAACATTAGTCCACGAGGAGCAGTGTCCATTGATTACCACTCTCTGTCTTCTCCCACTCAATTTGCCCACGCAATTTGCCTGCAATGCCACACTGCTCCAATTATTGCAGCAGTCTTCCATGTGCAACAGTAACAAAGACTTTTCTAAGATCCAAATATATGATATCAAAGTTATTCCCTGCATCCAGTTCCTTTGTGACCACATCATAGTATCCAATCAAATTAGTCAGAAAAGTCTTCTCCTTAACAAACCCATGCAGTGCCCGAATTATAACAGAAGTCTTGTCTAGATGATCCTGCAATGCTTCTTTAATCAGTGAAATAACTGGGTGCAAAAAATAATTTTGATATTAGCATTAGTAGAGACATTTGATGCAAGAAAGCAAGCTTATGCAGCATGAGCCAAAAAAAAAAAAAAAAAAACCACTTCCACTTCACCCCTCTGTTCGTTCAAAATACCTGTCCAGCTGAGCATTAAACTTATTTAGGTATCAACTTCCACGACAAGGGATGGAAGTCTGTTCCACCTGCTGGCTAAAGGCAAATTTGCGCATGTCTATCCTACATCTGTCTTTCCTCAATTTGAATTTATGCACTCTCAGGTGATTATTCTGAGCAAGAGGAAGAATCCCATCAGCATTGAGCATGCTCAAACCATTCAAGACTTTATGCAACTCTATCAGATCACCTCGCTGGTGCCTAGTCTCCAGACACTGTAATTTGCAAAACTTAAGCCTTTCTTCATAAGAGCACCCCTTTGTTCCATTCACTAATCTTGTTACCCTTCTCTGTATACTCGTTCCAGCAGCTCTACATCCTTGTTGAAATGAGGCCTCCAGACCTGTATACAGTACTCTAGGTGTGGCCTGACCATTGCCCTTATACAAGGGAATAATCACTTCCTTATCCCTACTAGAAAAATTCCTATATATCATTGCCAATACACCATGAGCTACTCTTGCTGCCCGTCTACATTGCTCAGAGAACTTCATATTTGCCTACACAACCATCCCCAGGTCCCTTCATTCTCTACCACTGTCAGTGTAGTACCACAGAGTTGATACGTTGCTCTGGGGTTGCTGTTTCCCATATGTAGTACTTTACATTTGTCAATGTTAAACTTCATTTGCCACCTCTCAGCCCATCTGCTCAACCTTTCCAGATCCTGTTGCAGGAGCATAGTGTCAGTAGTGTCCTTGACAACCCTGCCAACCTTCGTATCATCTGCAAACTTGGACATTAAGTTTGATATACCATCATCAATATCATTTATAAATACAGAAAACATAATGGACCCAACCCTGAACCCCGAGGGACTTCACTAATAACATTAGTCACGATGAGCAGTGTCCATTGATTTCCACTCTGTCTGCTCCCCTCAATCATCCCTATATCCAAAGCAGCAATTTGTCTCCAATGCCACACTGCTCCAATTCGTGCAGCAGTCTTCCATGTGCAACAGTATCAAAAGCCTTTGTAAAATCCAAATATATAATATCAAAGTTATTTCCTGCATCCAGTTCTTTTGTGACTGCATCATAGTATCCAATCAAATAAGACCGTCAAAGACCGTCAGGCAAGACTTCCCCTTAACAAAACCATGCTGTGTCCGAGCTATAACTGAAGTCTTGTCTAGATGATCCTGCAGTGCTTCTTTAACCAGTGCCTCCATTAATTTTCCTGGAACATAAGTTAAACTAACAGGTCTATAATTACTTGTGTCATCCTTTGATCCTCCTTTGTGAATTGGGGTCACATTTGCACATTTCCAGTCTATGGGTATCTCCCCTGAGTCCAAGGAAGCTCTCATAATTATGGCTAAGGGTTTGCTTACTTCCTTTGCTGCCTCCTTTAATATAACTGGATAGATCCCATCCACCCCGGGTGCCTTTCTTGTGTTTATCTTCAACAGTTTCTCCTCCACTTTACTCTGTTATTACAAGATTATCTAGCTTACTGCCAGAGTTGAATGCACCTCTGGCATTCCCCTCACTGAATAACTCCTCATGTGTGAATGTCGATGCAAAATATTCATTTAGTTTGTTAGCTACCTGAGCAGGATCCTCAACTGTTGAACCATAACTATCCAGTGGATTCTGATTCATCCCTGTTCTTCTAGAGTTTTCATAAGTAAAGAACACCTTTCTGTTTTTCTTTGCATCCTTTGCCAAGCATTTCTAATAATCTGCCTTTGCTTGCCTAACCTCCTTTGTGAATTGGTTACAGACCAGCTTATATCTATCATAGGCTTCCATGTCACCCATTAATTTATATGTATCAATTTATCAATATGTATTAATTTATACCAATCTGATTCATCCCCTTCCTTCTAGAGTTTACATAAGTAAAGAACTCTTTGCTGTTTTTCTTTGCATCCTTCGCCAAAGATTTCTCGTAATCTGCCTTCGCCTGCCTAACCTTCTTTGTAACTTGGTTACAGACCAGCTTATATCTATCATAGGCTTCTGGGTCACATGTTAATTTGTATGTATCCCATGCATTTTTCTTCTCTGTCACATGTCTAATTAGTTGATCTGGCATCCACTTAGGCCTAAACCTTGAACAATATTTCTTAGTTGGTATGTAAAGCCTAGTAGCTTCTGAGATAAGTTCTTTTAATGCTTCCCATTATGAATTTGCTGTTGGTAACATCATCAGTTTGTTCCACTGTATAGAATTTAAATACTGTCTCAGTCCATTGTAGTCGCCTTTATGAAAGCAATAACCCTTCCCTTTACCCCTAACGGTAGTTACCTCTTTGAGTAAATCCCACTTCAGCACACTGTGATCACTGCCACATAGTGGTTCCTTTATCTGCAAATTCTTAATGCATAAAGAATCACTACTGATAATCAAATCAAGAGTATTACTCCCTCTATTTGCCTCCCGAACATGCTGATGTCGAAAACAATCATCCAATAAATCCACAAAAGCCTTGCTAGTGTGTGAGTGACCAGCCCCCAAATTCCATTCAGTATCTGGGAAATTAAAATCCCCCATTATAAGACTGTCTGATTTACCGGCCCACTCTATTTCCCCGTACAGTTTCTTCTTATACTCATCAGAGTCATTAGGCCTATAGCACACTCCTACTCTCAATTTTGATCTGCCAATGCTTATGTCACACCAAACTGACTCGACACTGCACTGTTCAGCGATGTCGACTGGCTTCACTTCCTTGGATTTTATGTGTTTCTTAACTAATAGCATAACTCCTCCTCCCTTCCTATTCTGTCTGTCTTTTCTGTACACGTACTCCCCAAATTCCAGTTCTGCATTCCTTATATCTGTGTGACACCACGTCTCTGATATCCCAACAATATCTGCCTTTGATGTTTTGAGCAATACCTCAAATTCATCAAATTTATTTACTAAACTCCTAGCATTGGTGTACATGCAAGTATACATGCACCTGTTTCTATTCTTAGCTACCTTAACACAACCCAAATGTTTACTTATACCGCAATGACTCCCAGCAGTCTCTGAAATATCCTGCATCTTGTGTTTCAGGCTTCTGCTCATTCCAATAGAAGCAGTGCAAGAATCACTTTCTCCTCTGCCAGTGGCTACTGTTAATCTATTAGTCCTTGTATCCCCCAAATCTAGCAGTTTTCCGACCCACCTAACACTGCCTCGATCCTGCAGTGCTTCTTTAACCAGTGAAATAACTGGATGCAAAAAATAATTTTGATATCATCATATATTTGGATTTCAGGAAAACTTTTGGCACTGTTGCACATGGAAGACTGTTGTTCAAATTGGAGCAGAATAATATTAAGGGTAAGTTGCTACAATGGATAAAAGGATGATTGAGTGGGAAAAGACAGAGGGTGGTAATTAATGGGTGCTGCTCTTCGTGGACTAATGTTATTAGTGGAGTCCTACAGGGTTCGGTGTTGGGTCCTCTGTTGTTTTGTATATTTATCATTGATATTGATGAAGGTATATCAGGCTTAGTGTCGAAGTTTGCAGATTATACAAAGGTTGGCAGGGTTGTTAATGACAGTGTGCTACTGCAGCAGGATCTAGAAAATTTGGGTAGATGGGCTAAGAAGTGGCAACTGAAGTTTAACCTTGACAAATGCAAAGTACTACATATGGGTAGAAGTAAACCCAGAGAAACGTACCAACTGTGTGGTACTACACTTAAGGTGGTAGAAAATGAAAAAGACCTGGGAGTAATTGTACAGTCAGATATGAAGTTTTCTGAGCAATGCAGACAGGCTGCCAGGGCAGGTCATGGGGTTTTGTCAATGATATACGGAAATTTTGGGGAAAAGGAAGTGATTGTCTCTCTGTATACGGCAATGATCAGGCCACACCTTGAGTACTGCGTACAGGTCTGGAGGCCCCATTTTAGGAAGGATGTAGATTTGCTTAAGTGTGTACAGAGAAGGGCAACAAGATTGGTGAAGGGAATGAAGGGATCCTCTTACCAAGAGAGGCTTAAGTTCTGCAAATTGCAGCAGCTGGAGACTAGGCACCTGCAAGGTGATCTGATTGAGGTGTATAAGACCTTGAATGGGTTGAGCACGCTGAATTCTAATGTTTTGGTTACAAATGTGTGTGTTCAACCTTGAGTGGTCGGCACCTAACCCTATTTTTCCTATAAGGCCTGTTATTTTTATTGCATGAGGTTTCTAGGAACACATTCCTTAAACCAAGAAGAGACCCAATAAACTCGCTTGCTATAGACCTATTGCCTTGACTAGTTGCCTCTGCAAAATTCTTGAAAATATGATAAACCATCAACTGATATGGTACCTAGAAAACTTTAATCTCCTACATTCTGCACAATTTGGTCTTCACCAAAATAGATCAACCCTAGATATACTGGCAAGACTAGAGAATGCCATTTGGAATGCATTCCTGAGATCAGAACATTATATAATGGTTTGCTTCGATATCAATAAAGCTTATGATTCCACGTGGAAGTATGGCATATCCACGAATTACATCACCATGGACTTTGAAGCCATCTACCAATTTTTGTACAGAACTTCCTGCGCAAATGCACATTTCAGGTCCGATTTAAAACTTCTTTATTCCAAGTATTTGTACAATAAGGAGGAGTTCCCCAAGGCTCTGCTCAGTGCTACACTTTTTATAATTGCAATAAACACCATTGCTGAACAACTTCCAAAAACTATTGATACAGCACTATTTGTAGATGATCTTAGCATTTCGTGTCATGCGAAAAACATGAATACTCTTGAGAGAGACAGTTACAAGGGCCAATAAATAAGATCAGTTCATGGACACAAACTAGTGGCTTTCAACTTCGTCCCCCAAAAAAAGTTGTGCATCCATTTTTGCTGCCAATGTAAACTCCACTACTACTGAATGGCCAACCAACAGCAGTTCACCCCACCATACAGTTCTTAGGAATCACATTAGACCATAAACTTACCTTTTTAGAGCATATTAAAAAACTAAGAACATCCTGTCATCAAAAGCTAAATATCATCTGGGTTCGTTCAGCAACTAAGTGGGAAGCTGATCGCCTTACCTTGTTATGATTATACAGAGCCTTAATAAGATCGAAGCTTGACTATGGAGCACCAGTGTATAGCTCAGCCAGACCTAGTGTCCTTCACTGGCTTGACCTTATCCATCATAGTGGAATACGCATTGCCCTCGGAGCATAACGCACATCTCCAATACATTGTTTATATGCTGAAGCACACGAACTGCCTCTCTCAATCAGAAGACAATAACTGATACTACGCTATGCATATAAAATTAGATCTATGCCAGAACACCCAAAATTGGCAGATTTGTTTCACATCACAGCACAGCAGGTTATACCAAAACCATCCTACTGAATAAAACACTTCTTAGAAGAACTAAATTTAACCTTAGACAATGTGGCACATAGCCTCCCATTCCCTCTTGCTCCTTGGAACATCACTCCACCTACATGCACCTTACACCTTCATGAATGGAATAAATCTACCTTACATATGAAAAATTTCTTGCAACTATACCATGCAGTATGGGAAACTGAACAGTTTCCCAACTTCATCATAGTACATACTGATGGATCAAAGAATGATGCTCATGTTGGAATTGCTGCAGTTTTCCCAAACATCACAATAGCATATCGGTTGTCATGTGAGTTTAGTATATTCTTTGTGGAACTAATAGCAATTCAGGTTGCACTGAATTACATTGAGACCTCTGATATTAAAGACAGCATAATTTTCTCAGATTCTTTAAGTGCACTCCAAGCACTAAGAAACATTATGAATATTACTCACCCAGTCATGAAAGAAATAATCACTTTACATATCTTGTCAGAACTTGAGAGAAACATATAGTTCTGTTGGGTCCCAGGACATATGGCAATTCCTGGAAATTAATTAGCAGACAGTGCTGCCAAATCTGCTAACCTACCACCCGACAACAAATGGAAAGTACCTTTCAAGTCTATAGACCAGTAATCCAGGAAAAATGCATGTGCCAGTGGCAGTTATCATGGCAGCAACAACTTAACAATAAGCTTTGAAGTATTAAACCAAATCTTGACCGATAGCCTACTGACTTCAATTCAATTAGGCAACAGAAGGTAATACTAGCTTGTCTGCGAATAGGTCACACTAATGTTACTCATGGTTATCTTTAAAGAGGGGAGATATCCCCTCAGTGTCATCACTATAACACTATGCTTTCAGTAAAACATATCCTTGTCGAATGCACAAAATGTACAAGAGAATGCCAGAATCTTTTTACTCCAGCCACAACAGAAGATCCTCTTACACTTACTTCACTTTTGGATAATAAAACAAAGGTCTTGAGCATTTTTACATTTCTCAAAATGATTAATGTATACCACCTCATTTAACTAGTTAAAAATAAATCTACTGGTACTAGTTTTGCAGTTAACTCTATCCAAGAAGAAATTGTATGCATACTAACCACATGTATGGCACACTATGGCCACAGATGCCAATGTACCTAATAAATCCCCAACAAACAATCTTGACAGCTCTGCAAACATCAAACAAACCATAAATTTCATAAGATGACGATTTGGAGAACAACCGACCCCCTCAATTCTCCTCAAAGCCACGGCATTCCCACTAGCTTTAACTCTGTTTTTTTTTTTTTTTGGTATGATTTTTGTTCAAATTCAATATAATTAAAAATACTACACTAAACTAAACTATACTATAATATTATGCAGTAGAACTTTGATTGTCTGTCACCCTATTTACCGTCAGTCTCTGTTAACTGTCACTTAGCCCCACTACGCTGTAATGCATTGTGATACTGGCACCATGTGTCACTCAGTCTTTGTTTACATCTCACTGTATATGGTTGTACTTTAACCTCTTGTTTCATATTTTAATAATTTTTATTTAGTAAACCCATTGAAATGACAGAGAAACGTAAGTAAGTAGTGTTGGGATTATCACAAAAAATTGAAATAATCAATTGTCTAAGAAAAGGTGAAAGTACTTTATCTGTTATGGAATAGGAAGAACAACAGTAAATGATACAAAGCATGATGCAGGTAAAATTGAAAACCACATGTCGAAATGGAAACCACTGATGGTAATGTTAAAAGTCGTAAACCAATGAAGCTTGCTAAAAATGAACAGTTGGCTTCTGCAATGTTTCAATGGTTTGTTCAAAAACACATATAATAATTGAAAAAGCCAGGCGGAGATCCTTCATTTAAAGCTGGTTGGACAAATTTAAGTTTTGCCATGGTATTTGACAGTTATCGATCCTGGGTGTGAAGCTAAGTGCAGATAGAGTAGCAATTTCTGTTTATCGTGAAAAACTGCAGAAGGAAAAAGCTGATTGAAGTTTGGTTAAAAACCAAATATACAACTACGATGAAACTGGCCTTAATTGGTGACATTGGCCTCAATGACTGAACATATGGCACTGGGATATAAGATGGAAAAAGATCACATCACTATAATAGTATGTGCTAATGCCAGAAGTAGTCATAAATTGCCTTTGGTTGTTATAGGAAAACAGAAAAAGCCTAGATCATTTAAAAATATTAATTTAAATACTTTGCTAGTTAAATATTTCCCACAAAACAATGTGTGTATGAGCCAAGATATATTTCATGATTGGTTTCATAAAATATTTGTATCATGTGTAAGATCACATTTGGCATCAAAAGGTTTACCACAATATGCAATGCTGCTGATGGATAATGTGCCTACTCAACCCATACACATATGTGATTTCAAAAGTGATGATGGCAAAATATCAACACTTCTCATTCAGCTGATGGACCAAGGTGTGATTGAGAGTAGGAAATGTTATCGCAAATGTTCATTCAAAAACTTGTTTTGGCAGAACATAAATTAGATGTGATAGGGTTTTGGAAAAGCTACACTATAAAAGATTCAATTTTCACTGTCGATGATGCCTGGAGTGATGTTCCAATTCAAACAATACAAAGAAGCTGGAATAAGTTGTGACCAGAAATATATTCAACTGACACAGAAACCATTCCAAAAGAAACTGGAATTTTGAAGTTATGTTCGAATGTTCCTGTTTTTAAAAATATTTCAATGGAGGAAGTAAATGATTGGCTGGATATAGACAAAATGGTATCGGATGCGAAATTTTAGATGACAAGGAAATTGTGCAAAGAGTGATGGCAATTTCAGATGATTTTGAAACTGAAGAAGAAGAATAAAAGCTGCTGCTGATGGAACAACAAACATAATTAGCCACTGTGAAGCTGAAACTATGTTGTCAAAGTGCATTGAGTAGTTCAAGGTACAAAAAGAAGAGATGCTACGCAAGTGTTACTTTTGCGTAAAATTTAACATAGCCTCCCAAAAGGCTTGAGGGGTAATGAAACAAAAGAAATTTAATTATATAACATTGTTTTCTTTTAAATTTCTTTAATGACATTAGAACAATGTTGTATGTATGTAATATTGTTTCCTTTTAAATTTTTTTATGACATTACTAGACAAATGTAAGTCAAAATATTAAAAAATAGGTATGTCTGTAGATATCTGTACTACTATGATTTTTTGATTACCCAGTAAATAATAAATAATAATTAAAGTTTATTAAATTTCATTAGGTTATGTATTATGTAATAAAATAAACAAGTTAGATGATCCTGTCTGTTGTATGTATAATGTTTTTAATGTTTTATTCTATTATCTGTCTATTCGATTATCCCTCATGGTCTCGGTCCCATACCCTGACAGATAATCAAAGTTCTACTGTAATATATAATAGAATTATCCAACTTATACTAACCTAATTTATTCGAAATTTAGAGTTACCTATTAATCCCATTTAAAAAATTTGAATTCCCATACTACTCATGCTATAACTATAATAGTGGTGGCAAGATTTGAATGATACAAAAGTTCTACATATATTAAGTAGTAACCTACAAAATCTCTAGCTAAATTAAAAAAACAATGACTTAATTAGGTCAATAAAATGGCAAAATTCTTCAAAAACTTATCCATTTCTTGGAAATTTATTTGACTAGCACTTGTATACTCTCATCCCAAGTTTTTAACAAGGCCTGAGGCTGAATGACATTTAATTGATGTTCTTCAGCCTCAGGTCTTGTCAACGCAAGCAGTATGACATGTTCCATGTCATACTGCTTGCATTGTAAACAGGTTGCAAGGAAGGCCCATGGTGTCCTATCGATAATCTATCGAACATTTGCAAGTAGAGATAGGGACGTGATAATCCCATTATATAAGGCTTTTGTTAGACCACACTTGGAATACTGTGTTCAAGTATGCAGACCGCACCTAAAGAAAGACATCGAGCTTCTTGAAAGGGTGCAAAGACAGGTAACTCGCCTGGTGAGATCGGCAAAAGGGCGTCCTTATAAAGAAAGACTTCAAATATGTGGGTTGCAGAGTTTGGAAACTAGACACCTTAGAGGAGATTTGATTGAGGTGTTTAAGGCTCCGAGAAGCATCAGTAAAATTAATGAAAACGAAATTTTCAAGATTATAAATGATGCTAGAACTAGAGGGCATGCTTGCACCTTCACGATGGTGGGACTGTTAGTAATCCTGGGTATAACCTCCATGCACAAGTACATGGTGGGTGACCACCCAGGTGTGAACCAACGTAAGCAGGGGTTGAGGTGTGGCACCCACACCACATGGAGGAACGCCGCCCCTCTATGTTACCAGGCAGTACTAGGTGGTAGATGACTCTCATCAACCAGTGAAATACCACCACTCTGCTTATTGGAGGCTTGAAGTGGCGGAACCCATGTTTAGTCTCTAGAGCTAAGTTCCGGTCAATCCTTCCCTATCTCTTCCATCATGCATTATGATTGATGACTTTTGAGGTTATGATGAACGTCGTGGCGAGAGCCTTACATTTCGAGGGTACAGCTTTAAAACGGTGTTCGCAGGCCGGCCGCTAGTTAGTACACCGGACCCAACATATTGGTAACTCTCTAGGAGGCTTCCGGATCAGCTAGTGTATAATCTTGCTACCTCTACTCTGCCAGATAGTGACTGGAGGGAGTCCGAGTAGTGTGTATGCGGGGAGCATTGTCTAGGCCACGTTATGTCAAGGATCTGGGTATATTCTTACCACGTGTACGCCATATCCAAAAATTTCATTACTTCATACAGCATGTCCCACCCACTTTTTCTTACTATTGAAGACACCATGAATTGTCAAACTAATAGAGCAAGCTTATCAGCAAAAAGATCTAAACCTCCCAAGCACTTCCTAATTCATTTCACAATTATACGTGGTCTCAATTCTACTCTCAACGATGTCCATTTCCACTTGCAGTCTGCCAAACCCCATGTACTTTTTCTAACAGAATCTCAGTTATCGGTTGATTCAAGTACTGCTCATCTCAGATGACCAAATTATTCGCTGTATGATTTATTTCGCCTCAAAGGTGGTACTTGTGCATATGTCCGTTCTGATATTCCCTGTCAGAGACTTGGCAATTTGGAATCTCCTCTCTTTGATCTTCTCTGGCTTAAAATCTCTCTACCTCATTGTGTCAAATTCATCTGTTGTGTCTACCTTTCTCCCAACTCCACTAATCACTTGGAGCTCTTTGACTTCCTCTCTTTGCAACTTGACTTTCTCCAGTCCAACTTTCCTAACAGTGAGGTAATTTTCCTTGGTGATTTTAATGTTCACAACTCCAGCTGGCTTCCGTTTTCTAGTCACACCGACCCAGCAGGTCGAGATGCCAAGGCTTTTGCAATTACTAATGATCTATCACAGATTTTTCATTTACCTACATGAATACGGGACAATCCTAATCATACAGCCAATATGCTTGATCTTTTTCTTACAAACAACCCTTCTAAGTACACGGTCGAAGTGCGAGGTCCTTTAGGCACTTCAGATCACAACTTAGTGATTGTCTCTTCTCCAATGGAACCTTTATCTCATAGCTATTCCCAACCTCGTGTTGTTTGGCATTACAAGAATGCAAAATGGGATGACATGCGAGACTTCTTTTCTTCTTTTCCTTGGCCGGATTACTGTTTCAAAACTTCTGATGTCAACGTTTGCTCAGATCATGTCAGTGAAATTATTCTTGCAGGAATGGAATTCTTTATCGCACACTCCACTTTAAAATCTCGTCCTTTATCTAAACCTTGGTTTTCCAATAAATGTGCTAAGGCTGTTCAAGAGAAGAATGTTGCATATCATAATTGGCTTGTATCTAATTCTTCTGTTTCATTTTCTGCCTACACCAAAGCTCGCAACAATTGTAAAGCAGTTATTAATCAGTCCAAACTAGAGTTTGAACAGGCTAAGAGTAGAAAACTTGCTTCTTGCCCTAATGGTAGCAGAGCATTCTGGTCTCTTGCCAAAGCTATTGGCCGCAACTTTTGCCCATCTCTGCTCCCACCTCTGTCCAAATCAGATGGTTCTGTTGTCACTTCAGTAGAGGGTAAAGCTGACCTGCTAGCATCCCATTTTTCTTCCAGCTCATGTATTAATGATCTTGGTAAAACACCTCCCACCATTCCCAACACGCTCCATTCAATGCCTCCTGTGGTCTTCCGTCAAAAGGATATCAGAAGGATTTTGATGAATCTTGATGCTAAGAAAGCTCCAGGTCCTGATGGTATTTCTCCGCTTGTTCTCAAAACCTGTGCTCCTGAACCTACTCCTATTCTTTGCCACCTTTTTTCACTTTCTTATTCCAAAGGTGTTTTTCCTTCTGCTTGGAAATTTGCTCATATCCAGCCAGTTCCTGAAAAGGGTGACAGATCCCTCCCATCCAATTATCGTCCCATTGCAATTACCTCTACTCTTTCTAAAGTAATGGAGAAATCAATTAACTGCCAACTCTTAACTTACCTTGAAACCTTCCGTCTGATCAACGATCGCCAGTATGGATTCCGTCAGTATCGATCCACTGGTGATATTCTGGCTTATGTTACCCATTTATAGACTAATTCAATGGAAAGGTTCGGTGAAACACAAGTAGTTGCTCTTGACATCTCAAAGGCTTTTGATCGTGTTTGGCATAAAGGTCTTCTAAACAAGCTTCCATCTTATGGTTTGCCAACTGTTTTTAATAATTGGTTATCCAATTTTCTTTCTGATCGCTCACTGACGGTGATGGTAGATGGCTCTCTGTCTTCTAACTTCTCCACTAATGCCGGTGTCCCCCAAGGTTCAGTTCTTTCCCACACTCTTTTCCTCTTGTATATTAATGACCTTCTTCCCAGTACCAACAAGAGGGACTTCTTCCATTGACTGGAAATCCTATCCATAGTTTTGCTGATGATAGCACATTGCATTCCAGTTTCCATTTTGAGAAACCTTGTCCTGCTCAATCAGCTTCAATTTTTCGAAAATTTGCTACCAATTCCTTAAATGCCAATCTTCAGGTAATTCTCAGGGCAAAGACAACTTAGTTGATTTCAATCCTTCTAAAACTCAGTCTTGTCTTATATCTCGCAAGAAGGATTCTTCTGCTCCTGTACTCATCTTTAGTGACACAATTTTAGACAAAATGATATATCTCTTTTGGGGATTACCCTGAGTTCTAATCTCTCTTGGCACAAGCACATTACAAATATTGCTTCTTCTAAATCTAAAAAACTTGGTTTTCTCTTTCGCTCTCGGCGTTACTTTTCTTCCAGACAGCTGCTCACTCAGTGTAAATCGCAAATCCGCCCTGCCATGGAATATTGTTCCCACATCTGGGGTGGTGCCCCCAAAACCTCTCTCAGGCTTCTTGATTCCATTCAGAAGCAAGCAGTTAGGTTAATTAATGATTCATCTCTAACAGAGTCTCTCCACTCGCTTTCTCATAGACGTACTGTTTCTGCTGCATGCCTCTTCTACAGATACTTCCTAAGCACTGTTCTTCTGAACTGGCTTCTATAATTCCCGCTCTCTCTTTCAAAACAGTCCGAACACGTGCCGCCACCAGCTAACATCCTTTTACTGTCCAACTTCAAACTTACAGAACCAACTTTTCATCTTCCTCATTTATTCATTCAACTGCCGTTTTCTGGAACAACCTTCCTTCATACGTATTTCCTGAAAATTACAATCTACAGAAGTTCAAGTCCAATATCAACAAATATCTTCTTTCGTCTTCTCAACCTCCAACCAAAGCACAGTAATAAGTACTATAGGTTCTAATATCTCTCGTGATTGGGGTTCACATAAAAAAAAAAAAATAATAAATAAATAAATTCAAGTTATGGGGGGAAATGTTTAGATTGGACTGCAGGAAATTTTATTTTAGCCAGCGAGTTATAAATTACTGGAATAAGTTGCCTACATGGGTGGTAGCGGCTGATAGTTTGAGGAAATTCAAAGGTCATCTGGATAGTACCTTCGGGTCAGGGAAGAATATAGGATGATAGGTTTAATTTCCTTTTATTTTATTAATTATTATTATTTATTTATTTTATTATTATTTTTTTTATTTATTATTATTTTTTTATCATTGTTTTATTTTATTCGGGTTTTTTTTTTTTTTTTGGCTGGTGCAGCATAAGCCATAGGCTTTCTTGCACCATGTGGCCATTACTAATATTGATACTAATACTGCTTGGGTTGTGGCAGACTGGTTTGAGGAAACGAGCATTGAAAAGTAAGACTGGCCAGCTCAGAACCCTGACCTCAACTCTATAGAGAAACTCTGGGATGAATAGGATTTTCAGGTGAGAAGAGGCTGCCAGAAAACAGAGCTAAACTGATCACCACTCTGATGGCTGAATGACTGAAAATATCAGAGGACATTTACAAAAACTGGTGGAGTGTTCTCTGGACACTAGGAGCTGTCATAAAGGCTAAAAGTTTCAACACATGTTAGTTTTTGTAAATAAAAGTTATTATTATTATTTATTATTATTATTAGCCATATGGTACAAGGAAGCCTGAGGCTTATGCTGCACCAGCCAAAAAAAAAAAAAAAAAAATTCCCGAGTTATCCCCTGTGTGTGTGTGTGTGTGTGTGTGTGTGTGTGTGTGTGTGTGTGTGTGTGTGTGTGTGAGAGAGAGAGAGAGAGAGAGAGAGAGAGAGAGAGAGAAGTAGAAAGGCATCACCAAGAAAGAAAAGAATGATGATATCCAGCTCAGGACCCTGGGTTTGCCAAGCCCATACTCACCAGATGTGAGCCTCCCCGGGGTTAAATTTGTAGATATGCAGGCATCTAGAGTTCGAGAGTAGCCTTGTGCAGGCGAAATTTTTTAATGCTCCTGGAATAGAGAAGTTTTTTCTGTTTTATTAGCTTAAATTGGCGTATTAACTTATTTTCTAGAGTAGCTTTATATTCCTAGTTACGATACTTAGTTTAAAGTTTAACTTAGATAGAGATTTTGTATGTATTACTTAGTATCGGTAAGGGTATCAAATCCATGTGTTACAAGTTGCAGATCCGCTGAGCGAGAAGTTTTTTAGCCGCTTTATTGAACAATTGTTATATAAAATTATTTTCTATAAGTAGCTTATAGACCTAGTCAGGATCCTCAGTTTATTCTGAATTGAGACAGCGAGATCTGGAAGCTAATTAATACTGAAGTGTCCGTAGATTTACCGTTCGTAACTTGCGCCATTGTTATACAATACAAATTTATATCCCAAACTAGATAGTGTAAGCTTAGTATAGTATAGTATATAATATAATATTGTCAATCAATCAGTAAAATCTATTAATCTTGTAAAAATTCCTTGTAAATTAAATTGTACTTTTTAACTAAATACATATAACGACTTAGATTACAAACGTAACATAATGAATTAATACATAACTTGATACAGAAGTTATATAAACGGAACTCATAGATAATACTCGATACTGAAAAATATATATAGCATTATAACTGTGTTGAGATACAAGTTTATGGTTATAATTTTGTACTGAAATTGAAATTTTATTGAAATTAAATTGAAATCATGACTCAGACCAGAGCAGCAAAGCAAAAAGCTCAGGCTAATGGGAGTGCTGTGGCTCAGGGGGAGAACTGAGAGGAGAGCAGTTGCCCTCTGAATCACAGCACTTTAAAATGCATTGCTTGCTTGAAGTTTGTGGAGCAATCGGGTACTGGACATGATATTGCCATGGGGGATGTCTTTGTGTGTGTGTGTGTGTGTGTGTGTGTGTGTGTGTGTGTGTGTGTGTGTGTGTGTGTGTGTGTGTGTGTGTGTGTGTGTGTGTGTGTGTGTGTGTGCGCAATGTAAGGAGTGTAAGGAAATCTGGTGACAACTCAGCGTTGTTATGGGCCTATACGAGAGCTTGAAGGACAAGGTGGATGCCCTCGAAGGATCTAAATTGAGGGGCTCATCAAGCTCTCAGCTGCCCACATCAATGCCAGAGCTTGCACTTGGTCATCACGCAATACAGCGGCAATCCCCAAGGCAGAATGCACTGGTCCCACAGGAACTAGTAGTTGTTGGTGACTCTATTGTCAGGGAAATGGGAAACATGCTTTGTAAAAAGGATAGGTAGAACAGGACCAGGGTATGTCTGCCAGGGGCAAAGGTTGATGACGTTGTAGAGCGGATATCATCTTTTAAGGGCACAAAAGGTGATATAGTTGTACACATTTGCACAAATGATATTAAGAAAAGGAGACTGGCAGAATTACTTAACAAGTACAGGTCACTGGTGAAAAAAAGCCACGAATTAGGGTTGAATTTGAAAGTGTCTGCAATTTTGCCCAGACACGATAGGAGGGAGTATATGATGAGAGCGTTGTCGATCAATTCGGCCATGGAAAGATCGTGCAAGGCTCAAGGGGTAGAATTTTTTTCAGCCTGGTCTGTACTTGTTAACAGGAGAGACTGCTTCTACAGGGATGGGATACATTTAAATAGAAAGGGTGCAAGAATATTTGCTGATGCTATCGAGGCAGTGTTAGGTGGGTCAGAAAACTGTTAGCTTGATGGGGAATACAAGGACTAATAGATTAACAGTAGCCACTGGCAGAAGTGAAAGTGATTCTTGCACTGCTTCTATTGGAATGAGCAGCAGCCTGGAAAACAAGATGCAGGATATTTCAGAGACTGCTAGGAGTTATTGCGGTACAAGTAAATACATGGGTTGTGTTAGGGTAGCTAAGAAAAGGAACAGGTGCATGTATACTTGCGTGCACACCAATGCTAGGAGTTTGGTAAATAAATTTTATGAATTTGAGGTATTGCTCAAAACATCAAAGGCAGATATTGTTTGGATATCAGAGATATGGTGTCACACAGATATAAGGAATGCAGAACTGGAATTTGGGGAGTACAATGTGTACAGAAAGGATAGACAGGATAGGAAGGGAGGAGGGGTTATGCTATCAGTTAAGAAACACATAAAATCCAAGGAAGTGAAGCCAGTCGACATCGCTGAACAGTGCAGTGTCGAGTCAGTTTGGTGTGACATAAGCATTGGCAGATCAAAATTGAGAGTAGGAGTGTGCTATAGGCCTAATGACTCTGATGAGTATAATAAGAAACTGTACAGGGAAATAGAGTGGGCCAGTAAATTAGAGTCTTATAATAGGGAATTTAAATTTCCCAGATATTGACCGGAACTTGTGGGTTGGACACTGACACACTAGTAAATCTTTTGTGAATTTATTGGATGATTGTTTACTACATCAGCATGTTTGGGAGACAACTAGAGGCAGTAATACTCTTGATCTGATTATCAGTAGTGATTCTTCATGCATTAAGAATCTGCAGATAAATGAACCACTAGGTGACAGTGATCAGAGTGTGCTGAAGTGGGATTTACTCAAAGAGGTAACTGCCATCAGAGGTAAAAGGAAGGGTTTTTGCTTTCGTAAAGGCGACTACGATGGTCTGATACACTATTTAAATTCTATACAGTGGGACCAACTGATGATGTTACCAGCAGCAAATTCAAAATGGGAAGCATTCAAAGAACTTATCTTGGAAGCTACTAGGCTTTACAAAACAACTAAGAAATATTGTTCAAGGTTTAGGCCAAAATGGATGTCAGATGAACTAATGAGACATATGGCTGAGAAGAAAAATGCATGGGATACATATAAATTAATGGGTGACATGGAAGCCTATGATAGATATAAGCTGGTCTGTAACCAATTCACAAAGGAGGTTAGGCAAGCAAAGGCAGATTATTAGAAATCCTTGGCAAAGGATGCAAAGAAAAACAGAAAAGTGTTCTTTACTTATGAAAACTCTAGAAGAAAAGGGATGAATCAGAATCCACTGGATAGTTATGGTTCAACAGTTGAGGATCCTGCTCAGGTGGCTAACAGACTAAACGAGTATTTTGCATCTGCATTCACACATGAGGATTTATTCAGGAAGGGGAATGCCAGAGGTGAAGTAAATTCTGGCAGTGAGCTAGATGATTTTGTAATAACTGAGAGGAAAGTGGAGGAGAAATTGTTGAGGATAAACATAAAAAAGGCACCCTGAGTGGATGGGATCTAGCCAGTTATATTAAAGGAGGCAGCAAAGGAAGTAAGCAAACCGTTAGCCATAGTTATGAGAGCTTCTTTGGACTAAGTGGAGGTACCCGTAGACTTGAGATGTGCAAATGTGACCCCAATTCACTAAGGAGGATCGAAGGCTGACACAAGTAATTATAGACCTGTGAGTTTAACTTCTGTTCCAGGAAAATTAATGGAGGCACTGGTTAAAAAGCACTGCAGAATCATCTAGACAAGACTTCAGTTATAGCTCGGACACAGCATGGTTTTGTTAAGGGAAAGTCTTGCCTGACCAATTTGATTGGATACTATGATGCAGTCACAAAAGAACTGGATGCAGGAAATAACTTTGATATTATATATTTGGATTTTACAAAGGCTTTTGATATTGTTGCACATGGAAGACTTCTGCACAAATTGGAGCAGTGTGGCATTGGAGGCAAATTGTTGCTATGGATAAAGGTATGGTTGAGGGGAAGAAGACAGAGAGTGGTAATCAATGGACACTGCTCATCATGCACTTATGTTATTAATGGAGTCCTTCAGGGTTCAGTGTTGGGTGCATTATTGTTTTCTGTATTTATAAATGATATTGATGATGGTATATCCATCATCATTATCATTTCCAAGTTTGCAGACGATACAAAAGTTGGCAGGTTTGTTAAGGACACTACTGATGTTATGCTGCTGCAACAGGATCTGGAAAGGTTGAGCCGATGGGCTGAGAGGTGGCAAATGAAGTTTAACATTGACAAATGTAAAGTACTACATTTGGGAAACAGCAACCCTAGTGCAACGTATCAACTCTGTGGTACTACACCGACAGTGGTAGAGAATGAAAAGGACCTGGGGGTAATTGTGCAGGCAGATGTGAAGTTCTGTGAGCAGTGCAGACTGGCTGCAAGAGTAGCTCATGGTGTCTTGTCACTGATATACAGGAATTTTTCTAGTAGGGATAAGGAGGTGATTATTCCCATGTATAAGGCAATTGTCAGGCCACACCTTAAGTACTGTATACAGGTCTGGAGGCCTCATTTCAAGAAGGATGTAGAGCTGCTGGAACGAGTACAGAGAAGGGCAATAAGATTAGTGAATGGAACAAAGGGTTGCTGTTACGAAGAAAGGCATAAATTTTGCAAATTACAGCGTCTGGAGACTATTCACCTGCGAGGTGATCTGATAGAGGTTTGAGTGGTTTGAGTATGCTCAATGCCAATGGGATTCTTCCTCTTGCTCAGAATAATCACCTGAGAGGGCATAAATTCAGATTGAGGAAAGACAGATGTAGGACAGATGTGCGGAAATTTGCCGTTAGCCAGTGGGTAGTTGGTTGGTGGAACAGATTTCCATTCCTTGTTGTGGAAGTTGATAGCCTAAATGAATTTAAGGCTTAGCTGGACAGGTATTTCGAACAAATGGAGGGGTGAAATGGAAGTTGTATTTTTTTTTTTTTTTTCGGCTGATGCTGCATAATCTTGCTTTCTTGGTTTAATCTTAGGGCAGCACACACACACACACACACACACACACACACACACACACACACACACACACACACACACACACACACACACACACACACACACACACACACGCATGCACGCACGCACGCAATTCCATTATACAAAACTTGGACTATTGAAATTATTTTGTTATATTGAAAATAATAATAAAAGAAAAAAGCAGAATAATTTTTTAATGTAATATTCATGTAATTATATAGATAGAATTTTACAGAATACAAATTATATACTGTTAATTCATTTGAATTTGATATGAAAAAAAAATAATAAATAAAAAATAAAGAAAATAAATATGGAATGCAGTTCTTTTCTTTCTTTATTGAAATAAAATCCCGAAAAGGTATACCTAAGTGTCATATCAATATTAGTTTTTCCTTAGAAAATTGATGATTTTCAATTGTGCAAGATTATCTGTTGTATTTTGTAGTAAAAAAAATGATTGATGCTTTTAACTACCTAAACATTAAATTGAGAACATAAAATGTGGTGGATTGAAATTGTCATATTTTTTCCTTGTGTTCTACTTCTTTCAATTCAGAAATTTTAAACCATTTAAGTGAATTCACATCCTCACTGTCATCTTCACTTTCTAATTACTTAGATTGTGCATTTGAAGAACTCTTCTTCACATTTTTGACAAAGTTTGCATCTCTTAACTCTAAGTAATGATCTGCCATCAGGTAATCATCAAAATTTGTTGTCTGCAACAACTGTTGTATTAACTGCCAAGTACCACAATTTTATGTCTACTTCAGTGATCTGCTGATAAAATACCCAGAAAATTTACTAATTTTCAGTGTATTCTGCATTGTAAAATAATGGCTGTCTGGTGGTAAAATAGCCATCCATTGCTGAATAATTTAAAGAGAACTAACTTTTTGTGTGCTATAAAAGGACTCGAACACCATTTGGGAAAGTGCATGGCAGTTCAGAAGGAGACCTGGTTGAACACTGAAATAAAATATTTTTTCACAGTTATTCTGTGAACTTTTTGAACTACCTTTATTTAGCTGCTGTTTGTTTTTAATATCAGATTAAGAAAGACAACACATATTGTGTGCACTTTTCAAAAAATTCTTAAAACTTAAGGCTTGCACATTAAAGAGAGTAATTGAAATTAAGTCAATGAACTAAGTCTGTAACATAAACAGATTTTTTAAATTGGTAAAAGATCTTTAAAAATTTGGTGATTGGTTTTGTATAAAGTAGAAATGAAGATCTAAAATGAAGGTGGAATCCATTCACTTCACTTCACTTCTCTAAAGTATGCACTTTTTAGATATAGGCTATTATTTATCCTTCGATTGACTGTTGCATCTTTTGCACCACAAAAAGCCAACAAAAAATAAATAAAATAAATAACATAACCTTTGGTATTCAAAGATAGATAAAGATCTTGGTACTGGGGGTTTTTTTTTTTTTGCTATTTTATATCAATCATCTTGTTAATTTTTGAAAAAGAAAATACCTTTGGCAAGCAAAAAAAACAAACAGTTTATCTGTATTTTTTATTTCTCCTCTTCAACGTCGAAAGAAGTCTTGGAAGAAATGTATACTTTGAAATGGATATCAGAAAAAAAAATGAAAAGGAGTTCCAAATTCAGTTGTTTATTATTTGTTAAAACAGTTACTGAATAAGATATTTTCAAGCATCTAATGACTACTTTGTTGTTATGCTTATATATAAACATGGCCAGTGACTAATTGTGTTATATTTGTATATAATGAGTCAGATGTCATTCCTTCTGATGACTTCCATTAATTAAACTTTAGTCTTTATATGCACCTAGAATTTATGTTATTTCTTAACCACACATAGACTTAAGAGTTATAAATTATTCAGTATTTTCAAAATAATTTGACATTGTTTCTTCAGAAGGCGGATATAAACTTCCCTGAAAAATTTAATTATCCTGATGATTATCTGTTTAGACACAAATTAAGACACCTATATTAACCAAATTTCTGTTTCAGAAAATTGATTAATCTTCATAATTAATACAAGCTGAAATGTATAACTTTTTATATTGCTTTGGCATCTCCTTTATTTCACTTAATTTGCATCAGTGTTAATATGTGAGGTTGTGTTTGTACTGAAGTGTTCTATATGGTACTTTGGTTATGCTGTGTTTCACATTTGCAGTTTGCATTAATAATGTATATGTATTTCACTATTTTATTGGCATGCATAATTTTATTGAATGTTTAATGTACAGCACGTCAGCTTATTGTTTTTTGCCCACTCCTTGCACTCACATTAGGTCGTGATTGGTGTTAGCACAATCAACCCTTTCCATGTGTTTACTCAAGCAGTTGATCATCTATGCACCTCAGCACTACCTCTTTTTGATGCCTTAGCATATCTTCCACTCCACTAGTCATGGGCATCATTATGAAAAGATACAAGTTTCTGCATCAGATTGGTGACGGAACATATGGTAGTGTGATTCTTGCCCACTGCATGGACTCTGGGGAGAAAGTAGCTGTTAAAAGGTAATAGAATTATTATATAGTCATTAAAATATTTAAAAAAGACATTAAAAACAGAATTCTGTTTGTTTAGAATCTGGTAGCAACCATGTGAATTATATGGGGATGGGTATGAAAACTGAATTTTTCTAGTGATTGTGGAATTCATATTGTATACAAGTTATACTTGCTATTTTAAAATGTTTTAAGAATATTATTTTCATATAGTGTTCAGATAGGATAAATGATCCTAGCACATTATTTCATTTTAACTATAATTCTTCTTTACACTTATATATGTGTTCAGAAATACAATAAATGCAGAAGTATAAATCATAACTGGTAAATGGTAAATTTCAAAAGAAAGGGGATTCTGATCTTTAGACTGAGATTTGAGTTAAAGGTTAGACTCCACTTTCGTTTTTAAATTTTTATGTAAATTTAAATTATGATAAAATTTTGTAGCTTTTTAAGTTTAATATGTTAAAAGCCAAAGATTTATATAGTATGTGTCTTTGGCATTTAATATATGGAACATAAAGAGAAACTCAAATCTGAAATAACTGAAATATTGGAGTCTCATCTCCCCCTTTCATTTTGAAATTTGCCATTTGCTAGTAAAGATTTATACTTTACTGTATCCTGATTTACTGTATCATTTCCTGTTTGTACAACATGATGATGAGATGGTCTCATTTTCCATCCTTTTTAAGTATAATTCATTATTTGGTATCTGTTGTTATTAACCTGTCAGGGGTATTTGTTTAAAACATACATGGTCTGCCAAAAGTTTATTTTTATTTAAATTTAAATGAAAATTGTAATTTTGTAATTGCAAATTGTTTATTACCAATTAAAAGGAGTCTATCTTGGAGGGTTTTTTTTTTTTTTTTGATATAAGATTTTTTAAATGGTTTCCATGAGCAACCTCACAATGCCATTCTAGAAGAATTGCAGTTCACATGACAGAAGTAAAAGTGCCCTAATTAATATAACATTTATTTTCGTGCAGATCTTTCCCTTTAATTCCTATATGTTCTTAATTCCATAGTTTTCCTTTCCTTTTGCAGTCTACAGGAAGATGCATGATACTGATAAGTATTGATGTCAAAGCATGTTCATAGGATTTGGGGAATTTTTTCAAACCAGTGATCCTGATTTACTGTATCATTTCCTGTTTGTACAACATGATGATGAGATGGTCTCATTTTCCACCTTTTTAAGTATAATTCATTATTTGGTATCTGTTGTTATTAACCTGTCAGGGGTATTTGTTTAAAACATACATGGTATAAATAAATACCATGTATAAAAACATACATCGAACACTGATATCAAAAGAGCTGTTTCTTAGAATCACTTCTTTAAAACAAATCATTGTTTCTCTGGCCTTATATTATCACCATGTTGGGACCAAAGGCCTTCATTAATTCTCCATATAACTGGAATTATAAACAAACAATCTTGTTGGTACTGTTTCAAGGAAGATGGTCCTTTTATAAAGCTTATTCTGCACTACACCATAGAACATTCAGGATATGGTGGTTGTTCATATATAACTTTGGGATTTATGAGCTTTATTCAGTACCAAATGAGAAATTAACTGATCGTTGCACTCAAAAATGATTGAATTCTAATTATTTTTATACACGTGTGGTCATTGCCTTGTGATTGAGTAAAATTCTCTGCACAATCTGAAATATATCTCACTGATGTTTCAGTAGAATGAAATTTATTTGAACATTGTTAATAATTTCCTTTGGATTGTGCAAAAAAAAAGGTTAAGGTAAACAAATTCTGCAGTTCTGTTATGGCCTGGATAGCTAACCTGGGGATCTATGCTTGAGCCAGCATATAAATTTTGTCAGCTATCTCCGTATAGCTTTGTAATTTGGAACAACTTAAGAATAATTTGTACCCAAAATTCTTTCTGTGCCTCTATATTAACCCTCCATGGCAGCCTAGTTAGCACAATGCATTGCTCTCTGCCACTTGTTTGGGGAGGTCTGGATTCATAACTTTCAGCAGTTGGAGAAATTTCTAAAGTCCATTTCATTCAAGCTTGTAATGGACCGATCTCAGGAATTGGTTGGGGGTGGGTTTCACTGTGAGTTATTCCAGGTTTTTGGCCCTACAATAAGTAAATTGTCGCATGAACACATGCTTCTAATACATTTACGGTTATGAGCATAAACATGGGGGGGGGGTGTCAATACCAATATATATGTGTTCCATAATAGAACATCCATTTTTTGAAATGAAGTTTGGTGATGAGTGCTTGCCATTGATGTATCCACCTACCAATAATGAGAATTCCTTTTATAAAATTAGTCTGAAAACAAAGAAAAATTTTTTAATGAAATTTTGCATAGGTTTTGCCTTTTGCTTTTTTTTTTGGGAAAAATTTGCAAATAAAATCCTGTCATGACTTTTGGTGCATCCTGTATGTATAAATTAAGTTGTATGATATAGCTAATTTATAT
Source organism: Mastigoproctus giganteus (assembly GCF_048544385.1). Lineage (NCBI taxonomy): Eukaryota > Metazoa > Arthropoda > Arachnida > Uropygi > Thelyphonidae > Mastigoproctus > Mastigoproctus giganteus. Next base: position 243,368,524 of record NC_143578.1, read on the forward strand.
GTAGTGATGGAATTACAGAACAACAAAGACTTGAGAAACGATTAAGAATACTGTACAATTAATAAAAGGAGTTGCTTTTTCAGTAATTGATATAAAAGTGCTTTTGTGTATATACACTTTGATCTGTTAGTGTCGAATTATTCTAGAATTTATTTCTATTTACCTCTTGTCTTCATTTTAGCGTTGAGTGAGTGTGGATATACTCACTATAAGATCGCTCATCGGTGAAGACAGGATATTAGAGCTGGAAAAGGAACTAGAAAATGTGAATTGGAATATCATCGGTTTTGCTGAAACAACAAGAAGAAATGAATCACTTATAAGTTTATCAAGTGGAAATCTGCTGTACACCAATGGAAACAGTGAAAGGAGCAAAGGTGGAGTTGGGTTTCTGGTCCATTTTTTTTTTTTTTTTTTTTTTTTTGATTTGGTAGTTGTTGGCGCATCGGCTTCTGTGGCCATATTGCACCTCCCAAGGTTTTTGCAGTACTTTGATCCAAGCCCGAGGCGGGAATCGAACCCGCGACCTTTGGGTTGCCGGGTAGGTACTTTACCCACTCGGCTAGCCCGGTCGGCTTCTGGTCCATGAAGATATAAAAAACAACATTTTGGAATTCAAAAGTACATTACCAAGGGTGTCAAGACTGATACTCAAGGTTTCTAAGAGGTATAAGCTAAAGGTTATAATAATTTATGCACCAACATCGAGCCATGATGATGAAGAGGTTGAAGAAATGTACACCAAAATTGAGTCTTCTAGATGAGCAGAAAACCCACTACACTGTTATTATGGGGGACTTCAATGCTAAGGTTGGAAAAAGACAAAACAGTGCATAAAGGGGAACTATAGAAAATTTTGGAATTGGTGAAAGAAATGAAAGAGGTAAAAGATTTGTAGAATTTGCAGAACCTCAAGAATTGTCAGTAACGAATGCTTTTTTCAAGAAAAGGGTGAGCAGAAAGTGGACATGGAAGAGTCCAAATGGATTAACAACTAATGAAATTGACTTCATCCTCACTAACAGAAGATATATCGTGAATGATGTTACAGTCCTGAATAAGGTAAATGTTGGAAGTGATCACAGAATGGTAAGAACAACTTAAGAACAAGTTCCAGTACATACTGGAACTTGTTCTTAAGTTCCAGTATGTACTGGAACTTAAGAACAAGTTTGAGCTTCTGCAGACTGCTCAGGACCAAGACATCGACGAGGAATATTACAACTTTCTGAAAGTGATAAAGCCCAAGAAACCTATAGGGAAAAAGAAATCCAAAGAAGAAAAAATTAGTCAAGAAACACTTGTTATGATGAACCGAAGGCGACAAATGAAGAGCAAGATAAACACTGATAATAATAATTATTATTATTATTATCAGCCATATGGTGCAAGGAAGCCTGAGGCTTATGCTGCACCAGCCAAAAAAAAAAAAAAAAAAAAAAAAAACCCCATTCCCAAGTTACCCTGAAGGAGGGAGGGAGGGAGAGAGAGAGAGAGAGAGAGAGAGAGAGAGAGAGAGAGAGAGAGAGAAATAAGTAGAAAGGAATCACCAAGGAGGAGAAGAATGATGATATCCAGCTCAGGTCCCTGGGTGTGCCAAGCCCATACTCACCAGATGTGAGCCCCAGGGATTAAGGAAAAAATTGAGTATACTGAGTTATGCAAAGCCATTAGAAAGAGACCCAGAGAGGACATAAGAAGATTTAACAAAAAAAGTAGAACAAGCATTAAGAGAAAACAAAGGACTTAAATCAGCAACCATGAGCAGTAATACAGAAAGACAAATAATACTGAAACTGAAGAATAGCGATGGTATACTTATAAATAGCAGAGAAGGCATAATTCGAATAGCAGAAGCCTACTATAAAGAATTATACAAGGAGCGAGGGAATGATGCCAGCAGTTGGGGAAGATGGATTGCAAATTAGAAACACATACGATGTACCCGATATTCTTCCTGATGAGTTAGAACATGCGTTGAAGAAAATGAAGAATCAGAAAGCTCTAGGGGAAGATGAAGTTACTGTAAAGTTGTTAAAATTGGGAGGAAGAGACATAACACAAAAACTGGCAAGGCTCTTCACAAAATGCATTAGAAGAGGTCTGACTCCTAAGCAGTGGAATAATGCAATCATAGTTTTGCTGCATAAGAAAGGACATAAATCACAAATTGGAAATTACAGACCAATTAGCTTGTTATCCCACATCTCTTTCCAATCAATTACAGATTAGAAAGAATACTTGAAGAGAATCAACTGAAAGAGCAAAGCTGGCTTTAGGACAGGATTCTCAACTTTGGATCACCTTTACGTAATATCACAGCTAATGAAGAAATCAAATAAATATAAAACACCATTATGCCTGGCATTTGTGGATTATGAAAAGGTATTTGACTCCATACAATATATGGCAATGTTTTGGGCACTGGAAAGACAAGGCATAGATACTTCATATATTATGATTTTGAAGAAAATATATGAGAACGCTACCTCCTTTATTAGACTAGACAAAAACAGTAGCAAATTTAAAATCGAGAAAGGAGTTCGACAAGGAGACACAATATCTCCGAAGCTGCTTACTGCTGCCCTTGAAGAAGCTTTCAGAAGATTAGACTGGTTGCAGAAAGGAGTCAATGTGAATAGAGAGTACCTAAACCATTTACGATTTGCAGATCACATTGTGGTAATAAGCCACGAGATCCCAAAGAATAAGAGGAAAAGCTTAATCAGTTATGCACAGTTAGCAAGGATTTTGGACTAAAGATGAATATGGCTAAAACAAAAGTAATGATGAACAAGTATGCTGCAGAAAGGGACATAATGATTGAAGGAGCAGTAATTGAAAAGGTGGAGTCATATACTTATCTGGGACAAGTTATTAGCTGTAATAATGATAAATGGCTAGAAGTCAAGAGAAGAATAAATTTTGAATGGATTGCATTCAGAAAATATACTCTTGATTTGATTATCAGCAGTGATTCTTCATGCATTAAGAATCTGCAGATAAATGAACCACTAGGTGGCAGTGATCACAGTGTGCTGAAGTGGGATTTACTCAAAGAGGTAACTACCATTAGGGGTAAAGGGAAGGGTTATTGCTTCCGTAACGGCGACTACGATGGACTGAGACAGTATTTAAATTCTATACAGTGGGACCAACTGATGATGTTACCAACAGCAAATTCAAAATGGGAAGCATTCAAAGAACTTATCTTGGAAGCTACTAGGCTTTACATACCAACTAAGAAATATTGTTCAAGGTTTTGGCCAAAATGGATGTCAGATGAACTAATGAGGCATATGGCAGAGAAGAAAAATGCATGGGATACTTACAAATTAACACATGACACAGAAGCCTATGATAGATACAAGTTGATATGACCAAGTTACAAAGGAGGTTAGGCAGGCGAAGGCAGATTACGAGAAATCCTTGGCAAGGGATGCAAAGAAAAACAGCAAAGAGTTCTTTACTTATGTAAACTCTAGAAGGAAGGGGATGAATCAGATTGGTCCACTTGATATTGATGGGTCAACTGTTGATGATCCTGCTCAGGTAGCTAACAAACTAAATGAATATTTTGCATCGACATTCACACATGAGGAGTTATTCAGCGAGGGGAATACCAGAGGTGTATTCTGTTCTAGCAGTAAGCTACAGAATCTTGAAATAACTGGGAGTAAAGTGGAGGAGAAACTGTTGAAGATAAACACAAGAAAGGCACCCGGGGTGGATGGGATCTATCCAGTTATATTAAAGGAGGCAGCAATGAAGTAAGCAAACCCTTAGCCATAATTATGAGAGCTTCCTTGGACTCAGGGGAGGTACCCATAGACTGTAAATGTACAAATGTGACCCCAATTCACAAAGGAGGATCAAAGGCTGACACAAGTAATTATAGATCTGTGAGCTTAACTTCTGTTCCAGGAAAATTAATGGAGGTACTGGTTAAAGAAGCACTGCAGGATCATTTAGACAAGACTTCAGTTATAGCTCGGACACAGCATGGTTTTGTTAAGGGGAAGTCTTGCCTGACCAATTTGATTGGATACTATGATGCAGTCACAAAAGAACTGGATGCAGGGAATAGCTTTGATATTATATACTTGGATCTTAGAAAGGCTTTTGATACTGTTGCACATGGAAGACTGCTACACAAATTGGAGCAGTGTGACATTGGAGGCAAATTGCTGCTATGGATAAAGGGGTGGTTGAGGGGGAGAAGACAGAGAGTGGTAATCAATGGACACTGCTCATCGTGGACTAATGTTATTAGTGGAGTCCCTCAGGGCTCAGTGTTGGGTCCATTATTGTTTTCTGTATTTATAAATGATATTGATGATGGTATATCAAGCTTAATGTCCAAGTTTGCAGATGATACAAAGGTTGGCAGGGTTGTCAAGGACACTACTGACACTATGCTGCTGCAACAGGATCTGGAAAGGTTGAGCAGATGGGCTGAGAGGTGGCAAATGAAGTTTAACATTGACAAATGTAAAGTACTACACATGGGAAACAACAACCCCAGAGCAACATATCAACTCTGTGATACTACACTGACAGTGGTAGAGAATGAAAGGGATTTGGGGGTGGTTGTGCAGGCAGATATGAAGTTCTCTGAGCAGTGCAGACGGGCTGCAAGAGTAGCTCATGGAGTATTATCAATGATAATCAGGAATTTTTTCAGAAGGGATAAGGAGGTGATTATTCCCTTGTATAAGGCAATGGTCAGGCCACACCTAGAGTACTGTATACAGGTCTGGAGGCCTCATTTCAAGAAGGATGTAGAACTGCTGGAACAAGTACAGAGAAGGGCAACAAGATTAGTGAATGGAACAAAGGGGTGCTCTTACGAAGAAAGGCTTAAGTTTTGCAAATTACAGTGTCTGGAGACTAGGCACCAGCGAGGTGATCTGATAGAGGTGTATAAAGCCTTGAATGGTTTGAGTATGCTCAATGCTGATGGGATTCTTCCTCTAGCTCAGAATAATCACCTGAGAGGGCATAAATTCAAATTGAGGAAAGACAGATGTAGGATAGACGTGCGGAAATTTGCCTTTAGCCAGCGGGTGGTTGGTTGGTTTGAACAGACTTCCATCCCTTGTAGTGGAGCTTGATAGCCTAAATAAGTTTAAGGCTCAGCTGGACAGGTATTTTGAACGAACAGAGGGGTGAAGTGGAAGTGGGTTTTTTTTGGCTGATGCTGCATAAGCTTGCTTTCTTGCATCAAATGCCTCTACTAATGCTAATGCTAATATAGTCACATACTGAAGAGCAATATACCAGTTTGTCTGAAACATAAAATAATGAACCAATGTATACTCCCCACCATGACTTATGGAAGTGAAACTTGGGCACTCACCAAAAGAATGGAAGAGAAGCTGAGAACTACACAGTGAAGAATGGAACAAATTATATTGGGAATCAGACTGTTAGATAAGAAGAGAAACACATGGATTAGGCAGCAAACCCAAGTAAAGGACATTCTTATCAAAACTAAAGAACTAAAATGGCCTTGGGCAGGACACATAGCTCGAAGACATGATGACAGATGGACTAAGAAAATAACAGAATGGTACCCAAGAGGAGCTAAGAGAAAACCTGGAAGACAACGGCGGAGATGGATAGATGAAATTCATGAGTTTGTGGGTAGTAAATGGATGGCCATTGCACAAAACAGAAGGAACTGGAAAGTTGCTGGAGAGGCGTTCATCCTGCAGTGGATTGAAAATAGCTGATGATGATGAGTGTGGATACAAGTATTCTGATGATGAAAAGGTCTGTTTCTCAGAATTTAGTTTCTAGCCGTTGTGAGTGCTTAAAAAAATAAAAAAAAATGGAAATCCAAATTAACTGAATCTTAGAGAAATTTTTCAACTGAATGTTATGAGTTGAACATTGAAAAATTGAGGACTGTTAGAATAGTATTATGGATTATTACTAAATCTATATAGTTTAAAACATGAGTGAAATCTGTATTAAGAAGAAAATATGATATAATTTTAATCAATTATAAATGATGTCAGTTGGATTATTACTCCTTTTGCTGCTGTGTATTTAATCCAGCTTCTGATCTTCTGTGACTTTTAGATCTAAAAGTCTCAAAAGATCTAATGGGCTAAAGGTATCAAAAGTAGTTTCGGCTGTTGACTGTTATGCAAATTGCCCCAAATTACTTTTTAAGAACACGAAAGTTTACAAATCATGTTGCCCACATTGTTTTGACAAATTATAACAAATTTCAAATACATATACACACAATAACTGATTTGGGAGTGAGCCAATGAATAGAATAGCCTACATTTGCTATTTTCTGGACTAAGTACAGTACCTGGCCGCTTTGTTATGACAATGAGCCACTAATGTGTTTGACTGCCATTAGTCTGAATCACTGCACTGACTTGTGGATCAATAAAAGTTTGAAAAATGACAGAATAGGAATATCAGAACAGTTATGTAGCAAAACTGCCCTCAATTTCTGGAGTGACATGAGCAGTGGATTGTGCTGAAAACCACATCTTTTCCAGTTCATCAAACAGATGTTTTAGTGGAATTGAGATTTGGCAGTTGGTTGGCCAGATTTCAGTTTCATTGGTCAGTTGACCACATGTGACTTGCCTCTAGTTCTGCATCCATCCTTTGCCTTTCTGGTACCAATGCAGTCATGTTTTCTGGTTGGTATCTGCGAAGAGATGCTCCTGCAGTGCATATTTTGTAGGATTCTTTAAATAGTGCAGGTACTGATGGTTATGATGTTCCCACACTAAATTCAGAAGTAATTTTCCATTGTTTGATGGTAGTAAAATCCTTGATAATCCTCTCTAGACATCAAGCACCTCATTCAGTTAGTTTGCATTTTGTAGTTATGAAACATTTTCTTCCATTGATTAATTATGATGTTTGCATGGGCTCCAGTTTCTGGATAAACAAAACAGTACTTGTGTTTTTTAGATACGTGAGAATATGAAATATTCTCATGTATCAGGAATTTTGTTATATGGTGCACATTCAACTGATATGATTACAAATATCTACAAAATGTTCTTTTTACTACCTTTTGAATAATTACGAAGATCATCTTTTCTTGTGATTTTTTTGACAGATTTGAAATATGATGACTTGGGTCTTCTATTGTATATCCCATTAGCCACTTTTATTTTTTTTTTTCGCTTTCTGGAAAAATTCTTAGACCTCAGTTGCATGTGGGTAGCAGAATACCAATTGAGTGGTTTATAAGAGTTAATGGAGAATGAAAAATACCCACAGATAATTGTACGATCTGCAATGTAGTTTTCTGTGCAATGCAGACAGGCTGGTAGAACAGCTTGTGGGGTTCTGTCAGTGATATACAGGAATTTTGTCAGCAGGGGCAAGGAGGTATTTATCCCATTATATAAGGGATTGGTTTGGTTGCATCTTGAGTACTGCATACAGGTCTAGAAACCTCATTTTAAGAAGGATGTAGATCCATTGGAATGGATACAGAGAAGAGCAAGAAGAGGTACAAAAAGGCATTTTTATCAAATAAGACTTCAGTTCTGCCAATTGCAATTGGTGTCTGGAAACTAGGCACCTGCAAGGAGATGAACTTCCATCTGTGTCATGGAAGTGTTTAGTTTGAATGAATTTAAGAAAGGATTAAACAAGTTATTATTTTAGGGGTGGGTGGGGGGGGCACAAATGATGTTAGTTTTTTTGGCCTTTGCTGTGTAAGTGTGCTTCCTTGCATCATTTGCCACTACTAATACTAAATGAATGAGATTATTTACAAAATGCAGAGAACACACCCTTAAAAGTTTATAGTCATCATCATCAGCCATTTTCAATCCACTGCAGGATGAAGGCCTCTCCAGCAACTTTCCAGTTCCTTCTGTTTTGTGCAATGGCCATCCATTTACTACCCACAACCTCATGAATTTCATCTGTCCATCTCTGTTGTTCTCTTTTTCCGGTTTTCTCTTCGCTCCTCTTGGGTACCATTCTGTTATTTTCTTAGTCCATCTGTCATCATGTCTTCGAGCTATGTGACCTGCCCAAGGCCATTTTAGTTCTTTAGTTTTGATAAGAATGTCCTTTACTTGAGTTTGCTGCCTAATCCATGTGTTTCTCTTCTTATCTAACAGTCTGATTCCCAATATAATTTGTTCCATTCTTTGCTGTGTTGTTCTCAGCTTCTCTTCCATTCTTTTGGTGAGTGTCCAAGTTTCACTTCCATAAGTCATGGTAGGGAGTATACATTGGTTCATTATTTTACGTTTCAGACAAACTGGTATATTGCTCTTCAGTATATAACTATATTTCCTGAATGCAATCCATTCAAAATTTATTCTTCTCTTGACTTCCAGCCATTTATCATTATTACAGCTAATAACTTGTCCCAGATAAGTATATAACTCCACCTTTTCAATTACTGCTCCTTCAATCATTATATCCCTTTCTGGGGCATACTTGTTCATCATTACTTTTGTTTTAGCCATATTCATCTTTAGTCCAAAATCCTTACTAACTCTGCATAATTGATTAAGATTTTCCTCCAATTCTAATTCTGGGATCTCGTGGCTTATGACCACAATGTGATCTGCAAATCGTAAATGGTTTAGGTACTAGATTCACATTGATTCCTTTCTGCGACCAGTCTAACTTCTGAAAGCTTCCTCAAGGGCAGCAGTAAACAACTTCGGAGATATTGTGTCTCCTTCTTGAACTCCTTTCTCAATTTAAAATTTATTACTGTCTTTGGCATCCTTCCACTTGTTCAGATTACGAACCTAAGGGGGCATAAATTCAATTAAGAAAAGACAGATGTAGAATAGATGTGCGGAAATTTTCCTTTAGCCAGTGGGTGGTTAATTGCTGGAACAAACTTCCATCTGCTGCTGTGGAAGTTGATAGGTTTAATAAATTTAAGGAGGAACTGGACAGGCATTTGGAGAGAATGGTGTGAATTTTTTTTTTTTTGACTGATGCTGCATAAGCTCATACACTTCCTTTCTTGCATCACATGCCACCACTACCACCACCACCACCACCACCACTACTACTACTACTACTACTACTTTGTCTAGTCAAATAAAGGAGGTAGCATTCTCATATATTTTCTTCAAAATCATAATATATGGGATATCTATGCTTTGTCTTTCCAGTGCCCGAAACATTGCCTTATGCTGTATGGAGTCAAATGCCTTTTCTTAATCCACATATGCCAGGCATAATGGTATTTTATATTCATTTGCTTTCTCCATTAGTTGTGACATTACGTGAAGGTGATCCATAGTTGAGAATCCTGTCCTAAAGTCAGCTTGCCCTTTTGGTTGGTTCTCATCTCAAAAGTTTGTTTGTTTGTTATTTGGAGCATTAGCAACTAAGGCCATATTGCTCCGGGATATGTGGTGGTCATTCCCTGACCTTTCCGCATCCTCCGTATTTGGTGGTGACGGGCTTGAACTCCGGTCTAATCAAGAAGCATGTGCTATGCACTGCTGCTCCTTCCCACCTGGCTACGGAGGCGCCTCATCTCAAAAGTTTATAGTACTTAACAGTAATTGATTTACTGGTGCCAATATGAAAAGCAGTTGTTGACATTGCAGTTTTTGTTCATCAAAAGTAAATTAAATGCAAAATTTGTTTTAAAGTTAATGAGTCCCTTCATAAAACATGTCTTTCCACACAGAAATTGTTGAGACAAATGTTGCATCTCCAAATGTACCCTGAAATTTTTTCCTCTGAATTCTGTAAATTCAGTTAATTGTAACAAAAACAGAATACTTTTTTGCAAATTAATTGTTTTGCATAAATAACTTTCAAATGGAAATTAACTTTTTTTATTTTATAAATTTCTTATATTTTGAAGAGATTCATTTTAAATGTATTGCCTATTTTAATTAAGAATATTAATAAAATTCAACAACAGAACTGTTATTAAACTTATTTTATTCCAAAAACTAATGCTAAATACTGGCAACTCTTGGTTTGTGAACATTCGATTTACAAACATTCTCTATAACGAACATCACAAGCATTCATAATTTCTTAAAGTCGCCAGTACATAGAGTTCCTTATAAAATGAAATGCCAAACGTATAGTGAACATAATTGTAAGATTTAAATAAATAAACATTTAAAAAAAATGTATTTATTACAATAATTATCAGGGAAAAACAAAAACAAAAAGAATCTAACTGTGCAATCTTCTATAAAAAGATATTTTAAAATTGGAAAACCCATCTGTTTCTTCATTATCAGATGCTCTTTCATCTACCTCATCTGCACCTAGTGTCACTTATGTGGAAAATATTGAACTCTGAAGATATTGACGAATAAAAGTTGAGTATATATGTATGTATGTATGTACAGTACATATATTATGTTAGTACTCATTTTCTTTATTTCTGTTTTGTAATCTTTATGTTTTTGATTAAAATTAACAAGTACGATATCTTGTTTTTTTTTTTTATTCTTTATTATTTTATTTTATGTTACATATCACATACTATAAACCATAGCGCATACATACATTATAATAAAATGTATTGTATAGACCATTCAATGTTTAGTACATGGTTTTAATGTTTTAAAGTGGCTGCTAATTTATACGATACGTATTGTAAAAGCTCAGGATTGTAAGATACACATACTGAACAAAACGTATAACGAACATTGTCTTGGAACGGAACTCGTTCGTAAACCAAGAGTTGCCTGTATTCAGCAATTTTTATCATAAGTAAATGCGAGTAGCAGATGAACGACCAGAAATGTTGAAGTACTTATAAAAATTAGCACTTTCTTAATTTTTAAAAAAATTAAAAAAGTACTAATTAAGAAATTTAAAAAAAATGAACATATAAAAATTAGAATGTATACTCTCATATGCAAGATGTCAATCCCAGGGGTATATAATCAGTAGAACCATTGAGAGCTAAAAAGAGACAAATGTCATGGATTTGTATTGTCAGCTAACTGACCAATCATGCTAATTCCACAAGAAAGTTTTCCATGGGGATTGAAAAGGTCATTTAGTTAACTCTTGCCAGAGTGGCTCTCTTTTCATTTATATTATAAGCTCCACCTACAAATTAATTCTAGTGTATATAATCACATATAAATTTACTTTGCACATTCTTCAAACATATGCTGTGTAGATAGCCAGGAGTTGCTCTAGAATCTTAGTGTATGAATAGAATTTAATTTGTATATTTATATATAGTATATTACTTAACATTGAATTAGCAAGCAAATTCTGAATTTAGCCTTCTACTGCTCTGTGCTGATATGCATGCTAATTATTATCATGAGCTTTCCTGACTGCATCATACTCATTTCTATAATTTTTGTGTGAATTTTCAAGCATTTAATATAATTTTATACAGTATGTGTTGTATAATGTAACATAAAAATTAGAATGTATACTCACATTGTGTATATACATATTTGAAACTGCAAACAGTTTCTAAAGGCATTGTATATAATTTAACATTATACAATTGGTAATTATTAATTATAATTATTGTTGAAAGCTAATTATATAAGATTAGAAAAATTCCAACAGATCCTGCAAGATAACAATTATAACAGTATTAGATAAAATAGAATAGTAACAAACAATATGAAAGAAATTAAATATTAATGATAATTTAAAGCAAAAAGCCAAAATTCATTTATCCCATTATATAAAGCAGGGGTGGCCAGTGAGTAGATCGCAGATTTAATTTCAGTTGATCACGACGAATTTTAAATATACAATCATCCCTCGATTTGTGTAAAGTAGGTGGTAGATGACTTTCATCAACCGTTGAAATACCACCACTTTGCTTATTGGAGGCTTCAAGTGGTGAAACCCATGTTTAGTCTCTAGAGCAAAGTTTCCGGCATCCCCCTCCCCCCATACTTCTCCTTCAACCCATGCACGGTACTAAGTACTATAGGTTTCGATACCTTTCGTGTTTGGGGTTTTTATAAAAAAAAAAAAAAAAAAAATGAAATTTTTGAGATGGTAGATCGCATTACAAATTAAGTTGGCCACTCCTGATAAAGGATTGATTTGGCTACATCTTGATTACTGCATACGGGTCTAGAAACCTCATTTTAAGAAGGATGCATTTCAATGAAGTAAAAATACTTGGCAACTCATTGTGATAATATTATTATTGCACATTTGGGAAACGAATGTTTAATTTTTTCTCTTTCAGAAAAAAATATTGTTTTTTTCCATGCAACACAAGATTTATAGGTTGAACTTGGGAACCCCTTAGTTAAAATCTCATCCTTTATCTAAACCTTGGTTTTCCGATAAATGTGCTAAGGCTGTTCAAGAGAAAAATGTTGCATATTGTAATTGGCTTGTTTCCAAATTTTCAATTCCATTTTCTGCCTACACCAAAGCTCACAGCAGTTGTAAAACAGTTATTAATCAGTCCAAACTATATTTCCAATGAGCTAAGAGTAGAAAACTTGTTTCTTGTCCAAATGGTAGCCAAGCATTCTGGTCTCTTGCCAAAGCTATTGGACATAACTTTTGCCCATCTCTGTAGACACCTCTGTCAAAACCCAGATGGTTCTGTTGCCTGTTCAGCCAAGGATAAAGCTGACCTGCTAGCATCCTGTTTTTCTTCCAACTCGTGTATTAATGAACTTGGTAAACTAATTCCCACCAGTCCCAGTATGCTCGATTCAATGCCTCTTGTAGTCTTCCGTCAAAAGGATATCAGAAGGATTTTGACGAATCTTGATGCTAAGAAAGCCCTAAGTCCTGATGGTATTTCTCCACTTGTTCTCAAAACCTGTGCTTACTCCTGTTCTGTGTTGCCTTTTTTCATTCGTATTCCAAGGTGTTTTTCCTTCTGCTTGGAAATTTTTACATATCCAGCCATTTCCTAAAAAGGGTGACAAATTCCTCACATCCAATCATTGTCCCATTGCAATTATTTCTACTCTTTATGAAATAATCATTTAGCTGCCAACTCTTAAACTGTCTAGAAACCTTATCTGATCAACGATTGCCAGTATGGATTCAATCAGTGTCAATCCACTGGTGATATTCTAGTTTATGTTACCGATCTAAGGATAAATTCAATGGAAAAGTTTTGTGAAAATCAAGCGGTTGCACTTGACATTTCAAAGGCTTTTGATAGTGTTTGGCATAAAGGTCTTCTAAATAAGCTTCCATCTTATATGAACTCTTATATAATCTCTAAAAGGAAGGGATGAATCAACTTGGTCCATTGATATCGATGGTTCGACTGTTGATGATCCTGCTCAGATAGCCGACAAACTGAATGGGTATTTTGCATCTACATTCACACATGAGGAATTTTTTAAGGAAGGGGAGGACAGAAGTTTATTAAACTGTAATAGGGAGCTAAATGATTTTGTAATAACGGAGAGCAGAGTGGAGGAGAAATTGTTGAAGTTAAACATGAAAAAGGCAACTAGGGTGGATGGAATCTATCCAGTTATATTGAAGGATGCAGCAAGGGAAGTTAGCAAACCCTTAGTCATAATTATGAGAGCATCCTTAGATTCATGGGAGGACCCCATGGACCAGAGATGTGTCTGGGGTTCAAAAGGGGGTTCAAAGGGTGATACAAATAATTATAAACATGTTAGTTTAACTTCTGTTCCGGGGAAAATAATGAATTCACTAGTTAAAGAAATGATGCAGAATCACCTAGACAAGACTGCAGTAATAGTTCAGACACAGCATGTGTTTGTTTAGTGGAAGTCTTGTCTGACTAGTTTGATTGGATACTACGATGTGGTCACAAAGGAACTGGATGCAAAAAATAATTTTGTTATCATATACTTGAAAATCAGGAAAGCTTTTGATACTGTTGCACATGGAAGACTGCTTTACAAATTGGAGCAGTATGGCATTAAGGGCAAGTTGCTGCAATGGATAAAGGGATGGTTGAGTGAGAGACAGCAGATGGTGATAATAAATTGACACTGCTCCACATGGACTAATATTATTAGTGGAGTCCCCCAGCTTTCTGTTTTGAGCCCATTGTTGGTTTGTGTATTTATCAATGATATCGATGAAGGTATATCAGGCTTAATGTTTGCAGATAATACAAAAGTTGGCAGGATTGTTAATGACAGTAAAGACAGTATGCTACTGCAACAGCATCTAGAAAAGTTAGGCCAATGGGCTGAGAAGTGGCAACTAAAATTGACAAATGCAAAGTACTGCATATGGGTAGCAGTAACCCAAGAGAAACGTACAAACTGTGTGGTACTACACTAGGTGGAGAATAAAAAAGACCTTGGGGTAATTGTGCAAGTCAGATATGAAGTTCTCTTAGCAGTGCATACGAATTGCCAGATCAGGTCATGGAGTTTTGTCATTGATATATAGGAATTTTGCTAGCAGAGACAAGGAGGTGATTATCCTCTTATATAATGCAATGGTCAGGCCACACTTCGAGTACCGCGTACAGGTCCAGAGGCCTCATTTTAGAAGGATGTAGAGTTACTAGAATGAGTACAGAGAAGGGCAACAAGATTGGTGAGAGGAACAAAGGGGTGCTGCAAATTGCAGCATTTGGGACTAGGTGCCTGTAAGGTGATCTGATTGACGTGTATAAGGCCTTGAATGGTTTGAGCAGGCCCAGTGTTGATGGGATACTTCTGCTTGCTCAGATTAAGAACCTGAGGGGTGGGGGGCATAGATTCAAATTGAGGAAAGACAGTTGTAGATTAGATGTGCAGAAGTTTTCCCTTTGTAGTTGGCTAGTAGTTGATTGCTGGAACAGACTTTCATCTGTTTTTGTGGAAGTTGATAGCTTAAATAAATTTAAGGCTGAACTAGACAAACATTTGGCGTGAAATGGGAACTTTTTTTATTTATTTATTTTTTGGCTAATGCTATATAACCTTGCCTTCTTGCATAATATGCCTCAGCTAATGCTAATTCTAATCTTATGGTTTGCCAACTGTTGTTTTGTAATTGGATATCCAGTTTTCTCTCTGCCCACTCACTGCAGGTAGGCGCCTCTGTAGCCAGGTGGGCAGGAGTAGCAGTGCGCAGCACACGCTTCTTGATCAAACCGGGGTTCGAGCCCGTGACCACCAAATACGGAGGATGCGGAAAGGTCAGGAAATGACCACCGCATATTCCCGGAGCAATATGGCCTTAGTTGCTAATGCTCCTAAAAACCAAATAACAACAACAACACTGCAGGTAATGGTAGATGGCTCTCTGTCTTCTAACTTCTCCACTAATGCTGGTGTTCCCCAAAGTTCAGTTCATTCTCCCACTCTTTTCCTCTTATATATTAATGCTTCTTCCATTGACCGAAAATCCTATCCATAGTGTTGCTGATGATAGCACATTGCATTCCACCTCCAGTTTGAGAAACCTTGCCCTTCTCAAACAACTTCAACTTTTTGAAAATCCACTACCAATTCCTTAAATGCTGATCTCTAGGTAATTATCCAGTGGGGCAAAGATAACTTAGTTGATTTAAATCCTTCTAAAACTCAGTCCATTCTTACATCTCACAAAAAGGATTATTCTGCTTATCTTTGATGGCACTCTGATTTCTAGGCAAGATTATATATCTCTGTTGGGGATTACCCTGATTTCTAATCTCTCTCTCTTGGCCTAAGCACATTACAAATATTGCTTCTTCTGCAACTAATAAATTGGGTTTTCTCTTTTATTCTCGATGTTACTTTTTTTTGAAATAGCTGTTTGTGATTTGTACTATGTACAAATCACAAACAGCTATTTCATGTACTATGTACAAATCACAAATCTTCCCTACCTTGGAATATTGTTACCACATCTTGGGCAGTGCAAAAACCTCTCTCAGGCTTCTAGATTCCATTCAAAAGAGGACAGTTGGGTTAATTAATGACTCATCTCTAACAGAATCTCTCCACTCTGTCTCATAGTCATTCCATTTCTGCTGCATGCCTTTTCTATAGATACTTCCATATTCTTCTATAATTCCTGCTCTCTCTTTTTCAAAGCAGTCCAAACACATGCAGCAACCAGTCAACATCCTTTTACTGTCCAGCTTCAAACTCACAGAACCAAATTTCTTCTTCCTCATTTATTTATTGAACTTCCATTTTCTGGAATAACTTCATTTTCTTCATACATAATTCCTGAAAATTCCTAGATCTGACAATCTACAGAAGTTCAAGTCTAATGTCAACAGATATCTTCTTTCTTCTTCTCAACTCCCAACCAAAAAAAACCATAGTTTGCTTAGCTTTATAGTAAAAGTAACAAATAGAGTAAAATCCAGTATAAAACCTGTTGATTATTATTTTTTCATGCACTTGAAACTTTATACTTTTTTTACTTTTAATTATTATTTTCTGATAAATTTTAATATAGTTTTCCTTCATATATGACTCTGACATTTAATCTGATATATTTTTTCAAGTAAATAATATGTAATAATACGCAATAATATTAATTACATATTATGTAATGATACACTTCAATATATCATTACAAGGGGTTTTTGTAATAATTACCCTAAAAGAAATGGAAAAACTGTAATTTTTTATAGAATTTATATATTGACATGTTAGTACACAAAATGCAGTAGTGTTATTCAAAATAATCCTCCAATGTTCATGCTATTCTTTAATCTGCTAAACTTTCATAATTCCAGTATGTAGTATACAGTACACATTGACTACTACTTTGACCAATAATTGCTTTAAACTCTCAGTACTCTGATATCTTTTGCAGCATGCCATGAGCCCTAATTCTAACCATAATCTGTAGTCTGTCAAGTTGAGATTATAGCTTATGGAAGGCCTTTATAAAAATACAGTGACATCTAGGATCTGTCTAGGGGCCATGTCTCTGTTGCCTTAGCTTTATGAGTAAGCACTGAATCCTACTGAAAATTTCCAGTTAACTTCATGGAACATGGTCTGTTTAAGCAGTTTTCTGCCTTCCTTAAAATGTCTGCAAGATACACTTTTATGAGAAGTTTTTAACTTCTTGTACACAGAAATGCTGATCTGACACCTTCATAGTTTATTCCTTTCAAGTCATCAGTGAATATAGGAATATTATCAACACTTTATGTATAAGCAGCAGCAGCATCCCTGGACTTGTGGACATTATCTTTATCATTGTGAAGATTAACATTTCTATATTGGTTAAACATTTTCTTGTGTGTAAAGAGAAGCATTCTCTGATTACTGTATCTACTGCAGTTACAGTTTTCGATTGAAAATTCTTAGAGTAGGAGTTAATTTTCTCTGACCTCTTGCATAAAGTACATATCCCTAGATCTGATATAATTAACCTTGATCTGATTCTTGCTGAGAGTTCTGTTTTTCTGGCCATCACCTTCTGTTTTCCAAAGGCTGTCAGAGGTAGTCAGCACCTGCAGCTATGGCTCTGTGTGAGGATGACTGGATCTAGTGTTGCTATTAGTTCTCTGGGTATCACTGTATTTTTTTAAGGACATGTTTGGACATTGTTTCATAATTCCTAATGGTTGACATAATTTGAAAATTTTAAGTGGATATTGCTTTTTTTTTTTTTTTTTTTTTTTTTTGTGAATGGATACAACTGATTTTTGTTGTCATTTCATTCCATATTATCCTGTGCAAAAATGCCAGCATAATTGCTGTTAATTGTTTTGGTACACATCACACAAAGAAAACACTAAATATGAATTAAGGATTTGGTTTTATTTAGATGTTTCATTTCTCAAACTTTTTAACAGTTTTTTGGCATTATGATGTGAAAGATGTATGCAGAAGAATAGGAAAAATGTATTTGGAGATGAGACACATGAAACCAAACTTTTACAGTCTTAAACAATTTAAAATCCAAGAATTTCATCATATTTAATGTCAAGCTTATATTTAGCATTAGTAGACGCATATGATGCAAGAAAGCAAGCTTATATATAGCATCGGCCAAAAAAAAAAAAAAAAAAAAAACCCTTCCAATTTCACCTATCCATTCACTCCTAATGTTTGTCTAGTTCAGCCTTGAATTTATTAAAGCTGTTAACTTCCAGAACAACAGGTGGAAGTTTGTTCCAGCAATCAACCACCTGCTGGCTAAAGGCAAATTTCCACACATCAGTTCTATAACTGTCTTTCCTTAATTTGAATATATGCCTCCTCAGGTGCAGAATATGAGCAAGAGGAAGAATCCGATCAGCATTGAGCTTGCTCAAACCATTCAAGGCCTTACACCTCAATCAGATCACCTTGCAGGTGCCTAGTCTACAGACGCTGCAATTTCCAGAACTTAGATTATGTTCCACTCACTAACCTTGTTTCCCTTCTCTGTGCCGACCGGGCTAGCCGAGTGGGTAAAGTACCTGCCCGGCAACCCAAAGGTCGCGGGTTCGATTCCCGCCTCGGGCTTGGATCAAAGTACTGCAAAAACCTTGGGAGGTGCAATATGGCCACAGAAGCCGATGCGCCAACAACTACCAAATCAAAAAAAAAAAAAAAAAAAAAACCCTTCTCTGTACTAATTCTAGAAGCTCAACATCTTTCCTACAATGAAGTCTCCAAACCTGTATGCAGTGCTCAAGGTGTGTGGACTGACCATTGCTGCATACAAGGGAATAATCACCTCCTTATCCCTGCTAGAAAATTCTTATATATCATTGACAACACCCCATGAGCTACTCTTGCAGCCTGTCTGCACTGCTCTGGAAATTTCATGTCTGACAGCACAATTACAACCAAATCTTACCTACATCAATATCATTGATAAATACAGAAAACAATGGGCCTAACACGGACCCCTGGAGAACCACTAATAACATTAGTCCACGAAGAACAGTGTCCATTGATTGCCACTCTCTGTCTTCTCCCGCTCAACAATCCTTTTATCCATCGTAGCAACTTGCCCTTAATGCCATACTGCTCCAACTTGTGTAGTAGTCTTCCATGTGCAACAGTATCAAAAGCTCTCCTAAAATCCAAGTATATGATATCAAAATTATTTTTTGCATCCAGTTTCTTTGTGACCAGATCATAGTATCCAATCAAATTGGTCAGACAAGATTTCCCCTTAACAAACCCTTGCTGTGTCTGAACTATAGCTGCAGCCTTGTGTAGATGATCCTGCAGTGCTTCTTTAACCAGTGACTCCATCATTATCCCTGGTACAGAAGTTAAATTAACAGGTCTATAATTAGTTGTGTCACATTTCAATCCCCCCTTTATGAATTGGGGATACATTTGCACATCTCCAGTCTGTGGGCACATCGCCCGAGTCCAAGGATGCCCTCATAATCATGGCTAAGTGCCTGCTTACTTCCTTTGCTGCCTCCTTTAATATAACTGGATAGATCTCATCCACCCTAGCTGCCTTCCTTATGGTTAACTTCAGCAATTTCTCCACTTTGTTCTCAGTTATTACAAAATAATTTAACTCCCTGTTAGAGTTTGATAAGCTTCTGGCCTCTACTTCCCTACAGAATTCCTCATGTTTGAATATAGATACAAAATACTTCGTTCAGTTTGTTAGCTACCTGAGCAGATATCAACAATCGACTATTGATATCAAGTGGACCAATCTGATTCATCCCCTTCCTTCTAGAGTTTACATAAGTAAAGAAGCCTTTACTGTTTTTCTTTGTATTCTTTGCCAAATATTTCTCGTAATCTGCCTTTGCTTGCCTAACTGCCTTTGTGACTTGATTACAGACTGTCTTATATCTACCATAGGCATCTGTGTCTACTGATAATTTATATGCATCCTATGCATTTTCCTTCCCTGCAACAAGTCTCATCAGTTCATCTGACATCCATTTAGGCCTGAACCTTTAACAGTATTTCTTAATTGGTAGTCAATGAAAAGCCTAGTAACTGCCAAGATTTCTTCCTCAAATGCTTCCCATTTAGAATTTACTGTTGGTAACATCATCGGTTGGTCCCACCGTATAGAACTTAAAAAATCTCTGAGACTACTGTAGTCACCTTTACAAAGGCAAAAACCCTTCCCTTTACCCCTGATGGTAGTTACATCTTTGAGTAAATCCCACAGCAGTACACTGTGATCACTGCCACCTAGTGGTTCCTTTATCTGAAAATTCTTAATCCACGAATAATCACTGCTGATAACCAGAACAATCATCCAATGAATCGTCAAAAGGTTTGCTAGTGTGTGTGTGACTAACTCACAAGTTCCATTTTATATTTTTGTAATACTTAAGAAGTCACATATAGTTAAATAGTAGTTCCCATAATGCAAAAATGTAGTAATTACTTATGCTAAATATATTAATTATTAAAATTTATCTGTTAGAATAAGATAAACCCAAGTTATAAATATTAATTTTTGTCACATTATTATTGTTATTTCACACAAAAATTATTTAATGCATTAAAAAATGGAATGATCTGGCTCAGAACATGCTACATTCTATCATTCTTTCACACTGTCATTTTTTAAAATGCATGCAGTAACCTAATGACTTGTATTTTTGTGCACTTGCATTTTGTTTACATAATAAAGGCACGTTTTGAATGCTTCCATGTGATTCAGCTTTGAAACATTTATTACTGTCTTTTAAGAAAGAAAAAAAATGGGAAAAATATCAGAGTTTATTATTTTTAATTAAATAGTATTTAATTGATTTTCATTTTTGAAAATAATTTAAGTGATTTTCTAAAAGCACTTCATAAATGACTGAAATTTATATCTAGAAATTTTGATGGATTGACAATGAAAAAAAAATTATTTTTATTTTAACTTTCAATATTTTGTTCTTTTTTGAAGCTGTTTGTTTTTCTGTACTGAAGAAATTCAGAAAAGCATTGGTTTTTTATGTATGTTTCTGTATGTGGTGATGGGAAAAAGAAAGTGGACTAATAAATTCTTAGTAATGTTTTATGTATTTTATTCAAATAGAAAAAATTATTTATTTTAAAACATTACAGCCTAAGGTGAAAATGAATAAATAGTTGATACTAAATGTTAACATGAAAACCAATAAATATAATCATGAGAAACTACATAAAATATTCATTATTTATTCTTAATTGCACAAAAAAGAGCTTGTGGGAACATGTATGACCACAGCACATCAGTAAGGTAATTGTTTGGGGCATTGTGCCAGCATTTTAAATTTTGTCTTTTTTTTAAAATTTAATTTTATTTATTTATTTATTTATTATTATTATTTTTTTTTGAGGAGAATAACTAGATCATTACTGTTATATGAGTTAAAGGGCATTATTACATAAGGCATAGCACAATTTGCACTAATCGAAGAACAAAATTTGTAAGTTGTCTGAGCTCTTGATTAAAATAATTTTAAGTTGTCTGAAAATTAAAGTTAATTCTTAGACAATTTAAAATTTTGGGGGATGAAATGAATGTGATGAAATGTATCTAGTTTATTTCACATTCCTCTGCAGCAGAAACTGGGGTTTAGTGTGAAATAAAGAGTCTGTGTGTTTACTGCCTGTGTTTTATAAATTTTTGAGTCTACATGTGTTCGATGTGAATTGGAACAAAGGGAAACATGCTGGAATATCGGGAGGGCTGAATATTTTTCCTCTTCTGGTTGCCCTTCTCTGTTCTCACTCAGTTCACTCAGTTCTCCCCCCCTCTTCCCCATATACACACAGAGGTATTCGTGGCTAAATCAGAATCATTTGCTTTGTCTATCCACCTGAACATGCTTAAACTGAACATGTTGAACATGTTGTTTATGGGATATGCTGACAGTGTTTTCCTTATCTAGAACCACAGCAGAGAAATTGTGGCTCATTCTGCACTTATAGTAACAACGTGTACCGTAGACACCCTTGAACCAGAACAAAACAATTCCCTCCAATTTTTAGATATACATACCTTGATTTATGTCCTTAATTGGTTTCTGGAGACAATGTTAAGTAAAAAGATGTACATTGCTGTTTATTTTCTCATAAACATAATGCCTATAAATAGATAATTCGTTTATGAGCATCCAAAATCAGACAATATTTTGATATTACCTTATTTTAAACAGTTATAAAGACATCATAAATACAGCACTATCTATACTGTTCTCAAGTCCTTTAAAATACAGTATTCATATCACTAACATTTCAAGTGTTTTTTTCTTATGAATAGGCTCTAAAAATTACTTATACCTTCATCTATTATCATCCTTAAATTTACAAAAGTTATATTATTTCTTTTGTTTTTTTTTTCTGTATTAGCTACATAATTCTTTTCTTAAACAAAGATTACAGTTTATCACAGAATTGTTTTTTATGGTAAAGTTTGAGCACTGATTTTAACAAACAGCTAATTTTTTCCACAAATTAATTATCCTTTAATTGCAGGATGAAAAAGAAGTACTACTCATGGGATGAATGTATGAATCTAAGAGAAGTGAAGGTATAACTTAGTTTGTTCTATATTGCTGAATGTAATATAGGGATGTAATAAATTAATATAGAAATGCACGATAAAAAATTTCAGCTCATGTTTATGTTTATTGTTCAGTTCATATGACATGATTTTAAAATAGCAAGAGTAAAGTATGGTTTGATCATAAATTATTACAGAGTGTCAGAGTGTCTTTTTTTAGCAGATGTGGAAATTATATAGACTTTATTCAGTGATAGATTTGAAGCTTTAATAGAAAATTTTACTTCTGCACACTGCTTAGCTGTTGTTTCTTCCATTCTGGTGATTCCATTAAATTAAAAACAAGTATTAGTAACTTTAGTTCAACTCATGAATAATGATATTGTTTCTAAAGTGAGAAATTGGAGGGGAAAATGATGTCTCCAGACAAAAACATAATGCAGAGCAGTGGTAGTAGGTTCTCAAATTAAATGATTTATTATTTTTGATTATTATCTGATTCTTATTACCACT
Source organism: Mastigoproctus giganteus (assembly GCF_048544385.1). Lineage (NCBI taxonomy): Eukaryota > Metazoa > Arthropoda > Arachnida > Uropygi > Thelyphonidae > Mastigoproctus > Mastigoproctus giganteus. The sequence continues at coordinate 243,391,342 of NC_143578.1, forward strand.
TTTTTGTTGCTTGGAGCATTTTATGTTGATATTGACTCATGGATAACAGTGAAATGTTAAAAATGTTACCCACTCTCTTGATTCTCTTGGCACATTATTTGCTTTCCTGATTAACTCTTCTGCATGTAAGTTTTCCAAATGCATGTCAGTTCAGGGCAGTGATTTTTCCAAACTTGCACGAGATGCAGAAAGCAAGTGTCCAATAGTGGCAAGCTCTGTGGAGTGAGTTTTTGGAATTTTGATGTTTTGAAAAAATGAAATGGAAATCCTTGCAATGAAAGGCTTTGTGGTATTAATATGTTCTTATTCTGACTGGATTGTCTAACATTAGAGTAAAATTGTTGTAAAAAATCGAATTCGAATTAAAAAAAAATTGTAAAATAGAAAACCCTCATTGTTGCCTTTTTTTTTTTATATACAGTAATACCTTCTACACCAGTTTATGTATCACTTGATTCAATTTCATTATTTTCTGGATCTAAATTTCAGAGGATTTAGAACCAGAAATTTCTAAGCTTTTCTAAAGTCAAATTGGACAATTGATGCTAACATTTTATTTTCTCCTTCAGTTTTCAAAGCTATTATTGCACTGCCATTTAGTAGTAGTATAGTAAACTCCCGCTATTCGCGGTATCTGTTTTCGTGTATTTGCAGTCACTGATTTAATATAAAATGAAACCTAAAAAAATGTGAATTTTAAAGCACCGTGAACATTTTCCGCCATAAAAAATATGGGCGTGGCTAAAATCATCTTGCCCAGTCAAAACAGCGCTCAGTGGGTGGGGGGAGAGGGGTAACACAATTGCGAGCGTGGATGTTTCCCACTAATCCTTGTTCAGTATGTGTTATGTGCTTGTCATGGAAGGTTTTATTGTTTGCTTTTAATTGATATGCTCATGAAAGTGAAAAATATACTATTTTGTTAGTGTGTTAGTGTAAACAGACTTTTTCAAGTGTGTTAATTGTTAAAAGAAAGTGACTTTATTGTGGACAAATTCTTTTCTAACCCCTATGAAAATATGGCTACAAATAAGAAGGGAATTGTGAAAAGATCAAAGAAGATCAAAAGGTCATAAGAAGACTGGTTACATGCATACTGGTCTAGAAATTAATCAGTTTAATGACACCATATAGATTACCATGTCCAGCCCATCTGCAAATAAGTCTACTCTTACATTGGAAATAATTTATCTGAATTTAAATGCCTTTCTTTTACAACAGTTTTAAATCTTCATTAGGCTGTAATTTTTTGATTATTAAAAACTGTCCAATTTTTCCTTCAGTCTCTTCAGAAACTAAGTCATGCTAATTTAGTCAAGCTAAAGGAAGTCATTAGAGAGGATAATACTTTATATTTCGTCTTTGAATATATGAAAGAAAATTTATATCAACTTATTAAAGACAGGTAAGTATATTTTATATCAAAAGTTCTTTCATACAATTATTTTAAAAGCATTATCAGTATTGGCTTCATAGGTATGCTTTGAACATTGCTATTTCATACTTAAAAGAACAAGCATGGTTTATTGCTGTTTCACTCTTGGTTTCAGAAGAGAATGGAAGTTGTTATTGTAGACAGTGTTCAGCAGGAATTTATTACTTTTTGCTGTCTCTAAGCTTTTGAAGCAGCATACTTTTATTTATTAAAAAACACAAAATAACATTTTTTTATATCATTTTATATCACTTCTGAGTGGAATAAAAATAAAATTTTTATTCCACTCAGAAGCCAGTATATGCTTAGTAGTTGAATGGTACAATATGAAAAATGCTTCTTAAGGAAATAATGTGATTGTTCATTATTTAGTTTTTGAAAAAATTGTATATTTTCCCACTTCTAGTTAACAAAAGCAAAAAACTCTGTGCTACTTTTTTTTTTCATATCTTGACAAGAGACTTTTCATAATTTGCCTTAGTATATTTAGCCTATTAGTTTGTTTGATATCCATCTTGGTTTAAATGTAACAAAGTACCACTTTTTTTTTTAGTGTAAAAACTTAGTAGCTTCTGGAATTGGTATTTTTGTTTGTTAAAAGCATCAGTTTGTCCCATTTAAAAGACTTTTTAGAATGTCTAAGGAAACTAATCACATCCTATCCTTTTACCCTTGATACTAGTTATTTCTTTTAATAAATCCCACCTTAATATTCTCTGGTTAATGCTGTCTTAGTTGGTTCCTTTACTTAAAGATTCTTTAATACATGATGAATCACTGCTGATAATCAACTCAAGTATATTGTTTTTTCTTTTAGCTCTATGATTTGTTAATTTAACAACAGTCATCTAACAATTCAGAAATGTTGTGCTCTGAGTAAGTGACCATACTGCAAGTTTAAATCAATATCTGGAGTGTAAAATAAAAGCCTCCTATGATAAGATAAGCAGACTCTCGATTTACCGGGATCGGATTAGCCGGGACACTTCAAGACTCCAAATTAATGATAAAAATAAAAAAAAAATTCAACCAGGAATCATAAAATTCAAGTAATAACTACAATAGGTATAAACAGATATTTTGCAAGTTGTAAATAAGCGACAAGAAGTGGCATTATAAGTTGTCATTGGGAGAATAATGTGCCTATTATCTTGCAACCCCTGCTGTCTTCACATCCGCCGCTCAAAAAAAAAAAAAAAAAAAAAAAAAAGACACCGAATGTTTAGTTTGATTAAGTGCGACATGTCGATTGTTGTGTTCTGTCGCACCACAAAAAATACAATTTTTTTTGTTTAGAAATCGCGAAATGATGGGTAAACACAAAAGAGTTGCACTTTCAGTTAAACAAAGACTTGAAATTATTCAAAAGTTTGAAAATGATGCATCCGTTAAATCTCTAATGAACCATTATAATGTTGGTGACCAAACCATACGCAACATTGTAAAAATAAATTAAAGGGAAGCTATTAGATTTACAATCGACATCACAAAAAATAAAGGGAAGCATCGTATTTGACACACGAGTAGTATGTGGTAAGTTTTTGTCTATCGCCATATTTTTTACATAGGTTGCTGAACATTTTTCGATACAGTAAGTCCCCGACTTACGCAACTACGGATTTACGTAAATTTGTTTTCACTCTATATTTTTTAATTTTTAGGATTGTAAACTTTAAAACAAAAAAAAATAAAATAATAATAATAAGCAATCAATAACGACGATCACGGCATGCACAAATTGCACAAGTGAGATCGGAGTAACAGGCAAAAAAACTGGAAAAAAAAGAGAAGATTATTACAACTGTTTATGGTTTTTTTTTTTTTTATATGCCTGAAGATTTCAGTGAAGGGGACACACACTTCACCATCATAACATAACATAATATAGTACCCACAGAGTTCCAGCTATCGGTATTATCGCAAATGCAATAAGATCGAGTTTACTACCCGTTTATAATAGATTGCTTTAACAGAAATGCCCAATAAAATAGAAACTGCAAATTGTTTTTATTGCTTACCTCCAGAAATGTACTTTAGTAAAATGTGAGCTCGCGCAGGGTGATTAGTGAGTTTTTACCTTAACCCTGTGGAGTTCTTTACAGAAAATTTCATTTTGACCGTGATCATGGTAAGAGAATAAGTGATAGTGGTACTAGTACATCTACCAACAAAAGGAAAGCAATTGATTTGGATCAGAAAATTAAACTAATAAGAATGTATGAAAATGGTCAAACATTAACAAGTATCGTGCTGAATTCAGATATTGTCAATAATAATATAGTAACAATATGTTACTATTTATTCCTGTGTTACGTAAAACTTGATGAAATAAGAAGTCCTGGGACCTATCTCTTACATATGTCTGGGACTTCTGTATTTTTGGATTAACCGGGAAATCGATTATCCAGGATTTGTTTTTTACCATCTATCCCGGAAAATCAAGTCTGCTGTATTCTGATTTGCCAGCTCATCTATGTAGTTATTATACTCATCACAGGCATTTAGCCCATTAGTAGTAAAACCAAAGTGCTGAAGTCTCAAAACTTGGTAAATTCAAAGTTTTATACCTTGGTTAGATGCCTCAATGTACAAGCCTCATTAATAAAATAAGAACCACAAAAAAAAAATATCTAAGGCAGAGGTTCTCAACCTGTGCATTGAGGTTCTCAACGCACAGGAAATCTTACATTTAGTTTATGTAAGATTTCCATGGCAAATATTAAAAATGTATTAAGAATGATTTTTTTACTATTAGATATCTACTACTACACCGACGAGCCAAAACATTATGACCACCTACCTAATATGATTGTTGGTCCTCCATGTGCAGCCAAAATAGCTCGTAACTGGCGAAGCATGGACGCTACAAGATTTCTAAATGTGGTTGAGATGCTGCAGATCGGAGTTGCTGTTCCAACACAAACCACAGATGCTCGATGGAATTGATGTCTGGAGAATTTGGAGGCCAGGGCAATACTGGAAGTCTTCATATTCCGGGAACCAGTCTCGAACAATCCGGGTGGTTTGGCATGGCACATTATCCTGCTGAAAGATAGCACCGCCAGAGGGGAAGACTGTTGCCATGAAAGGGTGTACCTGGTCAGCAATGATGTTTAGGTAGGCGGTAGATGTTATAATGCCACATGGATGACTGGACCCATGGTATCCCAGCAGAACATCGCCCAAAGCATGACCACTGCCGCCACCGGCTTGTTTTTGTCCCACAGTGCATCCAGGTGGCATCACTTCCCCAGGTACCTGGCCGTCCACATGGTGCAACAGGAAACGTGATTCATCGGACCAAAAGGTCATCTGGTCCGTGATTCATCGGACCAGATGACCTTCTTCCAATCACTCAAGGTCCAGTTTCATGCCCATTGTAGGCGCTGTCGCCGGTGAACCATGGTTAGCATGGGCACTCGGAGCAGCCTGCGGCTACACAGTCCCATTTTCAGCAGGGTTCTATGTACAGTGTGTTGTAACACATTACTCCTGTCACCAGCATTCCAATTACCGGCAAGTTGTGCCACAGTTGCCTTCTGTTGCCACGTACCATCCGGGAGAGCCTTCGCTCACCTTGAGCATTGATAAGCCATGGTCGTCCAACACCTCACTGGCAGTTTGTGGGTACCCCCTCCTTGGACTAAGCACAGCTGACCGTGAGCATCCCACCGGCCTTGCCATTTCAGATATGCTCTGACCCAATAGTCTGGCCATTACAATTTGGCCTTTGTTAAACTCCTTAAGTCCCCTGCCTTTCCCATCTGAAGAACAAGAGTAACATTGATTAATGGAGCTCAGTATCGGGTGTTTTTTATGCCGTGTCCCGATCCACGCACGTGCCGTAGTTCACCTGCATTTGCTTCAATTTGCATAATGACTTGCTGGTCATAATGTTTTGGCTCATCAGTGTATTTGATCTGTATTATTAATGTAAATAATTACAGAAAATATTTGGGGTATTTTTGACGAAGAGAACGCACAGTGTTCCTTGACCATATTAATGGGATCCGTCTGCTATGAGTGATTGGTTCAGGTATTTTCGCATGTTATTTGACCTTGCATGAGTCTGAACGAGGCGACACCGTAAATCTGCTCGTGGTAACCGCATATACAGAATACAATTAGCCATTTGGTCTAAGCATGCATTTTACATATGGCGAGTTACTGGTAGTAGTTTATATTAGACTAGTGTTGCGCATATGTTAAAAGTAACTACAGGTAACCCTCATATAACACGGTAGTTAGGTTCCTATAAAATGTCATGTTGTGCGAAACCGTGTTATACAGAACTAAGAAAAATTACAAAAAGGGTGATATGTTCCAATAGTTAACAAAAATACACTATTTCATTAAAAAAATAACAAAAATACACCATTCTAGATTTTGTGTATCTTCTGCTTTCTTTAAAAAAATCAGTAATTTGTGTTTGTTTGCTTTTGCTTGATAAATTTTTGAATTTCATTGTATGGAACTAAGCATTTTTGAAGCTCCCTTTTGAACTTTGGGCTCCTTTCATTTTTCATAAATCTGCATTCAGAAAATAGGATTCTAATTGTGCGGCTAACTTTATGCCTCCCCATATGCTTTTTAGTGTAAAATTTGGAAGTTTAAAATTTTCATCTGCAGTGTCATCCTCTGAATTGATTTGGTTTTACCTCTGATGCCATTTCCACTAAATACACTTTGCCAGCCTCTTTTTTAACCAGTAATTCTTGAACATCTTCAGTATCTCATTTTTTTTTTTAAATTTTTTTAGGAGCATCGGCGAATAAGGCAATGTTACTCTGTGTGCATTGTCTATAAATTGTGTGTTCTGTGGTCAATTTCTGTTTTGCTGGACGAAAAACCCAAGTTTCTGGGAGAAAAACTCATGCTACCTTTGCCTGAGCCTGACTAACTCAGCCACATTGTGAAAAAGACCCATAAAAATTCCTCCCATCATTGACTGGATTCGAACTCTGATCTTTTCCACCCAGTGCTGGGAGGAGAGCAATTCTATCAAGTATGCTACCCACGAGAGCTTCAGTAGTCACATCATCAAAACCTTCCCCTCCTACCGATGTAGCAAGTTCTACTATCGCACCAATTCTGTTTTTTGCTGGTTCAACCATATTTCTTGAATGAACTGACTCTGGCCATACATTTTTCCCCATGCATTTAACGCGTTGAAAGTTTTACTTCTTTCAGCGATAAAGCTATGATTCTGATACAGTCCACAATTGAGAAATGTTTCTATGCCTCTATTACTTCAATAGATTCAGAATCAATTTTTTTCCAAAATCCATTCTAACGATTTTCTGATGTAATGAGTTTTAAAGGTGGATATAATGCTTGATTAATGGCTGAATGAAAGAAGTTGTATTAACCCAGTACAACTGTGGTGGTAGGAACATAACATCAACGTTTGGATGACTTAAATCTTTTGGATGGCCTGGTGTGCTATCCAAAATCTTTGAAATCTAGATTTTTCCACAAGTTCAATAGCACAGAATGTAACACAGGGATTTCTCAACAAAATAAAATACAGAGATTTCTCAATATATATATATATATTTTTTTGACGAGCGAGTCAACAGCAGGGATTCAAAAGGAGTGGAAATGTTGAAAAATTACATCCAACATAATAGCAGGTTTTCCCCGCACAAAAATAGTACCTTCTGCGAGGATTGCTGCAATTATAAATTTATAAATTGTGAAACCATGGAGAAGTACCGTGTTATATGATCTAGGGTATTGTGAGATGCCTGTATATTAAAAAAATAAATAAACAAACAAACCATAGTGTTACATCACGTCGTTGTTTTGTGTTTTTTAATTAATTTTTTTTTATAGTTGTGACCATGGCAGAAAAATTTTTAATATGAATAAAAAAAAGCAAGCACAAACATCACATTAATGTTTTTTAAGAATAAAATAATATCCCTATTATTAGTTCATGTATTAATAATTATTGTATTAACATATTAAAAATAAGAAATTGCACAATTATAGGTGTTTTACTTCAGGGAAGGCAGTGGAAAAATTTTACAGGTCAAGGGAAGCTCAGAAAGTCTGAGAACCTCTGATCTTTTTGTCAGATGACTATTTACTAATTATAAAAATTTCCAGTTCCCAAATGGCTGTAGTATTGGCAAGTGATGCAAGAAAGCAAGTGTATGAGCTTATGCAGCATCAGCCAAAAAAAAAATTTACAAAACAATTTCCTCTAAAAGTTCCTCCTTAAATTTTAACTTATCAACTTCCACAACGATACATGGAAGTTTGTTCCAGCAATTAACCACCCACTGGCTAAAGGCAAATTTCCACACATCTATTCTACATCTGTCCTTCCTCAATTTGAATTTATGTCCCCTTAGGTTCGTAATCTGAACAAGTGGAAGAATTTCATCAGAATTCAGCGTGCTCAACCCATTCAAGGCCTTATAACCTCACTCAGATCACCTTGCAGGTGCCTAGTCTCCAGCTGCTGCAATTTGCAGAACTTAAGCCTCTCTTGGTAAGAGGATCCCTTCATTCCCTTCACCAATCTTGTTGCCCTTCTCTGTACACACTTAAGCAAATCTACATCCTTCCTAAAATGGGGCCTCCAGACCTGTACGCAGTACTCAAGGTGTGGCCTGATCATTGCCGTATACAGAGAGACAATCACTTCCTTTTCCCAAAATTTCCGTATATCATTGACAAAACCCCATGACCTGCCCTGGCAGCCTGTCTGCATTGCTCAGAAAACTTCATATCTGACTGTACAATTACTCCCAGGTCTTTTTCATTTTCTACGACCTTAAGTGTAGTACCACATAGTTGGTATGTTTCTCTGAGGTTACTTTTACCCATATGCAGTACTTTGCATTTGCCAACGTTAAACTTCAGTTGCCACTTCTCAGCCCAACTGCTCAATTTTTCTAGATCCTGTTGCAGTAACACACTGCCACTACTGTCATTAACAACCCTGGCAACCTTTGTATCATCTGTAAACGTTGACACTAAGTCTGATATACCTTCATCAATATCATTTAAAAATATACAAAACAACAGTGGGCCCAACACTGAACCCTGTGTGACTCCATTAATAACATTAGTCCACGAAGAGCAGCACTCGTTGATTACCACCCTCTGTCTTCTCCCACTCAACCATCCTTTTAGCCATTGTAGCAACTTACTCTTAATACCATTCTGCTCCAATTTGTACAGTAGTCTTCCATGCGCAACAGTGTCAAAAGCTTTCCTGAAATCCAAGTATATGATATCAAAATTATTTTTTGCATCCAGCTCCTTTGTAACCACATCATAATATCCAATCAAATTTGCCAGAGAAGACTTTCCCTTAACAAACCCATGTTGTCTGAATTATTGCTGCAGTCTTTGATCTCGTAATGCATCTTTAACTAGTGATTCAATTATTTTACCCTGAACAGAAGTTAAACTAACTGGTCTGTAATTACTCGTGTCACCACCCTTCGATCTCCCTTTGTGAATTGGGGATACATTTGCACATCTCCAGTCCATGGGAACCTGCCCTGAATCCAAGGATGCTCTCATAATTATGGCTAAGGGTTTGCTTACTTCCTTTGCTGCCTCCTTTAATATAACTGGATAGATCCTATCCACCCCAGGTGCCTTTCTCGTGTTTAACTTCAACAGTTTCTACTCCACTTTTTTCTCAGTTATTACAAAATCATTAAGCATCCTGCTACAATTTGATAACTTTCTGGCATTTCAAACCTTAACTCCTGATGTGTGAATGTAGAACTACTGTTTTGGTGCAGTTGATACCTCCTCAGGAGGGAGCTAAACATTTAAAAAATAAGCCCATATAATAAAGAACATTGAACATAACTTTTATAGCAGTAGTTATAGACAGATAATATATATAAATAATCGGTAATATTGCACTTGATGAAGTTAGCTGATTAGGTTACATATAGTTTATTTTTATTGGTTCTGTCAGACCTGAGGTAGCACACCAACTAAAAAACAGGAAAGTCTATTTTATGAAAATGATAAACTTGTATTTCCATTAAAAGATAACTGTAGATCGACACAGTGTTACACCACAATTATTACTTTTGTTAACAACAGCAACACATCCTAGAACTTCTGCCAATTCCTTGATCACATGTAGTACTCCTTTTGATGATTAGATTCTGATTACCAAGACAAGCAGTGCACGTAGCAAGTTTCAGAATGTGATACTGTTAACAAAGGTAATAATCACAGTGAAAAGTTTTCCTATTCAGCATTTAGTTATTTTTAAATTCATTACTGGAATTTTATGATCCTACCACATATAATTAACATATTTTTGATGAGTCTTATTTAGTAAATTCAAAAATCAAATGAAATTCTTCTTATCAGATGAAAGTAAATTTACACAGTGATTAACAGAATTATTCTATTTATATATTTAATTTTTGCCCTGTTGTTTTTCTAAATGTTACTGTTTATTAGTGCTTCTAAATGTAAGTATTAATTTTTTTTTTTTTTTTTTTGAATCCCCTCAGAGATCGTCCATTTCCAGAACCTGTCATTAGGAATATTCTCTTCCAGATATTGCAAGGTTTGTCCTTTATGCACAAACATGGATTTTTTCATCGAGATATCAAGCCAGAAAATCTCTTGTGTATGGGTCCTGAACTTATTAAAATTGCTGACTTTGGCCTTGCTAGGGAGATTCGGTCTCGTCCACCTTACACTGATTATGTGTCAACTAGGTGGTAAGTAATTCTCGAAAAAGATAAAGAATGTATTGTATATTAAACTTAAAATATTAAGAGTACTCCGATTTATTTCTTAGGTACCATTCCTCTGTCCCATTTAAGATGGTATTTGGTATACTGATACTTGAGAATTTGCTATATGTTAATCAATGATTATAATCTCTTTTTAATAAAAGTAATGCCTTATTATTTCATTTTATTGTTAGAGATTACAGTGTTCCAGCTTATCAAGTGAAGTGTTTATTTTAATTGGGGGAATATGCTTTTTGATCATAGAAGTGGAATAACATTGATGCATATTATTGCATACATGTTATTGATTATTGTTGGCCTTACCTACGTTGCTGCATACACAGTGGACTATAGATAATTGATACCATTTTATTTAACTCATTATTGATGACTTGTCAGTTATTTTGGGCTCCTGTTTTTTATTGATTCACTCTCAATTTCATTCAGACCATTCTGTTCACTCAAGAATAATTTTTTGACAGAGTTTTTCCATTACAAATTCAATTAAGAACTCTGAAAATGACTCTCAAAGTGGCAATATCTTGTATATGATATATGACTTCCAAAGGGTTAATTGCTTTTACCAAATTCAGTTAATAGTGTATATTCCTTTTGTAAAACAGACTATTTTTGTCATCACACATTTTATATGACAACAAAATGTGTCATCATACAAAAATTGTTCCTCTCTGTTATTCTTTATATTGCATAGTGTGTCACCTAAGATGTCTTTTAGTATGCTTGGGTTTAAAAAAAATTTCAAGACATTGCTTTGGACCACTTTATCACGCATGCCCTGAATAGTCATTTTATTATGAAAAATAAAACACTAAACCATGTAACAAATACAGAAAATTCCTACTGCAGTTAAGATTGAACTTGGTATGGTGCACATCTTCTCCTATTTACCAAACCTCCTAATATTCAATATGAAATGAAATAAAAATAAATAAGAAAAGACAAAGCAATGCTTACTTCAACAGTGTGAATGCACAACCCCTCACCCAAGAAGCTGCATGCCCATACCCACCAAAGAATGAGAGCCACTATTATAAAAAATACAGTTAAATAAAGGTACCAGGTAATTAAAGGTAATAGTTAAATAAAGGTACCAGGTAATTAAAGGTAATAGTTAAATAAAGGTACCAGGTAATTAAAGGTAATAGTTAAATAAAGGTACCAGGTAATGAAAGATAATTAAATTAAATAACTAGGAACTCAAAAGCACTTTTAAAATGGACATTTATGAACTCCGAAAAAGGATCTTATTTTGCTGGTTAGTGGTCAGTGAGTGAAATACAATACTTTCTTGAAGTTCAAAAGCACTAGTGTCCCTTTGAAGAGATAATGCTTGTGAGTTCCTGATTCCTTTATTTAATTATTTATTTATTATAAAAGTGGCACTTGTTCTTTGGTGGATGTGGGCATGCGTCTCCTTGGGTGGAGGGTTGTGTGTTCATCCTGGCAAAGATGTGCTCTGTCTTTTCTTACTTATTTTATCTTATTTTATTTCATTTTGAATATTAGGTTGCTTTGTACATACATAGAAAGAAACAGAATTACCATTAAAGTAAAGTTCAACATTAACTTCAAAAGGAATTTTGCTGTATTTGTTATGTGGTTTAGTGTTTTCTTTTTTGTTAGTCTTAGTGATATTACTGTATTTGTTATGTGGTTTAGTGTTTTCTTTTTTGTTAGTCTTAGTGATATTACTGCATTGGGTCCTATAGTAAATAGTCCTTTTCATTGTACATTTTTTAACAGAACCTTTGGAATATCTCCAGTAGCCAGAGAAACAGTAAAAATATATAACTAAAATAAATAAATAAAATAACTAAATAAAAAAATAAAGTAAATGATGTGTTTGCTTCCTGACAGGGAACTATCCAGCAGCTGACCTTTGAATTTCCCAAGCTGTTGGCCTCGTCCACTTACCCACAGAGGTAACTTATTCCAGTAAGTTTTATTGGCTGAAAGAATAGTTTTGTAGAAAGTAGTTTCTCCTCATATACACAAATTTTTCTTTACTTGTATATTTAAAATTAAAAAAAAAAAAAAAAAAAAAAAAAAATGGTTTCCCTAGCTTTTTTGTTTTGAAATCCATTAGCCAGCTATTTTTGAGAAATTTCTACCTTGGTTTTAATAAACATGAGCTTTTCACCATATGTGACATACATATCAGAATAAATCAGTATGTATTTGAAGAATTACCACAGTAAAATGTGGAGAATGATTGTTTTTTTATTTCATATGTTTCATTCTTTATGATTATTTACTAACTAGTTATTTCACAATGTGTAGGATTATGAATAGTTATGTCATGTTCACCTTTCTGTTTTCTATTGGCTTGGCAGCCATTTAATAGTAGTAGTAAGTAGTAGTAGCAGCATTGGTTTACTATAATTTTCATAATCCTCTGCTCTTCCTTCCACACCATACCTACCAATTTTTGAAATTTTCTGTAATTTTGAAGAAAAATGCATGCCTCACTTTAAGGTATGCATTTAAATATCCATTATTTTTGTGTTCACAAATATGCATTTGTTTCTGTTTTTCAAATATGCATTTGTTTCTGTTTTTCAAAAATTTGTTTTTATTTTTGGTATCTACCAAAAGTTTAAGTTATGATTGATTTATATATATATATATATATTGATTTATATACAGGTGACCCCCGCTTAACGCTGTTAATTCATTCTGGAAAAAACAGAGCGCTAAGTGAATCCACGCTAAGTGAGCACCCGCATTCCCATAAGGTAACATAGTATTTGTGAATTGCAGTTGGTGCCATAGGATATTTTCTAATCAACAATAAATGGTAGTGAAAAGATGCACAAATGTCGGTCAAAATATTTAATATTCAAATATTTGTACATATAAAATATTCTGCATTACATATGTATATAATTATGTGGTAACTACTTACATATCAAAATTAAACTTAAAATTCCAATTAAAATCATGAATTTAATTGATCTAAATTGATTTAATTTAATTGATGAATTTAATCAAGAAAAATGTGTCGATTTTGGGTTGAACTTTGGCCCTCTCCCAAATAAACTAAAAGGGGTATTAATTTTAAATCCCCCGCCAGCGTTACCCACCCAACAATAAAGTCAACTGATCCTTCGCCGCTCTGAAACCTGGCATGTTTTTTTTCTTCTTTCAATATGAAACTTCTTTTATGCATTTGTTTCCACAAAAGTCCTGCTTCATCTATGTTAAAAACTTGTTGAGAAGTATAACACATAATACCCCCCTCTTCGATAATTTTAACAAGTTCTTTTTTTGAAAGTTTCAGCTCCGTGATCTGCACTTGGCGGTTTCTCCTCGGATTTGAAATCTATTCAACCAGTCCTTACTAGTTTTAAATGGTTCCACATTTTTTTTTTTTTTTAGGTGAGTTTTCTTCAGATCATCAGATCATCATATTCTCTTTCTCTCTCTCTCTCTACTCTCTCTCTCTCTCTCTCTCTCTCTTTTTTTTTTTTTTTATAACATTTAACTTAACTGAATTCTGCATTGGATATTATTAGCATTAGCATTAGCATTAGTAGAAGGCATTTGATGCAAGAAAGCAAGCTTATGCAGCATCAGCCAAAAAAAAAAAAAAAAAAAAAAAACCACTTCCACTTCACACCCTCTGTTCATTCAAAATACCTGTCCAGCTGAGCCTTAAACTTATTTAGGCTATCAACCTCCACCACAAGGGATGGAAGTCTGTTCCACCAACCAACCACACCGCTGGCTAAAGGCAAATTTCCGCACGTCTATCCTACATCTGTCTTTCCTCAATTTGAATTTATGCCCTCTCAGGTGATTATTCTGAGCTAGAGGAAGAATCCCATCAGCATTGAGCATGCTTAAACCGATTCAAGGCTTTATACACCTCTATCAGATCACCTCGCTGGTGCCTAGTCTCCAGACACTGTAATTTGCAAAACTTAAGCCTTTCTTCGTAAGAGCACGCCCTTTGTTCCATTCACTAATCTTGTTGCCCCTTCTCTGTACTCGTTCCAGCAGCTCTACATCCTTCTTGAAATGAGGCCTCCAGACCTGTATACAGTACTCTAGGTGTGGCCTGACCATCGCCTTATACAATGGAATAATCACCTCCTTATCCCTGCTGGAAAAATTCCTGTATATCATTGACAATACTCCATGAGCTACTCTTGCAGCCCGTCTGCACTGCTCAGAGAACTTCATATATCTGCCCTGCACAACCACCCCCAAGTCCCTTTCATTCTCTACCACTGTCAGTGTTGTACCATAGAGTTGATACGTTGCTCTGGGGTTGCTGTTCACCTCTCAGCCCATCTGCTCAACCTTTCCAGATCCTGTTGCAGAAGCATAGTGTCAGTAGTGTCCTTGACAACCCTGCCAACCTTTGTATCGTCTGCAAACTTGGACATTAATCCCGATATACCATCATCAATATCATTTATAAATACAGAAAACAATAATGGACCCAACACTGAGCCCTGAGGGACTCCACTAATAACATCAGTCCACGATGAGCAGTGTCCATTGATTACCACTCTCTGTCTTCTCCCCCTCAACCACCCCTTTATCCATAGCAGCAATTTGCCTCCAATGTCACACTGCTCCAATTTGTGTAGCAGTCTTCCATGTGCAACAGTATCAAAAGCTTTTCTAAGATCCAAGTATATAATATCAAAGTTATTCCCTGCATCCAGTTCTTTTGTGACTGCATCATAGTATCCAATCAAGTTGGTCAGGCAAGACTTCCCCTTAACAAAACCATGCTGTGTCTGAGCTATAACTGAAGTCTTGTCTAAATGATCCTGCAGTGCGTCTTTAACCAGTGCCTCCATTAATTTTCCTGGAACAGAAGTCAAGCTCACAGGTCTATAATTACTTGTGTCAGCCTTTGATCCTCCTTTGTGAATTGGGGTCACATTTGCACATTTCCAGTCTATGGGTACCTCCCCTGAGTCCAAGGAAGCTCTCATAATTATGGCTAAGGGTTTGCTTACTTCCTTTGCTGCCTCCTTTAATATAACTGGAAAGATCCCATCCACCCCGGGTGCCTTTCTTGTGTTTATCTTCAACAGTTTCTCCTCCACTTTACTCCCAGTTATTTCAAGATTCTGTAACTTACTGCTAGAGTTGAATACACCTCTGGCATTCCCCTCGCTGAATAACTCCTCATGTGTGAATGTCGATGCAAAATATTCATTTAGTTTGTTAGCCACCTGAGCAGGATCATCAACACTTGACCCATCAATATCAAGTGGACCAATCTGATTCATCCCTTTCCTTCTAGAGTTTACATAAGTAAAGAACTCTTTGCTGTTTTTCTTTGCATCCCTTGCCAAGGATTTCTCGTAATCTGCCTTCGCCTGCCTAACCTCCTTTGTAACTTGGTTGCATATCAACTTGTATCTATCATAGGCTTCTGTGTCATGTGTTAATTTGTAAGTATCCCATGCATTTTTCTTCTCTGCCATATGCCTCATTAGTTCATCTGACATCCATTTTGGCCTAAACCTTGAACAATATTTCTTAGTTGGTATGTAAAGCCTAGTAGCTTCCAAGATAAGTTCTTTGAATGCTTCCCATTTTGAATTTGCTGTTGGTAACATCATCAGTTGGTCCCACTGTATAGAATTTAAATACTGTCTCAGTCCATCGTAGTCGCCTTTACGGAAGCAATAACCCTTCCCTTTACCCCTAATGGTAGTTACCTCTTTGAGTAAATCCCACTTCAGCACACTGTGATCACTGCCACCTAGTGGTTCGTTTATCTGCAGATTCTTAATGCATGAAGAATCACTGCTGATAATCAAATCAAGAGTATTACTCCCTCTAGTTGCCTCCCGAACATGCTGATGTAGAAAACAATCATCCAATAAATCCACAAAAGCCCTGCTAGTGTGTGAGTATCCAGCCCCCAAATTCCAGTCAATATCTGGGAAATTAAAATCTCCCATTATAAGACACTCTGATTTACTGGCCCACTCTATTTCCCTGTACAGTTCCTTATTATACTCATCAGAGTCATTAGGCCTATAGCACACTCCTACTCTCAATTTTGATCTCCCAATGCTTATGTCACACCAAACTGACTCCACACTGCACTGTCCAGCGATGTCGACTGGCTTCACTTCCTTGGTTTTTATGTGTTTCTTAACTAATAGCATAACACCTCCCCCCTTCCTATCCTGTCTATCCTTTCTGTAGACGTTGTACTCCCCAAATTGCAGTTCCGCATCCCTTATATCTGTGTGACACCACGTCTCTGATATCCCAACAATATCTGCCTTCGATGTTTTGAGCAATACCTCAAATTCATCAAATTTATTTACTAAACTCCTAGCATTGGTGTACACGCAAGTATACCTGCACCTGTTTCTATTCTTAGCTACCCTAACACAACCCATGTTTTATCTTCAATAAAATTAGTTAAAGTCTTTCCATTTCAATCCTAATAGCCGGCCTAGCCCTAGTTGCTTGCAGTGGAACAGCTAACTTTCCCGCTGCTAAAATTAATTCTTTATTTTTTTATAATTGTTCTTATAGTTAAACTTGCAAGTCCTAAATTATGGCACACATCCGCTTGTCGTTGACCGGAATCTATTCGCTTCAAAACGTCTAATTTAATTTTCAAATTCAGTCTTTTTCTTACATTTATAGTCTTCGTCCTGCGCCCAGACATTAGTTGCTTTTTCATTCTTATTGGCCATTATTAACAATTCGAAAATGTAACTGCATTGGTTTCATTAATTATGATACAATGTTCAAGTAAACTGTTTGTTATGCACAATGTCTAATACTGTACTGAGCAATGATTAGACTTCAGATAAATGCATATAACGCAAATATTACATGCAATATACGGGTTCATTTTTTTAAATGTTGATCTGAACTACGTAACAAGTCACTGTACTGTGAGAAAATTTCACTGAGCGTGGGAAAATTTCTCAAGTCGTCGTGGGAAACGTTTTAATGCTGTTTTGCTATTCATTTTCAAGCTATGGACTCTATCAAATGAAACAATTTCATTAAATATGTCAAAAATGCAATCTGTAAAAGAGCGTTATAGTGATCTGTGACAGCGTTATAGTCAGATACGGGTTATAATATAAGAATAGCGTTATAGCGAATCAGCGTAAAGCGAACCACGTTATAACGGGGGTCTGCTGTATATATTTGTTGTCAAATAATTTTCTTTACGTCGCTTTATGCTTTACATAGTTTGATCAACATAAGGATGGTTATGCTTCCACTAAAGCCTGATGGCTAGTATTTGGCATCAAGGCATGAGCTTATATTCAACTTAGAGACACATACTTTAATCCGTGGTTCTGGCTAAGTTGCTGATTTTTTTTTTTTTTTTTAATTATTTATGTCACCTTGACAACTTAATCCACCACATATTTAAAAATCTGAGACAAAGCTATCAGCTTCTCATCAGCTGGCAAGTGGTTTCTTGTAGCCAATGTATACCAACTGTAAATAATATATCTGGGTGAAAAGTCAAGCAGTGTATAAAAGTAAACTTCCATTAAAATGCACTAGTCCCGATGTGTCCCAACTGTTGTAGCTGCCTTTAACCCATAGAACTAGGGATATTTTAAATTTCACGTTGAAATATCCTCCTATGGTCCTATAATATTGTACTGCCTAGGGCAAACACATCCAGTTCTAGAGAATGAAAGGCACATATGATTGTTATGCGTTTAAGCAGAAGTTTTACTTCCACTTATTGCTTGGTTGTTCACTTAGACAATAACACATTATTCACAGTTCAGCATACATTTGATAATAGATATTAACTGATGAGAAATCTCTAGCTGTAAAACAGCTGCCTTGGCAGTGACCATGGGTTTTAAATGTATTCATCTGTTCAAGCAGTGTTATATAATTTTTGGAATACTGTGTTCAAGTGTGAAGACCGCACCTAAAAAAAAGACATTGAGCTTCTTGAAAGGATCCGGAGATGGGTAACTCACCTGGTGAGATTGGCAAAAGGATGTCCTTATGAGGAAATACTTCGAATATGTGGGTTGCACAGCTTGGAAACTAGGCACTTTTAGAGGTGACCTGATTGAGGTGTTTAAGGCTCTGAGAGGCAATAGTAAAATGAATGAGGATGAAATTTTCATGGTTATAAATGATTCTAGAACTAGGGGCCATAAATTCAAGTTACGTGGAGAGATGTTTAGACTGGATTACAGGATGTTTTATTTTAGCAAGCGAGTTATAAATTACTGGAATAAGTTACCTACATGGGTGGTAGAGGCTGACAGTTCGGGGAAATTCAAAGGTCAGCTATAGTTAACTTATGGGAGGAGTGAAATGCATAGGTTGTCTATTTCCTTTTTTCTTATTATTATTTATTAATTATTTATTTAATTTTATTATTATTATTATTATTTGGCTGATGCAGCATAAGCCTTTGGCTTCCTTGCACTGTATGGCCATTACTAATACTAAAACAAATATTACTAATTTAAAACAATATTAGCAACTTTGGCAGAACTGTGGAAATACCATAGATAATAAGATGACTCCAAGTGTCATCACAGAGTGTTTTCCAATGTTAAGTAGGCCTTCTTTTGTGTTGATTATATTATATTATGGTGAATAGTGAGGCTACAATTATTATCATGTTATTTTCTTCAAATACAAAGTGTTGGTGGAAAACTTAAAAAAAAAAAAAAAAAAAAAAGTTATTTTGAAATTTTTAGGGAATTTATTTATTTTTAATGTTGGTCTCAAAAAGGAAAGGTGCTAGAACCTGTAGTACTTTGGTACTGAGTATGGGAAAAGACAAAAGATGCTTATTAACATGGTCTTGAATTTCTGCAGGTTGTAATTTTCAGGATGTGTATATGTGAAGGAAGGTTATTTTAAAGGACAGACGTGAAAAGGATAAATAAATATGATGAAATGTTAGTTACCTTCATCCTTAATGGGTAGAAATACAGGTGCCAATTCAGAACAGCACTCCCAGAAATATCTATATAAAAAAGCATGCAACAGAAACTGAACATCTGTGTGATTGTAAGAAACCCGTCTTTGAGAGAGAGATTGTAAGAAACCTGTCTTTGATTAACCAGACTGTTCTCCTTTGAATTGAGTCTAGGAACAGAACGAAAGAAAGGTTGTGGGGGTTACCACCCAAGATGTGGAAACCATATTCCAAGGTAGGGCAAATTTGAGATTTATACTAAAACTCCCACAAGTACAACTACTTAATAATGATGTTTCTGGATCTGTATTGACCACGTTATCAGGCCCAATACAGGAAAAAAAAGAAACCAGAAATATGTGGGGGGGGGGGGCTAATTTTACTTTTGACTTTTAAGAATTATCATGTGATATCTGTTTTTCAATGCAAATTCTAATAATTTGTCCAAACCTATAAATTTGTCCAAACTTTCAAACTACAATGGCGGTTCAATAAAGAATCGCCCTGACCTAGCTGCAGAGGTGCTAGCCTGTTGATTCTTGGCACAGGTTTTAGTCCTTCTCTACATCGCCACTGTGCAGATTTACACATTTTTCCCATTGACGGATGAGGCTACAGATACCGTTTTTGTAGAAGTGGTGTGGTTGGTCTTTGAACCATGACACTGTTGCAGAAATGAGTGTCTCGTCATCAGGGAAGTGGACCCCCCGAAGAAATGATTTGAGGGAAGGAAACAAGAAGTCCAATGGTGCAAGGATGGGTGAGTAGGCTGGATGGGGCAGTATTTCATATCCACAAGTGTGGATATGCACAATGTCTTGAAGACATTGCCCATGCATATCCACAAGTGTGGATATGCATGGTCTTGAAGCATTCTCACACCTTTGGACAGCATGCCACACCTACATGTTTTGATTTTCTCCCATAATTTTGTGAGTAAGTTGGCACAATAGGCACCTTTAATTGTTCTACCTTTCGGCAGGTAATCAGTCATTATTACACCCTTCTCATCCCAAAACACAGTCAGCAAGACCTTTCCTGCTGGTGCTTGGATCCTTGCCTTCTTGGGGGGTGGGGAACCATGATGTCACCATTCCACGGACTGCTTTTTACTTTCAGGGTTGAAATGGTGTATCCAACTTTCATCCTGAGTGATTAGATGAGAGAAAAAGTCTTCCTCATTTTTTGGCACAGGGCTAACAACTCTTGTGATTTCTGTTGTCGATCAGCCTTCTGGAAACCAGTCAATAATCGGGGAATCCATCTTGCACTCAATTTCCGTAAATGGAGTTAGTCATGAAGGACTGTTTCAACAGAGTCCACACCAATCTTCACCTCCTGGGACCATTCACTACAGATATCCAGCGATCTTCCATGATTAACAACTCCACTTTTCTGATCGTGCTGTCATCAATGGCCGAATGAGGACAACCTGGAATGGGCTCAAATTCTGCGGATATCCGACCACACCCCTAAACTGTCTATGCCAATGCTTCACAATGCCATAGGATGGGGCTTCATTCTTATATGGCCGACCGGGCTAGCCGAGTGGGTCAAGTACCTGCCCGGCAACCCAAAGGTCACGGGTTCGATTCCCGCCTCGGGCTTGGGTCAAAGTACTGCAAAAACCTTGGGAGGTGCAATATGGCCACAGAAGCCGATGCGCCAACAACTACCAAATCAAAAAAAAAAAAAAAAAAAAATCATTCATATATACAGCAGTCATCTCCTCGTGGATTTCTTTAAGAGATTTCCCCTTCAAGAAAAGATACCGAATTGCAGCTCTGACTTCAACTTTGTCCATGATGCTGCTACTTCACACGTTCAGCTCTGTAAGAGAAAAACAAATTAAGACACAGGGCTGAAATTTTACACCTTTAGTACAGAGATATGTATGATGCTACACACAATATCATGACTCTGTGATATGTGTAAGTAGATGAGGGCGATTCTTTATTGAACCACCCTCATGCCTACTTCCACAATACTAGTTGGAAGTTCATTCCAACAGTCATTTACTCTCTGGTTGAATGTGAATTTCTTCATTTGTCCACCACCCTTTTATAATGTGAATTTATGTCCCCTTATATGGGTCATCTGAAAAAGAGTAAAGATACCAACAGCATTTAATTTACTTAACTCTTTTAAAGCCTAAGATGACTTTGCTTATTGGAGGCTTGAAGTGGTGAAACCCATGTTTAGTCTCTAGAGCAAAGTTTCCGGCATCCCCTTCCCCCCATACTTCTCCTTCAACCCCTGCACGGTACTAAGTACTATAGGTTTTGATACCTTTCGTGTTTGGGGTTTTCATAAAAAAAAAAAAAAAAAAAAAAAAATTAGGGCTAAAACCTCAAGCTGCGAGCAAATTTAGACTATGTATATATTAAGTGCAATAGCATCATTAATACACAGCCATTTCTGAATAAACAGAATATTTATAGGCAGCATCGTTTTAAGATATATCTCATATTGTGAATACCTTCACAACGAGTTGCCATGATATTGCACTACTTTGAATAAGTAACGCTTCACCTAAGAAGAAGACTAATGTTACTTATTCTCAGATAGGTACCACCACCCAGACGGCACCATTTTGAAATATGGTATGGGATAAAGTTCTCGGTTGTCCTTATACTATCCCTATTAGACTTAGAAAAGAGATGAAGATATGGGAAGGTGATAGTAGGAGAGGTAGAGGAAGGAAATGCTGTAGAAGGAAGAAAGGCACAGTTGCTCCTTCAACTCGCACTCAAAGCTCATATATTCCTCGAATAGGCAACGCTTCAGCAGTAAAGAAGACTGTTGTTACCTATTCGAGGAAACTCAGCTCTTCAACTCATACTCAAAGCTCATATATTCCTCAAATAGGCAACTCTTCCCCAATATACAAGATTGTTGTTACCTATTCGAGGAAACTCAGTGGCCATCAGCCCCCCCCCCCCCCAAGATGGCACCGTTTCAGGGCTATTTTGTATTTGTGTGGGATAATAACTCGACTATCCAGTTGTCCCTATTAGACTTAGAAAAGCAAAAAGGTAGAGGGAAAGTAATAGTAGGAGTGGAAGAGGAAAAGAAACGGTGTAGAAGAATGAAAGGGACAGTAACTCCTTCAACTCACACCACTCAAAAACTCATAAACTCCTCAAATAAGCAACGCTTCCCCAGTGGAGAAGGCTGTTGTTACCTATTCTTGGAAACTCCGGACATCATCAGGCTCCTCCTGGTGCCATTTCAGGGCTATTTGGCCCTTCTTCGGTGGGTGGGTAGGTACCCAAGTGATGTAATGATGGCAAAACAGTTATGAAGTATAACTCCACAATATGAGAGATGCCTGATGGTGTATGATGTATTTAGACTAAGATGCATTTAGGGCTAAAGCCTCAAGCTGCGAGCAAATTTAGACTATGTATATATTAAGTGCAACAGCATCATTAATAGGGCGCCTCCGTAGCCAGGTGGGAAGGAGCAGCGGTGCGTAGCACACGCTTCTTGATTAGACCGGGGTTCGAGCCCGTCACCACCAAATACGGAAGATGCGGAAAGGTCAGGAAATGACCACCGCATCTCCCGGAGCAATATGGCCTTAGTTGCTAATGCTCCTAAAAACCAAATAACAAACAATAACAAGCATCATTAATACACAGCCATTTCTGAATAAACAGAATATTTATAAGGCGGCATCGTGAAGGTATTCACAATATGAGATATATCTTAAAACGATGCCGCCTTATAAATATTCTGTTTATTCAGAAATGGCTGTGTATTAATGATGCTGTTGCACTTAATATATACATAGTCTCTTTTAAAGCCTTAAATGCTTCAATTGGGGTAACTATTCAGATGCCTAGTTTGTTGTAAAATTAGCAGAAAGTATACTCTATGAATGTTACAAAAAGCAGAGTATACTGTGCATGTTAATCAAATTCCAGAAGGTATACGGCATATACCCGTATATGCCGTATTTCAGTGTTTCAAAAACCAGAACGTATATGCTATTTACCTTAAAAAATCCAGAGTGTATACTACAGCCCTGCTCTTTAGTGCCCCTGATTATATTTGTTTCTCTTCTCTGCACTCTTTCCAGCAGATCCATTCCCTTACTAAAATGACTTTTACAAACCTGTATGTAATATTCTTGATGTGGTCTTATCATTCCTTTATACTTAAAAATGATCACTTCTTTATGCTTGCTGCAAAGTTCATGTATGTCATTTACGGAACTACAGGAATTCTTGCAGTCTGTTTGCGCTGCCCAGAGAACTTCATGGCAGACTACAATTACCCCTTGGGCTTTTTCTTTATCAATTACTTCTATCCGAATGTAGTACATTGCATTTATCAATGTTTCACCTCATTTGTCACTTTTCAGTCCATCTTCTTAATTTATCTGTGTCTTGTTTGAATGGTATACTCTGATTTCATTATCTCCAGCAAACTTAGACATCACACTTGAAATTCCTATGTCAATATCATTAATAAATGTTAAAAACAGTAAGGAGGGGACCCCCTAACTCCAATGCCTGGATCTTCCTGGACTCACCACAGTCCAGGAAGATCCATGGCCATCTTTAATTGCCCTTTGTCTTCTACCACATAGCTATACATTTATCCATAGTAGTTTGTTTGTTTGTTATTTGGTTTTTAGGAGCATTAGCAACTAAGGCCATATTGCTCCGGAGATATGCAGCAGTGGTGATTCCCTGACCTTTCCGCATCCTCTGTATTTGGTGGTCATGGGCTCGAACCCCGGCCTAATCAAGAAGCACATGCTACGCACTGCTGCTCCTGCCCACCTGGCTATGGAGGTGCCGTCCATAGTAGTAGTAACATTTCCCCTAATGCCACATTGCTCTAAGTATGTCATGTGAAGATAATTCTCTGTATCCAGTTCCTTTGTGATGGCATCATAGATTTCTCTTTAACATATCCATGCTATGATAACTTTATATTCCACTCCTATCAAGATGGTTTGAAATCTATATAATCGTGAACACGTGTTTATGTAGATTCCACATTTGAATGCAGCCTGCTCGTTCCTTATTATTATTATTAGCCATATGGTGCAAGGAAGCCTGAGGCTTATACTGCACCAACCAAAAAAAAAAAAAAAATTCTGAATTACCCCGAGAGAGAGAGAGAGAGAGAGAGAGAGAGAGAGAGAGAGAGAGAGAGAAGGGAATCACCAAGAAAGAGAAGAATGATGATATCCAGCTCAGGACCCTGGGTGTGGCAAGTCCATACTCACCAGATGTGAGCCCCTAGGGTTATACAGAAATATGCCTTAGAATATAGCCTCTTTATGACCAACCTGTACTTTCAGTTACAATATTTTTTTCTCCTTAATTTTGCCTTTCAGAATTGTTGTGTATCTTATACTAAAAAAAAATGTAATTTCAGCTTTGTGATATAGCAAGCTTTCTTTCATATTTCAGGTATCGTGCTCCAGAAGTATTGCTACGATCCACAAACTATAGTTCACCAATAGATATTTGGGCAGTAGGCTGTATAATGGCAGAACTATATACTCTGCAACCCTTGTTTCCTGGAAGAAGTGAAATTGATCAGATATTCAGGATATGCTCTGTACTTGGAACTCCAGACAAGGTAAGTAAAATGATTGGATTGAAAGTGAAAGAGCAGATATTTGAATCTACTCTTAAATAATTATACAGCAAATATTTGAATCGCCTTAATAAGGCATGACTATTGCTTAATGGTTTTCAGGTACAAAGATAAGCATACCACTTGATATTTAAAAATATTGTTATATATTTATATTCTTTCTATCTTGTAATCCTCTCTATATGACTGTCTTGACATATAAATGAGTATATGTTTATGTATTAATTCTCTCTTATAGTTTTCATTTCATTAGAGGTATTTTACAGCAATATTTAAATTATATTAAAAGTCTAATAAAATTATATCTATTTAATAATTTTTTATTAGATTTTTTATATAATTTGCAATAATATTTTTTAGTTTATCTTGTATTGTAAATACACATCTCTGGGTGCCTTACATTGTACACTGCCTTCCAAAGTATCCAGACACCCTTTTTTCTTCAGTTGGACCTACCTGAATAATCAAGTGACTCAAATCAGTATATAAGGAATGCACATGAATCACACAAGTAAGTTGTGGTGCTCACACACATTCTTTATATATATTGGTCATATATCAGAGAACCAAGCTGACCGGTGGAGGGGGGGGGGGCTGTTATCATCAGATGTTATTGCTGGTTTATTGATTTGTGTAATTGCTGATATCGAATGCTATCCAAAATTGATTGTTAGTGATGTTATCATGAAATGCAAGCATGATAGTATACTACCACTATGCAGCAATGCGCAGGAAGGCCATGGATGTTCACTCCATGTGACCAGAGGGTAATTGTAAGATTAGTAATCTTGTCAGACATCCATCCCTTCAAAACATAAACCAGGAGTTTAAGGTGCCAACAGTGGTTTCAGAGGTTGAGATCTGTATGAACACACTGTATGGAGCTCCGCAGCCTCAGTTTTCATGGGAGAACATTGCCAACCAACCACATTTAGCAGTCTCACTTTGCATGTTGCAATGAATTCCATAATTTGCTATAGTGCAGTGGAAATCAGTCATATGGATGAACATACAAAAATTGGAATGGCTAGTGTAGAATCCCAATTTGAACCCTACAGAATGAACTGGGACATCAGGTGAGAGCCAGACCAACATATTTCACATTGGTAGCCTAAACTGGTCACTATTCTGCAGGAAGAGTGGAGGACTATATTCATTGCAGTCTGTTCATTTGGTGAACAGCCTGCCCAGGAAGGTGTGTCTTAGCGGCTAAAGGGAGTGCGGGACTGACATGCTATTGAAGTCAGTGTGAAATTGACGTGTGTCCAGCTACTTTTTGTAGGGTAGTGTATAAGCATTATGCAATGCTATTTTGAATAATGCATCTAGAAACCTTCAGAAAATAGTGTTGTTGTATATGATGTGTGTCGTATTATAGGTTAATTTAACTATAGGAAGTGCACATTGAAATTTTATCTTTGCTGTGATCATAAAAAATAATCTAATCAGTTTACTTCTATCCATCTATGTGAAAACTGCAGATTACATGCAATTTTTTTATTATATTTCCTTTGAAAGAGGGAATGGCCCGAAGGTTATCAGTTAGCTCTGGCAATGAATTTTCGTTTTCCTCAGTTCTCAGAAATGCCTCTTCACAGCATAGTGTCTAATGCAAGTAAAGATGGAATAGCAATTCTCAAGGATTTTTTAAGATGGAATCCAGCAAAACGACCAAATGCTGTACAGGTAAGAATGTGAAAAAATGTGCTTCTAATGAAGAGAATCTCTCATCTTTTATTTAATTTTATTTAATAAGGAATATTTAAACAAGCATTTTAACTAACTGAAACCAATTGTATCCCTCAAGGATTTTTTATTCACTTAAACTTTGCAATTTTAAATTCTTCCAGTGAACATGGATTTAATACGTACAATTCCACATGATTTAGGAAACTTGGAAATGCCAAATATCAACTGTGTGGTGTAGATTTATAGTGAAATTCAGCATTAGTGTTACTAATGCAATGATTCTAGAACTAGGAGTCATAAATTCAAATTACAGGTAAGAAATTTAGGCTGGATTGTATAATTCAGCCTAAATTTCCTAAAAGTTTCTTTTAGTCAGTGAGTTGTTAATTACTGAAATAAGTTTCCTTCATGAGGCTGACAGCTTGGGAAAATTCAATTCAAAGGTCAAGAGGGAAATATATAGGTACCTTCTCTTTTTCTTTTTTTTTGTTTTTTTATGTATTTATTTTTACTTTTATTATTTTTTGTTTATTTTATTATTTATCATTTTTTGGCTGGTACAAACAAACAAAAAAAAGAAGCCTGTGTCTTCTTTGCACTGCAACCAATTCTAATTATACTTTTCCAGTAGCATATTGGAAAAGTAGAATTAGAATTGGCATAACACCTATGCTTTCAGAGTATATGTGTCATGCTCTCTACATATTGCATCGAAGCTTGTAACTGCTTTGGGTACAGTTTACCATTGAGGGGATTATTAGATACAAGTTTCCTTATTGTTTAGCCTCATTGGTCACTTGGTTTTAACCCTGTGACTTATGGTTTTTTGGTCTTCTAAAGAATGTTAATCTTTAACTCTGACTCCTTGGAAGACCTTAAAGTAAACACTATATTGCTGATATCCTGCCTGATTGTCTAGCATACTGCTATTGCAAATACGACTCTTACTTGCCTGATTGTCTTGCATACTACTGTTGGAAATTTAAACCATACTCAAAAAAAGTGAGTATGGTTTAAATTATAAAGAGCAACATATCAAAAAGTTACTTCCTTAATCCTAGTACACCTTACTAGGGCATCCTAACTACAGCAATCAATATCATCCAAACTTATTTCATATTCTAGAATGGGTGGTACTGATCCTGGAGTTAAGATAACCATCAAATTAAAATCAAATTTTAAATTAATGTATTTAGTGTACTCAGATTCTGGAATGGATTTTTAAAATGAATTATTGCTCGTTTTAAAAGTTTCACCTAAAATGATGAAATATACACATATAAAAAAAAAAATAATAAATAAATTGAGGCTGTGTTCCTTGAATTTGTTTAAAACAAGAAATAAAATTAATTAAAAATAAATAATGTAATAAACAAATTCAATTTATGTGACAAATTAATTTTGATTACTGATACAATAAGCACTTTGTTAAACAGATTCTGAAATGAATGCTTGGGCAGAAGGAAAGAGGGTAGCAAATCTATCATTTCCTCTAAGAATCAACAGTCTCTAAATGACTTGTAAACAGAGATTGTCCAAGAAAGTGAATCTTTGTTATTTCAGACATGTTTTCTGAGAAAATTTCTTGAAGATTTTGAGAAATATTTTGCATTCACAAACTACAGGGATGGATATAGTAATATATTGAGGATTTAATGTCAAACAGAGTTAACTACAAAATCATTTTGTAGTGAACATTTTTGTAAGTAACAAAGAAAAAGTCATTTGACATTTTCTTGGTTAATTAATGTTGTTTGACACTAAACCCTCAATATATTGAGGGTTAGTTTGAGGGCATACATACTATATATTGTCATATTTGATACAGAGGACAGCTGCCCCCTCATCAGTTTCCCCCCAGGACCAGCACTCCTGCTACTTTGAACCTTTTGTTTTGCTTTGCTTCTCTGATCTGAGGCATCATTTCTATTCAATTTAATTTTGAATACTTCACTAAAGTAATATTCGTAAATGCACTGGTTATACAGTAATAATACATATTATGCTCTCAAGTTTATTTATGAAATATGTATCTATATATTATGATATCGAGAGTATGTTATACATATTACATTATGTAAAGTCATTGTAAAGTTGTAAGTGAATTATAATAGCTAATAAAATTATCTATTAAAGTCAACCTGTGTGATTCGAACTTTTGAAATGCCTGTTTACCACAATTAAGACACTAGAATTTCCCTATCATGCACTACAGTACAAAGTTACAAGATACGATATTCATGACAAATCACTGATACGAAGGTTCTATGTATATTAAATAGTAAATTACAAAATCTCTAGATAAATTTTAAAATAAACTAATGAATGAACATAACTAGGACTATAAAGCTATTTATAGAATACAATTTAATAAAAAATGGATAAATTTTTGAAATTTGAAATTTTTCAAAAACTTATCTCTTACCAGGAGTTCAGAATTTTTTGATTAGTATGTGGTTACTCTCAAACCACTTCATTCTGTTCGATTAGTTGACCTGTGCTACCTATTTCAAAAGAATTTCGCAAGGGCGATATCCATTAAAGTCCTCTGATAGGCAGTCGCAGTTGTCTAAGAAAGTTATCAAATCATTTGTAGATAAAGAGGTTTTTTGGTGGGAGGTAAATTTAAAATAACGTTTATAGCAGGATAAATGCTTGGTGATGTGCACATAAATTGTTAATATTATTCTAATTATTCTTTCTTCGAATTGGTGAGAGCTAACCCTAAAAAATGTATCTATCAATGTCCACAGTAGTAATTGGATGTCTTTATCACTTTTGCTGTTTTTGTCATTATTATATGTCATTAAAAGTTTCTTTACACTTTAGCTTGAACATATATTTTCAATTGTCATTGCAGAATAAATACAGTATATAATTACTCTGTAATTATAACTATTTATATATGTGTGTATATATACACTAAGTGATCACTGAATTATGACCACTTACCTAATACTTCATAGGGTCCTCCTTTTGCCCTAAGTACAGCAGCTATCCAACATGGCATTGGTTCAACAAGATGTCGGAAGCGTTTAGGAGGTATGGCCACCCAAGCTGTGTTTAATGCAGTCAGCAGTGCAGGTTTGGAGGTGATTGGTGTATCCAGATGCCTGATATGCCTTTCCATAGTGTCCCATAATAACCGGCGCCTCCGTAGCCAGGTGGGAAGGAGCAGCAGTGCGTAGCACACGCTTCTTGATTAGACCGAGGTTCGAGCCCGTCACCACCAAATACGGAGGATGCGGAAAGGTCAGGGAATGACCACCGCATATTCCGGAGCAATATGGCCTTAGTTGCTAATGCTCCTAAAAACCAAAAAAACAACAAAACAACAAACCCATAATAACTCCATAGTGTCCATAACCCCCTCCGAAGGCCAATCGATATGCTGGAAGTCAGAACTGTGTTCCTCAAACCATTCCTGCACAACAAATGCTCGATGGCTCGGCATTCGGGAAAATGTGTAACATATCAGGGTGTATACAGTCAGGGTGTACTGTATACAGGGTGTATATTGTCAGCAAACAGCTGACAATAGCGGAGACCACTGATACGTTGTTCCACATGCACCAGGGGTCCACGTTCCTGCCAGTGAAACATGCCCCACACCATACAACCACTCCATCGGCCTGCACTTTTGATACCATGCATGATGGATGAAGAGCCTCATGTTGTTCATGCCAAATCCATACATGATCATCCACAGTGTGGAGTAAATAACATGACTCATTTGACCAGCACACCTTCTTCCAGTCTTCTAACGTCCAACTTGCATGCCCTTTACACCAGGCGAGTCTTTTACGACGATGAACCCCTTGGTTAGGAGAGGATGCCATAGGGGTCATCTACTGGTATAGCCCATACATGCAAGCATGTGACGCATAGTCATGCCAGATATTGTTCCAGGTTGGGCCATGTTGTATTGGGTAGTCAACTCTTTTCAACAGTGCTGCGCCTGTTCGCCTGTATGAGTCGTTGGACCCAGTGCTGCCCTCTAACATCAACCTTTTGCTGACCTTGGCAGTTTTGCCGTCGGATGTTGTTTGACCATTTTGATGCCAGTCCTGATACACTTTAACTACGGCAGCTCTCAAACACCCCACCAGTTCAGCCATTTGGGAAATCGAGACACCAGCTCGCCGAGCACCCACAATCTGTCCTTTATTAAAGTCCGATAAATTCTTCCTTTTACCCATCACGCTCAAAATTTTACTACCTAGTGAACCACTGACACCTTATCTGTGCTATGTAGGGTGACTAACTCTGCACTCTCATACCTCACGTGGTCAACGGGTTGGATTCAGTTTTCATAGGAGTGGTCATAATTCAGTGATCACTCAGTTATATGTTTATATAAATATAAACATATATATATAAACATATATTTATATGTTTGCATTTATTAAATAAGTTGTATAATATGATTACAGTCTTTGCGCTTAACGTACTTCCAAGTTGGCCAGAAATTGGGAGTTCAAGGCACTCAAGTTCCTTCTGCTGCAGCTCAGCAAAGACAAATTCTTCATGAAAATACAATGAGAGGAAATAAAGATGGTGCTTTCCCTAGGGTATGCAATATAAATTGAACTGTATAAATATCAGTATTGTATAACATTAGGATTATAAAGAGCATATGAGTATAAAAAATATATGCACATATGATATGTCCTCAGAAAAGTGACTTTTATATGAACTACAAATCATCCCATATGTGAGACTATTTATTCCAGGTCAGTATTCTGCACAGCTCATACTGTTCTCTCTCTCCAAAGTCAATAATGATATATTCTGTTACTACAGTACTGTATTAATATATGTGATGCAACTAGGATATGGCAAATAGGATCTTGAACATCAGAAAAATTGTTTTCACAGTGACTTTCCTTGGCATTACACTGCTTTTCAGAGGCAACACTAGAATATGAGGGTTTTGAAATTTTGTCCTCTCAAATATTGGTATACATTTTAAAAAGAATATTAAGAATATATTGACTAAAAGGATTTTATTGGTCGTAATTTTTTTCTCACATTTCAAAAAAATTTTCTGCAAATTTTAAAACAAGACCTGCTTCAGCTTTAAATTGCTGGAGCAAGGGACTGAACTACCCTTTGTTCAAACACATTTTTTTAAACTAGTAAGAAGGATTAACCTTTCAATTGTCATTGTAGTGTACATACAGTATATAATTACTCTGTAATTATAACTATTTCTACGTGTGTGTGTGTGTGTGTGTGTGTGTGTGTGTGTGTGTGTGTGTGTGTGTGTGTGTGTGTGTGTGTGTGTGTGTGTGTGTGTGTGTGTGTGTGTGTGTTTATATGTTAGCTATAATTAGAGATATTATCTTGCCAAAACATTAATTTGTTATTTAGCCATTGTCTCACATGGGAGATAACCTCTTTTTGTGATAACTCTTTTGTTTCAAAGTATTGCAGTACCATTGCAACTTTTGTTATGGTAGAGTTTGCTCTGTTGGCAGCATTAAGAACATTGCATTAACTAAACAGCTTAATCCTGCTGGCCACAACAGGAAAAAAAAAAAAAAAAAAAAAAAACCACCTTAATGCTATATACCATATTTTCTGGACCACAAGAAACCTTTTCTTCCTGGAAAATATTGCCTAAAATTCTCGAGTCCCATGGTCCAATAGTGTATACTAGGTGTATGCAGCAAGATATTTTTATCAGACTGTATATTGTTTTTGCCTAGCCTACAGCAAAGAGTTCTTTACTTATGTAAACTCTAGAAGGAAAGGGATGAATCAGATTGTTCCACTTCACATAGATGGTTTGACTATTGATGCACATGCTGAGGTAGCTAATAAAATGAATGAGTATTTTGCATCTACATTCACACATAAGGAGTTATTCAAAGAGGGGAATGCCAGAAGTTTATCAAACTCTAACAGGGAGCTAAGTGATTTTGTAATAACTGGGAGCAAAGTGGAGAAGAAATTGTTGAAGTTAAACATAAGGAATGCATCTGGGGTGGATGGGATCTATCCAGTTATATTAACCTTTAAATGGTCCTCTGGGTAAATATTTACCCAGATCAAATTACAATTCATAAATTCTATAATTTTTACACTAATTACAGAGCTGAAACTCGGTATAGCTGGAATCAGAACATTTTTCTTGAGTTTTCCTACTTAAATTTTCAAAACCTTCTATTGAATTTCACGCAAATGACAAAAATGTGACATCAAGTATGCAATTTTTTAGGCCTTTTCAATTAATTTTTTTACCCCCGCCCTAACCAGCCTAGAGCTTATGAAACCCGACACTTGATTCGTTTCTTGGTGTAAAGCGCGCGAATTTCTTTTTTACGGAGAGGAGCAGTTCTGATAAACAACTCCGCGTGAATACGAGCGAAGCGTGGGAAGTATATATCACGTCACTAGTACAGCTACATCGAGACACGGTAAGGGAGAAGTGTAAATAAACAAAAGACGACCGGGGAGCTACTGTTTTTGACATAAGAGGCAATAAAGCCATACAGTACCAATAACAGTTTATGGAAGGTGAACAGATCGTATTTCCTTTCTTCAACGTGTATTGCTCCTACGAACAGAAGATCAAGGAAATTCATCTGTTGGAAACGGGAAAAACTGGTGTAAAACTGATAACACTGCAATGCGCATTTGATAAAAAAAAAAGAAAAAAAAGTTTGCTTTATTGTAATTGTTTTTAGTAAACAATATCAGAACAGCAGTTTCCTGGGTTTGATCTTCTAACCAAATTTCGAGAAAATATTTCTATTTATAGCTGCGTTATAAACTTCGAAACTGGTGCATCAAAAGAAAGAAAAAAAAATCATCCGCTATGAATTTCTTTCTTTCTTGAAATGTGTATTGTTCACATAACTGCAATATTTATAACAATACAAAGCTAACAGATTACAACTAACGGCTGCTCAAAAAGTATCGTTAGAAGATATTTGCTTGTTACGCTTTGATGTCATCGCAAAGGAAGAAATTCTGTTTTAGCTCAGAAGCCAAATAAATTCAGTATCCATGGTCATAATGCTGTTCTGAACTGCAATAAACAGATAAACTCCGCTGACAAATAGACTTACTCCCCATCACTTTTATTGTTTTACTGTGGTTTTTGGCAGATGAGTCGGTGACTGCTAAATGCAGTGCGATTTCTTGTATTCTCTCTCTCTCTCTCTATCTCTCTCTCTATTTCGGGATCTCTGACCTGTGGTCATCACGTAATATAAACAGAAAATTTGTTCGTCGGAATGCTGCCCATCAATTATCAACTCTTTTACCGACCTTCTAATGTATGTTCAAATAATCCACTTTGCGAAATTCGAAAGTGCTACATCAATTAGGAACAAAAACGGTTTCCCCCAACATAATGAATTACTTTATATGTATAATAATGATTTTACTGACTGGAAGAAACTGTCCACAATAAAACAATTGTACAAGGCGAAAACATGCGGTCACTCAAAGGATAAGCAATACAGCGATGTTTGAAATTTATAATGCAGTTCACTAGCTAATATTTCCAGAGGAATTATTCTGGATTTTTTATCAAATGAGCACCAGACCAAAATCGGACTAATTAGTAATTCCGCATCCTAGGATGAACTGACTAATTAGAACTCCAGCATCTGTGATGAAACGTCATGCACACCGATATCGTTTGGTACAGCAATAATGTAAAGAAACGAAGCAAAATATTGTAACAGAGCTATAACGCAAAATAATGTTAGAAAGTAAAAATGTAAAATATTGTTCTCTAAAACAATTGCAGTTTCCGCATCCTAGGATGAAACTGACTTAGAGCTGCAATGCTGTTTTATTATTATTATTATTATTATTATTATTATTTATTTATTTATTTTTTGTTTTTGTATGGGCGGCTCCTACAACAAAAGTCATCTCGGCCTCGTTGCTCTGTTCAATTTTTACGCATTGTCAGGGTAAGGCCAGTGTGTGTTGTGAAAAAAAAAAAAAAAATCATCCTGCTTAGGAATATCCCATGTTGGATGAAGACAGATGAAAAGGAAGGCAAGAGAGAGAGAAAAAAATTTTTCATCCTGCACGGGAGAAAGTGACAGGAAAGAAAAACTGTTTGTGAGCTTATGTGTGTGTTCTGTATTGTGATGTTGTATTTGGGCATTCTGGCTACCTGGAAGCAGCAATCACCTGGCTGCCTCCAGGTACTCGTCCCTACCAGGAGGGCAAGATCTCCCCTACTAACTGCACCCTCTCCTCCCTGGGGGAACTGCTAGTAGTAGTAGTAGTGGCATGTGATGCAAGAAAGCAAGTGTATGAGCTTATGCAGCATCAGCCAAAAAAAAAAAAAAAAGTTTCCCAGGGAGGAAAGAAAAACTTGTATAAGATGAAGAGAGGGAAGGAGAAAAGAGGAGAAGCACTATCCCGGCCCAGGGAAACCCCAATCCAGGATGGATTGCTAGAACAACACAAGAAAAAAAAAAAAAAAAATAAGAGGCAATAAATTAAAATAACAAAATAAAATAAATAAATAATAATAAATAATATAAATGAAAGTTAGCGCTCTGGAAGTTTGACAATCTCTTGGCCTTCTCCCCACCAAAAGGGTATTTTTTATTTCTCTCTCTCTCTCTCTCTCTCTCTCTCTCTCTCTCTCTCTCTCTCTCTCTCTCTCTCTCTCTCTCTCTCTCTCCAGGGTCGGACTATAAAGGGTGGACTCCCTCCCCTAAGGAGTTTTTTTTCCGTCAAGTGAAAGAAGGGAATTGGAAATTTCATGAAACTGAACCCTGTTTTTCTTCATTCGGTGAACGGCTACTCTGTCAGCGCAAGAGAAGTGAAATTACATTTGCAGCTCAGAATGGAATTCAAACATTGAAACACATGACATTTTATGGTGAATTTTTCGGGCGTTGTGTGATAATGAAAATTCAATTTTTCTCTGGAAATTTTTTGATGATATCAAATGCATATCAAGGAAATATTGAAGTATTCAATAACAATTACTTACAATTTCCCAATCCCTCACTACGAGTAATGGATTGTTCTTACAATCTGTTACTAGCTGCGCATTTTTTTTTTTTTTTTTTTCGTTGTACACCAGGTGAGATGCATGTGAAGTTCCTTCGATATCAGTTTTCGAAGTTTATAACGCAGCTATGAATAGAAATATTTTCTTGAAATTTCGTAAGAAGATCAAATATACATCCATGAAACTGCTGTTCCGATTTAGTCCTCTAGAAACAATTACAATAAAGCGAACCTTTTTTTTTTTATGAAATGCGCATTGTAGTGATCAGTTTTACGACATTTTTTTTCTTTCCGTTTCCAGTATAGCTTCCAGTAGATGAATTTCCTTGATTTTTTTTAGTAGATATTGAAGAAAGGAAATGCAATATTTTAGTTTTTCAAAACCAATTCGTTGCAATTCTTTCGTACAACAATTACGAAAAGCAATAAAGCTGCTGTTGTGAGTGAGCCATGCAAATTAGTGTTCGCAAGTAATGATGCTCAACTGTTTGTTTTCCACGAAAGTTGTTTACAGTTTCATTTTCTCCTTCGATCACCTTGGTAACGTTAATGACGTAAGCTTGACCAGTCAATTATCTCTCTGCGTGCGTTGATTCGTTTTAGCCAGAGGCGCCGAGCTGACGCGCGAATTTTGAACTAATAAAGTAACGCGTTTTATTTTCAAAGCTTGGATCTTGTTTTGCCGACATCAAAATTTAATAAATTGAAATGTGATCGTACATTTTTGCTGTTTTAGAGTGAATTAATAGTTTTTGCTGAGCGCTAAAGGTAGGAAATTAAAGAATATACTTCTGTTTATGTATATTGAGAGTTTCAATTTTGTATATTGAGTAGAAATTTCAGAAATAATAAGTTTCTATGACGAGGCCGGGTGTCAAATTACAGTTAAAAATTGTGCTCAAAAAGCACAGGCCTAAAGCAGGGTTAAGGAGGCAGCAAAGGAAGTAAGCAAACCCTTAGCCATAATTATGAGAGCTTCCTTAGACTCAGGGGAGGTCCCCATGGACTGAAGGTGTGCAAATGTATCCCCCAATTCACAAAGGGGGTTCAAAAGGTGACACAAGTAACTATACATCTGTTAGTTTAACTTGTATTCTGGAGAAAATAATGAAGTCACTGGTTAAAGAAGCACTGCAGGATCATCTAGACAAGACTGCAGTAGTAATTAAGACGCGGCATAGGTTTCTTAAAGGGAGGTCTTGTCTGACCAATTTGATTGGATACTATGATGTGGTAACAAAGGAACTGGATGCAAAAAATAAATTTGATATCATATACTTGGATTTCAGTAAGCTTTTGATATTGTTGCACATGGAAGAATGCTGTACAAATTGGAGCAGTATCGCATTAAGGGCAAGTTGCTACAATGAATAAAGGGATGGTTGAGTAGGAGATGACAGAGTGGTAATCAGGGGACCTGCTCTTTGTGGACTAATGTTATTAGTGGAGTTCCCCATGGTTCGGTGCTGCGACCATTGTTGTTTTGTGTATTTATCAATGATATTGATGAAGGTATATCAGGCTTACTGTCCAAGTTTGCAGATGATACAAAGGTTGGCAGGGTTGTTAATGACAGTAAAAACAGTATGCTACTGCAACAGGATCTAGAAAAGTTAGGCAGATGGGCTGAGAAGTGGCAACTGAAGTTTAATATTGACAAATGCAAAGTACTGCTTATGGGTAGCAGTAACCCCCAGAGAAATGTACCAACTGTGTGATATTCTCAGAGAAGTGGAGAATGAAAAAGACCTAGGGGTAATTGTGCAGTCAGATATGAAGTTCTCCGAGCAGTGTAGACAGACTGCCAGAGCAGTTCATAGAGTTTTGTCGATGATATATAGGAATTTTGCTAGTAGGGACAAGGAGGTGATTATCTCATTTTATAAGGCAATGGTCAGGCCACACCTTGAATACTGTGTACAGGTCTGGAGGTCTCATTTTAGTAAGGATGTAGAGTTGCTAGAATGAGTACAAAGAAGGGCAACAAGATTGGTGAGAAGAACAAAGGGGTGTTGTACCAAGATAGGCTTATATTCTGCAAATTGCAGCACCCAGAGACTAGGCACATGCAAGGTGATCTGATTGAGGTATATAAGGCCTTGAATGGGTTGAGCAAGCTCAATGCTGATGGGATTCTTCCCATCAGCATGTTGCTCAGATTAAGAACCTGAGGGGGCATAGATTCAAGTTGAGGAACGACAGTTGTAGAATAGATGTGCAGAAATTTGCCTTTAGCCAGCGGGTAGTTGATTGCTGGAACAGACTTCCATCTGCTGTCATAGAATTTGATAACTTAAATAAATTTAAGTTATCGACTTCTTGCAACAAGCATTTGGAGTGAATAGATGGCTGAAATGGGAGAGTTTTTTTTTTTTTTTTTTTTTTAGCTGATGCTGCATATGCTTGGTTTCTTGCATTGCATACCCCACCTAATGCTAATATGTTAGTGAGGCTTCATGCCTGCCTCATAAGAACTCATCCTCTATTCCCAAGAAAAATGTCAGCAAAAACCTTACTTTTAAAATCTGTCTCTCAAGAAATGTAGAGTCAGTAATGCCCTTCAGGACATTCTGTTTGAAGAAAGTAAATGTTCAGATCATAACATTGGTAATGAAGAGTGTGATATCAAATTTTTATGAATCTGTGATAAGTAAATTTGTTTAACATTGATATTTTGTTTAGTAAGAAATCAAATTTTGTGTTCATCATATATGCAATAAAATATTTGCATCACAAAAAATGGTGCAGATATTTTTGCATCATAAATGCAATAAAATATTTTGCCAAAATTCACCTTCTAAACTCTGGGTGCATTTTATGGTTGTGCATCATATAGTCTAGCATATACAGTAATATAATAATTATTTTATTTTTATAATCTAATTAATCAATTTTATTTATTATAATCAAATTAACATTAAAAATTAAAATTATTAATATTACAATTCTGGGTTTAGTAATTAATTAATTAAATTCATAACTTCATTTATTTAATCCCTGGAAATACAGGATGTTATATGTTTATTTTCCATATTCTTTGTTTAAGAATATTTTTTTACCTCAAAGTTGGATGGAGAAGGTGATAACCCTAATTTATGCTGTACAAATAAAAGTCAGATTAACACCCAGTTGGTCATTGGGGAAGTTTTAGGCCTGATACCAATCCTTAGCCATATCAGTCACCTCCCCCTCCCTTCCATATATCATTTATACAATCTCTATACACTGCATCCACACCAGGGTTCGAGCCCGTCACCACCAAATACGGAAGATGCGGAAAGATCAAGGAATGACCACCACATATCCCGGAGCAATATGACCTTAGTTGCTAATGCTCCTAAAAACCAAATAAACAACAAACACTGCATCCACAAACTTTTACAAAACTAAAATAACATGAATAGGGTACATGATACAAACCTGAAACCACCTCCTAGTGATAGAGGGGATATCCTCAAGTTTTTATTCATCAACCAGAAAATGTGTGTACTGCAGTAGATGCTGGCATAATTACAAATCTGTAATCATGACAGAATTTACCAATCCCTCTTGGTGTTGGTAAATTTTATTAAGCTCATTGAACCAAAATATGCAGTGCATGCTTTGGTTTAACAGGCTGCAGTCTAACAAGGTCCACTGTTATGTGTAAATTTTGAACATAGTTTAAAAAGAAGCCACTGACCTACAGTTCTGCAATGGAAAATAATAACAGATGCCTGCATGTGCAATCATCTCAGCCGAGGGAGTGACCGAACAAAAGTCAGTGAGGGCACAGTAGAGCTGGTCTGAGGAAGTTTTATGTTTAGCCCAGGGAAATCTATATCACGTCAGTTGCGAGCTTAACGTGTCAAGGTCATCTGTGTGGAATGTGTTAACGCTGTTGAC
Source organism: Mastigoproctus giganteus (assembly GCF_048544385.1). Taxonomy (NCBI): domain Eukaryota; kingdom Metazoa; phylum Arthropoda; class Arachnida; order Uropygi; family Thelyphonidae; genus Mastigoproctus; species Mastigoproctus giganteus. The sequence goes on from NC_143578.1 coordinate 243,430,640, forward strand.
CATGTTAAGACTTGATTAACAACAAAACCAAGGTTAAGGAATTTTGTTGGTAAATTCTTGCATGATTAACAATTTTGCAGTTATGTTGCCACCTACATGCACATGTAGGTGGCACCACCACAACAGCATGCACATTTTCTGTTTGGTGAGTAAAAACTTGAAGATATACTCTGACACTTGGAAGCAGTTTCAGATTTGTATCATGTTATCATGTTTGTATCATTTATACAATGATGTTTTAGTTTTGTAAAGGAGGTTTGGGACATGCTGTATATTAGTATTAGTATTAGTAACGGCCGCATGGTGCAAGAAAGCCTATGGCTTATGCTGCACCAGCAAAAAAAAAAAAAAAAAAAAAAAAAATCCGAACAAAACAATGATAAAAACAATAAATAAATAAATAAATAAAATAAATAACTAAATAATAATAATTAATAAATAAAAAAAATAATAAAATAAAATATAAATAAAAAGGAAATTAAACCTATCATCCTATGCGCTTCCCTTACCCGAAAGTACTATCCAGATGACCTTTGAATTTCCCCAAACTGTCAGCCTCTACCACCCATGAAGGCAACTTATTCCAGTAATTTATAACTCACTGGCTAAAATAAAACTTCCTGCAGTCCAATCTAAACATTTCCCCCCGTAACTTGAATTTATGTCCCCTAGTTCTAGCATCATTTATAATCTTGAAAATTTCGCCCTCATTCATTTTACTGATGCCTCTCAGAGCCTTAAACACCTCAATCAAATCTCCTCTAAGGTGTATAGTTTCCAAACTCTGCAACCCACATATTCAAAGTCTTTCATAAGGATGCCCTTTTGCCGATCTCACCAGGCGAGTTACCCTTCTTTGCACCCTTTCAAGAAGCTCGATGTCTTTCTTTAGGTGCGGTCTCCATACTTGAACACAGTATTCAAAGTGTGGTCTAACATAAGCCTTATATAATAGGATTATCACGTCCCTATCTCTACTTGCAAAAGTTCGATAGATCATCGATAGGACACCATGGGCCTTCCTTGCAACCTGTTTACAATGCTCAGAGAATTTCATGTCTGACCGTATCGTAACACCCAAGTCCCTTTCCTCCAGTACTGGGTTTAGTTGAACTCCACCAAGTGAATAAGTTTTTTTGGGATTACTGTTTCCCAGGTGTAATACCTTACACTTTGTTGGATTAAAGCACAGCTGCCATTTTTCTGACCATTCTTGAAGTATATCTAGGTCTCTCTGAAGAAGCTCAGCTTGACAGTGATCATTAACTACTCTACCAATTTTAACATCATCTGCAAATTTAGACATCACGCCCTCTATCCCTTCATCAGTGTCGTTTATGAAAATTAAAAACAACAGTGGTCCTAATACTGATCCTTGGAGAACCCCACTTCTTACATCAACCCAATCTGAGGAATAGCCATTTATCACAACCCTCTGCCTCCTGCCCTGAAGCCATCCTTCTATCCATCTAAGGATTTTCCCAGTGATTCCAACCTGTTCCAGCTTATAAAGCAACCGCTCATGTGGGACTGAGTCAAAAGCTTTGCTGAAATCTAAATAAACAATGTCGAAATTATTCCCTAAATCCAGCTCGTGAGTGACCCTTTCGAAATAGCAAACCAGATTTGTTAAACGTGATTTTCCCTTTACAAAACCATGCTGAGAATCCTTGAGAATTTCAATTCGACCCAAATGATCCTGAATTCCACCCTTGATCATTGCCTCCATGATTTTCCCTACTACTGAAGTCAGACTGACAGGTCGATAATTTCCAACTTCACTTTATGTATGGGAGATACATTTGCACTTTTCCAGTCCAAGGGAATCTCCCCAGAGTCTAGTGATGCTCGCATAATTAGCCTCATTGGTTCAATGCACTCGCTTGCCGCCTCTCTTAAGATTATAGGGTATATTCCATCAACTCCAGGAGCCTTACTGGTCTGTAGGCTCGAAAGTTTTTTCATTAAATAATCTTGCGAAATTTCAATATCATTAATTACATATTTTTTAACTTCGCTCCCACAATTTCCCATTGCCACAAAAGGCTTGTCATTTGTAAATATCGATGCAAAATAACTGTTGAGTTCATCTGCAACGGCAGCTGGTGTATTTATTACTATCCCCTTTCCCTTACGTAAAGGTCCGATCTGGTTTGTCCTGCTCTTCTTGGCATTTATATATGTGAAGAATTCTTTATCCCCCCTCTTTGCTCTGTTTGCTAGTGATTTCTCATAAACTGCCTTCGCCCGTCGAACCTTTTCTGTGGCTCTATTACAGATCACCTTGTAGCTGTTATAGGCTTCAGTACTTTTTATTGCTCTGTAACCTTTCCATGCCACCTTTTTCTGCTCAAGTAATGTGGCAACTTCACTATTCATCCAACTTGGAACCCTTCTCGTGGAGTATTTTTTTAATGGTATATATGCATTCAAGGCATCTGTGATTAATGTTTTAAAAGCGTACCACAGTTCAATTGTATTCATTCTCAGCGCGATATCTACCCAGTTAATAGAGGCCATGTAGTACCTTAAGGCATCGTAATTTCCTTTTTTGAAATTAAAACCCATTCCTTTGCCTTTTACTTCTGCTACCTCTCTCTTGTCATCATCCACCGTAGAACTCCGTGATCACTTCCTGCTACTGGTTCCTCTACTGTCAGCCCTGTTATGTCATCTGCTTCATGTGTGATGATGAGGTCTAGGATATTCTTTTCTCTAGTACTTTCCCTGACATGTTGATACAAATAACAGTCATCTAGTTGATTTAAAAATTTTGTTTGGGGGTGGGGAACAGAAAGGAAAGTAATACATGGGAAATAACTAATTCTAATAACAGAATTATTAAATTAGTTATATAACTTAATAATTAAACAATATTGCACTCCATGTAAATTTTTTATAGACATTTTATAAAAATGACAGAGTTTATTGAAACAAGCTGGAAAAAAATTTATGGAGTACATTCCATTAACCAAACCGTTTAAAGCTCAGTTTTGACAATGTTACTAAATCCTTTGGGAATTTGTATCTTTGGACAAATTTGAAAGAAAAGTTTGAAACTCAAGAAGTTGTTTCCAACATTTTTCTCAGGCTTGAAAATTTTAGATGGACTGAGAGGTGGCAATTGAAATTTAACATTGACAAATGCAATCTCTGCACATCAGCAGCAGTAATCACAGAATAATACCAATTGAGTTGTACCAAACACAGCGTTGGTGGAGAATGAAAGAGAGATCTTGGGATAATTGTACAGTCCAACATGACGTTCTCTGATCAGACAGGATGCTAAGAGAGCTTGTGGAGTTTTGTTCTGCCAATGATATACAGGAATTTTGCCAGCAGAGACAATTACCATTCATTTCAAATGTTTGTCTAGTTTTGCCTTGAATTTATTTAAGCTATCAACTTCCACAACAACAGATGGAAGTTTGTTCCAACAATCAACTACCTGCTGGCTAAAGGCAAACCTCCACACATCTATTCTACAACTGTCTCCTCAGTTTGAATCAATGCCCCCTCAGGTTTATAATCTGAGGGGGCATAGATTCAAACGTAATCTGAGCAAGAGGAAGAATCTCTTCGCATTGAGCCTGCTCAATCCATTCCAGGCCTTATACACCTCAATCAAATCGCCCTGCAGGTGCCTAGCCTCCAGAAGCTGCAATTTGCAGAACTTAAGTCTTTCTTCATAAGAGCACCCCCCCTTGTTCCCTCCATCAGTCTTGTTGCCCTTCTCTGTACTAATTCTAGCAACTCTACATCTTTCCTAAAATGAGGCTTCCAGACCTGTACGCAGTACTCAAGGTATGGCCTGACCATTGCCTTATACAAGGGGATAATCACCTCCTTATCCCTGCTCGCAAAATTCCTGTATATCACTGACAAAACCACATGACCTACTCTGGACCACCTGTCTGCACCGCTCAGAAAACTTCATATCTGACTGCACAATTACTCCCAGGTCTCTTTCATTCTCCGCTACACTGAGTATAACATCACCCAGATGGTACATTTCTCTGAGATTACTGCTACCCATGTGCAGTACCTTGCATATGTCAATGTTAATTCTCAGCCCATCTGCCCAACTTTTCCAGATCCTGTTGCAGCAGCATACTGTCATTGCTGTCATTAACAACCCTGCCAACCTTTGTATCATCTGAAAACTTTGACATTAAGCTTGATATACCTCCATCAATATCATTGATAAATATACAAAAGAACAATGGGCCCAACACCGAATCCCGATACTGTTCTGGATACTGTTCTGCATTAGTCCATGCAGAACAGTATCCATTGATTACCACTCTCTGTCTTCTCCTACTGAACCATCCTTTTATCCATTGTAGCAACTTGCCTTTAATGCCATACTGCTTCAATTTATACAGTAGTCTTCCATGTGCAACAGTATCAAAAGCTTTCCTGAAATCCAAGTATATGATATCAAAATTATTTTTTGCATCTAGTTCCTTTGTGACCATGTCATAGTATGCAATTACATTGGTAAGACAAGGCTTCCCCCTGACAAACCCATGCTGTGTTGAATTATTATTGCTGTCTTGTCTAGCCGATACTACAATGCTTCTGTAACCAGTGATTCCATTATTTTCTCTGGAACAGAAGTCAAACTAACAGGTCTGTAATTACTTTTGTCACCCTTTGATCCATTTTTGTGAATTGGAGATACATTTGCACATCTCCAGTCCATGGGGACTTCCCCCGAGTCTCGTAATTATGGCTAACAGTTTGCTTATTTCCTTTGCCACCTCCCTTAATATAACTGGATAGATCCCATGTACCCCAGGTGCCTTTCTAATGTTTAATTTCAATAATTTCTCCTTCACTTTGCTCTCAGTTATTACAAAATCATTTAACTTAATGTTAGAATTTGATAAACATCTGGCCCTTCTCCATGATTAACTCCTCATGTGTGAATGTAGATGCAAAATACTTATTTAGTTCGGTAGCTATCTGAGAATGAACATCTACAGTCAAACCATTGATATCAAGTGGACCAATCTGATTCATCCCCTTCCTTTTAGAGTTTATATAAGAAAAGAAGTCTTTGCATCCTTTGCCAAAGATTTTTCATAATCTGAATTTGTTTGCTTAACCTCCTTTTTGACTTGATTACAGACAAGTTTGTATCTATCATAGGCTTCTGTGTTGCCTGACAATTTATGTGCATCCCATGCATTTTTCTTCTCTGCCACAAGTCGTATTGGTACCTCCGTAGCCAGGTGGGAAGGAGCAGCAGTGCATAGCACACGCTTCTTGATTAGACCAGGGTTTGAGCCCTGGTCTAACCACCAAATACGGAGGATGTGGAAAGGTCGGGGAATGACCACCGCATATTCCGGAGCAATATGGCCTTAGTTGCTAATGCTCCTAAAAACCAAATAACAAACAAACAAGTCTCATTAGTTCATATGACATCCATTTTGGCCTAAACAGCAAATTCAAAATGGGACGCATTCAAAGAATTTATCTTGGAAGTTACTAGGCTTTATATACCAACTAAGAAATATTGTTCAAGGTTTAGTCCTAAATGGATGTCATATGAACTAATGAGACATATGGCAGAGAAGAAAAATGCTTGGGATACATATAAATTAATTGGGTGACATGGAATCTATGATAGATATAAGCTGATCTGTAACGAAGTCACAAAGGAGATTAGGCAGGCAAAGGCAGATTATGAGAAATCTGGCAAAGGATGCAAAGGAAAAACAGCAAAGAGTTCTTTACCTATGTAAACTTAGAAGGAAAGGGATGAATCAGATTGGTCCACTGGATATTGATGGTTCCACTGTTGATGATCCTGCTCAGATGGCTAACAAACTAAATGAGTATTTTGCATCTACATTCACACATCAGGAGTTATTCAGGGAGGGGAATGCCAGAGGTGAATTAAACTCTGGTAGTGAGTAGATGATTTTGTAATAACTGAGAGGAAATGGAAACACTCCTCTTGAAGAAGAAGAAACTTTACGTATTATCCACATATAAAAATTATCCAGTTTTCCTCCTGTATAAAAACTTTGTCAAGAACTCACATTGTTTTATTAAATGATCCCATGAAAATTGCAAAAAGAACTGGTGATAAGATGCAGTTCCGCTTTACTTCGAGTTTATCCTTAAACCATTTTCTAATGCTGTCTTCAATCTTCAGTATAGAATTGTCATTTTTATTCAAACTTTTTATTCCCCTTAAAAGATTATTCTTAATAGCATATATTTTTCTGAAATAAAAAAAAAAGAGAAAAAAAAAGCAGATTCAAGCTCAACATATAGATTCTTTATATGTTTTCATGATTTTTCTCTAAGTTGAACTGAAGATATTTGCATAGATTTTTATTCTTAACTAACAAGTAAAATTCCTCTGTAATTTCTGTAGTTTTATTTCCCTTTTTTGGTAGAGTTAAGGTCTTGGTCCAACTTCAAGATTTTGTATACCTTGGAAAATTACCTGAGGGTTATTGATATTGATGTAAACACTTTGATACTATTTTTTTCTTGAGCTTTCAGCATTTCCATTCTAGTTTCATCTACACCTGCTACTTTTCCACATATTTGATATTTTTCATGCCCTTTTCTGCTGGCTATCTCTTCTCTAATGACATTTTTCTCCATTGACTGGTAATTTCTGAATGGTAGTACACTTTTCTGTTTGGCAAACAAGCACAGCTTCTTGAATATCCACCACCTATTCCCTAAATACTAATTTTCTGATTGCACTGGAAAAGCAGAGCACTTAATAACTTCACTGCTTCTAAAATGAAAAAGAAAGAAAAGAGGAAATCTTTACTATGCTCATCTTCAACAACACTCAGATTTCTACACAAATTATTTCTTGATTTCAATTAACTTTTTTACTCCTAACCTTTTTTTTTTTTTTTTTTTTTTCAGAATGGCATAAATAAGCATTGCAATCTATTTATGTCATCTGTTTGTTTTGGACCTTATTTTTATCTGTTAAGTTTGTTCACATTCAGCTCTGCCCTTTCATAATGTATATATAGTTCTCATGTCTGGGGAGAAGCTGTCAAACTGCTAAAAATCTATCCAAGAGCCTCTGATAATGTATGGCTCTTACTAATACAAAAAGGCAGCAGTCAGTCAGATTAATCAATCACTTCTCCATCACAAACTGATTCTGCTGCTAGTCACATAACTATACAGTTTATGCTGATATTTTCATATGCATTATTCTTCTGAATTGGTATTTATGTAGTTTCACTTTTCTCTTCCAGTCCACTCTGAACACAAATTTTATTCTCTCTACTTTTGTTCCCCATAACAACCTTAGTGTAAGTATTCCCTGAATATTACTATCTACACTTAAAAAAAAAAAAATATATATATATATATATATAAATAAAATAAACACTATGCTTTATTATCTTGCATAAATATACAAGATAATAAAATACTATGCTTTATAGTCACCCTTAACCTATTAAACATTTTAAAAAATACAAACCACAAAGTGCCAATTATTAGGATAGTTTATTGAATGATAGGCTGTCAGTGTAACCAAAATATAACCCTCTGGTTATTAGAATTATAAAGCTTGTCTCAATTTCTTTTTCAAAATGATAAACGGTGAAATATACTTTCAGGATGATAAGCTACCTGTAAGGAAGCGATGGGGACAACAGATATCAAATGATGAATATTTTGATAGTAAAGCAGAACCAGGAAGACAAGGTGAAGATGGAAAGTAAGCAAATATTTGCAGTTTTTATACACATGCTAAACACAATAACAAAAGTAGCTAATTTTGTTTTTAGTCAGGTCTGTCTAGCAAAAATTTGGCCAAGGTTTTCATCCTAAAATTTGGGAATGTAAGCTGATTTGCTCCTGATTTTTGAGAAGTAGGGTGGACTATTCCAGTGGTCACAAGCACAGTGGTTTTCATGGAATGGTCAGATGAGTAATAAAGATTCCACCTTGGAGCAGAAATGTGTGGCAAGAGTATGTTTTGAAAAATTTAATGTGAAAAGTCTTATGCTGTAATTGGGAATATTAAAACACAGCACTGAAAAGTTTGTATAGGTTAACCTGTTCAGGAGTATCTACATACATTTAAATTTTGTGAGTTCATTTTGACTGTGCTTCAGATGTGCTTGTTTGTGTATGTAGATATTTATCTCCTGTCTGTGTTTAGTAGTGTTTATTATAAATACTATGGCAGTATGAAAATAGCTTTGAAAATCAAAGAAAGAGATTGCACCTGCTAGCCCAGTTGCCTAATTTGGGTTTAAGGCAGCTTAAATTCTCTGCAATACATGAATACATATAGAGGATATTGTATGAAAAAAAAAAAATTTTTTTATGATTTTAATTTAAATTCTTATTTAATTTTTAACAAAAATTTCACCCTAATGTTAGGAAGTGAAGTCAAAATAAGAACAAATTAAAGTTTAAAAGCAATATCTACAAAGTTTTTGTTTTTGCAATTTTTCAAACTTCTGTTTAAAAAAAATTCATTCCACAGAGATGGCCCTATCAGAAAGCTCACTGCCATTATCCTACATATGTTTAGTGGGCTTCATACTCAGCTGCAGGTGAAAACGGTGGCTCATTCTAATTCTGATGTCATATGTTATTTCATTAGCTAATATTTTTAGCCAGATTTTTTACTCACACTGACATTTGTTTTGGGTTGCAGTCAGTAATAAATGCAAGTTTTATTTTTCTGGTTGGAGGTTTTGCTGGTCCACAGGACCACCTTTGTTTTTGTTGCTTCAGGTTGAATTATAAAGTTCTGGGGGCAGGATTATTTTCTACAACTAAAACATCCTTTCTACAGAATATAAAATTTCAGTAGGATATTTTTCTGATTTTCAAGAAATGATTTCTTTATCAAACTCCTATTACCGTGTTTGCTTACTCTTCCAAGGTTGAAGTTTGTGATGCACATGCAGTCTAGTTATGATGGCCAAATATAGACGGTGTATATGTTGATTTTTAAAAAAAAAATTAATAAGGAAAAGAGCAAACATTAATTACATATTATCTCTTCTGTCACAGAGTAGTATAAATAATGTAACTCACAGCCAGACCTCCTGATATCCCTGTTTGGCATTTTGACCTGACTTATTTTTTGTCTTGATCTAAAAGTAATGTATGTAGTGTCTCCTTAAATGCTAAAGAAAGCATGATAGAGCTACTCAATGCAGGGGATCATTTAAATTTATTATTATTATTTATTAATTTCTTAATAAATTGATTTTCTGCATTAGTTGTAATGTCCTTCAGCCACATTTCAGAGAAATTGATTTTTGTTGGAATACTGAGTGCTAAAGATCATAATTTCAGTACTCTCAGTTTCTGAACCTATTACTAAGGCTATACATTTTCAAAATTAAGCCAGTTTTGTGGCTGCAGTATTTATATTTTAAAAGACCGTGAAAAATTAGGGTAGAGTTTTATCATTAAAGGGCAAAAAAAAAAAAAAAAGTTTTAATTTCATAAGTGATAATAATATGGTTGAGTAAAGGTTGTTGTCTGGTTTTTGAAACTTTGAAAAATATATTACTAATCTAAATTAAAATAGTTATGTGATATCATTTATAATAAGCGAACAGCTCTATCCTTTTGGTGCATAACATGATCTGAATAATGGATTTAATAATTTATCTATTAAAACTGTCATGCAGAAATAAAGATGAAAGAATGGTTAAAAAATAAGAGTAGTTTTGAATTAGTGAACTTCTGGTATTTTGCATTCCTTCATATATATTAAATAAACTTTATTTTCATAGATCATTGCCACCATCTCGATACGACAGACCAGTAGATGGTGTCACTGGCAAAAATTTAGTTTCTGCCAAGCAACATTATCTTAATAAAGCTCGATATGTGGCAGGACAAAACACAAGGAATGTTATTTATCAGGACTCAGGATTGATGAAGGGTAATGGTGATGGATTTGGAGTTGTTGGAAAAGGAATATGTAAGTACAATATTCAAATAATTTCAAATGGTTTTAAATGTATTTCCTAATTCAAAACTGTCACAAACAGCTTTAATGAGGAAATAATCATTGTGTAATGAAAAATCAGATATATCTCCAATAAATCGTGTCATGCAATTTTTAACTTTAAGCAATATAATATGACAATAATTTTTAAGTGATATGTATTGTAATTTGATGATTTTCAGTTTTAAGATTTAATTAAACAATGTTTATATGAAAAAATACACGAATGCATACTGTAGGTTTTACCAACTAAGACCATTTGCCTATTGTTTTAGAGCTTCAAATAACAAACTATTCATCAGGGAAGAGGCATCTAGCTAAAACTCCATACAAGACAATATTTTCCATGAAGGTCATTAATGAAGACAATCAACAGACTGTATAGTCTGTTGATTGTCATGCTATCGCAAAAATTTCATTGGCCAAGATCATTATTTCTACTACCTTACACTATAAAAATTGTTGAAATAGGAGGTGAGAGAAGTTTCTATTTGCCACTGGACCAGGCCCTGGTTCTCATCTGAACTTGAAGTCCTCTTCACTTAAAATCTTTAGGAATTGCCCATTGCATGAAAATTGGATGGCCACTAAGAAAGAACAGCCTTTGTGGGAGCAAGGATTCAAGCCCATAAAGAAACAGAATTAAGCAACTATTGAAAGCCCTTGCAGAAAGGGCTTTCAACATATTCCACAATCTGGGAAGTGTTCATAGAGCATTAAAAGTAAATATATCTAAAGAAATGTCACAGAATTAAATAACAGATATTTTTGATGGCTTTACTGCTACCCACATATTTAACAGGTTTTATGAACAACAAATAAAAGAATCACAGATGAAGTGTCACAACAGAGAACTGTTACAGAGATGGCTCTAAAACTGCATTTGAAATATCCAGTGCCAGAGTTGTCACTTGGCAACAGGCACAATGACAACAAGAAATAATCTGTAGTAAATTTCATGTAGCATTAGCATTAGTAAAGGCATATGATGCAAGAAAGCAAGCTTATGCAGCATCAGCCAGGCGAAAAAAAAAACCTTCCACTTCACCCCTCCGTTCATTCAAAATACCTGTCCAGATGAGCCTTAAATTTATTTAGGCTATCAATTTCCACAACAAGGGATGGAAGTCTGTTTCATCAACTAACTACCCGCTGGCTAAAGGCAAATTTCCGCACATCTATCCTACATCTGTCTTTACTCAATTTGAATTTATGCCCTCTCAGGTGATTATTCTCAGCAAGAGGCAGAATCCCATCAGCATTGAGCATGCTCAAACCATTCAAGGCTTTATACACCTCTATCAGATCACCTCGCTGCTGCCTAGTCTCCAGACACTGTAATTCGCAAAACTTAAGCCTCTCTTCATAAGAGCAACCCTTTGTTTCCTTCACTAACCTTGTTGCCCTTCTCTCTCTCTCTGTAATCATTCCAGCAGCTCTACATCCATCTTGAAATGAGGCCTCCAGACCTGTATACAGTACTCAAGGTATGGCTTCACCATTGCCTTATACAAGGGAATAATCACCTCCTTATCCCTACTAGAAGAATTCCTGTATATCATTGATAAGACACCATGAGCTACTCTTGCAGCCCGTCTGCACTGCTCAGAGAACTTCATATCTGCCTGCACAACCACCCCCAGGTCCCTTTCATTCTCTACCACTGTCAGTATAGTACCACAGAGTTGATACGTTGCTCTGGGGTTGCTGTTTCCCATATGCAGTACTTTACATTTGTCAATGTTAAACTTCATTTGCCACCTCTCAGCCCATCTGCTCAACCTTTCCAGATCCTGTTGCAGCAGTATAGCGTCAGTAGTGTCCTTAACAACCCTGCTAACTTTTGTATCGTCTGCAAACTTGGACATTAAGCTTGATATACCATCATCAATATGATTTATAAATACAGAAAACAACACTGAACCCTGAGGGACTCCACTAATAACATTAGTCCATGATGAGCAGTGTCCATTGATTACCACTCTCTGTCTTCTCCCCCTCAACCACCCCTTTATCCATAGCAGCAATTTGCCTCCAATGCCACACTGTTCCAATTTGTGCAGCAGTCTTCCATATGCAACAGTATCAAAAGCCTTTCTAAGATCCAAGTATATAATATCAAAGCTATTCCCTGCATCTAGTTCTTTTGTGACTGCATCATAGTATCCAATCAAATTGGTCAGGCAAGACTTCCCCTTAACAAAACCATGCTGTGTCCGAGCTATAACTGAAGTCTTGTCTAGATGATCCTGCAGTGCTTCTTTAAGCAGTGCCTCCATTAATTTTCCTGGAACAGAAGTCAAACTCACAGGTCTATAATTACTTGTGTCAGCCTTTGATCCTCCTTTGTGAATTGGGGTCACATTTGCACATCTCCAGTCTATGGGTACCTCCTCTGAGTCCAAGGATGTTCTCATAATTATGGTTAAGGGTTTGCTTACTTCTTTTGCTGCCTCCTTTAATATAACTGGATAGATCCTATCCACCCCAGGTGCCTTTCTTGTGTTTATCTTCAACAATTTCTCCTCCACTTTACTCTCAGTTATTACAAGATTATCTAGCATACTGCCGAGTTGAATACACCTCTGGCATTCCCCTCGCTGAATAACTCCTCATGAATCTCGATGCAAAATATTCATCTAGTTTGTTAGCTACCTGAGCAGGATCATCAACAGTTGAACCATCGAATCAAGTGGACCAATCTGATTCATCCCTTTCCTTCTAGAGTTTACATAAGTAAAGAACGTTTTGCTGTTTTTCTTTGCATCCCTTGCCAAAGATTTCTCGTAATCTGCCTTCGCCTGCCTAACCTCCTTTGTAACTTGGTTACAGACCAGCTTATATCTATCATAGGCTTCTGTGTCACGTGTTAATTTATATGTATCCCATTCATTTTTCTTCTCTGCCATATGTCTCATTAGTTCATTTGACATCCATTTAGGCCTAAACCTTGAACAATATTTCTTTTTTGGTATGTAAAGCCTAGCTTCCAAGATAAGTTTTTTGAATGCTTCCCATTTTGAATTTGCTGTTGGCAACATCATAACCCTTCCCTTTACCCCCGATGCACATCTAGTTGAATAAATCTCTCTTTGAGTAAATCCCACTTCAGCACACTGTGATCACTGCCACCTAGTGGTTCCTCTATCTGCAGATTCTTAATGCATGAAGAATCACTACTGATAATCAAATGAAGAGTATTACTCCCTCTAGTTGCCTCCCTAACATGCTGATGTAGAAAACAATCATCCAATAAATCCATAAAAGCCTTGCTAGTGCGTGAGTGACCAACTCACAAATTCCAGTCAATATCTGGGAAATTAAAATCCCCCATTATAAGACTCTCTGATTTACTGGCCCATTGTAAATCCCTGTACAGTTTCTTATTATACTCATCAGAGTCATTAGGCCTATAGCACACTCCTACTCTCAATTTTGATCTCCCAATACTTATGTCACACCAAACTGACTCGACACTGCACTGTCCGGCGATGTCGACGCTTCACTTCCTTGGATTTTATGTGTTTCTTAACTAATAGTATAACCCCTTCTCCCTTCCTATCCTGTCTATCCTTTCTGTAGACGTTGTACTCCCCAAATTCCAGTTCTGTATTCCTTATATCTGTGTGACATCACATCTCTGATATCCCAACAATAAATGCCTTTGATGCTTTGAGCAATACCTCAAATTCATCAAATTAATTACCAATCTCGTAGCATTGGTGTACATGCAAGTGTACATGCACCTGTTCTTTTTCTTAGCTACCCTAACACAACCCATGTGTTTACTTGTACCACAATGACTCCCAGCAGTCTCTGAAATATCCTGCATCTTGTTTTCCAGGCTGCTGCTCATTCCAATAGAAGCAGTGCAAGAATCACTTTCACCTCTGCCAGTGGCTACTGTTAATCTATTAGTCCTTGTGTTCCCCCAAAGCTAGCAGTTTTCCGACCCACCTAACACTGCCTCGGTAGCATCAGCAAATATTCTTGCACCCTTTCTATTTAAGTGTATCCCATCCCTGTAGAAGCAGTCCCGTCTTCTTCCTTTATGTATTGCATAAAAATAGAAACTTTTCCAAGCAACACCATTTTTAAATGGACCTTTAAGCTTTTAGCTTACATAGTACTCTAGAACTGTTAAAACTTTATTATAAAATTAAAAGTTGGAATGCTGATATGTTGCTACATGTTCATTTTGTTATCCTTTGTGAAATACTGTAAAAATTATGCATAATTTGTTTTTCATTCTTTGTTACACACTTGCAACAGCTTTGATAATCATTCATCATAATATTGTGTGTGTGAGAGAGGAAATCATGTTATGTTACAATAATGGTTTCTGTTTGGTTTAGCACATGCACTTAATATCACTTGTAAAGTAATACGTGGCAATGATAGAACAGAATTAAAAAAATGGAATGAAGAGATCATTGTATATATGTAAACATATGTTTACTATTGGTACTTATATTTTGATTAGTAGCACAATGTATCTTGATCATCTGCACATTTAGTGAAGTTTAAAGAAAAACAGACAGGAGAATCTTATTAAGTAGTAAGGCAGCTTTATTGAAAATTTGTGTAGAATCAGATGTAAATAAAGTAATATAATAGTTTTAGCTTTTGTAACTCCTGGATGTATTGCGATCTTGAAATTTAATAATAGTAATGATTCTTGAAGCCAAGGAATGTCGTTTATCAGAATTTATTTGTGAATTTTTTAGTTACAAATGTTACAACCATAATGGTCATTGTCATTGCAAATTTTGGTTCTCAAAACACAAAAACTAACATTATTACTAAAAGGGGAAAATATTAAACCTAACTGTGACGCTGAAAATAATTTTAAGTTATACAAGTGTATGTTATGAAAGGTTTGTTAATATTACTGATGTATCTTGTTTATATTGCTTATATACTGTATTTTCTGGATGACAAGCTCATAAGACCCACTCATGTTTTAGAAGGCAAATTTTGGGAAAGAACATATTTAGAAACACATCACAAGTGCTTACTAAACAAAATATCTGTACAAAATGAAGATGTTACTCATCATATAATGCCAGTAATGCATAGTTGCTACTCTCACACTTATTATGTTACAACCTGAACTTTTACTTTTTTCAGAAACCCTTTCATAACACTTTGCCGACAGAATTTTTTCTTTTAGATAAAATGGTGTGAAATATCACCTTTTTTTTTTTATTTAGGTGTGTTTGTTTGAGTTAACTCTCCATCCTACATCATTATATTGCTTCATTTTTTAAAAAAACAAAAATTAAGAAATTTGAATGTGCTGTTAAATGTTTACTGCTTTCAAAATCATGTTTGTATAAAACTTTGCATAAATTTAAATTTACAATGTTCAAAATATACTAACTTCTGATTCTGGATTCATTTGTTTAAAAGTGTTAGAATTTTTAACATTTTTGGTTACGAGTTAAAATATAAGTACTTTTTATAAGTGTTTTTTATGTGAAAGTCATTTTATGAATTTAATTTCTGTCAAAGGTATTTAACCTATGAAAATATTATAGATTACTGGGAAGAACTTCAGTAATTTGCATTCTAAAAAGATTTACAAATTTACTAGATAATCTTTCTCAAAATTAGAAAACATTTCAATTTCACTTTAGAAGTGAATTCCAAACATTAGAAAACAATTCTTGAAAACAAATTCCAAAAGATTCAGAATGTCATATTTTGGACAAGATTATCTAGTGTTGAAAAATTCTTCTGTAATCTAACTTTACTTATTAGTTCCAGAAAATTGTCTTTGATTATTGAACTTTGTTTTTCTCATTTCATTAATTTTTTTTATTTTTTATTTTGCAGCCCAGTACAACAGTGGTTATCTTCCATCAGCTTATGAGAAAAAGGCTCAACAACCCGCACAAAACATACCTGGTAACATGCGCAAATCAGGCAGTTTGCATGGCCGAACTTCAAATCCAGCTTTCACAATTCCTGGGAAAACTGATTGGGCTGCAAAGTAAGCTTAGAAAACAAATGTGTGCTATTTAGTTAAATATAATATTAAATATAAAATTAAATATAGAAAATAAATGTGTGCTATAAAGATATAGCACACATTTATTGCTATAAAAATAATGTTGGTGAATATAATATAATTTTGGTTAAGAAATGGTAATGGATAAACTAAAATTAAACACTAAATTAGAATGATTTAGTTCCTTTAATGACAGATACATTTTGACAACAAAATGTCAAAATATGGTCCAGGGAATAAAAATATAAAGTATTAATTTGTTACATTCTGAGAATATAACTTGTTCATCTTTAAGGCTCTTTCCCCTGTACCAGTAAAAATGAAATTACACATGCATTTCAAAATTCATAATTCCAAATTATAAAGTGAACATCAGGATCAGCTTACTATGAAGAGAGTTGCCATCAAGAGAAATACTATCAGTCTTAGAAGATTAAAATAGCAAAGCAGTGGAAGTAGCAGAGACTGCACATTTAGTTAAATATAACATTTAACTCTCTGGAGCTTGACAGTGCAGAGTATGCGTAGCTTTTCTTTCTTTAATATTTTACTGCAAAATAAGAGCCAGTATTATGCATATCTTTAGCATCATCCAGCTGATTAGTTACATAAAGTTGATGTTGCACTGATTTGTTTAATGTTCAAAATGTGATTCCATCAGCCATTTTTGTGTGGTGGCTTTCAATGAGATAGGCTTACTATTGATTATCTTTTAATTAATTAGTTTGTCATTCTATTTATTGGTCATGTTTTTGTGGTTGATTATCAGTATTTGTTGTGATATTCCTTATTGATTTAGTTAAAGGTAGCAGGTAAATTTAAGTTTAATTGGCTTATGATTTCATTGTATTAGCAATTTTAGTATATTTAAAATATATAGATTTCCTTCTGCTATTCTTTATTATCTATTTAGTCCCCCCCCATGCTTGTTTTGTGTATTTGTTTTATCAATTTTGGTTATATTAGTACCATATGTGGCTTTGTGATTCTAAATAATTACTGTTAATCTATATTATATAATGCATAGTTGTCATTGTTTATCATCTTCTGTTGCTCATCTATTTTCTTTTATTTTTCTTATCAATTTAATTTATCATCACTTTGATTATTCTGGGGTGGATGAGAAATAAATTTCTCCAGAAAAATTTCTCTCTTCTCCATGCACCACAACCAGTCAACATTCTTTTACCATCCAACTTCAAACTCACAGAACCAACTTTTCTTATTCCTTATTTATTCATTCACCTTCTGTTTTCTGGAGCAACTTTCCTTCGTATGTATTTCCTGAAAATTAGTCTACAGATATTCAATTCTAATGTTAACAAGTAAAATTTTTCATCTTGTCAACCTTCAGCCCATGCATGATACTAAGTACTATAGGTTCTAATACCTCTTGTGGTTGGAGTTTTCATTAAAAAAAAAAAGAAAAGCATTGAATTGTATGTGTTCATGCAGAGTGAAGTAAAAGCTTTAATGGCTGTGAGGTGAAATTTCCACCATGCAGAACAAATTCTGGTGTGCTGCTTAGGTAAATTGTTAGCCTTTGAACTGAATTTGCTGGACTTTTATATTTTTCTTAAAGTGGCAGGAAAATGGATTGCTAGATCTGGAAGGTTAAGCACTATTATTTTACCAAAATTTCTTAATGATAGAACTGCTATGACTGTGTCCCATCACTAAAAGAATTCAGCCACACAACTTAAGTTCGATGTTAAAAGTGTGAATAATTTTAGATACCTTTTATTTTCTCAGTTAGCAAAAAAGATCTAAACCTCCCAAAGACTTCTGGGAGTGGTCTCAATTCTAATCTCAACAATGTCCATTTCCAGTCTCCCCATATATTTTTCTGACAGAATCTCAGATGTCGATTGAGTCAACTACTGCTCATCTCAGTTGCCCAAATTATTTGCTCTATAATTCCTTTTGCCTCAAAGGTTCTGATATTCTCTGTCATAGACTTGGTAATTTGGAATCTCCTCTTTTCGATATTCTCTGGCTTAAAATCTCTCTACCTCATTGTGTCAAATTCATCTGTTATCTCTAACGTTCTCCCAACTCCACTAAACACTTGGAGCCCTTTGATTTCCTCTCTTTGCAACTTGACTTTCTCCAGTCCCGCTTTCCTAACATTGATTTAATTTTGCTTGGCGATTTTAATGTTCACAACTTCAGCTGGCTTCCGTTTTCTAGTCACACTGACCCAGCTGATCAAGATGCTGAGGCTTTTGCAATTACTAATGACCTTGCACAGATTGTTCATTTACATACAAGAATACCGGACAATCCTAACCATACTGCCAATACGCTTGATCTTTTTCTCACAAACAACCCTTCTAAGTACACGGTCGAAGTGAGAGGTCCTTTAGGCACCTCAGATCACAACTTGGTGATTGTCTCTTCTCCAATGGAGCCTTTATCTCTTGGCTGTTTCCAACCTCTTATTGTTTGGCATTACAAGAATGCAAAATGAGATGACCTGCGAGATTTATTTTCTTCTTTTCCTTGGTCGGATTACTGTTTCAAAACTTCTGATGTCAACATTTGCTCAGATCATGTCAGTGAAATTATTCTTGTAGCAATGGAATCCTTTAGTCCACACTCCACTTTAAAATCTCCTTTATCTAAACCTTGGTTTTCCAATAAATGTGCTAAGCTGTTCAAGAGAAGAACATTGCATATCGTAATTGGCTTGTTTCCAATTCTTCAGTTTCATTTTCTGCCTACACCAAAGCTTGCAACAATTGTAAAGCAGTTATTAATCAGTCCAAACTAGATTTTGAACAGGCTAAGAGTAGAAAACTTGCTTCTTGCCCTAATGGTAGTCGAGCATTCTGGTCTCTTGCCAAAGCTATTGGCAGCAATTTTTGCCCATCTCTGCTCCCACCTCTGTCAGAACCAGTTGGTTCTGTTGTCACTTCAGCCAAGGATAAAGCTGACCTGCTAGCATCCCATTTTTCTTCCAGCTCATGTATTAATGATCTTGGTAAAACACCTCCCACCATTCCCAACACACTCCATTCAATGCTTCCTGTGGTCTTCCGTCAAAAGGAAGTCAGAAGGATTTTGATGAACCTTGATGCTAAGAAAGCTTTAGGTCCTGATGGTATTTCTCCACTTGTTCTCAAAACCTGTGCTCCTGAACTTACTCCTGTTCTTTGCTGCCTTTTTTCACTATCTTATTTCAAAGGTGTTTTTCCTTCTGCTTGGAAATTTGCTAATATCCAGCCAGTTCCTAAAAAGGGTGACAACTTCCACCCATTCAATTACCATCCGATTGCAATTACTTCTACTCTTTCTAAAGTAATGGAGAAATCAATTAACCACCAACTCTTAAACTACCTAGAAACCTGATCTGATCCACGATCACCAGTATGGATTCTGTCAGTGGCGATCCACTGGTGACGTTCTGGCTTATGTTACCCTTTTATGGACTAATTCAATGGAAAGGTTCGGTGAAACACAAGCAGTTGCTCTTGACATCACAAAGGCTTTCGATCTTGTTTGGCATAAAGGTCTTCTAAACAAGCTTCCATTTTATGGTTTGCCAATTGTTTTTTGTAATTGGTTATCCTGTTTTCTCACTGATTGCTCACTGAGGGGGATGGTAGATGGTATTCTGTCTTCTAACTTCTCCACTAATGCTGGTGTCCCCCAAGGTTCAGTTCTTTTCCCCCACTATTTTCTTCTTGTATATTAATGACCTTCCATTGACTGGAAATCCTATCCATGAATATGCCGATGATAGCACATTGCATTCGACTTTCCATTTTGAGAAACCTTGTCCTGCTGAATCAGCTTCAACTTCTTGAAAATCTGCTACCAATTCCATAAATGCCGATCTCTAGGTAATTCTCCAGTGGGACAAAGACAACTTAGTTGATTTCAATCCTTCTAAAACTCAGTCTTGTCTTATATCTCGCAAAAAGGATTCTTCTGCTCCTATGCCTATCTTTGGTGACACTCCGATTTCTAGGCAAAATGATATATCTCTTTTGGGGATTACCCTGACTTCTAATTCCTCTTGGCACAAGCACATTATAAATATTGCTTCCTCTGCATCTAAAAAATTTTGTTTTCTCTTTCGCTCTCGCCTTTACTTTTCTTCCAAACAGCTGTCACTCTGTACAAATTGCAAATCCTCTCTACCATGGAATATTGGTCCCACATCTGGGATGGTGCCCCCAAACCTCTCTCAGGCTTCTAGATTCCATTCAGAAGAGGGCAGTTAGGTTAATTAATGACTCCTCTCTAACAGAGTCTCTCCACTTGCGTAGACGTACTGTTTCTGCTGCATGCCTCTTCTACAGATACTTTCATGGGCACTGTTCTTCTGAACTGGCTTCCATATTTCCCGCTCTCTTTTTCAAAACAGTCCAAACACGTGCCGCCACCAGCCAACATGCATTTACTGTCCAACTTCAAACTCAGAGAATCAACTTTTCATCTTCCTTGTTTATTCATTCAACTGCCATTTTCTGGAACAACCTTCCTTCATACGTATTTCCTGAAAATTACAGTCTACAGAAGTTCAAGTCTAATGTCAAAAAATATCTTCTTTTGTCTTCTCAACCTCCAACTCAAGCATGGTGCTAAGCCTGCAATTTTATTCTCCGGAATGAAGCAAATGTGACTTTGATACAATACAGCAGGCAATAACCAATTTCAGAAAATAAATGATTCATTCTTTCTATTAACTTAGAAATTAATAAATTAGTAATTTAATTAAAGTATTCTACCTTTAACTGTTAAAGATAGTATACATTATAACAAAAGTTTCCTAGTAACAGAGAAGCTGCATTAAAATGAAATCTTATTCAAAGACAGGACTTGGCTTATTTCTTTTTTTTTAAATAATAATTATTATTGTTATACACTCCAGGTTTTCATTTTTAAATTATAAAAGCAGAATTTTTGTTTCCACAAAATTAACCATAAGCCAAAACCAGATAGACAGGGCTGAATATCCCAAGAAGTGTTCAGTTTTTATATAATATTAGTTATTATTAAATGATTACAGTATGTAGTAAAGTGAATTTAGTATTTGTCTGGGTAAACATTATTTATTTAAGATCATTGCTAGTTGTTGTTATTGCACACCTTAAAAATTATATTTTGTTTTCTCAGATATCTGAAGTAATATAGAAGAAGAAGACCATTAAAATGAGAGGAAGGATTGAGAATAATTACTTCTGTTGCAACTATCATGATGCAATTCATTATTAAATTTGCACCAAAAACACACCTGATGCAACTATCTGTTTCTTCAATGCTTTGAACAGAAATGAAATTGGCTTTCAAGGACATACTTAAAAAAGAAACACAAGGATATAAAAATACAGAAAAACAAAGTGAATATGAACTAAAGTATTAAAGAATACTTGTACGTGCGAAAGTGCTGGTTTTGAAAAAGTTTTACTGTTGTACGGTTTTTATGGTATATTTTTCATGGATGTGAAAAAATGTTACTTAATTTATTTTTTTTTTGGGAGCTAAAATATAGAATAGTTTTAAGATATAATTTAAAGATAGCATTAGGATAGTATATTTTAATAAAACATATATATATATAATATATATTTATTTACAATGACAGGTGACCAAGGCTGCAAAAGAAAATGACTAATTGAGCCTTGAAAAATATGTATATATTTGTATAATTTAATCTCATCTGATGCCGTTCCATTTTGGGAATTGCCAGTTTAATACACTTCTTACAGTTAGCTAAATACAGTACATCATCTCGTGCTTCAAATATTTTACTTCTGTTTTTATTTGGTGGCAGTGTACCACATTAAACTTCATTGACATCCGTGCCTTAACTATGTCTCATAAAATTTGCTCTGCACTTGATTGCTTTACTCAGAGCCACCATCCCATTCTTGGTTACGTCATTGGTTCATAACCACTTTGAGATTATTTATCGGAGCTTGTAACATTTTTTTGTGAAATATGAAATGGCTGGAGCATGCAGGAAAATAAACATTTATTACACCATTTAAAGAAGTAAAACAAAGTGGACTATTATTGTTCATAGTGGATAGAGGTGAAATCAGAAACTCTGACATCCTCAACCTGGCAACTTTTTTTTTCCAACACTTAAATCAACATTCGCACACCAGTAAATTTTCATTTCCTCGTTATCCTCATCTTAAATGCATTCCTCTAACTCACCATAAACTCTTTTTTACTCCAGTACCTATTGACTTGTCTTTACATTGAATATTTGTCCCTTTCTACCAAATACGTGTCAGTGTTTGTTAAAATATACTAAATGTATAAGTTGGACATGATGATGTGTTAATACATTGATACTTGACATCTCTCTGTTACTGATGTTATTTTTACAGTATATGATTTTTTCCATAATCCTCTTTCTAACTTTTGAAATATTTTGTAAAGGATTAATGGGTAAACTTTTCTCCACGTGTTTTTCACATATGAAAGTTAAAATTTTCAAAATCATGGAGAAGTACATTTGTTGACCTTTAAGTAGTAAAGTGAACCTTTGATTATGGGATTCAAAAAGAATAAGTTGCCAGCTAAATGAATTAAAGCAGCATCAAACACATGGCACAAAACAAAACCTGTGATAAGAAAGAAAGTACTACCAAGCCATTTCACTCTTCAACTTTTATATTTCTAGGATGTGTTAAGTTATGTATGTGGGGAGAGGGGAGCATGCTGTTTACAATAGGATACATCAGCTTTCATACCAGATTTGTTTGTTAGAACTAGTAGTTTTCAATTAACAAGTTTGCAATGGAGTGTTTAATCTGTGAAATGAAACCTTTTTTTCCATTGCTTAAAATTGTGTTCCAATTAACTTATGTATATACCCTTGTGTAAATTTTTTTTGTATTACTAGCAGCAATTTCTTAAAGTATTTTTTAATGAGAGGTGGCATTAAAAGCACCTGCCTTTGTACAAAGCTTTGAAAGGAGGAAAGCACTGCTGTTTTAAATGTGCATATATATAATTTTTGTGTATTGCATTAAAAAAAAAAAAAAAAAAAAAAAAAAATTCTAGGAATTCCTGATCCATTCTGAATAAAAATTCCACTCGCAGATAGAACATGCAGGTGAATTTGTGAAAAGTCATCCATATTATCATCACTTCATGATATTTATTATTTAATTTTTAAATAATATTCTATTTTATTCACAACAAGTATTTATTATGTATAAATGTGAAATGATTGTATATATTATCAAGCATTAGGTTTCTCTGAAACTGGAGAAGTCTTTTTATGGTGAACAATAATCCCATACTTAAATAACTTTTATTTGAAATTAATGGAATAAAAAAATGCATCTTAAAATCTAATTGTTATAAGTTTATATTTATTTTCAGCACCACTTCTATTAGTTATGTATTGCTTAAAGGCTACAGGTTAAAATTATTTTCACAAGATGAAAATTGAACACAAAACAACCCCATTTCAGAATGTTTCTTTGCAGAACCTTTACCTGTACACTATGCTACAAAAAATAATGAAGAAAATACATTTTACTGCACAGATCATATTTTCACTAGTGATGGGCATAATTCAGGTCATAGTTGATTATATCGCTCAATCATTTTATTTGAATGATTAGTAATTACTAATTATTCAGTTATTTTGAAATCTCTCAATTACTAAACATTTGATGAATATGGAAATCATTCAATTATACCATCATTAATTTTAACAGTGTAACAAAGACACCTTTTGGCCTCTAATGTAGTATGTAGTTTTTTTGTGGAACTTGATGATTTATGTGTTTAAAGTATTTTTATATTCCTCTACTAGAACATCTTTTATTTTGGAAAGAGATTTTGGCCTCTATGGACAAGTCATAACACATTTTTCCAGTTCATCTCACAGTGATTCAGTTGTAGTACAGATGGAATATTCCATCAGTGTTATTTTATTCATTCAAACAAGGATGTCATTACACACAGCTTTGTGATCGGCCAGACGAGAGTACTGCCCCTTTGAAAATCATAAGGTTCTGTGCAATAAAATTTCATTAGTGTTGGCAGAACTATGTTGTTGAAGGTGTCACATATATTTCCTTCTACAATGGTGCTCCACCACAAAGGCCATTAGTGAAAAGCAAGCTATTGGACTATCACCATTCTTCATAGTTGAGATTATGCTAGAAACAGCTAAACTGCAGCTCTGACACTTGATCTGTGGCTCTCGGAGAAATATGGATTAGAAAAATTCATGGTTCAAAATAATTACTTTAACATAAAATGAAATGATTAAAAACTTGCAAATAGCAATTAAATGTCTAACAATTATAATCTCAATTATATAATTGTCAGGCATTTATTTATAAATGTCTAACAATTATAATTAAATTAACTACTCATTTATATTTATAAATATAAGTAGTAGTTAGTATTTTCAAATACTAACTACAGTCAGTCCTCGTATAGCACGATAGTTGTGTTCCTAGAAACCCTCGTGCAATGCGAAATCGTGCAATATAAACAGGCCCTATGGGAAAAATAGGGTTAGGTGCCGACCACCCAAGATTGAACACACATTTGTAACCAAATTACCAAACACAATAAATAATCGTAATAAAATACGTATTTTATTACAACTATTATGTAATAAAATACTGCTAATGCTTTTGCTTCTATCGTAAGCAAACTTGTTTTTTGTTTGATTTCTATCCAAACAGATGACAGCCGTTCCATCTATTCCAATTCTTTGTGTCTTAATCTAATGGATTTTAATTACACTTTGAGTTGTTCCTGCTATAAAAGTTATTTTCTCTGCATTCTTGGCATTGTTCCATTTAGGCCTGTAGCATGTGCAATATCACATGGTCTTTCATTTTGCTCAAAGCATTTCACAATTTCATATTTTTTCTCTATCGACAGAGGCGGACTGGCCATAAGCCTTACCAGGGAAACCACGGTGGGTCAGAGGCCAGTGTGATTTTGGCCATAAACGCTAGTATGAGGCCACTACAGATTTTCCTAGGTAAGAATTTTTTACCCAGTCCGCCTCTGTTTATCAATATTGCTTTTCTTTTTCTCTCTGAATCTGTAGTGTCTTCATCAGGATGCTTTCTTTTCACACCTTTTAAGTATTTTACTCATTTTTAGGGAATAAAGCACAATTACAAAATGAGGAGGCACGCTTGATATACATAAACAAAGCTGTGCGCACATAGCAGCTGAATAAACAACACCGTAAAGGCAAAGACAACTCTACCTCACTAGCTCACATTTTACTAAAGCACATTTCTGGGGGTTACTACCATAAAACAATAAAAACAATTTCCAGTTATGTTCCTGCTAGTGGAAACTGGTAGTAAACTCAATCTGATTATACCGATAGCTGGAATTTTACGTTATTATGGTAAAATGCATTTCCCCTTCACTGATATAAAAAACATAAATACATTTTCAGAATCTTCTCTATTGTGTTGTGTTCAGTTGGCGTGATTCCAATCCGACTGCTATTTCTTGTAAACACAAAGGCGAATCATGCATAAGCAAATTCGGTTTGTGTTATATACGATATCGTTCCCCTATTTATAAATCGTGTATGATCGAATTCGTGTAGTGTAAACACGTTATATGAGGACTGACTGTACTTCTTATATTTATGCAGAAATATATATTTATCCGTAAACTACCTTTACAATTTACATTATAATGTAGGTACATGATATAAACATGAAACTACTTCCAGGTTATAGAGGATATCTTCAAGTTTTTATTGACTATAATGTAATTATAGTCATGTTTCACAATGAGTTGTTGCAAAGTGTATAGACTCTTCTTTTGGAAGCTGTTGCCACAGGCATAGTGTATCTGGGCACATTACAGAATTTCCTTATACCCCACTGGATGACTTTGATTTAACAAAGAAGTTTGTGTATACCTGAATATGGTGTTTCCTGGGAAGTGGATTGGAAGAGGGCTGATTTTGTTGTCCCTCACAATCCCATGATTTGACTCCTTTAAATTTTACTCTTTGGAGATTTGCAAAAAAGAAGTACATGGTTAATCTATGCTAGGAAACATTATGGAACTTAAACAATGCATTTGTCAAGCAATTGGCCTTTGTTAGGGATATGATCAAACCAGAGCAGCAAAGCAAAGGGCTCAAGCTAATGGGAATGCTGTGGCCCAGGGGAGAACTGAGGGGGGCAGTTGTCCTCTGAATCACAGCCTTGTAAGATGCACTATTTGCTTGATGTTTGCGGAGCAGTCAAGTATGGGACATGATACTGCCATGGGGGATGTCTTTGTGTGTGTGCGATGCAAGGAGTGTAAGGAGATAAGGCGACAACTCAGCGTTGTTATGGGCCTATATGAGAGCTTGAAGGATAGGGTGGATGCCCTCGAAGGATTACAAGTGAGGGGCCCATCAAGCTCTCAGCTGCCCACACCAATGCCAGAGCTTGCACTTGGTCATCGCGGAACACAGCGGCAACCCCCAAGGCAGAATGCGCTGGTCCCAAAGGAACTAGTATTTGTTGGTGACTCTATTGTCAGGGAAACGGGAAACATGCTTTGTAAAAAGGATAGGTGGAATAGGACCAGGGTATGTCTGCCAGGGGCAAAAGTTGATGACGTTGTAGAGCGGATATCATCTTTTAAGGGCACAAAAGGTGATATAGTTGTACACGTTGGCACTAATGACATTAAGAGTAGGAGACCGGCGGAATTACTTGACAAGTACAGGTCACTGATGAAAAAAAGCCGTGAATTAGGGTTGAAATTGAAAGTGTCTGCAATTCTGCCCAGACACGATAGGAGGGAGTATATGATGAGAGCCCTGTCAATCAATTCGGCCCTGGAAAGATTGTGCAGGGCTCAAGGGGTAGAATTTTTTTCAGCCTGGTCTGTACTTGTTAACAGGAGAGACTGCTTCTACAGGGATGGGATACACTTAAATAGAAAGGGTGCAAGAATGTTTGCTGATGCTATCGAGGCAATGTTAGGTGGGTCGGAAAACTGCTAGATTGGGGGGATACAAGGACTAATAGATTAACAGTAGCCACTGGCAGAGGTGAAAGTGATTCTTGCACTGCTTCTATTGGAATGAGCCGCAGCCTGGAAAATAAGATGCAGGATATTTCAGAGACTGCTGGGAATCATTGGGGTACAAGTAAACACATGGGTTGTGTTAGGGTAGCTAAGAAAAAGAACAGGTGCATGTATACTTGTGTGTACACCAATGATAGGAGTTTAGTAAATAAATTTGATGAATTTGAGGTATTGCTCAAAACATCAAAGGCAGATATTGTGGGGATTTCAGAGACGTGGTGTCACACAGATATAAGAAATGCAGAACTGGAATTTGGGGAGTACAATGTCTACAGAAAGGATAGACAGGATAGGAAGGGAGGAGGGGTTATGCTATTAGTTAAAAAACACATAAAATCCAAGGAAGTGAAGCCAGTCGACATCGCTGGACAGTGCAGTGTCGAGTCAGTTTGGTGTGACATAAGCATTGGGAGATCAAAATTGAGAGTAGGAGTGTGCTATAGGCCTAATGACTCTGATGAGTATAATAAGAAACTGTTCGGAGAAATAGAGTGGGCCAGTAAATCAGAGAGTCTTATAATGGGGGATTTTAATTTCCCAGATATTGACTGGAATTTGGGGGCTGGTCACTCACACAGTAGCAAGGCTTTTGTGGATTTATTGGATGATTGTTTTCTACATCAGCATGTTCGGGAGGCAACTAGAGGGAGTAATACTCTTGATTTGATTATCAGTAGTGATTCTTCATGCATTAAGAATCTGCAGATAAATGAACCACTTGGTGGCAGTGATCACAGTGTGCTGAAGTGGGAGTTACTCAAAGAGGTAACTACCATTAGGGGTAAAGGGAAGGGGTATTGCTTTCGTAAAGGCGACTACAATGGACTGAGACAGTATTTAAATTCTATACAGTGGGATCAACTGATGATATTGCCAACAGCAAATTCAAAATGGGAAGCATTCAAAGAACTTATCGTGGAAGCTACTAGGCTTTACATACCAACTAAGAAATATTGTTCAAGGTTTAGGCCTAAATGGTTGTCAGATGAACTAATGAGGCATATGGCAGAGAAGAAAAATGCATGGGATACATACAAATTAACACGTGACACGGACGCCTATGATAGATACAAGTTGATCTGTAACCAAGTTACAAAGGAGGTTAGGCAGGCGAAGGCAGATTACGAGAGATCCTTGGCAAGGGATGCGAAGAAAAACAGCAAAGAGTTCTTTACTTATGTAAACTCTAGAAGGAAGGGGATGAATCAGATTGGTCCACTTGAGATCGATGGGTCAACTGTTGATGACCCTGCTCGGGTAGCTAACAAACTAAATGAATATTTTGCATCGACATTCACACATGAGGAGTTATTCAGCGAGGGGAATGCCAGAGGTGTATTCAACTCTAGCAGTAAGCTAGAGAATCTTGTAATAACTGAGAGCAAAGTGGAGGAGAAATTGTTGAAGATAAACACAAGAAAGGCACCTGGGGTGGATGGTGGGGTGGATGGGATCTATCCAGTTATATTAAAGGAGGCAGCAAAGGAGGTAAGCAAACCCTTAGCCATAATTATGAGAGCTTCCTTGGACTCAGGGGAGGTACCCATTGACTGGAGATGTGCAAATGTGACCCCAATTCACAAAGGGGGATCAAAGGCTGACACAAGTAATTATAGACCTGTGAGTTTAACTTCTGTTCCCGGAAAATTAATGGAGGCACTGGTGAAAGAAGCACTGCAGGATCATTTAGACAAGACTTCAGTTATAGCTAGGACACAGCATGGTTTTGTTAAGGGGAAGTCTTGCCTGACCAATTTGATTGGATACTATGATGCAGTCACAAAAGAACTGGATGCAGGGAATAACTTTGATATTATATACTTGGATCTTAGAAAGGCTTTTGATACTGTTGCACATGGAAGACTGCTGCACAAATTGGAGCAGTGTGGCATTGGAGGCAAGTTGCTGCTATGGATAAAGGGGTGGTTGAGGGGGAGAAGACAGAGAGTGGTAATCAATGGACACTGCTCATCGTGGACTAATGTTATTAGTGGAGTCCCTCAGGGTTCAGTATTGGGGCCTTTATTGTTTTCTGTATTTATAAATGATATTGATGATGGTATATCAGGCTTAATGTCCAAGTTTGCAGACGATACGAAGGTTGGCAGGGTTGTCAAGGACACTACTGACACTATGCTGCTGCAACAGGATTTGGAAAGGTTGAGCAGATGGGCTTCGAGGTGGCAAATGAAGTTTAACATTGACAAATGTAAAGTACTACATATGGGAAACAGCAACCCCAGAGCAACGTATCAACTCTGTGGTACTACACTGACAGTGGTAGAGAATGAAAGGGACCTGGGGGTGGTGGTGCAGGCAGATATGAAGTTCTCTGAGCAGTGCAGACGAGCTGCAAGAGTAGCTCATGGTGTATTGTCAATGATATATAGGAATTTTTCTAGCAGGGATAAGGAGGTGATTATTCCCTTGTATAAGGCAATGGTCAGGCCACACCTAGAGTACTGTATACAGGCCTGGAGGCCTCATTTCAGGAAGGATGTAGAGCTGCTGGAACGAGTACAGAGAAGGGCAACTAGATTGGTGAATGGGACAAAGGGGTTCTCTTACGAAGAAAGGCTTAAGTTTTGCAAATTACAGTGTCTGGAAACTAGGCACCAGCGGGGTGATCTGATAGAGGTGTACAAAGCCTTGAATGGTTTGAGCATGCTCAATGCTGATGGGATTCTTCCTCTAGCTCAGAAAAATCACCTGAGAGGGCATAAATTCAAATTGAGGAAAGACAGATGTAGGATAGATGTGCGGAAATTTGCCTTTAGCCAGCGGGTGGTTGGTGGGTGGAACAGACTTCCATCCCTTGTCGTGGAAGTTGATAGCCTAAATAAGTTTAAGGCTCAGCTGGACAGGTATTTCGAACGAACAGAGGGGTGAAGTGGAAGTGGTTATTTTTATTTATTTATGTTACTTTTTTTTTTTTTTTTTTTTTTGGCTGATGCTGCATAAGCTTGCTTTCTTGCATCAAATGCCTCTACTAATGCTAATGCTAATGCTAATGTTGCATGAATATTGGGGGGGGGGGATTGGATTACTCCCACACTGAATACTTGTAATTAAAATTTGATGTCCTCTATCACCCAGGTATGTAGCATGTACCCCTATTCACATAATGTTTGTTTTGTACAGGAGGATATTTATAGGCAGTCTGTATATTCAGCTGGCTTGCCTTAGGAAATTTCCCTAAAATAATACTTATGATTCATGCAACATTTTGCTATTGGGAAAGGTTACGTTTCACTTTCAAAACAGGTTACCCTACTTTTTAAACAGATCTATCTCATTGTTTATTTGAAATAATACATACATTACCATGCTTAAACACTGCTTCATCTGTATGCAAAAAGTGCAAAATAATCTGTTCTCTAAATAGTTGCAATAATAGCAACTATTTAGGGCTTGAACAACATATGACATATGAATAATAACTTAAGAGGCTAAATACCCTTGGTTACTCTTAACTGAACATAACAGATTTATAGTAGAATTAAAAAAAAAAAAAAAAAAGTTAACTTTAGCACCTGGTCACTTTTACCTGAACATAATAGATTTATAGTATAATTAAAAAAAAAGTTACTTTAGCACACAGAGTCAGCTTTCTGAACAAATTTTTGGAAACAAAAATATCAATACTGTGAAGATTTATTAGTTTAATAACATTCCATAAAATTAAGGAGAGATAAGGAGAACATATATTGATGAGAATTTGCTCAAGGAATGTGCCAAAGAATAAGAGTTAGAGCAGGAGAATCAATAAAATTATAAATGAAACAGCAAGACTGAGGTTGCATTGTAAATTAAAAGGAATTAAATGAAACCTGTTACATAGAGCATTGTAATATCTGCAATAGAACTCAATGTGTTTCTTGAAACAAATTTTATTTGAATATGTTTTGAGTAGATCCGAAGAAAAGACACAGGTCAACAAGTAAAATTAGTTGCTGGAAAAAGATTATAATAGCAGCCTCACTATTGAATTATTTGAGGTAGTGCATTTAATGAGACCAAGAAACTGAAAAGCTTCTTATATAGATTAAGATCATGACATATGGTAAGATCAACAACTCTGACCTCTTCCTAATTGTGATAATTCAAGTTCTAGAAAAAAACTGATGTAGCTTGCACTTAACTTGTATTTTAAGACATTGGTTTCACCGAGCTAATATGAGATGAATATGAGGCAAGACTAAAATATCAGCACTGGAGATTGAATTGATAACACTAGACTTTAAGGTTGTCAAGTGCACATGACATTGAAAGTTTGGAGCACTCTTGCGCGATCACTGAAATATATGATGAATAGTAGAATAAACAGCGAAAGATGACAGGATGTTTAAACTGCCCTTAAGAATTACATATAAAAATGGACAAATCATACTATAAAGTTGCACTCAGCAACCACTGAATTATGACCCCCTACGTAATATAGTGTTGAGCCACTATTTGCATGGATAACAACCACTATTCACCTAAGTATTGACTGCACTAGATGCCTGTAGATGTCCATAAGGATCTACAGCCACAATGCCTGGAAGGCTTTCTTTCCACAGTGTTAGAATAGATGGTTGTGTGTCCATACATCCCACAGGTGTTCAGTTTGATTGAGGTCATGCAAATTTGGAGGCAGATCAAGATTGGTGATATCTTCACTGTATTTCTCAAACCATTCATGCACAGTGCAGCCAGATGACATGGCACATCATCTTGCAAAATCCTGTTTCTGTCTGGGAAAACATGCAACATGGCAGGGTGCAGCCAGTAGACCTCACCGGTTCCATATGCACCAGGAATCCTAGTTCTTGCTAGCAAAACATGTCCCATATTAAGCAAACACTTCCACCTGCCTGGATAGTGCACACTGCATGATGGGTTCACACACTTGTTGCACCAGGTATTTGGACTCATCCAACCAGCATGTTGACAGCACAGCATTTGCCGTCTATGATGATTAGCAGTGAGAAAATGTCTGAGTGCAGTACATCATTTGGGATATTGTTCTTGCATTCCCCGTACTGTATTGCAATGTCAACTGTTGCAGTGACCTGCTGTTGAGCCTGTACAACACACTGCACCCTTGACAGTTCTGATTGGTATGACACCTTAACCACAATGGACCATGAGCAACCAACAGAATGTGCTGTTTCCAATATGGAAGCACAAGCATCCAATGTATGAGCTGCCACAATCATGCCCTTTTGAAACTCCATGATATCTTTACTACATCCCATAACTGGGCTACTTCTTCACTTTTACTTGCATGACTGGATGCATATTACCACTGCTGTTTGACTTTTTATACTGTGAGCTATGCTACATAGTCAACTATGGATTGGTCACAGTTTAGTAATTACTAGTGTAAATAGATCTAAAACTAAATTAATATCCCCTACATAAATTCTCCTATGTCATTTCAGCATACTGTCACACACCACAATAACAAATCTTGATATTTGCCATTGACTTTAGCACAGTTCACCATATTAAACTGACATATTATAAATTTTAGCTTGTTTTACCTCTTCTCCACTCAAGAAATGATTATCAAGATTTTCTCTATGTTATCTATCTAAACCTACTATTAAACGCAAGAGAGATGCAATTGCAAACTACCAGGTACACCATGGGGGGATTAAGGGGACAAACAGCCAGTTTTTTGGTATGCACTACTATTAGCCATATAATGCAAGGAAGATAGGCTTTTGCTTTCCTAGTTCCCCCAAAACTAAAATATATATATAAAAAAGAAAAACTTTGTTCTACTTGCACAACTGTCCAGTTGACCTTTGAATTTCCCCAAGCCGTTGGCCTCAATTATCCACTCCAGTAATTTATTCCAGTAATCAACAGCTCGCTGGCTAAAAGAAAACTAAGTACCAACAATTCAGTCTAAATTCTTAACCCACAATTTAAATTTATGGCTCCTAGTTCTAGAATCACAAGTGAAAATTTTGCAGCCTTTGTTTTACTGTCCTCTCTTGGAAGCACAAGCATTAATCAGACCTCAATCAGGTCCCCTCCAAGGTGTCTTGTTGTCAAACTCTTGTGGCCCACATATTTCAAGTCTTTCCCCCATAGAGGGAGACCTTTTGCAAATTGCCTGTCTCCAGATCCTTTCAAAAAGCTATTTTTTTAAGTGCAATCTCCATACTTGGACACAGTATTTCAAGTGTAGTGTCATTGCCTTATACGGTGGAATTATGACTACACTTGGAATACTGTTCTCCAATTATAAGACCTTGCATTAAAACAAAGACAGCTGTCATTCCTTACCATCCTCGAAGCCAACCTTAGCTCTGATCATTGACTACGTTCCTGACATTATGCTCTTTATCCCTTCACTGATGGCATTTAAGAAAATCATAAACAGTGATCCCACTTCTAACAGTAGATCACGCTGAAGATTAATCACAAACCTCCTTGCAATCCATCTCGGAAACTTACCTGTTATCCCAACATGTTCTAGCTTACATAGTATGGTTCTTAATGTGGGGCTGTTCAAAAATCTGGGAGAGGGGGGGAATCAGAATTTATAGTTTCATCTTTGTACAGACAGCCTTTCTTGTTCAAGGGCTTGTCTCCTTCCAAATTCAATAAAAGTAAATGGGAATTTATTCCAAAAGTCAATCACTCTTTGACAAAAGGAAAATTTTCTTTTCTGGTCTGCAATCAATGCCTCTCAATTTAAATTCATAGTATATGTCATGACTAAGTGAAAAAAAAATTCCTACAGCATTTAGTTTACTTAAACCTTTCAAGGCCTTAAAACACTTTGATACGACATCCTGCAGATGTCTGGTTTCCGAACATAAACTTACAAAACTGAACGCTTTTAACCAATCTCATTGTTCTTTTCTGTACCCCATCCAATGGGTCTATGTTTTTCGTAAAATGGTATCTGCAAGCCTTTAACAATATTCAAGATGCTGCCTGACCATTGCTTTTTGTAATGGAATAATCACCTCTATTTTTACAGGCAAAGTTACTATATATCATTGAAAAAAAACCCATGAGCTGTCCTAAGAACAAGAAAGCTTTATATCAGATTGTATGGTTATACCAAAGTTCTTTTTATTATATACAATTTTGAGTTTGTGGTATCCAAGCGGAACATTACAATTACTGCTACCCAGATACATTTTCCAGTATGAAACCCCAGCTCCATTTTTCAGCCCATTAGCATTAGCATTAGCATTAGTAGAGGCATTTGATGCAAGAAAGCAAGCTTATGCAGCATCAGCCAAAAAAAAAAAAAAAAAAAAGTAACATAAATAAATAAAAATAACCACTTCCACTTCACCCCTCTGTTCGTTCGAAATACCTGTCCAGCTGAGCCTTAAACTTATTTAGGCTATCAACTTCCACGACAAGGGATGGAAGTCTGTTCCACCCACCAACCACCCGCTGGCTAAAGGCAAATTTCCGCACATCTATCCTACATCTGTCTTTCCTCAATTTGAATTTATGCCCTCTCAGGTGATTTTTCTGAGCTAGAGGAAGAATCCCATCAGCATTGAGCATGCTCAAACCATTCAAGGCTTTGTACACCTCTATCAGATCACCCCGCTGGTGCCTAGTTTCCAGACACTGTAATTTGCAAAACTTAAGCCTTTCTTCGTAAGAGAACCCCTTTGTCCCATTCACCAATCTAGTTGCCCTTCTCTGTACTCGTTCCAGCAGCTCTACATCCTTCCTGAAATGAGGCCTCCAGGCCTGTATACAGTACTCTACAGTACCCATCCAAATAATCTATCTAAGGCTGAAGTAGTATACCCTAATTACTGTCAACTACCCTGCCTACCTTTGTATGATCTACAAATTTAGACATCAATATTATTAATGAATATTAGATATAGTAAGGGGGCCAAGAACAGAACCTTGCAGAATCCCACTCAACATTAAATCCATGAAGAGCAGTGGCCGTAGTGGTAACTTTCCCTTAATACCATTGCTCTAATTCATACAATTGTTCATGTGGGATTTTGTTACATTTTGAGGGTTAGCACTGAATTAATGAACTTTTGGTACCAAGCCCAGCTCAATACCATTCTTTTTATTTGTGTATTAAAAAAAAAAAAAGAACTTCAAATGACTTGTCCTTTTAGGAAATACAGTGAACCCCCGCTTTACAATATTAATCCATTCCAGAGACACCATCATATTGTGAAAATATAATGTGAACCCAATAACACATTGTTTTTTGGTAATTCGCTTCAAGACCTCGAAAGTTGAAATTTTCGCTATATAACAGCTATTTATCTCTCTAAAAGATCATTTTTATAATGGAAACTGTACATATTGATTAATAAAGCATAATAGAAAAAAATCACTCCAACTGAGGGTGCAAAAACAAAACATGCAACCAACATGTTTACAAACACTACTAGCTGAGAGGAAGGACCACATGGTCAGGTCAGAGACAATTGTAAACCCACCGTAAAGTTAAATAAATAGGCACCAGTTAACATGATCACTAGTTAGTGGAATCAGCTGCTTTAATTTCAAACAATCAATTCAAATCATTAAAATGCACTACACTTTCATAGTTATATGTTAGGTTATAAGAATCAATTTTGAATGCCTTTGTGATATTTCTCTAAAGGACATTTCTGGAGGTCACTACCATAAAACAAAAACAATTTGCAGTTTCTGGTTTATTGGACTTTTCTGTTAGTGCAAACAGGTGGTAAACTCGATCTTATTGCATTTGTGATATTGATAGCTGGAATTCTGTGGTTTTTTACATTATGGGGAAATGTGTTTCCCCTTCCATGTAAACTTTAATAATTTAAAAAACAAATTTTTAGATATCTTCATTCCTATTTCTTAAGCTTTGTAAACTCGTTACTTCGTATCTCACTTGTGTGTATTGTGCATGCCATGCTGTGTTCTTTATTATTGATTGCTTATTTTTTTTTTACCACTTGACCACTTGAACCCCCCCCCCCCAACCACTTGAACAGAAATACACTAGTTTACAAATTTAAGTTTGTTCACTGGGGTTTGAATTTCAATAGATCCTACTGCCGCAATATGTTTGCGATTTCAAATATGACTTAGATTTTTTTCTATCACATCCAGATACATCAATTTAAAAAATAAAAAGTATTGTTTTTTACGAAAGTATATAACTTTATTGTATTTAGTAATGACAAATTGATAGGATTAGTTTTCATATATCAAAAAATATGTAAATACAAGTATTAATCAAAATTCTGAAACTTTCATTAATCAGACCTTCGTCTTTGTTTTGAAAAGAATGTTTTATCGTTTTTCTTTTATGTACAGTGCCAGGTTTCTCTCTTTAAACACCAGCAGGAGTCAGTCATCATGCTTGTATTCCACCTTCCCTGGTACCTCTGCTCCATTTCCTTCATGTTCTGATGGAATCTCTCCCCTTGTTCTTTGCTCATCTATGCAAGATTTTTGCATAGATGAGCAAATCAATATCAAGATGGGCATGCAAAAAGTGAATTTTGATGTTCATATTGCAACCTAAATTGCGAAGCTTTTCGAGCATATTTTGAACAATTTTCTCATAATCCTGTGATTTATGATTTCCTAAAAAGTTTTCCATTACTCTTTTAAAAGCAATCCAAGCTTCCCTTTCAACATCAGTCACAGTAGTTTCAAACTGACCATCTAAAACCTTTTCTAATTTGGGGACCAATGAAGATATCCTCCTTAAGTTTTGCATCCGATAAACCGGGAAATTTACTGCAAAGGTACTTAAAGCAGTTGCCATCCTCATTCAGTGCTTTAACAACTTGCTTCATTATGCTTCACTTGATATGCAGCGGAAGTAAAAGTATTTTATCTGGCTTCACCAAACTTTCGTGCACAATATTTTTTGACCCCGGTGTAAGATTGTGCCTCTGAGGCCATTGCTTCTTTGTCCAATGCAGCGCTTTAGCTCTGCTATCCCATTCACAAATAAAGCATGGCATTTTAGTGTACCCACCATGGCCCCAACAACATACATAACACTTTTAAGTCTCCACATAGTTGCCAATTGTGATCTTGATATTTAATTTTCTCCAAAAGCAACTTTCGATTGTCATAAGTTTCTTTTAAGTAGACTGAATTAAGTAGAATAATGTGTACATTATACAAGAGAACACCTTTTAAACTAGTCTTAGAAGAGTCTATAAATAGTCTCCATTCACCAGGAACATATGATGGACATAGAGCTTCTTGAAAGGGTGCAAAGACGGGTAACTCGCCTGGTGAGATCGGTAAAAGGGCGTCCATATGAAAAGACTTCAAATATGTGGGTTGCAGAGTCTGGAAACTATAGACACCTTAGAGGAGATTTGATTGAGGTGTTTAAAGCTCTGAGAGGCATCAGTAAAATGAATGAGGACGAAATTTTCAAGATTATTATAAATGATGCTAGAACTAGGGGATATAAATTCAAGTTATGGGGGGGGGGAAGAGAGGAATGTTTAGATTAGACTGCAGGAAGTTTTATTTTGGCCAGCGAGTTATAAATTACTGGAATAAGTTGCCTACATGGGTGTTAGAGGCTGACAGTTTGGGGAAATTCAAAGGTCATCTGGAGATAGTACCTTCGGGTCAGGGAAGCGCATAAGATGATAGGTTTAATTTCCTTTTCATTATTTTATTCGGGGTTTTTTTTTTTTTTTTTTGGCTGGTGCAGCATAAGCCATACGCTTTCTTGCACCATGCAGCCATTACTAATACTATGGAGCTCCTAAGGCACTTATTAAACCAGCGATATCGCTGCAATATACGAAAGGACCTTCTTGTGAAAAAATACTGTATAAACTCCCTTTCACAATTTCTGTACCAGGAAAATGATGTACCTGGAGCAAGTAAGTTCTTCACTTGAAGAACTAAATCATTCAGTTTGACTTGCATGAATTGCTGTAGCGTTAAAATATTTTCTGGCTAATAACATTCCTCTTCACTAACCTCTTTTAGCTTCTGCTTCGGTGGAAGATGTGGACTCCAAAGTTTCTGGTGGAGGTTTTATAGGCAGATCAGGTCCATGCGGAACCGGTCTTATTGCTGATGGTAGATATGGATATTTGATGTCCTTTTTATTTTTTGAATTGTAACCTTTAACGTCACGTACACAAAAGTAACACTTGGAATGGCTTACTGGCTCGCGCCATACCATAGGAATAGCAAATGGCAAGAAATAAGATTTTTTTACAAAATCAGTAATATTTTACCTCTGCTATACAGAACAAAACAACCACATATGTAACAAAATATGTCGAAACTTTATACACTTACTGGATGCCATACTAAAAGAAAACTAACACAATGAGAGCCCACGACAGTTTTTACAGGAGTACTGTGACCACATAAGGGATGTGCCATTTATATAGGCTCTGTGGTTGAGTGGACTGTACAAACAAGTGAGTGCATGCTCAGACAAGTTTAACCTGTAACTACACATAGGAGTCTCCCAGACTCCACCCAGACAATAAAATTCTGGGAATCACAGATGGGCTGGAAGAGCAGCCGTCTACCTTCCTGGGTCGAGGTCGGCTACCTTGCAGTACATGTAGTTACGGGTTAAACATGCACAATCTGTTGTATTTGAGGCAAGTATTTCATACTGATTACGAATATAGGGTATAAAACTTGTAAACCATTGCAGAAACTATAGTTATGTACACATTTGCGTATAATACCAAATTAATATTTTGTTAATGAATTGTAAAAAATCTTTACGTGATAGAAACAAACGGACTTCGGTTTAGTAATCAGTAAATATGCATAAATAATTGCCACATACTTTTACTCAAACCCCAGATACACTGTAAACCAGTGATATCAACTAGTTAGTGAATATAACATTACATAAATTAAGCTATGAATGTACACAAATTTATTTTACTAACCTGTGCAAAATATTCTTCCAATTTTGACGTATCATTTAATTTTGTTAATTGGTAATGTAATAAAGTGCAAATTTTTACGTTTATAGCCTATGGGTAATATTCCTCCTATTTCTGCTTATTAGAATTAAAATTCAATTCGCAAACGTGATCACTATGACTGGCGCTAATGACCACATTAGCATTAATAGAGGCATACAATGCAAGAAAGCAAACTTATGCAGCATCAGCCAAAAAAAAAAAAAAAACCTCTCGTTTCACCCCTCCATTCGTTCCAAATACCTGTCCTGTCCAGCTCAGCCTTAAATTTATTTAGGCTATCAACTTCCACAACAAAAGATGGAAGTCTGTTCCACCAATCAACTACCCGCTAACTAAAGGCAAACTTGCGCACATCTATCCTACAACTGTCTTTCCTCAATTTGAATTTATGCCCTCTCAGGTGATTATTCTGAGAAAGAATCCCATCAACAATGAGCATGTTCAAACTATTCAAGGCTTTATACATCTCAATCATATCACCTCGCAGGTGCCTAGTCTCCAGACACTCTAATTTTCAAAACTTAAGCATTTCTTCATAAGAGCAACCCTTCATTCCATTCACTAATCTTGTTGTCCTTCTCTGTACTCATTCCAACAGCTCTACATCCATCTTAAAATGAGGCCCCAGACCTGTATACAGTACTCAAGGTGTGGCCTGACCATTGCCTTATACAAGGGGATAATCACCTCCTTATTCCTGCTAGAAAAATTCCTGTATATCATTGACAAGACACCATGAGCTACTCTTGCAGCCCGCCTGCACTGCTCAGAGAACTTCATTTCCGCTGCACAATTACCCCCAGGTCCTTTTCATTCTCTACCACTGTCAGTGTAGTACCACAGAGTTGATACGTTGCTCTGGGGTTGCCGTTTCCCAATTGTCAATTTGTCAATGTTAAAAACTTCATTTGGCACCTCTCAGCCCATCTGCTCAACTTTTCTAGATCCTGTTGCAGCAGCGCACTGTCATTACTATCCTTAATAACCCTGTCAAACTTCGTATCGTCTGCAAACTGACTACCATCATCGATATCATTTATAAATGCAGAAAACAACAATGGACCTAACACTGAACTCTGAGGGATCCACTAATAACATTAGTCCACGAAGAGCAGTGTCCATTGATTATCACTATGTCTTCTCCCACTCAACCATCCCTTTATACATAGCAGCAATTTGCCTACAATGCCACACTGCTCCAATTTGTGCAGCAGTCTTCCATGTGCAATAGTATTAAAGTATCAAAAGCCTTTCTAAGATCCAAATATATATCAAAGTTATTCCCTGCATCCAGTTCCTTTGTGACCACATCAATCAGATTGGTCAGACAAGACTTCCCCTTAACAAAACCATGCTGTGTCTGAGATATAACTGAAATTTTTTCTAGATGATCTTGCTGTGCTTCTTTAACCAGTGCCTCCATTAATTTCCTTGGAACAGAAGTTAAACTAACAGGTCTATAATTACTTGTGTTGCCCTTTAATCCTCCTTTGTGAATTGGGGTCACATTTGCAAATCTCCAGTTCGTGGGTACTTCCCATAATTATGGCTAAGGATTTGATTATTTCCTTTGCTGCCTCCTTTAATATAACTGGATAGATCATCCACCCCAGGTGCCTTTTTTATGTTTATCTTCAACAATTTCTCCTCCACTTTCCTGTCAGTTATTACAAAATCATCTAGCTCACTGCCAGAGTTTAATTTACCTCTGGTATTCCCCTCCCCGAATAACTCCTCATGTGTGAATGTTGATGCAAAATACTCATTTAGTTTGTTAGCCACCTGAGCAGAATCATCAACGGTTAAACCATCAATATCCAGTGGACCAATCTGATTCATCCCCTTCCTTCTAGAGTTTACATAGGTAGAGAACTCTTTGCTGTTTTTCTTTGTATCCTTTCCCAAAGATTTCTCATAATCTGCCTTTGCTCGCCTAATCTCCTTTGTGACTTGGTTACAGACCAGCTTATATCTGTCATAGGCTTCCATGTCACCCATTAATTTATATGTATCCCATGCATTTTTCTTCTCCGCCATATGTCTCATTAGTTCATCTGACATCCATTTAGGCCTAAACCTTGAACAATATTTTTTAGTTGGTATGTAAAGCCTAGTAGCTTCGAAGATTAATTCTTTGAGTACCTCCCATTTTGAATTTGCTGTTAGTAATATCATCAGTTTGTCCCACCATACAGAATTTAAATACTGTCTCAGACCACTGTATCGCCTTTATGAAAGCGGAAACCCTTTATACCTGATGGTAGTTACCTCTGAGTAAATCCTTCTTCAGCACAATGTGATCAATGCCACCTAGTGGTTCCTTTATCTGCAGGTTCTTAATGCATGAAGAATCACTACTGCTTATCAGATCAAAAGTATTATTCCCTCTAGTTGCCTCTCAAACATGCTTATGTAGAAAACAATCATCCAATAAATCCATAAAAGCCTTGCTAGTGTGTGAGTGACAAACCCACAAATTGCACTCAATATCCGGGAAATTAAAATCCCCATTATAAGACTCTCTGATTTACTGGCCCACTATTTCCCTATACAGTTTTTTATTATACTCATCAGAGTCATTAGGCCTATAGCACACTCCTACTCTCAATTCTGATATCCCAGTGCTTATGTTACACCAAACTGACTCGACACTGCACTGTCCAGGGATGTCGACTGGTTGCACTTCCTTGGATTTTGTGTTTCTTAACTAATAGCATAACCCCTTCTCCCTCCCTATCCTATCCTGTACACATTGTAATCGCCAAATTCCAGTTCTGCATTCCTTATATCTGCGTGACACCACATCTCTGATATCAATTTGATGATGTTTTGATCAACACATCAAATTTGTTTACCAAACTCTTAGCATTGGTGTATATGCAAGTATACATGCACCTGTTCCTATTCTTAGCTACCCTAACATAACCCATGTGTTTACCTGTACCAGAATGACTCCCAGCAGTCTCTGAAATACTTCGCATCTTGTTTTCCAGGCTGTTGATCATTCAAATAGAAGCAGCGCAAGAATCACTTTTACCTCTGTCAGCGGCTACTGTTAATCTATTAGTCCTTGTACCCCCCCAAGCTAGCAGTTTTCCGACCCACCTAACACTGTCTCGATAGCAACATATCGTATTGTGAATGGTATTTCATTATGGAACTTAGAATGGAACAGGCATTCAGTGTTTTATGAAACACTCATTCTAAAACACTGATGAATCCAATATATTTCTATTTTAGAAGATTTAGGAGGGTGGTTGGCCTGTATCCCTAAAATCCACTCATGCACATCTTGATGGTAAGCCCTGTTATGTCACTTTGGTGGCAATGAAACAGAGGGGTTCTCTTCAGCGTGGAAGCAGAGGGTGCTAAGAATCTCTGGGTACGACCA
Organism: Mastigoproctus giganteus; assembly: GCF_048544385.1. NCBI lineage: Eukaryota > Metazoa > Arthropoda > Arachnida > Uropygi > Thelyphonidae > Mastigoproctus > Mastigoproctus giganteus. The sequence continues at coordinate 243,473,014 of NC_143578.1, forward strand.
GGCTGCCATGCACAGAAACTGAACTTGGCCTGTTACAACGTAAGATTGCTCATCAGTGAAGATAGGATATTAGAACTGAAGAAGGAATTAGAAAATGCGAATTGGAATATCATCTGCTTGGCTGATACAAGAAGAAATTAATCACTTATAAGTTTATCAAGTGGAAATCTGCTGTACACCAATGGAAACAGTGAAAAGGAGCAAAGGTGGAGTTGGCCTTCTGGTCCATAAAGATATAAAAAACAACATTTTGGAATTCAAAAGTACATCAACAAGAGTTTCAAGACTACTACTCAGAATTTCTAACTAAAGGTTATAATGATATATGCACCAACATCAATCCATGATGAGAGGTTGAAGAAATGTACACTGAAATTGAGAAACTTGTAGATGAACAGAAAACTCACGCCATTATTATGGGTGACTTCAATGCTAAGGTTGGAAAAGAGACAAAACAGTAATGAACACGTTTTTCAAGAAAAGGGTGAACAGAAAGTGGACACGAGAGAGAGAGCCCAAATGGATTAACAACTAATGAAATCGACTTCATCCTCGCTAACAGAAGATATATTGTGAACGATGTTACCATCCTGAACAAGGTAAATGTTGGAAGTGATCACAAAATAGTAAGATGCACACGATATAGATAAAAGAAATGAAAAAACTGACTCGAATAAATACAAAGGCATTCTGAGATAACAGAAGAGGAGAAAAAACAGTATGCACTGGAACTTAACAAGTTTGAGCTTCTGAAGACCTTTCAGGACGAAGATATCAACAATTTTCTAAAAGTGATAAAGCCTGAAAAACCTATAGGTAAAAAGAAATCCAAAAGAAGAAAAATTTAGTCAAGAAACACTTATCATGAACCAAAGATGACAAATGAAAAGAAAGATAAACATTGACAAGGGCAAAATTGAATATACTGAGTTAGCAAAGCCATTAGAGAGACTTAGAGAAGATATAAGATTTAACGGAAGAAAAGTATAACAAGCATTAAGAGAAAACAAAGAACTTAAATGCGCACTAATAGAGAAAGACAAATGATACTGAAACTGAAGAATAGCAATGGTGTACTTATAAATAGCAGAGAAAGCATAATTCAAATAGCAGAAAACTACTATAAAGTTATATATAAGGAGCGAGGAAATGATGCAAGCACTGGGGAAGATGGATCGTGTAAATTTATCTTGCTAATCTGTGCAAAATATTCTTCCAATTTTGATGTATCATTTAATTTTGTTAATTGGTCATGTAATAAATGCAAATTTTTACTTTTATAGCCTATGGGTAATATTCCTCTTATTTTCGCTTATTAGAATCGCCATTTAATAGAATTAAAACTCAATTTACAAATGTGAACTTACCCCATTAGCATTAGTAGAGGCATAAGATGCAAGAAAGCAAGCTTATGCAGCATCAGCCAAAAAAAAAAAAAAAAAAAAAAAACCTCTCATTTCGCCCCTCCGTTCATTCCAAATACCTGTTCAGTTCAGCCTTAAATTTATTTAGGCTATCAACTTCCACAACAAAAGATGGAACGGAGGGGTGAAATACAACACATACAATATACCCGTTATCCTCCCCGATAAGGTAAAACACGCATTGAAGGAAACGAAGAATCAGAAAGCGCTGGGTGAAAATGAAGTTACCATAGAGTTGTTAAAATCAGGAGGAAGAGACACGATACAGAAACTAGCAAGACTCTTCACAAAATACATTAAGGAAGGCATGATGCTAAGGAGTGGAATAATGTAATCATAATTTTGCTGCATAAGAAAGGAGATAAATCAGAAATTGGAAATTACAGACTAATTAGCTTGCCCCATATCTTGTGAACAATTTGTTGTCCCACATCTTCTACAAGTTGTTCTCAAGGGTCGTTACTCACAGATTAGAAAGAATACTTGATGAGAATCAACCGAAAGAGCAAGCTGGCTTCAGGATATGATTCTCAACTATGGATCATCTTCATGTAATATCGCAGTTAATGGAGAAAGCAAATGAATATAAAACACATTATATTAGCATTAAAATATATTAGCATTAGTTGAGGCATATGTTGCAAGAAAGCAAGCTTATAACAGCATCAGTCAAATAAAAAAACCCTTCCAAATTCACCCATCCGGTCATTCCAAATGTTTGTCTAGTTCAGCCTTAAATTTATTTAAGCTATCAACTTCCACGGCAACAGATGGAAGTCTGTTCCAACAATCAATCACCCACTGGCTAAAGGCAAACTTCCGCACATTTCAATCACTCGCTTGGCTAAAGGCAAACTTCCGCACATCTATTCTACAACAATCTTTCCTCGATTTGAATCTGTGCTCCCTCAGGTTCTGAGCATGCGGAAGTATCCCATCAGCACTGAACCTGCTCAAACCATTCAAGGCCTTATACACTTTTATCAGATCATCTCGCAGATGCCTAGGCTCCAGATGCTGCAACTTGCAGAACTTAAGCCTTTCTTCATAAGCGCACCCCTTTGTTCCTCTCAACAATCTTGTTGCCCTTCTCTACTCATTCTAGCAACTCTACATCCTTCCTAAAATGAGACCTCCAGACCTGTATACAGTACTCAAGGTGTTGCCTGACCATTGCCTATATAAAGGGATAATCACCTTGTCTCTGCTAGCAAAGTTATATTTTTTTTATCACTGACAAAACTCCATGACCTCCTTTGGCAGCCCATCTGCTCTGAGAACTTCATATCTAACTGCACAAGGTCTTTTTCATTCTCCACCTCCCTGAGTGTAGTCCCACACAGTTGGTACGTTTCTCTTGGGTTACTGCTACCCATATGGAGTACTTTGTCAATGTTTAACTTCAGTTGCCACTTCTCAGCCCATCTGCCTAACTTTTCTATATCCTGTTGCAGTAGCATACTGTCTTTACTGTCATTAACAACCCTACCAAACTTTGTATCATCTGCAAACTTGGACATTAAATCTGATTTACCTTCATCAATATCATTGATAAATACACAAAACAACAATGGGCCCAGCACCGAACCCTGGGGGACTCCCCTAACAACATTAGTCCACATAGAGCAGTGTCCATTTATTACCATTCTCTGGCAGCTCCCACTCAACCATCCCTTTATCCATTGCAGTAACTTGCCCTTAATGTTATACTGCTCCAATTTGTACAGCAGGCTTCCATGTGCAACAGTATCAAAAGCTTTCCCGAAATCCAAGTATATGATATCAAAATTATTTTTTGCATCCAGTTCCATTGTGACCATATTGTAGTATCCAATCATATTGGTCCAACAAGACTTCCCCTTAACAAACCCATGCCGTGTCTGAACTATTACTGCTGTCATGTGTAGGTGATCCTGTGTGATTTCTTTAACCAGTGACTCCATTATTTTCCCCAGAATAGAAGTTAAATTAACAGGTCTATAATTATTTGTCACCCTTTGAATCTCCTTTGTGAATTGGGGATATTTGCATATCCAGTCCATGGGGACCTCCTGACTCTAAGGATGCTCTCATAATTATGGCTAAGAGTTTTACTTCCCTTGCTGCCTCCTTCAATATAACTAGATAGCTTCCATCTGCCCCAGGTGCCTCTTTTATGTTTATCTTCAACAATTTCTCTTCCACTTTGCTCTCTGTCATTACAAAATCACTTATCTCCCTGTTAGAGTTTGATAAACGTTTGGGTTAATGTCAGACCTCTTCTGGATAGCCAAATTTTCCGGATAATCGAACATAAGGTAAGATTAAATAAATTTTGTTATAATGTATTACGGTAAAAGAAAAAGACTTTAAATGTCGTAAAATTTTTTTTTAAAATCTTTAAATATCATGTTCGATTGTTTTTGTTTCGTTTGTTGTGACTTTTTTTTTTGCTACTAAATCAAGTTCCTTAACAATACCACTTTGATTATATCACATTCTTCCAGTTTTTCTGCCCATTCTAGTGCTGTTTCTTTCTTTTCATTGACATTTTACTGTAAAAAAACTGAGAAAAATAATAAATTGCACAGTTTCGGGCTAACATTATTCTTACTGAATCTGGAGCTAAACTAAACATAACATGAAATGAAAAAAAAAAAAAAAAAAAAAAAAAAAATGCTATGGAAAATTGGGTTCACAGAAGCGAATGACTAAACTCTATCACTCATGGTTTCCTAATCCAACATTTAACCAGATATAAGAAGTAAAAAAATCAATAGAAATATTCTTGTAACAATAACCATTTGTCGCAAATACTACCATTAATAAAAAAAAAAAAGTAGTAAAATCAGCCTTTCAAATTATTCCAGATAACCAATGTTTTATTGTATGCGAGAACGCTACCTTCTTTATTAGACTAGACAGAGAGAATAGCAAATTTAAAATTGAGAAAGGAGTTCGACAAGAGACGATATCTCCAAAGCTGTTTACTGCTGCCTTTGAGGAAGCATTCAGGAGATTAAACTGGTTGCAGAAAGGAGTGAATGGAGAGTACCTAAACCATTTACAATTTGCAGATGACATTATTATCATAAGCCATGATCCCAAAAAATTAGAGGAAAATCTTAATCAGTTTTGCAGTTAGTAAGGATTTCGGACTAAAGACTGAATATGGCTAAAACAAAAATAATGATGAATAAGTATGCCACAGAAAGGGATATAATGATTGAAGGAGCAGTAATTGAAAAGGTGGAGTCATACTTATCTGGGACAAGTCATTAGCTGTAATAATGATAAATAGCTGCAAGTCAAGAGAAGAATAAATTTTTGGATGGATAGCATTCAGGAAATATAGTCACATACTGAGGAGCAATATCCCAATTTGTCTGAAACGTAAAATAATGAACCAATATATACTCCCACCATGCCATGCAAGTGAAACTTGGGCACTCAACAAAAGAATGGAAGAGAAGCTGAAAACCACACAATGAAGAATGGAACGAATTATATTAGGAATCAGATTGTCAGATAAGAAGAGAAACACATTACGCAGCCAACTCAAATAAAGAACATTCTTATCAAAACTAAAGAACCGAAATGGTCTTGGCAGGACACAGCTCGAAGACATGACGACAGGTGGACTATGAAAAAAACAGAATGGTACCCAAGGGGAACTAAAAGAAAACCCAGAAGACAACAGAGATGGATAGATGAAATTCACAAGTTCGTGGGTAGTAAATGGATGGCCATTGCACAAAACAGAAGGGACTGGAAATTTGCTGGCAATGCCTTCATCCTGTAGTGGATTGAAAATGGCTGATGACGATTTTATTATGGAGAGTCCATTGTAAAGTGAACCAATCATAAAACGTGGGTCCACTGTATTTCAAATTCCAAAGAAAAATAAAATGCAGACAACGAATACTCTTATATTAATAATTTAAAATGTCTCATTTCACAAAACTCTGCTGCCAGAGTTGCATGAAATCATGAAAATCAAGGTTCACACTTACACCATTTTGGGAAAAATACAATTTGTTCATAATTTCTTTTTTTAAGAACTGAATTAGAAAACAGCAGTTAAAATATTACAAAACTGTTATAAAAAAATCAAGTGCAGCCACACAGATATTTGCATTATTAAACATAATACAGTTCTTTACTTAAAAATGGCTCCATATAAATTGTCTGAATTTCGTACACACTTCTTTTACCAAACCGAATATTATATGAGGGGAAAAAAATCTACTGAACTCAATATTATAAAAGTGTTTTTATTAACTATATGAATATTTTTACATTTCAGAGTTTGTTTTCTACTACACTGCACTACATCATTGGACAACCTGAGTGAAAGCGGGACAAACCTTTTTGATTTTGTTCTTTTCTTTACATAATTATGCTCATCTGTTATAGCAATATACATACCATGAAATCCATCTGCAATTATTCATCCTATAATGATACAATATGATGCCACCATATATTCTGAATAATTAATCTTTCAGTTTTAAGAGGAAGACATTTTTCATTTTTGATTGAAATAACATGCATATAGCATTCTAATAAATGTGGAAGACAAACTAATAAATGTGGAAGTATTTTAAGGTATGAGATATTCTTGCAGTAAAACAAAAATGGGTTATATGTGGTATTGCTACTATGGCCTCCAACTTGACAAAATGTGAACTGCATCATCCTTTCTCACTGGCTCATTTCTGCTTGCCATAAAAAGGGCTAGTATAAAAGCACTGCCTCCTATTTTTGGTTAAGAAATATGTCCTTTAGTAGACTAAGCAGAGGATTACATGGGAAACATTTTGAGGATGACAACTGCATAATGAAGGTTATTGCACTTGACAAGGATATGTACATCTTTATAAAAAAACATTGTATATTTCTTGAGAAAGGAAAAAAGAAAAACTAGAAGGCATTATTTTCATACTGATCCTTGTATACTTAGACATCTAAATGCAAGTACTTGAACTATATAAATTTCTAATAAAATTTTAGGGCAGAAAACCTCAAATTATGAAAAGTTCAAACTATGATGTTGTTAGTGCAATTGCATCATTACTACATAGTTGAATTTTTAAGACTAAGTACATTAGGCATAATTGTTATAACATCATATTGTGAAATCCTTCAGTGAGTTGCCTTGCTATTATACTTCAAATAAGTAACGCTTCCCCATTAGAGAAGTCTGCTGTTACTTATTCTGCTGAGGATGTACCACCACCTATATGGCACCATTTCAAAAGTTACTTGACCTCTCATTGGCAGACTGTACATTTCTCTAATGAGAAAGTGTTACTTATTCAAAGTCTAAAAGGAAGGCAACTCATGAAGGATTTCACAATATGATATGTTATGATAATACTGGTGCCTAATGTACAAACTTAGGTTTGTCTTAAAAATTCAACTATGTAGTAATGAAGCAATTGAACAATGTCATAGTTTGAGGCTTTTGCCCTAAAATTTTTAGTCTGACAAGCACATTTTGGGATCTCTCACATTGTGTAAAGAAATCACAACTGGGACTGGGTTGTCAGCTCTTTACACAATGTGAGAGATGCCAAAAGGCATTTGTCAGACTAAAAATTTAGATGAGAGGCCAAATATCTTCAAAATAGTGCTATCTGGGTGGTGGTAGTATTCAACTGAGAATAAGTAACAGCAGACTTTGGGGAGGGGGGGAAGTGTTACTTATTTAAAGTATAAGGCAACAACTTGCTGTGAAGGGTTTCACAATATTAGATGTTATAATAATGATGCCTAATGTACAAACTTTAGTTTATCTTAAAAATTCAACTACATATTAATGATGCAATTTCATTAACTATTTCTTAAGTTTCTAAAATAACATTAGCTATTTCTCTAAAATCTTTAATTTCAGCAAGCTGATTATTCAGGTTATGTACAAGAACAACCACCAAAAAACAATATATACAATTTAATATTCATAACAAAAACAAGGCTAGCCTCTCAGTAATATTTGACTATCTACAGATTAGCTTTTTTTTTTTTTTTTTTTTTTAAAGATTTCTGTCCTGTAATGCAGTTTTATTTAACTGTTGCTTGTATGACAGAGTGACTTGAAAGAAAAAATATTAGAAAATAATGAAGTCTGAAAGTTATCAAATTTACATGAATAAATTACATCCCCCCCCATTTATTTTGGAAATGGGAGTGTATAAAATGTGTAGCAAGATTCTCTCTGCAATTGTAGCAATTATTTTTCATGTTCCCCACTAATGAATGCTTACAAGCTTTTCTTTGTACAGTAGAGCAGTGGTTTCAACCGGGGTGCAACAACAACATTCCAGAGATGCCATGAATTTGGGTTTAAGTTAAACTTATTTTTTAAAAAAATGTTTATTTCATTATAAAAAGCTGTAAGTTATCTTTTTAATTTTGCGGTGATATATAATTGATGTTTATTTAGTACCTCTATATAAAGAATAAAATTATTATATATATATAATTTGTATTATAAATTGCAATTTTGTTTATAGTTATATTAGTGTAATAACTATCATATAACAGATTTTTTAATATTATATATATATATATATATATATATATATATATATAGAGAGAGAGAGAGAGAGAGAGAGAATCAGATCTAACAGGCAGAAAATCGAGTAGGGTGCCACAAAATAAAATAAATTAGTTAGGGGTGCTATTATTAAAAAAATGGTCAAAAACCACTGCAGTAGAGCCTCATAAATTCAGCATTCAAAAATCTGGCACTAAAAGTCTTATAATTCACCAAGTGCTGCTGTTGCTTCAGCTATTGTAAATTATGACCACAGCATTATAACCTCCTGAAGTAGTGTTTCCCAGTCTGAATCAAACTCCATGATATGTCTTTCATATTTTTATTTTATTTTAAGAATATAATGCTAGAAACCACATTATTAACTTTCCTGTGTTCATTTGTCAATTGCATCCTTGGTTCTTTAACCTATCACTCACTTGTGGTTGCCAGAGCAACAGCCATAATAGAATCATATTCCAAGCTTTGTAAGTTTAAAAAAAAACCATTATAGAGGAGCCTGATTAACAATAAACTATCCAATCATATGAGTGTGACATCAGGAAATGCACTACTTTGGAAAGCTAAAGGAAAATTAGCTGTGATCATATTTAAAAAATTATATTAATAATTAATTTCATTAACATAAATTCATAGTATGGCTTTTTTTTTTTTTTTTTTTTTAAACTTAAGACTCAGAATGCAAAAGGCTTATGAAAGTTTCCTGAAGTTAAAAATATGCTACAACTGCTATAGTGGTAACTTTGCTTCACTGCTTTGTTAGAAACACAGTAGGTCTTTAGAAAAAGTCACAATGGAATTAATGCTGTTTGCACTTTACAGCACAGTATTAGGCTTCTAAATTCAATAAAGATTAAGCCCCAATGTTACCAGTTTTACAAGTTCTTCTGTATAGTCAATTTACAGTTTGTAAAATTTATTTACCCATTGATATTTATTATCTGCTATTTAACTATATTTTACAGGAAATTAGTTAAATGTACATAACAGTTTTATTTTTTCTTGATCATGTAACATTAAAAGAAAAAACATTACCTTGAGAGAAAGAATATTGCTGCAAAGTTATAATTTTAGAGTGTGAAATTCTAACTTTGCAATAATAAAATTTAAACCACAGGTTTTGTTCACAAATCCATAAAAAACAGCAGCAGATATTCTCTAACCATTCACTAAAATGAACGCACATATGCAATACTTGAACAACACTGCCAATGAATACTTCTGGAAAATATAAACATAAATTTTGTAAATTTTTTTTGATAATAGTATACATCATTGCATTCTATTTTCAAAATCGGCTCAACACCAGAGCCCATGCTCAATCAGAAAACATGAATCCTCAACATGACAACATCAGCAGAAATCTCCAATCCACACAGGAAGTAGTTATTGTAGGTGAGGCTACTGTCAGACAAACAGGAAATTTATTGCATAAAAAGGATAGATGAAATATGACCAAGGTGCGTCTACGAGGGCAAAAGTTAATAACATCATAGAGAACTATCACCTTTTAAGGACACAAAAGGTAATATGTTATACAAGTTGATACTAATGATATTAAGAAGAGATCTGAGGATTTAATCATCATGTACTGGACAATAATGAGCAAAAGCTGCATTAGGATTAATTTTGAAAGTGCCTGCAATTCTGTCCAGACACAAGAGGGAGTACATGAGAGCAAGCAAGGCTCATGGGATAGTAATTTTCTCAGCATGGTCTCTGTACTTGTTACCAGGAGAGACTGTTTTTACAGAGATGAGATACACTTAAATAAAAGATGCAATAATATTTGTTGATGCTATTGAAATGTTAGGTGGGTTGGGAAACTGCTGGCTTGAAGTAAGGATGGACTAATATATTACAAACACTTAGGAGGGATAGACTAATTTATTGGTCTATCCTCCTACAGAGCAAGATAAATTAATAAGTTAAGTCTGTTCTGTGCTTCTACTGGGACATGCAGCAGCCTCCCAAACAAAATTCTGGGGATTCCAATACCTACAAGGGTCCTCATGGGAGAAACAGGTACCTGGGGGGGGACAAAGAGCAAAAACAGGTGTACATACATGCACAATGCACCATTGCACCATGAATTTCAAGTACAGCCACTCTCCGGTTAATGCAATACTCGACTTTACGTAAGCGTTTGCCAGCCGGTGCAAACTTAAAAAAATCGTGGAAACATATTTTGCATCCCGTAGGAATAAATGGTGGTATTGTGAAAATATAGTAATGTGAACCCAATAACACATTGTTTTTGTTTTTTTTTTGGTAATTCGTTTCAAGACCTTGGAAGTTGAAATTTTCGCTATATGACTAAGCTATTTATCTCTCTAAAAGGTCATTTTTATAATGGAAATTGTGCTACACTTTCATCGTTATCCTATGTTCCGTTATAAGAATCGATTTTGAACGCCTTTGTGATATTCTTCTAAAACACATTTGTGGAGGTCACTATCATAAAAGAATAAAAACAATTTGCACTTTCCAGTTTATTGGGCTTTTCTGTTAGAGCAATCTATTATAAATGGGTAGTAAACTCGATCTTATTGCATTTTCGATAATACCGATAACTGGAATTGTGTGGGTTTTTATGTTACGGTATTATGGTGAAATGAGTTCCCCTTCACTGAAATCTTCAATCATATAAAAAACAAATAAATTTTCAGAATCTTCTCTTCATTCCTATTTACTTATTACAATGGTGAAGGGAAAGGGACCAACGGAAAGTGCAAATGCTGGTAGTCCTAGGAAACAAAACAAAATTGATTTAGAAATGAAGATGAAGTATGAAGCAGGACAAGGTTTGTCATCTATTGCATGGAATTAGATCTTGCTGCTTCAAAAGTGAATACTATTTTATGGGACAGTGTGTGTATAAAAGAACATGTTAAAGGATCAACACATTTAAGATCAACAGTGATCAGAAAACTGCGTTCAGGTGGTATATTGAAGATGGAAAATTAATAATATGGATGGAAAATCAGATTCAGAAGTTAGCGGCCCTGAGTCTAATGACCATTCAAGCAAAAGCAACAAGTATTTATAAAGATATTAAGGATAAATATGGTGAACCCCAAGCCAAGTTCGTGGGCAAGCAACGTATGGTTTAATAGGTTCAAGCATCGCGCTGGTTTCCAAAACATTAAAGTATGAGGAAGTCGCTAGTGCCGATTCTGCAGATGCAGAGAAATTTTGTGATGCATTAGAAAAAACCCCTTCTAAATTTCCACAGTCCTCAACTTCCACAGCGACGTGCTTATCAGCTGGAAAGTTAATTCTGGCAACAATGCTCGAAAGGTAAAACTTGCTGATGTTATGCCTGTCTCCTCTCTCTTTTTGTAATTTTGTACACTTGTAATTTTTTGTAAAAAAAAAAAAAATTGTAATTTTATAAAAAAATTGAATAAATAATTCTATTTACATGTTCGTTGAACATTTCTTTTTTGCTTCAATCAAATTTGCGAGTGCTGCATAAGCATTTAGGGAAATTCTGACTTACATAGAGTTCCACAAAACGCAACCCTTACGTAAGTCGGGGAGTGGCTGTACTAATTAAGTCATCAAATGTAGACATTGAGGGATATAGGAAAAGTGGTGACAATCAGATATAGGGAAAGCAAAATTTGAATATGGAACAGTGGATTATGTTCTTAAGAAGCAGTAAACCTAGTTGATTGAGGCAGCAAGTGCAATATTTTGTCAGTGTGACAATCACTGGGAAACAAAAATGAGATTAGGAGTATGTTACAGGCCAAATGACTGTGATTGAAGGGGGGGGATTTTAAATTTCCAGCTATTGACTTGAACATGTGGACTGGTCACTCTCACAATAGCAAGACTTTTCTGGTGACCTTTAATATGGTCACTAGAAAAAGTCTTACTACTCTTGCTATTGCTTTCTCTATCCTATTATATAAAGATAGGATAATGACCACATTAGAGAGAAAAAGCAATACTCTCTTGATCACTAGTAGTGCTCTTAATGCATTAGGAATCTCCACATAAAGGAACTACTATGTGGCAGTGCTCATAGTGTATTTGATGTGGGATCTACTAAAAGATATGTCAAAGATAAAAAGGAGGGATTTTGCTTTTGTAAAGGTGGTTATAACAGCCTTAAGAGTTTTTAAATTCTTTTCAGTGGGATCAACTGATGATATTGCCAAAATGCAAACTTTAAATGGGAAGCATTATGGGAAGTAATTGTAGAAACTACTAAGCTTTTTATACCAAGAGGTACTTGCTCAAGGTTTTATACAAATGGGATGTCATATAAATTTAGTAGATTAGTGTAAAAATACATAGGATGATGATAAATTAGTATTAGTATTGACAAATGATGCAAGAAATCAAACTTATAATATAGCATCAGCAAAAAAAAACAAAACTACCACCTCATCCATCCATCTCCTCCAAGAATGTCTAGTTTTTAATTGAATTTATTTAAACTACCCACTTCCACAACAGATGGAAGTTTGTTTCAGCAATAATTAACCACCACCACCTGCTGGCTGAAAGGCAAACTTCCGCACATCTCCTGCAACCACCCTTTCTCAATTTGAATTTATGCCCCCTCATGTATAGTCTCAGCCAGAGGAAGAATACCATCAACAGTGAGCTTACTTAATCCATTCGAGGTCTTAAACACCTCAATCATATCACTCGTAGGTGCCTAGTTTCTAGATGCTGCAATTTGCAGAACTGAAGCCTTTCTTGGTAAGAGTACCCTTTTGTACCCTTCACCAATCTCGTTGTCCTTCTCTGCAACCATTCTAGCAGATCTACAATCTTCCTAAAATGACGTATTGTAGTACGGTTCTAGGAGCTTCGGTGACTAAGGCCATATTACCCCATGTATATTGTCTGTAAATTGCAAGAATGCTGAGGTTGATTTTCTCTGCTGGATGAAAAATCATGCTACCCTCACCTGAGACTGACAAAGTCAGCCATGTTGTGAAAAGGCCCATAAAATTCCTCCCTTCATTGATAGGACTTCAACTCAGGTCTTTCCCACCCAGTGTGTGGAGAACAGTGATTCTACCAACTGTGCTACACTTGAGAGTCCCTAAAACAAGGCCTTCACAGACCTGCATACAGTATTCAAGATGTGGCCTAAACTTCCTTATCTTTGATAGAAAAGTTCCTTTATATTCTTGACAAAACCCCATGGGCTGTCCTGGCAGCCTGTCTGCATTGCTCAGAGAACTTCATATCTGACTGCACAATTACCACCAGGTCCTTTTCATTCTCCACTATACTGACTATAGCACTACACAGTTGGTATGCTAACCTGGGATTATTGCTACCCATATGCAGTAACCTTGCAGCATTTTCCAATATTAAGCTTCAATTGCCATTTCTCAGCCCATCAGCCTAATTTTTCTAGATCTTGAATTAGCTTACCTTGATTGCTGTCAGTTTGTTTGTTTGTTTGTTATTTGGTTTTTAGGAGCATTAGGAACTAAGGCCATATTGCTCCGGGGATATGCGGTGGTCATTCCCTGACCTTTCCACATCTTCCGTATTTGGTGGTCACGGGCTCGAACCCCGGTCTAATAAATAAGCGTGTGCTACGCAGCACTTCTCCTGCCCACCCGGCTACGAAGGCACCTATTGCTGTCAGTAACCACCCTGCCAACCCTGTATCATCTGCAAACTTAGACTTTAAGCATGATATCTTAGACTAATTATCAAGGAGCACAGAAACCAACAGTAAGTACAAACTAATCTGCAATTTCATCAATAAGGGTGCTAGGCAAGCTAAGGCAGGTTCTGAGAAATCTTTGGTTAAGAGATGGGAATATCTGAAGTTAACTAAGTCATAAGTGGGAGCTATATGAATTTGTGATACCTGAGAAGAATGTGGAAGAGAAGGCACCTAGGGCTTAATGTAATTTATTTTTTAATATAATTGGATAATATTATCCAATATTTAATATAATTTGATAAATATATTAAATACTGCTGTATGAATTGGACTGCACGGAACCGAGGCAAATTTCTGCTACAGATAAAGGGATGATTGAGTGGCAGAAGACAAAGATTGATTATCTATAGGCACTGTTCTTGGATTGCTCAGGGGTTCAGTGCTGGGCCTATTGTTGTTTTCTATATTTATTAATGATATTGAAGAAGGCATGTCAAGCTTATTGTCTAAGTTTGCAGATGATACAAAGTTCAGCAGGGTGATGAATGACAGCAATCAAGGCATACTACTGCAATGAGACCTAGAAAAATTGTACTGATGTGCTGAGAAGTGGCAATTGAGATTTAAAATTGATAAGTGCAAGGTACTTCATATGGGCAGCAATAATCCCAGAATAACATACCATACTCAAGGTGGTGGAGAATGAAGGAGACCTAGGGGTAACTGTACAGTCTGACATGAAGTTTCTACCAGCAGTTCAGATGGGCTGTTAGAACAACTCACTGGGTTTTGTCACTGATATATAGGAATTTTGCCAGTGGGGATAAGGAGGTGATTACACAATTATATAAGGTTAGTCTGAATCTTAAGTAGTGCAAACATATCTGGAAGCCAAGTTTTAAGAAAGGTGTGGATCTTTTGAAATAGGTACAGAGAAGAGCAACAAGATTAAATCATTAACTACTCTTGTTGCTCTTCTCTGAGAATAGTCAAAAGGGTTATCTTACCATAAACGACTTCAGTTTTGCAAATTTTAGCACTTGCTAAAATTTGCACTTGCAGGGGAGACCTGATTCACGGCTTCAAAAGGATTGAGTAAACTAAATGATGGCATTTTTACTCTTTCACAGACAACAGGCAGAAATTTAATTTGAGGAAATATGGTTGCAGGATAGACACTGTTTTGCATGAAAGATTGCAGTACAAATTGGACAGACTTCTACTTGGCATTGTGAAAGTAATAGTAATACTAATATTTACCATATAGTGCAAGGAAGCCATAAGCTTTTTCTATACTGGCAAAAAAAAAACAAAAAAAAAAAAAAAACCCACAAGTATATAAGAAAATACAAATTATTTGTTTCTCTCCTCACACAGGTAACTATCCAGTTGACAATGTCTTTTTTCAGATGAGGTCACCATATTTGAACACAGTATTCCAAATGTGGTCTTACTATTGCCTTATACAATGGGATTATGATCTCCCTATCTTCACAACATAACATTCAATAAATCGAGAGGACACCGTGGGCTTTCCTGGCTGCCTGTTTACACTTTTCAAAACTGCCTGTATTGTAACTCCCAGATCCCTTTTCTCCTCCACTGTTTTTAATTCAACCACACCAAGTGTATAATTTATTTATGGGTTGCTATTTTTTTTTTCCCCCCAAGTGGATGGTTTAAAGTGTAAGTGGATGGTTTAAATAAATTTAAGGAAGAATTAGAAGGGAATTGAAATATCAGATTAGGTAGTAGGTTTTTTTTTTTTTTTTTTTTTGTTGTTAGTTGTGCTGTATAAGTTTGTTTCTTTGCATCATTTGCCACTACTAATATTAATACTAAATTATCAAATAATTTCAATGCCTATGCTGAAATACAACTCCACAGCCTTTACTACTTTAATTTGTTGTGTATGCCATATCAGTATTTGATGTAGGTTGCTTAGTAAGTTTTGTTTCAAAGCAATGTTATGTACATTCATTTTAATGATTATGACTGTGTGAGCTACACAAACATTTCAAAACGAAAAAGTAAAATTTTTTTGATCCATGATAATCAAAGAAACATGATTTCTCATCAAAAACTACACTATTTGTAAATTAAGTATACAAATGGATATTAATCTCTAAAAAATTTGATAGGTCAAGACCCAATCAGAAAAGTGAAAGAGCTGCTATTCTGCAGTTTTATTTTAAATATAAACAACTGTGACAGCATGCGGATCTTTATCACAGTAATGCACTTCTTCCTCTATAAATAAATACTGTCACTTGTTTTAAGAGCTGAATGAGCATAAAGAGTGATATATGAGCCAAAATCATAACTATAAAAGGAAGATAAAAACTATTAAATTATTTTTCTTCAAGAAACAAAAGTGTTAGGAAAAATTTGATTGCCTGATTTTTTGATTATATTTTACAAAACAAATGCAATTATAATAATAATCTGCCTTCCATTTAGAGTTTCTACATATTTTGCTAACAATAGCTTGCCTATGTAGTAAGTAACCTGTTATTTTTATACAAACCTTGTCACACGCATTTATCGAAGTAAATGAATACTTCATTTTCTCTTTTTTTACCTCTAAAGTTTCACTTTAACACTTTGTAATTTCTTTAAATAAGTTTCATGATGATACATGGTTGCCAGAAGACCATCTTCATTTAAAGGACTGTCATCTGCTCCATAAAACAAACTTTGACCACTCAGCGTGGTCATTTTCCCACCTAAGGCACTAAGTAGAGCATTACCAGCACAGATGTCCCATTTCTTTATAAGAGTTACATGAATGTATACTGTAGCATTACCCTGGATTACTTGCAATGTTTTGTATCCTGAAATGGAAAAATCAAAAATGTAATATTATACAGTTAATTATTTTCTCTTTCTTTTGAAATAAAAACTAGTGCCTAGCCAAATATAAAAATTTTCATATGATTTAACATTTGATAACATTCTAAATAATGTGTAAATAAATGATATGTGGTATAAAATTGGAAATTAATGAAATGAAACACTTTTTTACATAATTTTTTTGGCAAATTAATTTTTACTTTTTGATGCCCCCTGTAGCATAGGCAAACTTGAATAGGTACATCTTGTGCTGATAGGTGCATGCACCAACAACAATATCACTTATCAACAAGACACCATACCAAATATAAAATCAATACATCTATTTTCAGCTAGATGATGTTCTGAAACCTCTTTTTTTGTTTAGTGTTTAAGACAACAAATAAAATTCTTGGTACTAGAGCTTGTGTGTGAGTTTCAGTAGTTACAAATCTGTAAATACTGGCATTATATAATGCCATGTTCCAATACACCAAAATTAATTTACCAGAAAAATTATGCGTGTGAAAAAAAAAAAAAAAAGTGTGCTTCATTTCATTAACTTACTCTTTTACTTTTTTGTGATACAAGTCGCTCAGAAATACGCTGATATGTTTGTTTCGAGTGTTTTGGGACTGATGGCACTACACCTGACAGATGTAAAACTTTCTTCTTAATTTATAGAAGCAGTTTATCGATTTCTCAAATTGTACTTGGAGTGTACTAATATTTCATTTTTTCTTAATGGATTGCAATACAGTCAGTTCTCGCTTTACGAGTTCCTGGGTTTACGAGTTTTTTTCCCCCAAGTATCAACAAAATCGAAAATGTGAACATTAATTGCAAAAAATGAATGTTAAACATTCATAAATATCGCATTCCAAACCACGTGCATAGCTATACAATACAGTGTACCCCGTTTTACGTATTAATCAGTTCCAGAGATACCATCATATCGTTAAAATATCGTAATGTGAACCCAATAACACATTTTTTTTGGTAATTTGTTTCAAGATCTAGAAAGTTGAAATTTTGCCGTATAACTATCTCTCTAAAATATCATTTTTAGGTGACGAGCGTGACATTAAGGCCATATAAAAGGTCGTGAGTGGGGTTTGTAAACTGTATTAGTTACCAATTCAAATCATTAAAATGCACTACCCTCTCATCGTTATCATATGATCCTTTATAAGAATCAATTATGCCTTTGTGATATTTTTCTAAAGCACATTTCTGGAGGTCACAACCATAAAACAATAAAAACAATTTGAACTTTCTGATTTATTCTGGCTTTTCTGTTACTGCAAGCAATTATAAACGGGTAGTAAACTCGATATTCTTGCATTTGCAAAAATGCCGATAGCTGGAATTGTGTGGTTTTTTTTACTTTATTATGGTGAAATGTGTTTCTTCTTTACTGAAATCTTCAACAGTATAGAAAACATAAATAAATTTTCAGAATCTTCTCTTCACTCCTTTTTTTTAAAGCTTCGTAAACTTGTTACTCCACGTAAATCTTGTAGTTGCAATTTGTGTGTGCCATTAAAAAATGCTTATGCATGCAATCGTGAAATTTATAATTAAAAGAGAAGACTATCTTGGAAACAAACGCCTCTTGAAACATTTCTGAAGGCGACGACTCCTTGTGCAACAAACCAGCGAGTGCCGAGCCAATAATGAGTGATCAACGAGTGTGCATTTAGTCGATGATGAAGAATAAACATTCTTTAACATTTGTAAGTCGTAAATGATTTCTTTATTATTATAATTTGCTTGATTTTACAGGATATGTTTTCATTTCTTTCGATAAATCAATCATTGTTTAAACAAACTAATTAGCTAACTAATTTCATTGTTGAGAACGTAACCCCTATTTTTAACTTTGTTTTATGTGTGCGTGCAAGGAACAAATTTAACTCGTAAAGTCGAGAACTACCTGTACTTATTGTATGCATTTTTTTAGTTTTTAATAAAAAAAATGTTTGCTGCATATTTTAAACCTTTTATTTTCAAAAAAAATAAAAATAACTGCTGAAAATTAAAAAATATTATAGGCAAAAAACATAAAGATGAAGTTATTAGCCTCTTCCATTTTCCAAGTATACATGCATCAAATGTCTACATATGCAAGCATTCAATGATACCATCCCCCAAGTGCTGTGCTATAACACACACACACAGCACCCAACATGCCATAACACATATAGGCAGTCATTCTTAAGAAGTCAATATACAAGCTGTGTAAAAGTAAATATACATGAAATGAACTGCCTTGATTCTGCTGGAAAACAACTGAACTCTGGGCTATAAGCATCAATGATTCATTTTTGTTTATAGTTTGGCGCATGTTTTTATTTATTTATTTTTTTTTTAGTTGCGTTGAGGTTAGTTTATGCAAATAGAACAAACTTCCGATAAAATTTTGAGTTTTGTTCTGATTTACAGCTCAACTCAAAAGTGTTTGCTTTTAGCTATGAAATCCAGACTTTTACTTTTCAATTACAGTAGACTCTCGATTTTCCGGGATAGATGGTAAAAAACAAATCCTGGATAACTGATTTCCCGGTTAATCCAAAAATACAGAAGTCTCGACATACGTAAGAGATACGTTCCAGGGCTTCTTACTTCATCAAGTTTTACGTAACTCGGGAATGACTAGTAACATATTGCTACTATATTATTATTGACAAATCTGAATTCCGCACGATACTTGTTAATGTTTGGCCATTTTCATACATTCTTATTAGTTTAATTTTCTGATCCAAATCGATCGCTTTCCTTTTCTTGGTAGATTTACTAGTACCGCTGTCACTTATTCTCTTAGTCAGCACCATGATAACAGTCAAAGTTAAATTTCCTGTAAAGAACTTCACAGGGTTAAGGTGAAAAGTCAATTATTACCCCATGCAAGCTCACATTGTACTAAAGCACATTTCTGGAGGTCAACAAACAATAATAAAAACAATTTGCACTTTCCGTTTTATTGGGCTTTTCTGCTAGCGCAATCTATTATCGATTTGGATCAGGAAACGGGTAGTAAACTTGATCTTATTGCATTTGCGATAATACCAAAGCTGGAATTCTGTGGTTTTTACGTTATAATGGTGAAGTGTGTGTCCCCTTCACTAAAATCTTCAGTCATATAAAAAAAAAAACATAAATAATTGTAAGAATCTTCTCTTTTCCCCCCTATTTTTTTGCTTGTTACTCCAATCTCACTTGTGCAATTTGTGCATGCTGTGATCGTCATTATTGATTGCTTATTATTATTTTTTTTTGTTGTTTTAAATTTTACAATCTTAAAAAATAAATAAATAAATAAAAAAATAATAAAAATAGAGTGAAAACAAATTTACGTAAATCCATAGTTGTGCAAATCAGGGACTTACTGTATCAAAAATGTTCAGCAAACTACATAAAAAATATGGCAATAGATAAAAAACTTACCATGTACTACTTGTGTGTCCAATTCGATGCTTCCCTTTATTATTTGCGATGTCGATTTTAAATCGAATAGCTTCCCTTTATTTTTTTTCGATGTTGCATATGGCTTGGTCACCAACATTATAATGGTTCCTTAGAGATTTAACGGATGCACTGTTTTCTAACTTTTGAATAATTTCAAGTCTTTGTTTAACTGAAAGCACAACTATTTTGCATTTGCCCATCATTTTCGCAATTTCGCGAGGCACCACATCTCGACCCCTGCTTACATTGGTTCACATCTGGGTGGTCACCCACCATGTACTTGTGCATGAAGGTTATACCCACGATTACTAACAGTCCCACCATCGTGAAGGTGCAAGCAGAGGATTTGGCTGTCACGGACCATCCGAACTTTGTCGAAATTGGGTCCACTTGTCTTGAGTGTCACCTGAATATCAGTTCCATCAGAGTTTTAGACTCCCAGGTAGCAAGTACAGCTTGTCTGGCATATCTGAGAGAATGTCTGCGACAACCTCAAGGACCTTTTTGCACCATGGGAACTAAAAAACTTAATATATTAACACTCTCTCCCCTCTCTTATCATTCACAAACTAACTGAAGATGACAGTCATCCGAACTCTTGGTTCTACAATACATATATACCAAATATGCACTGTAGAACCAAGAGTTCGGATGGCTGTCAAGTCACTATAACAAACACTGCAGAAAAGTGCACTTTCCTTTGCAGGATTTCATTTTAAATATTTTTTAATACTCAATCCTTTTTATTTAATTTTCTTCCAAATCAAACACAAACAGTTAAGAAGGTAGCTTCTGTTAAAAATAGGGTAGCACTCTAAATCTTTCGTTTTTTGTCAATATTTTCCTGGAATTTAAGGTTAACCCATAAAAAATTGGAAGTCATACTTCAATCAATAATTAATGTGGGCTCATTATTTTCAAGTTACACCTCAGAGGTGTAGCACTGACACTGCACAGTTAAATGAATACCCTACACATATCTGACTACAAGTAAACAGAGTTCTGACTTTTGCAGCATGTTTTTAATTTAATATGGAGTGTTTTGTAGCAATCCATATCAAATTACTTTTCCTCAGTCTACTCTATACAAATTATATATCATTCTGACTTGGTGTTTATTTTCATTCTGACCAATGCATTGTATGTAAAATGTTATTCAGATATGCACACAAGGATAACTGTTAATATCAATTTCACAAACATGTACATTTTAAGGAGGGAAAATAAATAAAATACTATTAAAATCAAAATTGGGTAGCTCAAAATAAACTAACCTGCTCCTCCTGCAGATAAAACAGCTGTTCCAGGTCCAAAAGCAGCTGTTGCCACATCCTTTACTTTACCAGCATGAGATAGAGACACTATGACGATTGGTGGCTTGGAACTTTGTGGAGAATCAGCCACATGCAGGTTAGGGGATACACCATGGCCTACCCAGGCCCATGCTATAAATGATCCATAATTTCTAAGTTAATACTAATATATAACGATTTATATTAATTTTGTGAAATATGAAGTTAATCAGGTTTTGCCAACAAAAAAGTATCCTTCAAAATCCTTTCAGAATCAGATATTGTTATTAAATTATATTAAAGATATATAAAAGCTTAATAGCTAATTAAAGATTAGAACATTAGGAACTGGACAAGAAAAATAAGTTTGCTAATGAAATGGAAACAAAAAAAAAAAAGTATAAGCTAAAATAAAAATATCTGGAAACTATTAAAAAAAACAAAACACCCAACTATCTGTAAGCTGATATGAAGAAATTTTCGCATTAACTATATTTTTATCACATAAAAGCCAACTGATCTAAAGTATGTGTTATACTTTTCAACATCAACTATACCTGTGAAGTGAGAGAAGGGCTGATGAATAACTCCAATCACCGGCTGTCCCCTCACTGCCACACACACCATTGTGGTTACATACTGGAGTAAGTTTTCTAGAAAAGCAATATCAGAAAGAGAAAAAAAAAAGTGGTTAAAGTTGCAAAAGCAAAATTCAGCAAAAGAAAACAACAACAAAAAAGAATTATAAAAATCAAATCATTTAAAGCATCAACTAGTACTTACTCTTGTACTTACTAATGCATTCAGAAATTGGCTTAAAAATAAGCCAATTTCTGGATGTTACGTGGCGATGAAACACCTTGATATAAAAATATGTAAGTGTTCTGATATAAGCATATTAATCTATATAAATTAAAACAACAAAAAATTTTATTGTGAAACCTCAATTTACATGGCTAAAAAAATATTGCTAAAATTATCAACTCCCTTTAACAAGTTCGCTGTTGCTTATATTTGAGAAGGTCATTTCTGTGTGCCTTTTGGCACTTCTATTGGGCATTTCTCTTGGGACACTGGAATAAGTAGGCACTGCTTTTCTGTAAATGGAAGGGATTTCATCTGCAAAGAAACATCGCTTCATCGGCATCTGTTGTTTTGTAGCATTCTAACATCAACAGAAGATGCATTTGAATGAGATTCAGAATCTGCATCACTTGAATACAATTCTATTTCAGTATCAGATGACAAATTATAATGAACTAATTCAATGTTATCAACTTCAACATACTGTCCATCCCTGTTCCTTTTTAGTCCTAATGTCCCAGCCTCTGGATCCATTATAACAACCTTTTACGGTAAAATTTTATAGAAAAACACTTTTTACACAAAATTTTATCAGTATATACACACACTAAGGATAATGTTTTATTTTTCATAAACTAAAAAAATTAAAAAATTCAGCAAGCATAATCTTCAAAAAAAATTCTACCTTTTCTTCTTGTGGAAAATAATAGACTACATAAAATAACTTCAATATAAGCAAAGCAAAGAATGTATAAAATTTAACCAAGTACAGAGCTTTTACAGTGCAACTGACGCCAAACAAAATCCCAGCCAAATGCAAATAGGCCATACTTCAATCAGTGTGCTAATATCAAACAGTTGTTCAATTTCCCATGCCTTTCCTTTTACAGTACTCATTTAGTGCCTGCAATTCAATGAACATCAAGGCACAAAAATTGCAGTTCGTTTTGATGCACGTTTGCATTACAGAAGTGGACATGTTAAGCAATACAGCTCCAATTTGGGTAATGAAATTATGAACAGCAGAAGAAAGCTGATCTAAGAACACATTATTTGTCTGATTATTCATTTTTCTATTTGGATCACACTCTTTCATTGCATAGCATCCTTCAGTTTATGTCCTGTAGATATCCTAGTTTAGCAGGATATCTATAGGACAAGCTTCACAGGCATTTCTTCCAATAAAATCTTCTCTTAATAACAAAACTCTCTGGTATATGTGAGGAAGGGGGCCATGCTGTTGAAAATCATCTGGTCCATCCAACACTGTCTCACTCAAGTCCAGAATGATATTTTCCAACATATTTGCATACCTCTCTTCATTTGGGGAATACGAGGTGTGACAATATAGTTTTCAGACTGGTGTTACGGTCACATTCAATGAATTGGAAAATAAATGGAAGTGGTATGTTACAGTTCAAGTTTCCTCCAACAAATGGTGGTACAGAGATTGTCCAGTAGGCTGACAGATTGTAAATAACCAGTTAGTCCATTAACATTCTGTGTGACGATTCTGCAATGTAACAACAAATGAATATCAAATTTTGCTTTAAACTTGGAAAATCTGCAACAGAAATGTTAAATATATGAAATGCTAAAAACTGTTTATGGTGAAAGAACATTAAGTGGTACCAGTGAGTGTGAGTGGTATAAGCGGTTCAAAGATGGATGTGACTCAAGAAGTAGGCATCTGTCAACCTCTTGAAATGAGGGCAGGGTTGGAAAAATTCAGGAAATTGTGGCATAAGATCGTTGTCTGACAGTGAGAATGACAGCTGATGAGTTGGACATAAATAAGGTTACCATTTGTGCAATTCTTCATGAAGATTTAGGAAAAAGGAAGGGCCGTGCAAAATTTGCACTGCACAGTCTCACAGACGAACAGACACAACAAAGAGTGTCGTAATGCAAGACTTCATCCAGACTTGTCAAGACAATCCTAATTTCCTTGACTACTGTCACTGGGGATGAGTGTTGGCTCTTTCAGTATGACCCAAAGATGAAGCATCAGAAAATGCAGTGGACTTCAAAATCATCACCAAGGCCCAAACATTCTGTTTACAGAAATCCAGGCTCAAGGTGATGCTGATCAAGTTTTTCAACAAACAGGGAGTGATTCACAAAGAATGTGTACCTGAAGAGGAGAGAGAGTCAATGCTGAATTCTACATACAACTGCTTCAAAGACTACTACAGTACATTTCGTGGGTGAGGCTACAATTTTGAGAGAAAGTTAGCTGGTTCTTGTTGCATGGCAATGCCTCCACTTTTTGTGAAGATATTTCTGATGAAACATGGCACTGTACAGATCAACCATCCACCCTATTCTACCGATCTAGCAACAGGATGAAAACTGTCCTCAAAAGAAAGAGATTACAGGACATTGAGGACAGCAAAATATCAAGCCCACAACAACATATGTATAATTATGTTGTGTGGGCTTGAAGACAATCCACACACAATAACTGGCAAATCAGAAATGTATTTTTTTTTATTAATTGTTAATGTGCCCAATTAACAATTTTTTCAAAAAAATGCATTTCTGATTTGCCAATTACTGTGTGTGAATTTTCTTCAAGCCCACACACACAACGTAGCTATATATATATATTAACAGCGGTATGAAGATAAAAGTGGACTTCATCAGATCATAAAATATAATCTAGCCCATGTAATCTTGGTCACAATCAAGCTGGATGATAGAGAGGTGCTTGAAATTTGGGCTGCTAGGTCAGACAGCAACAAAACTCTTGAACTGTTCTGAATTTATAACAGGTACAGAATTGGGATCAAACTTGTTGTTTTTCTGAGTACAGGTGTCTGGGGTATTTATAAACATATGGACACCTTACTTGCACTGCATTTTCCTAAAGGTAAATTACTAAAGCTGAATTGCTGAAATGCAAAATTCATTTAATTTCAGCAATAGTTTTCACCTATTTCAAGTATTTTATTTTTTAAATAACATATGCAGTCTATTCAAACTTCAATATCAATAATGCCACATAGACTGATTTGATAAGAACTGTAGAGAAATGCACTGTTCCAAAGAGAGAACCACTTTCTCTTTGGAACAATGCAAAGAAAGTGTCACTTTGCTAATTATAAATTCCACTGCTTTACCACTTATTCTTTTTGCGTAAATCGCACCATACAATATTTACCTTTGATGAGTTAATACAAACATAGATCGATGTTTATATGTTTATAATAATAACATAGATCGATGTGCCTATTATTTGCATACTTCCCTTTGACTGTGAAGCACATAATAAAGTTGATTATTATGCTCTCTTGTACTTAGATCAATATGTATACATCAAAGTATTAGAATTAACATAAGCACATGATGCAAGGAAGCAAGTTTATATAGCATCAGCCAAAAAAAAAAAAAAAAAAACCTTATTTCACCCATCCACTTGCTCCAAATGTTTGTCAAGTCCTGCCTTGAATCTATTTAAGCTATCAACTTCTATAACAAAAGATGGAAGTTTGTTCCAGCAATCAACCACCTGCTGGCTAAAGGCAAATTTCCACAATCTATCCTACAACCGACTTTCCTAAATTTGAATTTATGCCCTCTCAAGCGATTATTCTGAGCAAGAGGAAGAATTCCATCAGCATTGAGGATGCTCAAACCATTCAAGGCTTTATACACCTCAATCAGATCACCTAACCCTTTGTTCCATTCACTAACCTTGTTGCCCTTCTCTGTACTTGTTCCAATAGCTCTACATCCTTCTTAAAATGAGGCCTCCAGATCTGTATACAGTACTCAAGGTGTGGCCTGACCATTGCCTTATACAAGGGGATAATCACCTCCTTATCACTGCTAGAAAAATTCCTGTATATCACTGACAATACACCATGAGCTACTCATGCAGACCATCTGCACTGCTCAGAAAACTTCATATCTGCCTGCACAATTACCCTCAGGTCCTTTTCATTCTCTATCACTGTCAGTGTGGTACCACAGAGTTGATACGTTACTCTGAGATTACTGCTTCCCATATGTAATACTTTACATTTGTCAATGTTAAACTTCATTTGCCACCTCTCAGCCCATCTGCTCAACTTTTCTAGATCCTGTTGCAGCAATGTACTGTCATTAGTGTCATTAACAACCCTGCCAACCTTCGTATCGTCTGCAAACTTGGACATTAAGCTTGATATACCATCATCAATATCATTTATAAATACAGAAAACAACAATGGAACCAACACTGACAAGACTTCCCCTTAACAAACCCATGCTGTGTCCGAGCTATAATTGAAGTCTTGTCTAGATGATCCTGCAATGCTTCTTTAACCAGTGCCTCCATTAATTTCCCTGGGACAGAAGTTAAACTAACATGTCTGTAATTACCTGTGTCTCCCTTTGATCCTCCTTTGTGGATTGGGGGTCACATTTGCACATCTCCAGTCCACGGGTACCTCCTCTGAGTCCAGGGAAGCTCTCAATAATTATGGCTAAGGGTTTGCTTACTTCCTTTGCTGCCTCCTTTAATATAACTGGATAGATTCCATCCACCTCAGGTGCCTTTCTTGTGTTTATCTTCAACAATTTCTCCTCCACTTTACTCTCAGTTATTACAAGATTATCTAGCATACTGTCAGAGTTGAATACACCTCTGGCATTCCTCTTCCTGAATAACTCCTCATGTGTGAATGTCGATGCAAAATATTCATTTAGTTTGTTAGCTACCTGAGCGGGATCATCAACAGTTGAATCATCGATATCAAGTGGACCAATCTGATTCATCCCCTTCCTTCTAGAGTTTACATAAGTAAAGAACTCTTTGCTGTTTTTCTTTGCATCCTTTGCCAAAGATTTCTCGTAATCTGCCTTCGCCTGCCTAACCTCCTTTGTAACTTGGTTACAGACCTGCTTATATCTATCATAGGCTTCGGTGTCACGTGTTAATTTATATGTATCCCATGCATTTTTCTTCTCTGTCACATGTCTAATTAGTTCATCTGACATCCATTTTGGCCTAAATCTTGAACCATATTTCTTTGTTTGTATTCATATATTTTTATGTTAAGCAAGACTACACTGTATAATGGCTTACTCATATAACTAACAAGGGAACACATTCACTCTGTACTAAACCCAGATTCCTAAATTAATAAGGCAGACATTTTCAAAAAAAAAAACTAGCTGATAAAATAAAAAACAGTAATAACTATGCATTATTTTGCTCATTTACAATAAGTTTGCTTACATCATTCACTGAAGCTATTTCTCTGTTTTAATTTCAAGAGACTAAAATGACATGTTTCTCACCTATGATGTTTTAAATCATTTTTATTTGTAGATGCAATAAAATGGTACATTAACTATAGTTAAATCAGAAATTAACCCACTTGTTATCAAATTGAATGTAATGGGATTTTCAAACAAAAATGTGTAAGTAAAATAAGACATCATGGCTTATATTTAGCATGATGCTTTTGTGTTCACCATTATCATATTAACATATTGTGTTCAGGCTCAAATAATGACTACTTAAGCTTACTATAAACTCCAAATACAAGTGGCCTATCAAGAGTTCTCAATTCATAGAGAAAAATAGTACTATATCCTCAATTACTGTCTAAAAATTACCTGATATAGCTTAAACAATGGTCACTCAAAGCATTTGCACTTTTGTAATCAAAGACCCCCCCCCCCCTCCACAAATATTGTGTTCTCAATCAGAAATCCTCTTACACATGAGTATCAACTCAGAAATACTAATATAAATTCAACTTGAAGAAGGATGATTGTAGGATTGTACAGAAGTTGGCCTTCACTCAGCATGTAATTGATTGTTGGAACAAACTTCCTTCTGGTATTGTAGAAGTGGGCAGTTTGAATAAATTCAAGAAAGAACTAGATAAACTTAACTATTAGAGCTGATGGGCAGGTGAAATGGAAAGTGAAAGCTTTTTTTTTTTTTTTTTTTGGCTGATGCTCTATATGCTTGCTTTCTTGCATCATTTGCCACTACTAAGGTTAATATTAAATCTCGTGGACCTGCCAATACAGCAATAGTATATCAGAAGCTGTTATGGGGTCTTGGAGCAAAACTTTTCAATGTAGGATGATGGTTAGATGGCACACTGGTAACCTTTCTGTGCAATCAAACTGCAACTTGTCCTAGACTACTTTCATAGACATTATTCAAAAGTGATATTTTGTATTACCTTTGGTATTATTTTTTGTGGCATCACCAAAATGATGCCACAAAAAAAGAATGGACAGCCTCACACTTGTTCAATGAATCATTAGCATTAGCATTAGTAGAGGCATTTGATGCAAGAAAGCAAGCTTATGCAGCATCAGCCAAAAAAAAAAAAAAAAAACCACTTCCACTTCACCCCTCTGTTCGTTCAAAATACCTGTCCAGCTGAGCCTTAAACTTATTTAGGCTATCAACTTCCACCACAAGGGATGGAAGTCTGTTCCACCAACCAACCACCCGCTGGCTAAAGGCAAATTTCCGCACGTCTATCCTACATCTGTCTTTCCTCAATTTGAATTTATGCCCTCTCAGGTGATTATTCTGAGCTAGAGGAAGAATCCCATCAGCATTGAGCATGCTTAAACCATTCAAGGCTTTATACACCTCTATCAGATCACCTCGCTGGTGCCTAGTCTCCAGACACTGTAATTTGCAAAACTTAAGCCTTTCTTCGTAAGAGCACCCCTTTGTTCCATTCACTAATCTTGTTGCCCTTCTCTGTACTCGTTCCAGCAGCTCTACATCCTTCTTGAAATGAGGCCTCCAGACCTGTATACAGTACTCTAGGTGTGGCCTGACCATCGCCTTATACAATGGAATAATCACCTCCTTATCCCTGCTGGAAAAATTCCTGTATATCATTGACAATACTCCATGAGCTACTCTTGCAGCCCGTCTGCACTGCTCAGAGAACTTCATATCTGCCTGCACAACCACCCCCAAGTCCCTTTCATTCTCTACCACTGTCAGTGTTGTACCATAGAGTTGATACGTTGCTCTGGGGTTGCTGTTTCCCATGTGTAGTACTTTACATTTGTCAATGTTAAACTTCATTTGCCACCTCTCAGCCCATCTGCTCAACCTTTCCAGATCCTGTTGCAGAAGCATAGTGTCAGTAGTGTCCTTGACAACCCTGCCAACCTTTGTATCGTCTGCAAACTTGGACATTAATCCCGATATACCATCTTCAATATCATTTATAAATACAGAAAACAATAATGGACCCAACACTGAGCCCTGAGGGACTCCACTAATAACATCAGTCCACGATGAGCAGTGTCCATTGATTACCACTCTCTGTCTTCTCCCCCTCAACCACCCCTTTATCCATAGCAGCAATTTGCCTCCAATGTCACACTGCTCCAATTTGTGTAGCAGTCTTCCATGTGCAACAGTATCAAAAGCCTTTCTAAGATCCAAGTATATAATATCAAAGTTATTCCCTGCATCCAGTTCTTTTGTGACTGCATCATAGTATCCAATCAAGTTGGTCAGGCAAGACTTCCCCTTAACAAAACCATGCTGTGTCTGAGCTATAACTGAAGTCTTGTCTAAATGATCCTGCAGTGCGTCTTTAACCAGTGCCTCCATTAATTTTCCTGGAACAGAAGTCAAGCTCACAGGTCTATAATTACTTGTGTCAGCCTTTGATCCTCCTTTGTGAATTGGGGTCACATTTGCACATTTCCAGTCTATGGGTACCTCCCCTGAGTCCAAGGAAGCTCTCATAATTATGGCTAAGGGTTTGCTTACTTCCTTTGCTGCCTCCTTTAATATAACTGGATAGATCCCATCCACCCCGGGTGCCTTTCTTGTGTTTATCTTCAACAGTTTCTCCTCCACTTTACTCCCAGTTATTTCAAGATTCTGTAACTTACTGCTAGAGTTGAATACACCTCTGGCATTCCCCTCTCTGAATAACTCCTCATGTGTGAATGTCGATGCAAAATATTCATTTAGTTTGTTAGCCACCTGAGCAGGATCATCAACACTTGACCCATCAATATCAAGTGGACCAATCTGATTCATCCCTTTCCTTCTAGAGTTTACATAAGTAAAGAACTCTTTGCTGTTTTTCTTTGCATCCCTTGCCAAGGATTTCTCGTAATCTGCCTTCGCCTGCCTAACCTCCTTTGTAACTTGGTTGCATATCAACTTGTATCTATCATAGGCTTCTGTGTCATGTGTTAATTTGTAAGTATCCCATGCATTTTTCTTCTCTGCCATGTGTCTCATTAGTTCATCTGACATCCATTTTGGCCTAAACCTTGAACAATATTTCTTAGTTGGTATGTAAAGCCTAGTAGCTTCCAAGATAAGTTCTTTGAATGCTTCCCATTTTGAATTTGCTGTTGGTAACATCATCCGTTGGTCCCACTGTATAGAATTTAAATACTGTCTCAGTCCATCGTAGTCGCCTTTACGGAAGCAATAACCCTTCCCTTTACCCCTAATGGTAATTACCTCTTTGAGTAAATCCCACTTCAGCACACTGTGATCACTGCCACCTAGTGGTTCATTTATCTGCAGATTCTTAATGCATGAAGAATCACTGCTGATAATCAAATCAAGAGTATTACTCCCTCTATTTGCCTCCCGAACATGCTGATGTAGAAAACAATCATCCAATAAATCCACAAAAGCCCTGCTAGTGTGTGAGTATCCAGCCCCCAAATTCCAGTCAATATCTGGGAAATTAAAATCTCCCATTATAAGACACTCTGATTTACTGGCCCACTCTATTTCCCTGTACAGTTCCTTATTATACTCATCAGAGTCATTAGGCCTATAGCACACTCCTACTCTCAATTTTGATCTCCCAATGTTTATGTCACACCAAACTGACTCCACATTGCACTGTCCAGCGATGTCGACTGGCTTCACTTCCTTTGACTTTGTGTTTCTTAATTAATAGCATAACTCCTCCTCCCCTCCTGTCCTGTCTATCCTTTCTATATACATTGTATTCCCCAAATTCCAGTTCCGCATTACTTATATCTGTGTGACACCACGTCTCTGATATCCCAACAATATCTGCCTTCGATGTTTTGAGCAATACCTCAAATTCATCAAATTTATTTACTAAACTCCTAGCATTGGTGTACACGCAAGTATACCTGCACCTGTTTCTATTCTTAGCTACCCTAACACAACCCATGTGTTTACTTGTACCACAATGGCTCCCAGCAGTGTCTGAAATACCATGCATCTTGTTTTTCAGGCTTCTGCTCATTCTAATAGAAGAGTGCAAGAATCTCTTTCACCTCTGCCAGTGGCTACTGTCAATCTATTGGTCTTTGTCTCCCCCCAACCTAGCAGTTTTCCGACCCACCTAACACTGCCTCGATAGCATCAGCAAATATTCTTGCACCCTTTCTATTTAAGTGTATCCCATCCCTGTAGAAGCAATCTCTCCTGTTAACAAGTACAGTCCAGGCTGAAAAAAATTCTACCCCTTGAGCCTTGCACAATCTTTCCAGGGCCGAATTGATCGACAAGGCTCTCATCATATACTCCCTCCTATCGTGTCTGGGCAGAATTGCAGACACTTTCAAATTCAACCCTAATTCTCGGCTTTTGTTCAACAGTGACCTGTACTTGTTAAGTAATTCTGCCGGTCTCCTACTCATAATATTATTAGTGCCAACGTGTACAACTATATCACCTTTTGTGCCCTTAAAAGATGATATTCGCTCTACAACGTCATCAACCTTTGCCCCTGGCAGACATACCCTGGTCCTGTTCCACCTATCTTTTTTACAAAGCATGTTCCCCGTTTCCCTGACAATAGAGTCACCAACAACTACTAGTTCCTTCGGGACCAGCGCATTCTGCCTTGGGGGTTGTCTCTGTGTCACGCGATGCCCAAGTGCAAGCTCTGGCGTTGATGTGGGCAGCTGAGAGCTTGATGGGCCCCTCAATTTAGTTTCTTCGAGGGCATCCACCCTGTCCTTCAAGCTCTCATATAGGCCCAAAAGAACGCTCTCATATAGGCCCAAATCATAAGGGGGCGGTTCATGCCTCACATCATCTGGAGAAAATAAAGATGCCACAAGAACATCTGTCTGATGCCAACCATCTGAATAGTGCTACACAACAGCCTTTGGTTCAATGGAAGAGCAACTGTGCATAAGCCCAATATCACAGTCACAAATGTGAAATGGCATTTGACATGGTGTTGTTTCAAACATTCATGGCATCTAGAACAATGGCAGGTGCTATGGTGTGATGAATCATGTAATGTTTGTTCCGAAAGATGTGTTATGGTGTTACAACTGTTCAGAGAACACATCCATCAGAGTATGCTTGATATGATACATCTATCAAGTACACTTAATAGTACAGGGCTCTTACAGCTGGTTTGGACTTTGTCTATTGGTGGTAATGTCTAAAATGATGCCATCACCTTTTGACATAGCCTTTTCTATTACTAATGATTGCACAAACTTGTTCATTTACCTAACAGAATGCCAGACTACACAAAACTCTCAATGTTTTCCTCACCAACAATTCTTCAAAGTAGCAGTTAATGTTAGTTAGCATTAGTAGAACATATGATGCAAGAAAGCAAGCTTACATAGCATGAGCCAAAAAAAAATATATATATCCTTCCCATTTCACCCATCCATTCACTCCAAATGTTTGTCTAGTTCTACCTTGAACTTATTTAAGTTGTTGACCTCCACAGATGGAAGTTTGATCCAAATATCAACCACCCGCTGGCTAAAGGAAAATTTCCGCACATCACAGAAAAATGCACGGGATGCATATAAATTATCAAGTGACTCAGAAGCCTATGGCAGATATAAGCTAGTCTGTAATCAGGTCACAAAGGAGGTTAGGCAGGCGAAGGCAGATTACAAGAAATCTTTGGCAAAGGATGCTAAGAAAAACAGCAAGGATTACTTTACTTATATAAACTCTAAAAGGAAGGGGATGAATCTGATTGGTCCACTTGATATCGATGGTTCGACTGCTGATGATCCTGCTCAGATAGCAAACAAACTGAATGTGTATTTTGCAGCTACATTCACACATGAGGAGTTATTAAGGTTTGAAAATGGCAGAAGGTTATCAAATTGTAGCAGGGTGCTTAATGATTTTGTAATAACTGAGAGCAAAGTGGAGGAGAAATTGTTGAAGTTAAACATAAGAAAGGCACCTGGGGTGGATAGGATCTATCCAGTTATATTAAAGGAGGCGGCAAAGCAACTAAGCAAACCCTTAGCCATAATTATGAGAGCATCCTTGAACACAGGGGAGGTCCTCACGGACTGGAGATGTTCAAATGTATTCCCAATTCACAAAGGGGGATCGAAGGGTGACACGAGTAATTACGGAGAACACATCCACTAGTTAGTTTAACTTCTGTTACGGGTAAAATAATGGAGTCACTGGTTAAAGATGCATTGCAGGATCATCTAAAGACTGCAGCAATAATTCAGACACAGCATGGGTTTGTTAAGGGAAAGTCTTGTCTGACAAATCTGATAGGATATTATGATGTGGTTACAAAGGAACTGGATGCAAAAAATAATTTTGATATCATATATTTCGATTTCAAGAAAGCTTTTGACACTGTTGCGCATGGAAAACTATTGTACAAATTGGAGCAAATGGTATTAAAGGTAAGTTGCTACAATGGATAAAAGGATGGTTGAGTGGTAAAAGACAGAGGGTGGTAATCAATGGGTGCTGCTCTTCGTGGACTAATGTTATTAGTGGAGTCCCACAGGGTTCGGTGTTGGGTCCACTGTTGTTTTGTATATTTATCAATGATATTGATGAAGGTATATCAGGCTTAGTGTCAAAGTTTGCAGATGATACAAAGGTTGGCAGGGTTGTTAATGACAGTAATGGCAGTGTGCTACTGCAACAGGATCTAGATAATTTGGGCAGATGGGCTAAGTAGTGGCAACTGAAGTTTAACCTTGACAAATGCAAAGTACTGCATATGGGTAGAAGTAACCCCAGAGAAACATACCAACTGTGTGGTACTACACTTAAGGTGGTGGAAAATGAAAAAGACCAGGGAGTAATTGTGCAGTCAGATATGAAGTTTTCTGAGCAATGCAGACAGGCTGCTAGGGCAGGTCATGGGGTTTTGTCAATGATATATAGGAATTTTGCTAGCAGGGAAAGGGAGGCAATTGTCCCTCTGTATAAGGCAATGGTCAGGCCACGCCTTGAGTACTGCGTACAAGTCTGGAGGCCTCATTTTAGAAGGATGTAGATTTGCTTGGGCGTTTACACAGAAGGGCAACAAGATTGGTGAGGGGAATGAAGGGATCCTCTTACCAAGAGGATCCCTTCTTACCAAGAGGCTTAAGTTCTGCAAATTGCAGTGGCTGCAGACTGGGCACCTGCACGGTGATCTGACTGAGGTGTATAAGGCCTTGATTGGGTTGAGCATGCTGAATTCTGATGGGATCCTTCCACTTGTTCAGATTACAAACCTAAGGGGCATAAATTCAAATTAAGAAAAGACAGATGTAGAATAGATGTGCGGAAACTTGCCTTTAGCCAGCGGGTGGTTAATTGCTGGAACAAACTTCCATCTGTCATTGTGGAAGTTGACAGGTTAAATAAATTTAAGGAGGAACTGGACAGGCATTTGGAGGAAATGGTGGTTTTTTTTTTTTTTTTTTTTGGCTGATGCTGCATAAGCTCATACACTTGCTTTCATGCATCACATGCCACTACTACATCTATTCCACAATTTTGTTTCCTCAATTATAATTTATGCTTCCTCAGGTGAGTAATCTGAACAAGAGGAAGAATCTCATTAGCACTGAGCTTGCTTAATCCACTCAAGGCCTTATACACAACAATTAGATCACCATGTAGGTGCCTATCTTCAAAAGCTGCAATTTGCAGAACTGAAGCTTTTTCTTGGTAACACCAACCCTTTGTTCCACTCATCAATCACGGTGCCCTTCTCTGTACCCGTTCCAGCAGCTCTACATCTTTCCTAAAATGAGGCCACCAGACAAGGTGTAGCCTGACCATTGCCTTATACAAGGGAACAATCACCCCCTTATCCCTGCTAGCAAAATTCCTGTATATCATTAACAAGACACCATGAGCGACTCTTGCAGCCTTTATGCACTGTTCAGAAAACTTCATATCTGACTGCACAATTACCCCAGGTCCTTTTCATTCTCCACTAAAATGAATGTAGTAAAACCCAGTTGACACGGAACTCTGGGTTAGTGCTACCCATGCAGTACTTTACATTTGCAGATGTTGAACTTCAGTTGCCATCGCTCAGCACATCTCAGTGGGTATAAACTCAAATTGAAGACAGTTGTAGAATAGACGTGCAGAAGTTTACCTTTAGTCAGCAGGTAGTTGATTACTGGACCAGACTTCCATCTGTCATTGTGGAAGTTGATAGTTTAAATAAATTCAAAGAACTGGACAAACCTTTGGAGCAAATGGATCGGTGAAATTGGAAGTGTGTTAGCTTACTTGCATTATAAGTATGCTGTATTAGCTTACTTGCATTATAAGTATGCTGTATTAGCTTACTTTCTTGCATCATATGGCTCTTCTAATGCTAATATCAGTTCTAAGTTACTAGTAAATCCACAATCAACTCTGAAATGGCTACGAGCTACAAACTTGATTCTTCCCCAAATGGTGGTCAAGCCTTCTGCTCTCTTGTCAAAGCTATTGATTGCAACTTCTGTTACATCATGATAGTTTTATCACATCCTTATCTAAAGATAAAGCTGACCTATAGCATCTTACTTAATATCTTCCTTAAATTTCTGACAGTAAAGAGCTTTAGAAGAATCCCAAACAATTTTCAAAATGTGGTGTTATGTATTTGCAATTTAAATAAAAAAAATTTTTTTTTTTTGAATAACCCACAGAACTCATTTTAACATATTTTAGGAATGGAATTAGACCAAATTTTGTTTTTGGTTTATCTATTAAAAAAAAAGAAAAAAAAAAAAAAACTAAAAGTACCACAAATAAAAATGAAAGAATGCACAGGCTTTCAAAAATGAGTTTCGTTAATTAAAAATCCACTAAAAGAACTGATAAAAGAAAGTATTCCTAACTGAATCAGAAAACTTCCTTAATAATTCTGTTTTTAACTTTACTCTTTGATCAATAATTTTCATATGGCAAACTTTGTAGGATTACAAAGTGGATAATGGAATAGTTAACATTTTATAAGCTACAAATAACATACTGCACCAAATATTTTCACTTAAAAAAAAAGAGAAAATATTATCATAATCATCCAAATTTAGTTAAATATACAAGAAAATAATAAAAGCTAAGTGCTCTCCTTAACACTGATATTAATTTAAGTTTACACTGGTTTTAACCTGTTAATACCCACACTTTTGTACTCTAAAATCATTCTTTTTCTCCCAGCTGTAACTTGGACCTTTTAAAGAAAAGGTTATTCTCCTTGGTTTCTTTATTAAAAATTCAAGAAATCTCTGCTGAATAGTTTTGGAAATGACTCTTCGAGCCAATGAGATTTAACGTAAGCGGGTTGAAATTTTTATTACACTTTCCAGCATTCTGGAATGTATTCCCATATCTTGATCAAATCCTACACCTTTTTTTTTTTTTTTTTTTTTTTTAATTTTGTTGTTTAGCATATCAAACACACACACACACACACACACACACACACACACACATGGACAGTGGATATGCACAAAATGGAAATATTGTTACAAATGCACCATAACAGCATACTACAGAACAGAAATGCATGAGCGTTCTGTGATGAAAAAATAAGAAAAAAGTGTTCGAAATATTTATTTATTTTTGGTAAGAATTTATCGGAAAGACAGAATCTGTCTCCCAATAATAGTGGAATTTAAATAAATAAATAAATTTTCTGTTTATACTTCGGGACGACCAAACGGTCAGAGGAGTTCACAAGACAGACAGAATATAAGAAACAGCACTGTATTCAGTAGTCACAGTCTTGAACCTCGGTCACTCAAGGCACGTGTACTTATGCACCCGTGCACCTGACAACTAGGGTACGGCGGCCTTTTTTAGATGCCAAAAGGGTGGCTAAAAAAGGCTGCCATAGTATTTGTAGCCACCCCTTGGGCTTAAGTGCACATCCGCTGCACTATATTTTGTGATTCCCAAGAATTACCTGTATATTCTTTTGTTGCATCTAAAGGATCAATCCATACAGTAACATCTGATATAGGAACTTCAACATCGTCTGTCACTACTGATTCCACTGCATCCAAATGAGGGGTTAAGGCCTTGATATTATTGATATTTATATCCTGACTATCATGTTCTTCAGATATAACCTAGAGGAGATAAATATCAATATATTATGTGTGTGAGAGAGAGATAGATCGATCAATATGTTTCAGGAGGAAAAGAGCAGAGAAAGAGATAGAATTAAAGTAAAAAAGAAAAGAAAGTGTTAATTTCATTTCATTTTTGTGGTAGCTCAAACTATATATTTATTCTTTCATTCATACCAAATTTTTCATTATCACCACTTTCAATTAATAGTGATTAAATAAATTCAGTATTTAAGTTTCTAATTGTGACTAAATGTGGCATTTTCCCTTTTATATTTTGTTTTTATTTCCACTGCATTTATAAGATTAGTTTAATGATTTGTAAAGGACAGGAGTGATAAAACCCTCAAGTCCCTCCAATTAAAGTCTCATTGACATATTTTATTCCAAGACAAATCTGCTACACAATAAATGTCATGAAAAATCTGACATATTCAAAAACTGAACCTCAGTCTAATGATAAGTTTTATTATATACGGAGTGCATTAAAAGTTGTGTTACTTATTCTGTTCTGTATTTTCTGTTATGTTCCATTTTGACTTTACTTTTGTGATTTAGGAATATTTGAAAAATGGCAAACAATAAACACAGATTAGGTTGTCTAGAATTTACAAAGGCAACTTAAGGTCACAAGGTAATGTTATATTGCACCTTTAAATTAAATATATTGTATAGTCTATCTGTTTGCTTTGTGAATGAAAAATACGCAAATCCCTTCCCAAGACAGACTAACCCAGTTAAGAGAGTAAAAAAATTACTTAATTTCTCTAATTCTGACAGAGAGTGATAGAAGAAACTTAAGTCAAGTCAAGAAATACTTGACTTTTTGTCATTGACAAAAATCAATCTTAGGCTTTTCCATTCAGCTAGAGCTATTCACAACTAGTACTTACAAGTTCAAAGTATATGGCAATGAAGAAAAATAATAAGCATGGGTTTCTCAAACAAAATGAGATGACTTTCAAGCAAAATTGTCATTTTACTGCCTTGCAGTGTTGGTCCTAAGATAAGAACAGAAGCCATACTCATTTCGAAGTGTTAGACAAGACAAGATCACCATTCACATGCAGCATTTCTTAAGAGTTAAATCATAAAAAGTCCTAGAAACTACAGATTTCTTAGGCCTCAAACCATTTTATTATTGGGTTTCACCTTCTTTGCTGATATATCTGGAGTGGTATCCTATCCTGTTGGCATATGATAATAGTTTGTGATATATTTAAAAAGATCTGTCATAGAAAAGTGATAAAATAAAAGAGCTGAAAGAGGCATTAGATGATGCATTTGTTAAATTAAAAGCTTTATCCTTGGGCTTCAAGGCCGAGATAAAATTAAATAAATTTGAAAGTAGTTCCATGGCGCTTCTCATGTCATGAAGTCACTTTTAGCCCTAACCCCATTATAGTGGAATGCCCCCAAATAGATATACAGTATACTTATTGATATTTTTATGGACATATATATATACAAATTGTTTATATGGATATATATATAAATATGCCCATTTGCCAAGTTATCACCTTGTAGTAACTGCAAGGTAATAACTACATTTGGGTAGCAATAATCCTAGATTAGTTAGTTATTTGGTTTTTAGGAGCATTAGCAACTAAGGCCATACTGCTCCGGGATATGCGGTGGTCATTCCCTGACCTTTCCGCATCCTCCATATTTGGTGGTGGCGGGCTCGAACCCCGGTCTAATCAAGAAGCGTGTGCTACGCACTGCTGCTTCTTCCCACCTGGCTACGGAGGTGCCAATAATCCTAGAAGAACATACCATTTGAGTGGTATCAAACTTAAGGTAGTGGAGAATGAAAAAGATCTAGGGCCTGACAAAGTTCTCTGAGCAGTACAGACAGGTTGCTAGAATGGCTCAATGATATATAGGAATTTTGCCATTTAGGACAAACAAGTAATTATCCAGTTGTACAAGGTGTGATCAAAAAGTCTGGGGCCTGAACTAATATTTTATAAATGATGAAGCTTACACACTAATTCTTGTTTTTCTTTCCCAGTTCAATAAATATACATTTATTCTAGTTCTAGTTATTTCTGAAAGATTTAATTATTGTTTTCACATAGTAAAGATGAGGAAATGAAACCAATATTCTCTCCAGATCACTATACTTTGGGAAGCAAGTAGATTCAAATGCCAGATTTTAAATAAAATTTGAAAGAAACCTCAAAATGGAAGCAACTAATAGTATGGAATATATAAATGTTTTTGTAATTTTTATAAACATATCTGCATGAGCACGTTTGAAATTTTGGCACACTTAAGTCTTTTAAACTGAAAAATGGAAAAGAATAACAGGCTGATGTTTCTATTTTATGTATGAAATGTCTTTTTGTAATTTTCACAGAATATATATATATATATATATATATTTTTTTTTTTGTCAAAAATATTTTTTAAAACAAAAGGCAAAAAATATATTTATTTTTTATCTTTTTTTTTAAAAAGACATAAGGTATAAAAACAGGTTTTAAATTTTTTTATTAAAACTTTGAAGTATAAACAAGTAATGCAATTCATTATGAAATATTGCATTATTTAAGAACTTAAAAAAAAAAAAAAAAAAACATTTTCCAGAAATTAAAAGGAAAGCTGGGCACCTGTCATGTGTCCCTCCACCATTTTTGCCACATTTCATGTTTAGCACCACTAGTGCTGGGTTATGCTTCCACATCCATATATTATGATCAGGCAGGCAAAGGCAGATTACAAGAACTCTTTGACAAAGGACACAAAAAGAAAAACAGCAAGGAATTCTTTACTTATGTAAACTCTAGAAGGAAGGGGATGAATCAGATTAGTCGACTTAACATCTTCACATCTTCTATAAGTAGATTATAGACCTAGTCAGGATCCTTAGTTTATTCTAAATTGAGATAGCGAGATTTCGAAGCTAATCAATACTTACGAGTCCGTAGAAATACCGTTCGTGAATTCCTGCCATTTTTACACGATAGCATAAGCTTAGTGTAGTATACTGCATAATATAATATTGTCAATTAATCAGTAAATCTATTAATCTTGATAAACTTTATTGTCAATTAAATTGTATTTTTAACTCTATAAATATATATAACGACTTAATCGTAACAAATAATTAATACATAACTATAGTGGTACACGTGATACGGAAGTTGTATAAAGGGAACACTAGATACCGAAAAAAAAAAAAAAAATATATATATATCTATATATATATATAACATAACTGTTTTGGGATATAACTTAAGGATTTAATTTTTGTTTTAAATTTTATTGAATTAAATTGGAATCATGACTCTGACCAGAGCAGCAAAGCAAAAGGCTCAAGCTAATGGGAGTGCTGTGGTTCAGGGGAGAACTGAGGGGGGCAGTTGCCCTCTGAATCACAGTCTATTAAAATGCACTGTTTGCTTGATGTTTGCGGAGCAGTCGGGTACGGGACATGATACTGCCAAGGGGGATGTCTTTGTGTGTGCACGATGTAAGGAGTGCAAGGAAATCAGGCGACAACTCAGCGTTGTTATGGGCCTTTATGAGACCTTGAAGGACAGGGTGGATGCCCTCGAAGGAAATAAATTGAGGGGCCCATCAAGCTCTCAGCTGCCCACATCAACGCCAGAGCTTGCACTTGGTCATCAGGCAACACAGGGGCAGCCCCCTAGGCAGAATGCGCTGGTCCCACAGGAACTAGTAGTTGTTGGTGACTCTATTGTCAGGGAAACGGGGAACATGCTTTGTAAAAAGGATAGGTGGAATAGGACCAGGGTATGTCTGCCAGGGGCAAAGGTTGATGACGTTGTAGAGCGGATATCATCTTTTAAGGGCACAAAAGGTGATATAGTTGTACACGTTGGCACTAATGATATTAAGAGTAGGAGACCGGCGGAATTACTTAGCAAGTACAGGTCACTGTTGAAAAAAAGCCGTGAATTAGGGCTGAACTTGAAAGTGTCTGCAATTCTGCCCAGACACGATAGGAGGGAGTATATGATGAGAGCCTTGTCGATCAATTCGGCCCTGGAGGGATTGTGCAAGGCTCAAGGGGTAGAATTTTTTTCAGCCTGGACTGTACTTGTTAACAGGAGAGATTGCTTCTACAGGGATGGGATACACTTAAATAGAAAGGGTGCAAGAATTTTTGCTGATGCTGTCGAGGCAGTGTTAGGTGGGTCGGAAAACTGCTAGTTGGGGGGGATACAAGGACTAATAGATTAACAGTAGCCACTGGCAGAGGTGGAAGTGATTCTTGCACTGCTTCTATTCAAATGAGCAGAAGTCTGAAAAACAAGATGCAGGATATTTCAGGACTGCTGGTAGTCATTGCGTTACAAGTAAACACATGGGTTGTGTTAGGGTAGCTAAGAATAGAAACAGGTGCATGTATACCTGCGTGTACACCAATGCTAGGAGTTTGGTAAATAAATTTGATGAATTTGAGGTATTGCTCAAAACATCAAAGGCAGATATTGTTGGGATATCAGAGACGTGGTGTCACACAGATATAAGTAATGCGGAACTGGAATTTGGGGAATACAATGTATATAGAAAGGATAGACAGGACAGGAGGGGAGGAGGAGTTATGCTATTAATTAAGAAACACAAAGTCAAAGGAAGTGAAGCCAGTTGACATCGATGGACAGGGCAGTGTCGAGTCAGTTTGGTGTGACATAAGCATAGGGAAATCAAAATTGAGAGTAGGAGTGTGCTATAGGCCTAATGACTCTGATGAGTATAATAATATATTGTACAGGGAAATAGAGTGGGCCAGTAAATCAGAGAGTCTTATAATGGGGGATTTTAATTTCCCAGATATTGACTGGAATTTGTGGGTTGGTCACTCGCACAGTAGCAAGGCTTTTGTGGATTTATTGGATGATTGTTTTCTACATCAGCATGTTCGTGAGGCAACAAGAGGGAGCAATACTCTTGATCTGATTATCAGTAGTGATTCTTCATGCATTAAGAACCTGCAGATAAATGAACCACTAGGTGGCAGTGATCACAGTGTGTTGAAGTGGGATTTACTCAAGGAGGTAACTACCATCAGAGGTAAAGGGAAGGGTTTTTGTTTTCGTAAAGGCGACTATGATGGTCTGAGACAGTATTTAAATTCTATACAGTGGGACCAATTGATGATGTTACCAACAGCAAACTCAAAATGGGAAGCATTCAAGGAACTAATCTTGGTGGCTACCAGGCTTTACATACCAACTAAGAAATATTGTTCAAGGTTTAGGCCTAAATGGTTGTCAGATGGACTAATGAGACATGTGGCAGAGAAGAAAAATGCATGGGATACATACAAATTAATGGGTGACATGGAAGCCTATGATAGATATAAGTTGGTCTGTAACCAAGTCACAAAGGAGATTAGGCAGGCAAAGGCAGACTACGAAAAATCCTTGGCAAAGGATGCAAAGAAAAACAGAAAGGAGTTCTTTACATACTTGAACTCGAGAAGGAAAGGGATGAATCAGATTGGTCCACTGGATATTGATGGTTCAACAGTTGAGGATCCTGCTCAGGTGGCTAACAATCTAAACGAGTATTTTGCATCTACATTCACGCATGAGGAGTTATTCAGGAAGGAGAATGATGTAGGTAAAGTAAACATTGGCAGTGAGCTGGATGATTTTGTAATAACTGAGAGGAAAGTGGAGGAGAGATTGTTGATGATAAACATAAAAAAGGCACCTGGGGTGGATGGGATCTATCCAGTTATATTAAAGGAGGCAGCAAAGGAAGTATGCAAACCCCTAGCCATAATTATGAGAGCTTCTTTGGACTCAGGGGAGGTACCCATAGACTGGAGATGTGCAAATGTAACCCCAATTCACAAAGGAG
This sequence comes from Mastigoproctus giganteus, assembly GCF_048544385.1. NCBI lineage: Eukaryota > Metazoa > Arthropoda > Arachnida > Uropygi > Thelyphonidae > Mastigoproctus > Mastigoproctus giganteus. The sequence goes on from NC_143578.1 coordinate 243,516,175, forward strand.
GATCAAAGGCTGACACAAGTAATTATAGACCTGTTAGTTTAACTTCTGTTCCAGGTAAATTAATGGAGGCACTGGTTAAAGAAGCACTGCAGGATCATCTAGACAAGAATTCAGTTATAGCTCAGACGCAACATGGTTTTGTTAAGGGCAGGTCTTGCCTGACCAATTTGATTGGATACTATGAGGTAGTCACAAAAGAACTGGATGCAGGGATTAACTTTGATATTATATATTTGGATCTTAGAAAGGCTTTTGATACTGTTGCACATGGAAGACTGCTGCACAAATTGGAGCAGTGTGGCATTGGAGGCAAATTGCTGCTATGGATAAGGGGATGGTTGAGTGGCAGAAGACAGAGAGTGGTAATCAATGGACACTGCTCAACGTGGACTAATGTTATTAGTGGAGTTCCTCAAGGTTCAGTGTTGGGTCCGTTGTTGTTTTCGGTGTTTATGAATGATATTGATGATGGGATATCAAGTTTAATGTCCAAGTTTGCAGATGATACAAAGGTTGGCAGGGTCGTTAAGGACAATACTGACGCTATGCTGCTGCAACAGGATCTGGAAAAGTTGAACAGATGGGCTGAGAGGTGGCAAATGAAGTTTAACATCGACAAATGTAAAGTACTACATATGGGAAACAGTAACCCCAGAGCAACGTATCAACTCTGCGGTACTACACTGACAGTGGTGGAGATTGAAAAGGACCTGGGGGTAATTGTGCAAGCAGATATGAAGTTCTCTGAGCAGTGCAGACGAGCTGCAAGAGTAGCTCATGGTGTCTTGTCAATGATATACAGGAATTTTTCTAGCAGGGATAAGGAGGTGATTATTCCCTTGTATAAGGCAATGGTTAGGCCACATCTTGAGTACTGTATACAGGTCTGGAGGCCTCATTTCAAGAAGGATGTAGAGCTGCTGGAACGGGTACAGAGAAGGGCAACAAGATTAGTAAATGGAACAAAGGGTTGCTCTTACGAAGAAAGGCTTAAGTTTTGCAAATTACAGAGTCTGGAGACTAGGCACCGGCGAGGTGATCTGATAGAGGTGTATAAGGCTTTGAATGGTTTGAGCATGCTCAATGCCAATGGGATTCTTCATCTTTCTCAGAATAATCACCTCAGAGGGCATAAATTCAAATTGAGGAAGGACGGATGTCGGATAGATGTGCGGAAATTTGCCTTTGGCCAGCGGGTGGGTGGTTGGTTGGTGGAACCGACTTCCATTACTTGTTGTTGAAGTTGATAGCCTAAACAAATTTAAAGCTCAACTGGACAGGTATTTCGAACGAACGGAGGGGTGAAATGGGAGAGGTTTTTTTTTTTTTTTTTGGCTGATGCTGCATAAGCTTGCTTTCTTCCATCATATGCCTCTGCTAATGCTAATGCTAACATAGATGGTTTGACTAATGATCCTGCTCAAGTAGCTGATAAACCGAATGAGTATTTTGCATCTACGTTCACACATGAGGAGTAATTCGAGGAGGGGAATGCCAGAAGTTTATCAAACTCTAAAATGATTTTGTGATAACTGAGAGCAAAGTGGAGGAGAAATTGTTGAAGTTAAACATAAAAAAGGCACTGGAGGCAGATGGGATCTATCCAGTTTTAATGAAGGAGGCAGCAAGGGAAGTAAGCAAACCCTTAGCCATAATAATGAGACCATTCTTAGAGTCAGGGGAGGTCCCCATGGACTGGAGATGTGCAAATGTATCCCCAATTCACAAAGAGGGTTCAAAAGTGACACAAATAATTATAGACCTATTAGTTTAACTTCTGTTTCGGAGAAAATAATGGAATCACTGGTTAGAGGTGATACAGGATCACTTAGACAATACAGCAGCAATAGTTCAGACACAGCATGGGTTTGTTAAGGGGAAGTCTTGTCTGACCAATGTGACTGGATACTACGATGTGGTCACAAAGGAACTGGATGCTAAAAATAATTTTGATATCATATACTTGGATTTCAGGAAAGCTTTTAATACTATCGCACACGGAAGACTGCAGTACAAATTGAAGTGGCATGGCATTAAGGGCAAGTTACTGCAATAGATAAAGGGATGTTTTTAGCATTAGTAGAGGCATTCAATGCAAGAAAGCAAGCTTATGCAGCATCAGCCAAAAAAAAAAAAAAAAAAAAAAACCACTTCCACTTCATCCCTCTGTTCATTCAAAATACCTGTCCAGCTGAGCCTTAAACTTATTTAGGCTATCAACCTCCACCACAAGGGATGGAAGTCTGTTCCACCAACCAACCACCCGCTGGCTAAAGGCAAATTTCCGCACGTCTATCCTACATCTGTCTTTCCTCAATTTGAATTTATGCCCTCTCAGGTGATTTTTCTGAGCTAGAGGAAGAATCCCATCAGCATTGAGCATGCTTAAACCATTCAAGGCTTTATACACTTCTATCAGATCACCTTGCTGGTGCCTAGTCTCCAGACACTGTAATTTGCAAAACTTAAGCCTTTCTTCGTAAGAGCACCCCCTTTGTTCCATTCACTAATCTTGTTGCCCTTCTCTGTACTCGTTCAGCAGCTCTACATCCTTCTTGAAATGAGGCCTCCAGACCTGTATACAGTACTCTAGGTGTGGCCTGACCATTGCCTTATACAATGGAATAATCACCTCCTTATCCCTGCTGGAAAAAGTCCTGTATATCATTGACAATACTACATGAGCTACTCTTGCAGCCCGTCTGCACTGCTCAGAGAACTTCATATCTGCCTGCACAACCACCCCCAAGTCCCTTTCATTCTCAACCACTGTCAGTGTAGTACACAGAGTTGATACGTTGCTCTGGGGTTGCTGTTTCCCATGTGTAGTACTTTACATTTGGCAATGTTAAACTTCATTTGCCACCTCTCAGCCCATCTGCTCAACTTTTCCAGAACCTGTTGGAGCAGCATAGTGTCAGTAGTGTCCTTGACAACCCTGCCAACCTTTGTATCGTCTGCAAACTTGGACATTAAGCCCGATATACCATCATCAATATCATTTATAAATACAGAAAACAATAATGGACCCAACACTGAGCCCTGAGGGACTCCACTAATAACATTAGTCCACGATGAGCAGTGTCCATTGAATACCACTCTCTGTCTTCTCCCCATCAACCACCCCTTTATCCATAGCAGCAATTTGCCTCCAATGTCACACTGCTCCAATTTGTGTAGCAGTCTTCCATGTGCAACAGTATCAAAAGCCTTTCTAAGATCCAAGTATATAATATCAAAGTTATTCCCTGCATCCAGTTCTTTTGTGACTGCATCATAGTATCCAATCAAGTTGGTCAGGCAAGACTTCCCCTTAACAAAACCATGCTGTGTCTGAACTATAACTGAAGTCTTGTCTAAATGATCCTGCAGTGCTTCTTTAACCAGTGCCTCCATTAATTTTCCTGGAACAGACGTTAAGCTCACAGGTCTATAATTACTTGTGTCAGCCTTTGATCCTCCTTTGTGAATTGGGTTCTCACATTTGCACATTTCCAGTCTATGGGTACCTCCCCTGAGTCCAAAGCAGCTCTCATAATTATGGCTAAGGGTTTGCTTACTTCCTTTGCTGCCTCCTTTAATATAACTGGATAGGTCCCATCCACCCCGGGTGCCTTTCTTGTGTTTATCTTCAACAGTTTCTCCTCCACTTTACTCCCAGTTATTTCAAGATTCTGTAGCTTACTGCTAGAGTTGAATACACCTCTGGCATTCCCCTCGCTGAATAACTCCTCATGTGTGAATGTCGATGCAAAATATTCATTTAGTTTGTTAGCTACCTGAGCAGGATCATCAACAGTTGACCCATCAATATCAAGTGGACCAATCTGATTCATCCCCTTCCTTCTAGAGTTTACATAAGTAAAGAACTCTTTGCTCTTTTTCTTTGCATCCCTTGCCAAGGATTTCTCGTAATCTGCCTTCGCCTGCCTAACCTCCTTTGTAACTTGGTTGCATATCAACTTGTATCTATCACAGGCTTCTGTGTCATGTGTTAATTTGTAAGTATCCCATGCATTTTTCTTCTTTGCCATATGCCTCATTAGTTCATCTGACATCCATTTTGGCCTAAACCTTGAACAATATTTCTTAGTTGGTATGTAAAGCCTAGTAGCTTCCAAGATAAGTTCTTTGAATGCTTCCCATTTTGAATTTGCTGTTGGTAACATCATCCGTTGGTCCCACTGTATAGAATTTAAATACTGTCTCAGTCCATCGTAGTCGCCTTTACGGAAGCAATAACCCTTCCCTTTACCCCTAATGGTAGTTACCTCTTTGAGTAAATCCCACTTCAGCACACTGTGATCACTGCCACCTAGTGGTTCATTTATCTGCAGATTCTTAATGCATGAAGAATCACTGCTGATAATCAAATCAAGAGTATTACTCCCTCTAGTTGCCTCCCGAACATGCTGATGTAGAAAACAATCATCCAATAAATCCACAAAAGCCCTTCTAGTGTGTGAGTAACCAGCCCCCAAATTCCAGTCAATATCTGGGAAATTAAAATCTCCCATTATAAGACTCTCTGATTTACTGGCCCACTCTATTTCCCTGTACAGTTCCTAATTATACTCATCAGAGTCATTAGGCCTATAGCACACTCCTACTCTCAATTTTGATCTCCCAATGTTTATGTCACACCAAACTGACTCAACACTGCACTGTCCAGCGATGTCGACTGGCTTCACTTCCTTGGTTTTTATGTGTTTCTTAACTAATAGCATAACCCCTCCCCCCTTCCTATCCTGTCTATCCTTTCTGTAGACATTGTACTCCCCAAATTGCAGTTCTGCATCCCTTATATCTGTGTGACACCACGTCTCTGATATCCCAACAATATCTGCCTTCGATGTTTTGAGCAATATCTCAAATTCATCAAATTTATTTACTAAACTCCTAGCATTGGTGTACACGCAAGTATACCTGCACCTGTTTCTATTCTTAGCTAAAATAACACAACCCATGTGTTTACTTGTACCGCAATGGCTCCCAGCCGTCTCTGAAATACCATGCATCTTGTTTTTCAGGCTTCTGCTCATTCTAATAGAAGCAGTGCAAGAATCAGTTTCACCTCTGCCAGTGGCTACTGTCAATCTATTGGTCTTTGTCTCCCCCCCCAAGCTAGCAGTTTTCCGACCCACCTAACACTGCCTCAATAGCATCAGCAAATATTCTTGCACCCTTTCTATTTAAGTGTATCCCATCCTTGTAGAAGCAATCTCTCCTGTTAACAAGTACAGTCCAGGCTGAAAAAAATTCTACCCCTTGAGCCTTGCACAATCTTTCTAGGGCCGAATTGATCGACAAGGCTCTCATCATATACTCCCTCCTATCGTGTCTGGGCAGAATTGCAGACACTTTCAAATTCAGCCCTAATTCTCGGCTTTTGTTCAACAGTGACCTGTACTTGTTAAGTAATTCTGCCGGTCTCCTACTCTTACTATTATTAGTGCCAACGTGTACAACTATATCACCTTTTGTGCCCTTAAAAGATGATATTCGCTCTACAACGTCATCAACCTTTGCCCCTGGCAGACATACCCTGGTCCTGTTCCAAAAGTGGAGACGGTTTTAGTGGGAGACAGCATATAGTGGTAATAAATGGACACTGCTCTACATGGACTAATGTTATTAGTGGAGTCCCCCACGGTTCGGTGCTGGGCCCATTGTTGTTTTGTGTCTTTATCAAAGATATCGATGAAGGTCATATCATGCTTAATGTCCAAGTTTGAAGATGATACAAAGGTTGGCAGGGTTGTTAATGACAGTATGCTACTGCAACAGTATCTAGAAAAGTTAGGCAGATGGGCTGAGAAGGTTAACATTGACAAATGCAAAGTACTGCATATGGATAGCAGTAACCGAAGAGAAACGTACCAACTCTGTGGTACTACACTCAGGGAAGTGAAGAATGAAAAAGACCTGGGGGTAATTGTGCAGTCAGATATAAAGTTCTCTGAGCAGTGCAGATGGGCTTCCAAAGCAGATCATGGAATTTTATCAATGATATATAGAAATTTTGCTAGCAGAGATAAGGAGGTGATTATCCCTTTGTATAAGGCAATGGTCAGGCCACACCTTGGGTACTATATACAGGTCTGCAGGCCTAATTTTCGGAAGGATGTAGAGTTGCTAGAACAAGTACAGAGAAGGGCAACAAGAATGGTGAGAGGAACAAAGGGGCGCACTTTTGAAGAAAGGCTTAAGTTCTGCAAATTGCAGCATCTGGAGACTAGGTACCTGCGAGGTGATCTGATTGAGGTTTATAAGGCCTTGAATGATTTGAGCAGGCTGAATGTTGACAGGATACGTCCACTTGCTCGGACTAAGAACTTGAGGGGCATAGATTCAAATTGAGGAGAGACAGTTGTAGAATAGATGTGCGGAAGTTTTCCTTTAGCCAACAGGTAGTTGACTGCTTAAATAAATTTAAGGCTGAACTAGACAAACATTTGGAGTGATTGGATGAGTGAAATGGGAAATTTTTTTGTTTTTGTTGATGCTGTATAAGCTTGCTTTCTTGCATCATATGCCTCAACTATGCTAATCACTCCCACTTGGTGGTCCTTTTACCTGAATATTCTTAATTCATGAAGAGGTATCACTGATAATCATTTCAAGAGTATTGCTATCTCTCGTTGCCTCTCTAGCATGTTGATGTAGAAAACAATCATCCATTAAAATACAGAAAATTCTTGCTGCTGTGTGAGTGAGTGAACAACCCACAAGTTCCAGTTAATCTCTGGAAAGTTAAAATCTCCCATTACAAGACAATCTGATTTACTTGCCCACTTCATTTATCTGAACAGCTGTTCATTAACCTCATTGGCCTATAACAACACTCCTACTCTTATTTTTGTTTTACAGTGCCTACATCATGCCAAACTGACTCAACATTGCATAGGCTACCAACACCAACTGCCTTAAAAAGTACTTATTTTTGAAAGAACAGACTTTTGAAGCATTTCCAAGTATTTACATCAAGGAGGATGAGGGTTCAACGAGTTGGATTTATGTCATTCTTGCATCTCAACTAAACCAGTTTTTAAAAGTTCTTGAAATTAAAATGTTTTATGAAATTAAAACCTTATTACCTGTGGCTTGATTTGATTTGAGTTTAGTGGTGCAATTAGCTGTGGCAAATGATGCAAGTAAACAAGATTATACAGCATAAGCAAAAAATAAAAACACTTCCAACGTATCCAGTTGATCACCACTAACGATTTGTCTAGTTCTCCCTTGAATTTATTCAAACTACCCACTTTGAAAACACAAGATAGTACGTTCCAACAGTCATCTGCCATTGGCTGAGAAAAAAATTTCCACATCTCTGGAAATTTGTTCACAGACTTGAGCATTTATACTCAATTATGTGTTCATACTTCAATAGTGTGTTCACATTCTGAGCAATAGTTAATGTCAGTCACAATAGAAATGGTACCAAATTTAAGTTAAATGCTAATAGGAAAACTTTAAAATAATTATAAAAAAAATTGTTAAATATAATAAAAATAGAATTATTTCAATACTCAAAGCAGAAACTTATAAACATTTATTTCATTGCCATAGGCAATATCTGCTCCATTACAAGAATAAGTGTCTCATGTACACTGGCCCATGTACATATTTCAAACGAACAAATGAAATGTGAAGTATGTTCATGGGCCAGTATGCATGAAAAAATCTTGAAATGTGAATATATGGAAAAAATGCAAAAGCAAAAAGAGATAAAAATAAGAAACAAGTACCTATAAACATATGCATCAAAAATATTTATTTTTTAGATTTTAATCATAAATTTTCATAATATCCTATTTTTCTTCTAACTCTTGTATCCCTTTCATACCCAGTATACTCCTTGCCTCCTTTGGTTTTCTGTTCAGAACGATGTTACACAAATTCTGAACAATCTAGGCAACAAGAAAGCTCCAGTCCTGATTACATCTTTTAAGGGCACAAAAGGTGATATAGTTGTACACGTTGGCACTAATGATATCAAGAGTAGGAGACCGGCAGAATTGCTTAACAAGTACAGGTCACTGTTGAAAAAAAGCTGTGAAATAGGGTTGAATTTGAAAGTGTCTGCAATTCTGCCCAGACACAATAGGAGGGAGTATATGATGAGAGCCTTGTTGATCAATTCGGCCCTGGAAAGATTGTGCAAGGCTCAAGGGGTAGAATTTTTTTCAGCCTGGACTGTACTTGTTAACAGGAGAGATTGCTTCTACAGGGAGGGGATACACTTAAATAGAAAGGGTGCAAGAATATTTGCTGATGCTATTGAGGCAGTGTTAGGTGGGTCGGAAAACTGCTAGCTTGGGGGGAGACAAAGACGAATAGATTAACAGTAGCCACTGGCAGAGGTGAAAGAAATTCTTGCACTGCTTCTATTGGAATGAGCAGAAGCCTGAAAAACAAGATGCAGGTTATTTCAGAGACTGCTGGGAGTCATTGCGGTACAAGTAAACACATGGGTTGTGTTAGGGTAGCTAAGAATAGAAATAGGTGCATGTATAGTTGAGTGAACACCAATGCTAGGAGTTTAGTAAATAAATTTGATGAATTTGAGGTATTGCTCAAAACATCAAAGGCAGATATTGTTGGGATATCAGAGACGTGGTGTCACACAGATATAAGGAACGCAGAACTGGAATTTGGGGAGTACAACGTCTACAGAAAGGACAGACTGGATAGGAAGGGAGGAGGGGTTATGCTATTAGTTAAGAAATACATAAAATCCAAGGAAGTGAAGCCAGTGGACATCGCTGGACAGTGTTGAGTCAGTTTGGTGTGACATAAGCATTGGCAGATCAAAATTGAGAGTAGGAGTGTGCTATAGGCCTAATGACTCTGATGAGTATAATAAGAAACTGTACAGGGAAATAGAGTGGGCCAGTAAATCAGAGAGTCTTATAATGGGAGATTTTAATTTCCCAGATATTGACTGGAATTTGGGGGCTAGTCACTCACACACTAGCAAGGCTTTTGTGGATTTATTGGATGAATGTTTTCTACATCAGCATGTTTGGGAGGCAACTAGAGGGAGGAATACTCTTGATTTGATTATCAGCAGTGATCACAGTGTGCTGAAGTGGGATTTACTCAAAGAGGTAACTACCATTAGGGATAAAGGGAAGGGTTATTGCGTTCGTAAAGGCGACTACGATGAACTGAAACAGTATTTAAATTCTATACAGTGGGACCAACTGATGATGTTACCAACAGCAAATGCAAAATGGGAAGCATTCAAAGAACTTATTTTGGAAGCTACTAGGGTTTACATACCAACTAAGAAATATTGTTCAAGGTTTAGGCCTAAATGGATGTCAGATGAACTAATGATGCATACGGCAGAGAATAAACATGCATAAGATACATACAAATTAACATATGACACAGAAGCCTATGACAGATACAAGTTGATCTGTAATCAAGTTACCAAGGAGGTTAGGCAGGCGAAGGCAGATTACGAGAACTCTTTGGCAAGGGATGCAAAGAAAAAGAGCAAAGAGTTCTTTACTTATGTAAAGTCTAGAAGGAAGGGGATGAATCAGATTGGTCCACTTGATATCGATGGGTCAACTGTTGATGATCCTGCTCAGATAGCTAACAAACTAAATGAATATTTTGCATCGACATTCACATATGAGGAGTTATTTAGCGAGGGGAAAGTCAGAGGTGTATTCAACTCTAGCAGTAAGCTAGAGAATCTTGTAATAACTGAGAGTAAAGTGGAGGAGAAATTGTTGAAGATAAACACAAGAAAGGCACCCGGGGTGGATGGGATCTATCCAGTTATATTAAAGGAGGCAGCAAAGGAAGTAAGCAAACCCTTAGCCATAATTATGAGAGCTTCCTTGGACTCAGGGGAGGTACCCACAGACTGGAGATGTGCAAATGTGACCCCAATTCACAAAGGAGGATCAAAGGCTGACACAAGTAATTATAGACCTGTTAGTTTAACTTTTGTTCCTGGAAAATTAATGGAGGCACTAGTTAAAGAAGCACTGCAGGACCATTTAGACAAGACTTCAGTTATAGCTTGGACACAGCATGGTTTTGTTAAGGGGAAGTCTTGCCTGACCAATCTGATTGGATACTATGATGCAGTCACAAAGGAACTGGATGCAGGGAATAACTTTGATATTATATACTTGGATCTTAGAAAGGCTTTTGATACTGTTGCACATGGAAGACTGCTGCACAAATTGGAGCAGTGTGGCATTGGAGGCAAATTGCTGCTGTGGATAAAGGGGTGGCTGAGGGGGAGAAACAGAGAGTGGTAATCAAGGGACACTGCTCGTCGTGGACTAATGTTATTAGTGGAGTCCCTCAGGGCTCAGTGTTGGGTCCATTATTGTTTTCTGTATTTATAAATGATAGTGATGATGGTATATCAAGCTTAATGTCGAAGTTTGCAGACGATACAAAGGTAGGCAGGGTTGTCAAGGACACTACTGACACTATGCTGCTGCAACAGGATCTGGAAAGGTTGAGCAGATGGGCTGAGAGGTGGCAAATGAAGTTTAACATTGACAAATGTAAAGTACTGCATATGGGAAACAGCAACCCCAGAGCAACGTATCAACTCTGTGGTACTACACTGACAGTGGTAGAGAATGAAAGGGACCTGGGGATGGTTGTGCAGGCAGATATGAAGTTCTCTGAGCAGTGCAGACGGGCCGCAAGAGTAGCTCATGGTGTATTGTCAATGATATATAGGAATTTTTCTAGCAGGGATAAGGAGGTGATTATTTCCTTGTATAAGGCAATGGTCAGGCCTCACCTAGAGTACCGTATACAGGTCTGGAGGCCTCATTTCAAGAAGGATGTAGAGCTGCTGGAATGAGTACAGAGAAGGGCAACAAGATTAGTGAATGGAACAAAGGTAATCAGTGAATAATTTGCCTCCGATGCCACACTGCTCCAATTTGTGCAGCAGTCTTCCATATGCAACAGTATCAAAAGTCTTCGTATGATATAAATATGATATCAAAATTATTCTTTGCATCTCCTTTGTGACCATATCATAGTATCCAATCAAATTGGTCACACAAGACTTCCCCTTAACAAACCCATGCTGTGTCCGAGCTATAACTGAAGTCTTATCTAGATGATCCTGCAATGCTTCTTTAACCAGTGCTTCCATTAATTTCCCTGGAACAGAAGTTAAACTAAGAGGTCTGTAATTACCTATTGCCCTTGGATCCTCCTTTGTGGATTTCTGTCACATTTACACATCTCCAGTCCTTGTGTACCTCCCCTGAGGCCAAAGAAGCTCTAATAATTAAGGCTTAGGGTTTGCTTACTTCCTTTGCTACCTTCTTTAATATAACTGGATAGATTCCATCCACCCCAGGTGCTTTTCTTATGTTTATCTTCAACAATTCCTCCTCCACTTTACTCTCAGTTATTACCAGATTATCTATCTTACTGCCAGAGTTTAATACACCTCTGGCATTTACCTCCCTGAATAACTCCTCATGTGTGAATGTAGATACAAAATATTCATTTACTTTGTTAGCTATCTGAGCATCAACAGTTGAACCATCTGTATCAAGTGAACCAATCTGATCCATCCCCTTCCAAATTCCAGTTCTACTTGATTACAGGCCAGCTTATATTTATCATAGGCTTCCATGTCACCTATAAATTTATATGTATCCCATGCATTTTTCTTCTCTGCCACATGTCTAATTAGTTCATCTGATATCCATTTAGGCATAAATCTTGAACAATATTTCTCAGTTGGCATGAAAAGCCTATTAGCTTCCAAGATTAAGTCCCCAAAGGCTTCCCATTTAGAATTCACCATTGGTAACATCATCAGTTGATCCGACTGCATAGAATTTAAAAACCGTCTGAGACAACTGTAATCACCTTTACAAAAGCAAAAACCCTTCTCTTTAATCTTGATGGTAGTTACATCTTTAAGTAAATCCAACATCGGTAAACTATGATCACTGTCATCCAGTGGTTCCTTTCTCTGCAAATTCTTAAATGCATGAATAATCACTGCTTATAATCAGATTAAGAGTATTACTCCCTCTGGTTGCCTCTCAAACATTTGCTGTAGAAAACAGTCATCCAATAAATCCACAAAAGTTTTGCTAGTGTGCGAGTGACAAACCCACAAATTCCAGTCAATATCTGAAAAGTTAAAATCCCCCATTATAAAACCTTCTGATTTATTGGCCCACTATTTCTCTGCACAATTGTTCATTATACTCATCAGAGTCATTAGGCCTATAACACACTCCTCTCATTTTCGCTTTCCCTGTGCTTATGCCACACCACACAGACTCAACATTGCATTGTCCACCAATGTCAACTGGATGCACTTCCTTAGATTTTGTATTTCTTAACAAACAGCATAACCCCTCCTCCTTTCCAGTCTATCCTTTCTATGCACATTGTACTACCCGAATTCCAATTCTGCACTGCTTATATCTGTGTGACACCACGTCTCTGATATCACAACAATATCCACCTTTTATGTCTTGACCAGCACTTCAAACTCATCAAATTTATTAACTATAATTCTGGCATTGGTGTACATGTAAGTATTAGGCAGATGGGCTGAGAAATGGCAATTGAAGTTTAACACTGACAAATTCAAAGTGCTGCATATGGGTAGCAGTAATCCTAGTGTAATGTACCAACTGGGTGATAAAACATTCTGGGTGTGGAAAATGACAAAAACCTGGGGGTAATTATGCAGTCAGATATGAAGCAGTGCCGACAGGCTGCCAGGGCAGTTGATGAGGTTTTGTCAATGATATACAGGAATTTTTCTAGCTGGGATAAGGCGGTGCTAATTCCATTGTATAAAGAAATGGTCAGGCCATATCTTGAATACTGTATACAAGTCTGGAGGCCTCATTTTAGGAAGGATGTAGAGCTGCTGGAACACGTACAGAGAAGGGCAATGAGATTGGTGAGGGGAACAAAGGGGGCTTCAGTTCTACAAACTGCAGCATCTGTAGGTTAAGCTCCTGCAGGTGATCTGATTAAGGCTTTGAATGGATTGAGGAAGCTCAATGCTGATGGGATTTTTCCTCTTGCTCAAACTATGAGGGGGAAAAATTTAAATTCAGGAAAGATTGCAGAATAGACGTGCTGTCTTTAGTCAGCAGGGGCTGATTGCTGGAACAAATTTCCATCTGTTGTTTTGGAAATGGACTGCTTGAATAAATTCAAGGAAGAACTAAACTATTAGAGGGGTTGATAAGTGAAATGGGATTTTTTTTATTTTTTTTGGCTGATGACATATAAGCTTGCTTTCTCTATTGCATCATCCATTTCTAGCAAGCTCTCTTAGATATGTTAGATATTTATATATCCGATATGGGTGAAGCAATCTCTTAGATTCTTCTTCTTCTTTGGTCCTTAGCTGGCAGCTGGGGGAGGCGGTTGGCCACGCAACCAGTATGCTGCTGTAGGTGCCGCAGGGTTTCGGACTTGCTCTGTGATGTTCTTCCATACCTTACGATCCATGGCTTCAGTCCTGGCCTGGTTAAGGTCGAGACGTCGGCTCTTCAAGTCATCTTCCACTTGCTTGGCCCACGTTTTCCTAGGCGCGGTCCATTGGATGCTCCATTGGGTGGGTCGTTGTCTCCAAAGGAGTGTGGATGGTATTCTGTTCGTGCCCATTCTACATACGTGGCCAAACCATCTGAGCCTTCGCTTCTGGATTTGGTCGGCAATGGTTGGTTGCTGTTGGCATCTGGCGCAGATGGTATCATTAGTGATGCGGTCGCGAAGAGAGATGCCCAAGATCTGCCGCAGGCATCGCATTTGGAATACCTCAAGTTTGTTCAAATCTAACTTGAGACAAATCCATGTTTCCGATCCGTAAAGAAGAATGGGCAGGATCAAAGTCCGGAAGAGTCGGATTTTAGTCTTTGTGGAAATGTTGGTCCTCTTCCATAGACACCATTTGAGCGAGGCGAACGCAGTGGCCGCCTGTCCAATTCTGCTGTGGATTTCCATGGTGGATGCAACTTTCTTCTCCTGGACCAGCGACCCAAGGTATTTAAAGTCCTGCACTTGCTCGATCTGGACGCCTTCGAGATAGATGGTGGTTTGCGACCCATCTGTTGTCAGGGCCTTTGTCTTACCAGCATTGATCTTCAAACCGTATGGCCGGGCAATGCGGGCAATGCCGTGGCTTCAGCGTCGTTACCGGCAAGGATAGCACTATCATCAGCAAACATCAGGTCAGTCACATAGTGATCCTTATCATATTGTATGCCCTGTCTGTTTCTGAATGCTTGCCTCATAATGGCGTCGACCACGATGTTGAAAAGCAATGGGGTGGCTACATCCCCTTGGCGGACTCCAGTTTGGATGGTAAATTCCTCAGATAAATCGTTCTGGATGCGCACCTGGCTGGTTAAACCGTTGTATGCAGTTTGGAGGAGTGTGATGACTTTTCGAGGTACATGTTCAACCTCTAGTAGTTTCCATAAGGCAGGCCGGTGGACACAGTCGAAAGCAGACTTAAAGTCAATGAAAACAATGACGGTTCGCTGTCCACACCGGATCCTCTCCTCCATCAGCTGACGAATGGCAAAGATTTGATCACAGCATCCTCGCCCGGGTCTAAATCCTGCCTGTTCTTCTCGACTGGTTTGCTCGCGATGTTTTTGCAGTCTTGACTGGATGATCTTCATAAAGACCTTTCCGATGATGGAAAGGAGGCTGATGCCATGGTAGTTCTTGCAGTCCCGGTTATCACCTTTCTTAGATTGCTTCACCCTATCGGATATATAAATATAGTGCATATGCCATGAGCCCACATTCTATGCTATTGCAATGGCTAAGTTTTCACAATTAACCCCATGTAGGAAAATTATTTCTGCTCTGAGAGACATTCTACACATGAAATAGCTAAAAGGAGTCTGAAATCAGTCAACAGTGGCAGTTATTTATTACAAAAATTATCAGAAACTGGAAGTCTAAACAGAAAGAAAAGTGGACGTCTGAAAATTACCTTCTGCAGTGCAGGACAGATTTCTTGTCCATCTGTGTGTCCAAAACAGAAGATCCTCATTGACAGATCTCAAAACAGAATGAGAGGAGGATACAGGAGTAAATGCAAGTACTGCTACAGTATATAGGTGCCTTTTCTTGTTAGGATTAGTACAATGTCACCCAAGAAAAAAAGCAACTTTTGATACAAAAATGAAAGCCCAGCATCTAAAGTGGGGCAAAAGGGCATGCCAAGTTGGTCCGAGGATCAGTGGAACTGCGTTATTTTTACTCATGAATCAAAATTCAACTTGCATGGTTCAGAAGGCGAGCAGACTGTTAGGCAAAGAAGACTTTCATCCTGACTGTACTGTCTACAGAGTGAAACATTTTGCATCTCAAATGATCATCATCATCAGCCATTTTCAATCCACTGCAGGATGAAGGCCTCTCCAGCAACTTTCCAGTTCCTTCTGTTTTGAGCACTGGCCATCCATTTACTACTCAAAAACTCATGAATTTCATCTATCCATCTCCGCCTTTGTCTTCCAGGTTTTCTTCTAGCTCCTCTTGGGTACCATTCTGTTATTTTCTTAGTCCATCTGTCATCATGTCTTCTAGCTATGTGTCCTGCCCAAGACCATTTTAGTTCTTTAGTTTTGATAAGAATGTCCTTTACTTGAGTTTGCTGCCTAATCCATGTGTTTCTCTTCTTATCTAACAGTCTGATTCCCAATATAATTCGTTCCATTCTTCGCTGTGTAGTTCTTAGCTTCTCTTCCATTCTTTTGGTGAGTGCCCAAGTTTCACTTCCATAAGTCATGGTGGGGAGTATACATTGGTTCATTATTTTACGTTTCAGACAAACTGGGATATTGCTCTTCAGTATGTGACTATATTTCCTGAATGCTATCCATCCAAAATTTATTCTTCTCTTGACTTCCAGCCATTTATCATTATTACAGCTAATAACTTGTCCCAGATAAGTATGACTCCACCTTTTCAATTACTGCTCCTTCAATCATTATTTCCCTTTCCGTGGCATACTTGTTCATCATTACTTTTGTTTTAGCCATATTCATCTTTAGTCCAAAATCCTTACTAACTGTGCATAACTGATTAAGATTTTCCTCTAATTCTTTGGGATCGTGGCTTATGACCACAATGTCATCTGCAAATCGTAAATGGTTTAGGTACTCTCCGTTCACATTGACTCCTTTCTGCGACCAGTCTAATCTTCTGAAAGCTTCCTCAAGGGCAGCAGTAAACAGCTTCGGAGATATTGTGTCTCCTTGTCGGACTCCTTTCTCGATTTTAAATTTCCTACTGTCTTTGTCTAGTCTAATAAAGGATGTAGCACTCTCATATATTTTCTTCAAAATCATAATATATGGAGTATCTATGCCTTGTCTTTCCAGTGCCCGAAACATTGCCTTATGCTGTATGGAGTCAAATGCCTTTTCATAATCCACAAATGCCAGGCATAATGGTGTTTTATATTCATTTGCTTTCTCCATTAGCTGTGATATTACGTGAAGGTGATCCATAGTTGAGAATCCTGTCCTAAAGCCAGCTTGCTCTTTCGGTTGATTCTCATCAAGTATTCTTTCTAATCTGTTAGTAATGACCCTTGTGAACAACTTGTAGATATGGGATAACAAGCTAATTGGTCTATAATTTCCAATTTCTGATTTATCTCCTTTCTTATGCAGCAAAACTATGATTGCATTATTCCACTGCTTAGGCATCACACCTTTTCTAATGCACTTTGTGAAGAGCCTTGCCAGTTTTTGTGTTATGTCTCTTCCTCCCAATTTTAACAACTCTACAGTAACTTCATCTTCCCCCGGGGCTTTCCGATTCTTCATTTTCTTCAATGCATGTTCTACCTCATCAGGAAGAATACCGGGTATGTCGTATGTGTTGCTACTTTGCAATCCATCTTCCCCACTGCTGGTATCATTCCCTCACTCCTTGTATAATTCTCTATAGTAGTCTTCTGCTATTTGAATTATGCCTTCTCTGCTGTTTATAAGTACACCATCGCTATTCTTCAGTTTCAGTATCATTTGTCTTTCTGTATTACTGCTCATGGCTGCTGATTTAAATCCTTTGTTTTCCCTTAATGCTTGTTCTACTTTTCTTGTGTTAAATCTTCTTATGTCCTCTCTGAGTCTCTTTCTAATGGCTTTGCATAACTCAGTATACTCAATTTTCTCCCTGTCAGTGTTTTTCTTGCTCTTCATTTGTCATCTTTGGTTCATCATGACAAGTGTTTCTTGACTAATTTTTTCTTCTTTGGATTTCTGTTTCCCTATAAGTTTCTTGGGCTTTATCACTTTCAGAAAGTTGTAATATTCCTCGTCGATATCTTGGTCCTGAGCAGTCTGCAGAAGCTCAAACTTGTTCTTCAGTTCCAGTACATACTGCTTTTTCTCCTCCTCTGTTATTTCAAAGACCTTTGTATTATTTACTCGAGTCAGTTTTTTCCTTTCCTTTCCTACATCTATATCAAGTGTACATCTTACCATTCTGTGATCACTTCCAACATTTACCTTATTCAGGACGGTAACATCATTCACAATATATCTTCTGTTAGTGAGGATGAAGTCGATTTCATTAGTTGTTAATCCATTTGGACTCTTCCATGTCCACTTTCTGTTCACCCTTTTCTTGAAAAAAGTGTTCATTACTGACATTCCTTGAGATTCTGCAAATTCCACAAGTCTTTCACCTCTTTTATTTCTTTCACCAATTCCAAAATTTCCTATAGTTCCTCTTTCTGCGCTGTTTTGCCTTTTTCCAACCTTAGCATTGAAGTCCCCCATAATAATAGTGTAGTGGGTTTTCTGCTCATCTAGAAGACTCAATTTCAGTGTACATTTCTTCAACCTCTTCATCATCATGGCTCGATGTTGGTGCATAAATCATTATAATCTTTAGCTTGTACCTCTTAGAAATATTGAGTATTAGTCTTGACACCCTTGGTGACGTACTTTTGAATTCCAAAATGTTGTTTTTAAAATCTTTATGGACCAGAAACCCAACTCCACCTTCACTCCTTTCACTGTTTCCATTGGTGTACAGCAGATTTCCACTTGATAAACTTATAAGTGATTCATTTCTTCTTCTTGTTTCAGCCAAACCGATGATATTCCAATTCACATTTTCTAATTCCTTTTCCAGCTCTAATATCCTGTCTTCACCGATGAGTGATCGTACGTTATAACAGGCCAAGTTCAATTTCCGTGCATGGCAGCCTGGTCGTACCCAGAGATTCTTAGCACCCTCTGCTTCCACTCTGATCCTCTCGCTACCGTAAGAGGGAGTGTGAAAGCTGCTGGGGACTGAGGGCCATTTGTATTGTTGTGCTCTCATTGCTGGAGGGTTTGGTCTTTTCCTCTTCACGCTGACCAGGCGTCTTGAAGAGAACCACTCTACACGTTCGTTGCCACCTAAGTGACGTAACAGGGCTTACCATCGAGAAGGTGTGCATGAGTGGATTTTAGGGAGGCAGGCCAACCGGACTTCTCCTAAATCTTCTGTAATAGAGAGATATTGGATCCATCAGTGTTTTAGGCTGAGTGTCTGATAACACACAGGATACCTGTTCCCCTCTAAGCCCCCATCTCAAATGATATGGTGCTGTATTTCATAGAGGGGTTGGTTATCCTGAATTTCTGAAGGGTACAGTGAACACTGAGGTGTACAAGGGCATTCTTGAGACAAAATTCCTGCAATCTGAGATCACTATGGGGATGTTGCCAATTGCATTTTTCAGGATGGTTCTGCTCCATGTCATAGAGCAGCCAAAACTGTAATTACTACTTCATAAAATTAGAAAAAGTTTTAAATTTATGAAACATCATACTCTTTGCTTAAATAATTGTAACTTATTTCGCTGTCTCTACTGTCCACAGATGCAAAAAAATGGCTGAAGGATAAATTAATTCATAGAAATTAATTAATTTGCTCAATCCAATTAATAAATTAATTGGATTGAACAAATTAATGGGCATTTCAGTAATTTAAAAGAAACTTGCAGGAGACATTAATCCATGTTTGATATAATGAAATTTAGCATTAGCATTAGCATTAGTAGAGGCATACGATGCAAGAAAGCAAGCTTATTCAGCATCAGCCCAAAAAAAAAAAAAAAAAACCCTCTCCCATTTCACCTCTCCGTTCGTTCGAAATACCTGTCCAGTTGAGCTTTAAATTTGTTTAGGCTATCAACTTCAACAACAAGTGATGGAAGTCGGTTCCACCAACCAACCACCCGCTGGCCAAAGGCAAATTTCCGCACATCTATCCGACATCCGTCCTTCCTCAATTTGAATTTATGCCCTCTGAGGTGATTATTCTGAGAAAGATGAAGAATCCCATTGGCATTGAGCATGCTCAAACCATTCAAGGCCTTATACACCTCTATCAGCTCACCTCGCCGGTGCCTAGTCTCCAGACTCTGTAATTTGCAAAACTTAAGCCTTTCTTCGTAAGAGCAACCCTTTGTTCCATTTACTAATCTTGTTGCCCTTCTCTGTACCCGTTCCAGCAGCTCTACATCCTTCTTGAAATGAGGCCTCCAGACCTGTATACAGTACTCAAGATGTGGCCTAACCATTGCCTTATACAAGGGATTTACCAGGAATACATTCAGAATCTTATCCAGTCAATGCAACAATGACGTGCAGTTGTCATCAAAGCAAGGGGTAGGCCAACAAAGGTAAGGGATAGAGTGCACTTTGTTGTTTTCTGGTTATATAGCTTCCTGTTGCTTAGTATCAGCAAAGTAATGAAAAAGAACCACTGCTTTCATAGAATTTTTGCAATTATATGAACCATGCTGTTATTTTAGAGAAAAGTGTTTATTTCATTGTACATTTACACATAAGGTATAAAAGTCAATTTTTCTGCAATTAATAGTTTCACATTTGTATTGTTATTACTTATGTTCTTTTAGCTATTTCTAAAAGATTAGCTGCCAGTATAAAGACAAAAAACCTAAAAAAATGAGGTGTGCAGTTTTTTTTAGCACTACTGTATTTTAGCACTACTGATAGAAAACCTGAAGTCCTTGCAGTCCCTCCACTGTTCAGAGAACTTTATATCAGACTATAATTACGTCTAGGTCTCTTTCATTCACCATGTGTGGTAACAGCTAATTAATGCTAAACCTTAACTGCTAATTTTCAGTCCATCTGCCTAATTTTTTTAGGTCTTGTTGTGGTAGTATGCCTTAATTCTTGTCATTAAGCATCCTTTATATCATCTCCCATCTGCACTCTTAGACTATAAACTTGATATGGCTTCATCAGGGGCTCATATCTGGTGAGTATGGGCTTGGCACACCCGGGATCCTGAGCTGGATATCATCATTCTTCTTTATTGGCGATTCCTCTCTCTCTCTCTCAGGGCAACTTGGGAATTTTTTTGGCTGGTGAAACAAGCCTCCAGGCTTCCTTGCACCATATGGCTAATAATAAATAATGAACCCTGGGTGACTTTATTATAATTATTATGGTTTAATAGTATCAGTCCAAGAAGAACAGTGCCCATTTTATTACCACCCTCTGTATATCAGTCAAACACCCTTTGTTCCCAATGAGACTACTCCAATTTATACAGCAGTCATTCATGAAACTGTGTAAAAAGCTGTACTGAAATCTAAGCATATGATGCCAAAATTATGTTTTACATCCATTTCTTTTGTTATTGTGTCATAGTATCTAATCAGATTGGTCAGACATTAAGCTGCTTTACCATCATCAATATCATTAATAAATACAGAAAACAACATTGAACCCTGGGCGACTCCACTAATAACATTATTCCACAAAGAGCAGTGTTCATTGATTACCACTCTGCCTTCTCCCACTCAAACTTCCCTTTATCCATAGCAGCAATTTGCCTCCAATGTCACACACTGCTCCAATTTGTGCAGCAGTCTTCCATGTGCAACAGTATCAAAAGCCTTCATAAGATACAAGTATATGATATCAAAATTATTCTTTGCATCAAGTTCCTTTGTGACCACATCATAGTATCCAATCAAATTGGTCAGGCAAGACTTCCCCTTAACAAACCCATGCTTTGTCTGAACTATAACTGAAGTCTTGTCTAGATGATCCTGCAGTGCTTCTTCAACCAGGGCCTCCATTATTTTCCCTGGAACAGATTTTAGCTTCAGCAATTTCTCTTTTTCACTTCTCAGTTATGACAAAATTATTTAGCTCCCAGTTATAACTTGTTATACTTCTGGAGTTACCATCCCTAAAAATTTTTTTGGGGTGAACGTAAAGTCAACATATTTATTTCAATATTTATATATATAATAAATATTTAGTTTGTCAGTAAACTGAACAGCATCATTAATATTTATGCCATTCATATCTAGTGGGCCAATGTGGTTCACCATTTCTTTCTAGTATTAACATAAGCAACAAATTCTTAGAGACTTCTCAATCTACTTTAGCTTGAACAACCCCCCCCTCTAGTGGTTTGAATTAAGCCTAGTTTATATTTATTGTAGGTTTCCATGTCCCCTACTAATAATTTATTATTATGCAGGACGATATAAAATGCTGGATGATAATTTATAATCATCCTGCATTTTAATTCCCTGATACTCACTCGTCCCACCAGTTTATCTGACCTTTATTTAGGTCTAAACTTTGAAGATGAAGATCTGTTACTTAGTATAAAAAGCTTAGTAGTTATGATTCTTTCCCTGAATGCTTTATATTTAGAACTTGCAGTTGGTAACAGCATAAAGTTCCAGTTAAAGGAGTTAACACTTGTCTAACACTGTCATGACTTTTAAGAAAGCAAATAACTTCCCTTTACTCTTGACAGTAGTTACATAATTAAGTAGAACATCAATATATTATGATCATTAACAACTAGTGGTTCTTTTATCTGCATTTTCCCAATGCATGAAGAGTCGCTACTAATAATCAGATCAAGAATATTGCCAGTGTATAAAAGTCATCCAAAAAATAGAGAAAAGTTTTGTTATTACACGAGTGACCATCCCATAAATTCCAGTCACTATCTGGTAAGTAAAAATTTTCCATTATAAGACAAGCAAATTTAAAGTCCCAGTTTATTTCTCTTGCATAGTTCATTATATTCATCACAGTCAATCACATTCCTACTCTCATTTTTTTTCTTCCAGAAAAAAAATACTTCCTATACTTCTGTACAATAAAGATCTTATTTATTCTAACGTCCCAACATGTTACAATGTCCAGTGTGGTTGATCCCAGCCAATTTCTCGTTAACCTAATGTTATTTTACATTCAGTATAGCAACATTGAAAATAAAATATAATGACCATAAATTTCTACCCCTTAATCCGAATTTTTACTTTTTTATTACAATATTTGCATTTAAAAATGACAGAACACTTCAAATATATTGAGAAATCATTTGTTAAGATTTCCACGCTCTTTTCTCACAGTACGGTAATGAAATGAGCATGGCTAGAAGTTAATTTCATTAGTTAGAGTGTATGTTTATTGGTATGGCTCCAAAAAAGCGGATAGCTTTGCCAATCGCAGATAAAATTAGGATTTTGCAAGCTGTAGATAATGGTGTGCATTCTAAGACTAACATTGCCAAACAGTTCGGCATTCCTAAGAGTACTCTGTTCACTATTCTGAAAGATTGGAAAAGATTGAAAGTTTAGAGACATCTGCTGCACCAGGTAGAATTCGAGCATAAAAGGCAAACTAAACACACCTTTGGAAAAAAAAAAAAAGTTCTTGTTTACACTCTGGCACAACCACCAGGTCAGTGGAGTTTACAATCAATCAATCAATACAAATTTTAATCATATTTAGTAGTCACGGGCTTGAACCCTGGTCCACTCAAAGAGCGTGTGCTATTGCACTTGCACTCCTGACCACTCTGCTACATCAATAGGTACTCTTGGAATGGCTAATGACGATGCATGCAGAAAAAGTTCCTGTAGATGGTGATCTTTTAAAAGCTAAGGCTGAATTGTTTGTGCATTGAATGGATATTGAAGAATTTAAAAGTTTAGATGGATGGTTCCAGAAATTTAAGACTTGTCATGGCCTGTCTTTCAAAAAAGTGTGTGGCGAAAGTGCAGCTGTGGATATTGACGTTACAAAGGAATGGAAGGAAAATCATTTAAAAAATGTTTTGTTGACATATGACCACAATGACATCTTCAATGCTGATGAAACGGGACTCTTTAGTCATTGGGAAAGCCCAAATGCTTTAAAGTTTTGAAGACAATACTGACTATGTATTGAGCAAACCAAAAGGCATGTATGACATCACAAATCTATGAAGAATGGATCAGAGACTAAGGTTGCAGGATGAGCGAGAAGAATAGAAAAATTTTGCTGTTTGTGGATAACTGCACCCCTCATTGTCAATTAAACAACCTACATGCAATTACTGTCAAGTACCTACCACCAAATATGACATCAGTTCTTCAGCCACTTGATCAAGGTGTAATCAGTGTTTTCAGAAAAACTTCTGAAGCATGCTATTAAGCAAAACTGTGCTATGTCTTGAAAGCAAATTCAATGCGAAATCGACATCCAGCAGGCAATGTATTTATGTGTTTTAGCATGAGATGAAGTTGATGAAAAAGTGATTGTCAACTGCTCCAAACATACTGGATTTACCACCTTGAATGATGCAATATGTGAAGTTTTGCATGTTTCTTCCTCTGTTAATTGCGAAGAACAGCCCGATAATAGGGAAGAAATATCTGAACGTGTGCATCATCACCTAAATTTACAGGAAAACTTAAGATTCAAAGATTATATAGAAGTAGATGCGGACAATGAATGTTTTAGGATATGCATAAATGAAGGGGAACTAATTGAAGATGTAATAGAATCTTCTGAAATTTGTTGTAATGAAGATGAGGACCCTACTGTGGTTGAACAAGAAGTTTCAATGAAAAATGCTCATCACGGATTAGAACTTGTACATTGATTTTTCAAACGCAGCCCTGCAAAAGTGAAATAACTGCTACTGCACACCGTAATTCTCTTTTAAAACATGATCTACCATTGAAGCAGCATGTTTTAGCAGATTATTTTAAATAAAAAATTTGCAATCATAATTTTCTTGTTTAATACTGTTGTGCATATTATAAATAAGATACTATATTGTACTAGCAGAATTACATTATATGTTCAAGCTTTTATGAATGATCAATATAATGACCATTTTTCTCATTCCCTTGGGGGATTGTTATATAGAGCTTCGACTGTACTATATGTCCTAATAGAAGCAGTGCAATTATCACCTACACTTCTACCTGCAGCTGTAGTTAATCTATTAGTCTGTGTATACAGGTCTAGAGGCCTCATTTCAAGAAGGATGTAGAGCTGCTGGAACGAGTACAGAGAAGGGCAACAAGATTAGTGAATGGAACAAAGGGGTGCTCTTACAAAGAAAGGGTTAAGTTTTGGAAATTAGTGTTTGGAGACTAGGCACCAGCGAGGTGATCTGATAGAGGTGTATAAAGCCTTGAACGGTTTGAGCATGCTCAATGCTGATGGGATTCTTCCTTTTGCTCAGAATAATCACCTGAGAGGGCATAAATTCAAATTGAGGAAAGACAGATGTAGGATAGACGTGCGGAAATTTGCCTTTAGCCAGCAGGTGGTTCATTGGTGGAACAGACTTCCATCCCGTGTCGTGGAAGTTGATAGCCTAAATAAGTTTAAGGCTCAGCTGGACAGGTATCTCGAACGAACAGAGGGGTGAAGTGGTTTTTTTTTTTTTGGCTGACGCTGCATAAGCTTGCTTTCTTGCATCAAATGCCTCTACTAATGCTAATCTCCCCCACTTCAAATGGTTTGCAACCTACTTAACACTATTTAGATTGTATCAGCAAATGTTCTTGCATCCCTTCTATTTAAGTGTATTATATCTCTGTAAAAATAGTCTCTCCTGTTAGGCCATGCTGAGAAAAATTATTCCCCATGAGTCCTGCAATCTCTAAGTAAATCCTCAGGTTTCCTATTCCTAATACTATTAGTACCAATGCAGAAAAAATACCTTTTGTGCCCTTAAAAGATAACTGCTCCACAATGTCATCAGCTTTAGCTCCTGACAAATATACCCTGGTCTAATTATTAATAATCAATTAAAAAAATTAAATATCACTACTTATTAATATAGATTCATCACTGTGAAACCTCAACTGCCATTTTCCAGCCCATCTGCTGTGTTTATCTCGATTCTATTGATGTGGCATGCACTGATTACTGCTCGCCTTTGTATCACTACAAATTTATACACAAACTTGATATACCTACATCAATAAATACTGAAAACAGTAAGGGACCAAACAATGACTCCTATGGTACTTTACTCATCACAGTAGTCTATGAAGAGCAGTGGCCATTTATGACCACTCCTACCACTTAACCATCCCTTTATTCTTAGTAGTAAGTTGTTCCTAATGCCGCATTGCTGCAATTTAAAAAATTGTACATGTGGTTTACTGAAATCTAAGTATATGATGTC
Organism: Mastigoproctus giganteus; assembly: GCF_048544385.1. Classification (NCBI taxonomy): domain Eukaryota; kingdom Metazoa; phylum Arthropoda; class Arachnida; order Uropygi; family Thelyphonidae; genus Mastigoproctus; species Mastigoproctus giganteus. Next base: position 243,541,675 of record NC_143578.1, read on the forward strand.
AAAATTGTTCTTTACATCCAGTTCCTTTTGTAACAACTTTAAATAACTTTAGGAGCATTAGCAACTAAGGCCATATTGCTCCGGGGATATGCGGTGGTCATTTCCTGACTTTTCCGCATCCTCTGTATTTGGTGGTCATGGACTCGAACCCCGATCTAATCAAGAAGCGTGTGCTACACACTGCTGCTCCTGCCCACCTGGATATGGAGGCGCCTCTGTAGATTGTAATTTTCAGGAGATATGTATGAAGGGAGGTTGTTCCAGAAAACGGAAGTTGAAGGAATAAATGAAGAAGAAATAAAGTTAATTCTGTGAGTATGAAGTTGAACAGTAAAAGGATGCTGAGTGGCTGCAGCACATGTTTGGATTGGTTTGGATGGAAGTATCTATAGAAAAGGCAGGCAACAGAAACAGAAGATTTATGAGACAGAGAGTGGAGAGACTGTTAAGAGATAAGTCATTAATTAATCTGACTGCCCTCTTTTGAATGAAGTCCAGAAGCCTGAGAGAGGTTTTGGGAGCACCACCCCAGATGTGGGACAATATTCAATAGTTGGATGGATTTGAGATCTACAGAGTGAGCAGCTGTTTGTAAGGAAAGTGATGTCAGGGTAATCCCTAATAAAGGTATGTGACCTTGCCTAGAAATCTGAATATTGTCTAAGATAAGCACAGGAGTAGAAGAATCCTTTTAGTGAGATATAAGACAGGACTGAATTTTAGGAAGACTGAAATTAACTAAGTTATATTTGCACCACTGGAGAATTACCTGGAGATCAGCATTAATGTATTGGCAGTCAATTTTTGATAAGTTAAAGCTGTTTGTGCAGGGACAGGTTTCTCAAATTGTGCAATGTGCTATCATCAGCAAAATTATGGATAGGATTTGCAGTAAAAGTAAGGTGATTAATGTAAAAAGGAAAAGAATGAGAAAAAGGAGAAATTCCAGACTAATGTTGGTGTAACACCAAAGAACACCTAAATTAGTGGAGAAATAAGACTTATTTAATTATTTATTTTCCTAAACAATTTTTTTATGAAAAAATTAATAAATTTTATATAAAGCCTACAAGACTTTTAAAAAGAATTTTAGATAATAACAATGGTAGTTATATTTTTAAAATGAATTATAATAGTTATTGTTTTTTTAACTACATTTGAGGAGAATCACCAACTGTGGTTCACATTTTATTTTTTATGATTAAAAAATTATCACTTTTATTTCTGTGATCATCTTCACTAAAACTTTTTAACCCTTTAACAAGAATCCACATACATGTGTGGGCTATGGGCATGTTTCAAGGTCATTTGTGAGAACAGGTTGAGTTATGTACAAATTGTCTAGAAATTTTCAAATATCTTATGTGTTTCACATAATTGCAGATCCAGTTTATAAAGGTGGTAAAAAATAGCTTTGGAAAGCACCATAAAAACTTGTACCTGTCGGATTTGGGCATACAAACAACAAATTTTAATAAATTCTTCAAAATCCTAATCTATAAGTTGATGAAACTGAATCATGTGACATAAATAGATGTAGAGGATATTACTGCATCAAAAAAAAATTCCCCAACACTACTTATTTTTCATGCTTTTTTAAATATTTGATTTGACAGTTTCACTCATTCAAGATTCTAAAAAATAAATAAATAATACTTAAAAAGTTATGTACATGGTGTTAATTTTTATAAAACTACAAAACTGTACAAAGAAACGAATCCCAGAGCCCAGGGTTAATTTCTTTGTGTCATAGAAAATCACTACAAGTTTTCCACTTGCATTTGGAAAATTTACTGCCACAGGCCACATTCCAGTAGCTCACTTATGAAATTTTATTAGAAGTCAGAGGGATGGCATTTTTAAGGTCTAATACTTTATTTTTCGTTGTTAACCATACAAATGAGCAACAAACCTCCAAAACATTCATGCATCTGCAGATAATAGAACCACTAGGTGGCAGTGGTCACAGTGTACTGATTTGGGATTTAGGATTTACTAAGATGTAACTCCCATCAAGGTTAAAGGGAAGGGTTTTTGCTTTTGTAAAGGCAACTAGAGCAGTCTCAAACAGTTTTTAATTTCTATACAGTGGGACCAACTGATGATGTTACCAACAGCAAATTCTAAATGAGATGCATTCAAGGAATTAGTTCCCTTTTTTTTTATACAGAGTCTACAAACAAGGTCTATAAACATAGTCTATATTTTCTATAGACAAGGCTAAACACGAATATCGCCTATTATTTAATTGTAATAAAAATATACATAATTAAAGGCAGTAGTGACAATATTTCGAAGAATTAATTTCCACACTATATAAGAAACAGAACTATTAGTTCTGATGACTTTGGCTAGCAACAAATTTCAGATTGAAAACTTGTTGGTTAAAGTCAGTTTTTGGATAATATTAAAAATGAAATGTAATATAACGGCACAAACTTACTTGAGAATAATTCTAAAAAAAGAATATAACCAATGAAACATGGGTCGGGTCCTAGACAAATCTTACTAATCTAGACATAAACTGCACCCTGGACGTTCCATTTTTTAAAATTTTCTATTGAGTCAATATAAATAAAGCTAAACATGAATACCCCCAATTATTTAATTGTAAAGTAATCGAAAAAAAGAATAACAAACGCATATTTGTGTACCTTCAATGCAGGAAGGACTTTCTTTAATCCGCTAATCATAATCCTATGGGAGAGCATGTCTCCTTTCGTAAGAGGGTCATTTACACCTTCTTTTGTTTTACCCTTAGTTTCCTCTTGTATATCTGTACTCAGCCTGACTTCACGGACTTGAATACCCCCTTTTTCGGCAACATCGATGCTTAAAGCCAATAACCGCTTCAAACTTACAACTTTACTCACTTTGGGGTAAGAGTTATATGTGTATATTAGATAAATCGCAATAAGGACTAATATGGTTAAACCTAAGGGATTCAACCTCACAAAACTAATATTCATTATTAAGAAGCAAAGTTATAAGAGTTTGGCGTTAGTTTACATATAAAAACCAAATTTCGCATCCAAATCAATCGTTAAACATCTGATATTGCTTTTTGAAGGTAGAAAACGAACTTTTCTGAGCATCACCGCGCATCAGAAACTCTGTCATCATGTAATACGTAGTTATTGCGCATGTTGGATGCGCAGTACGATTGGAAAGGTTGCTATGACAACTGTGATGTACATAGGCAGTAGCAATATCTTAGAAATATAAATGATTTAATCGATTTGTATACAGTTACAAAAGAAATAAAAATTTGCATTCTGATTAACTGTTCCAATTACATAAAACTGCTTTTTGGGCAAAAAACAATATCATTCAGAATATACTGCACATGTAAACACCCCCTATTGTTCCTTTGACAACTGCCACGCTAGACGATTTCTGGGAAAAAGACACTAATAACCGCAGTTTCATAAAAGTATATTGTTGTGAGCCTGAGAAATAGGATAATCATAATAAATCAAATCAATTATTTCCGATCAAGTAGTTTTAATAAAAGAAGGTCAATCATTATATAGAATGGGAACATCGGTTTTAAATCACAGGCCAGTATGTTTCCAGAACAACAATAAAGATGGCGTCAATGCAGGTGAGTGGATTCTGATTATGCTATACAATTTAATCCAATTTGCAGGTTAAAAATAGGATGAAATTTAATGGTAATTTTTAGCATAGGGCAAAGTTTTGAGTGTCAAAACAAAAGAAGTCTTTGGTAGTTGAAAAACGTAAAACGGCGATGAAAGAAATTAATTCAACTACTTTCATTTTTATGGTTATTGTTAGGGGAATGTTAATATCATTTCTGACCGCATTTCATTTAAAATTTACCAAATTTTATTACGTAACAGTTTTCTGTGCCATTATTTATTCTAAAATTGTCTTAAAATATATTGTATAAGGATATACACTGAGCTTCCTTATATCTGTCATCCTTTTGCCGGCTTAGATCTTACGTATAATCACACACGAATTGATAAACTTCCAGATTAGAAGCTGGTACAAATTGGCAATCGTTACAAAATACTGGTTTTCAAATACCAGTAGAAATCGTCCAGGTATGTAAAAGTTAAATAAATAAAATAGGCATTTGGTACTAAACTAATAAAGTAAGACAGTTTTTGTGTATTTTGAAAGGTTTAAAAGCTATGCAGGCTGTAATTAAAGTATAGTTATGAATGTATTGTGTTTGTGTATCGGATAAAAAAATAATAAAAAAAAAAAAAAACCGAACGAAATTTCGAACAAACTGCTACTTCTGAAATAACAGGAAATTGTAGGGAGGATTTTAGAACATGGGTATCTTGGATGATGCCTAAGATACAATCTGATTTTTTGGTTCTTATCTAGTCAGAAGTTAGCCACCCTGTTTTGGACCAATAGGATTATATTGCCTTCTTTAAAACATTACTGACATTTTTCTGGCTGAAAAATTAGAAAGATAGATGTTTGCACACAGTGAATTTTTTTTTTATTTTCTGAATTATGACCCTAAAATATGAGAAATTCTTGGAACCAATGATATTCTAGTTCTATGAATAGTTGAAGGATGTTAAGAAGGAAGAATCTTGTTGAATTTTTTTTTTTTTTTGTTAGCTTTTATTCCATATTGCGTTGAAGTTAGCTTTTATTTTTCTTTATTCTCCATTTCTGACCTTCTATCTGTTCTTTATTCACTCTGCATCATCTCATATCTTCTTTCCCCACATTTGCTCATTTTTTTGGTCTTTTTCTCTTCCCACACTTATTTGTTTTATTCAGTCCATTTTGCATCTTCGCCTTTCCTGTTTGTATCCTTACCACCTTAATCTATTTTCCCTTAACTTATTTATGTTGTTCCCAAGATTCTACTCTTACTTTTTCTGGTCATCCCACATGTCCATCTTAGCATTCTCCTTTTGTGTGGTGTGCATTTTCTATATACAGTGTTTTAACATTGGCCAGCCCTCATTCCCATGCATCGTTGCCATTAACCTTTATACACTTTGCCTTTCAGTCTCACAGGCATTTTGTTGTCACAACTTCTGTTCCTTCTCTCTATTTCACCAACCAAGCTGCTATCCTGGCTAGGTCATTTTTCTCTCACTCGATCCTTTCTGTCTGTCTGTCTGTCACTGATCCTACGTATTTAAACCATTTTCTCTTGATTTTTTTTTCTCTGCATACCCAGATTGATTCATTTTGTTCCTCTGCTCATTGTCTCTTTCATCCTGCTTCACTTCACCTTCTGTGAAACGTTCCATGTCCTGTGTCTTAGCTACATTTAGCTTATTCTTTTCCCATGCTTTTTTCCATTCATTTACTTTTCTTCCTATTGCCTCTCTCTCCACACTTGTGTTCTCACCTAACACCAAAGTGAACAGATAAGGGCTTAGTGCTCTCAATCCTTGGCACAGAATGATCGGAATTCACTGAATTTCAATCCACTTGACTTAAGTGTTATATGTATATGAGTTCCATCAGCATAAAAAAAACTCCCAGTTATGGGAGATCAAGCCCTTGCTTGTCAGGGGCGTAGCATACGTTTCTTGATTAGACCAGGGTTCGAGCCCGTCACCACCAAATACGGAGGATGCGGAAAGGTCAGAGAATGTCCACCGCATATTCCCAAAGCAATATGGCCTTAGTTGCTAATGCTCCTAAAAACCAAATAAACAAACAACAACAACAGCCCTTGCTTGTCATACCTGATAGAATGTCGGCAACAGCCTCAAGAACTCTCTTAGCCACCTCTGATCTAAATCATGGTTTCTTAAATGTGCTGAGTATATTTGGGACAAGAATATAAAATTTTTTAACTGACTTTTATACAAATTTTCTGCTCTCAGTAAGGCTCATAATGGTTGTAAACAAGTTATAAATCCAAACTCATTTTGGAAAAGCTAAGAGTAGGAAATTTTCTTCTGGCCTAATGATATTCAAGCCTTCACTCTCTTGCCAAAGCTGTTGGCCACAACTCTCCAGTTGTACTCCACATCTATAATATAATGATGGTTTTGTTGCATATTTATTCAAAAAGTTCTGCAAGAGAACAGATCAGATCTACTTGTATTGAAAGAGTAGCAAAGGAGCAGATCTAAACCTCCAAGCACTTCCTAATTCATTTCACAAATATACGTGGTCTCAATTCTAATCACAACAATGTCCATTTCCACTTGCAGTCTGCCAAACCCCATGTACTTTTTCTGACAGAATCTCAGTTATTGGTTGATTCAACTACTGCTCATCTCAGATGCCCAAATTATTTGCTGTATGATTCCTTTCGCCTCAAAGGTGGTACTTGTGCATATGTCCGTTCTGATATTCACTGTCAGAGACTTGGCAATTTGGAATCTCCTCTCTTTTGATCTTCTCTGGCTTAAAATCTCTCAACTTCATTCTGTCAAATTCGTCTGTTATCTCTACCGTTCTCCCAACTCCACTAATCACTAGGAGCTCCTTGACTTTCTCCAGTCCAACTTTCCTAACAGTGAGGTAATTTTCCTTGGTGATTTTAATATTCACAACTCCAGCTGGCTTCCATTTTCTAGTCACACCAACCCAGCTTGTTGAGATGCTGAGGCTTTTGCAATTACTAATGACCTTGCACAGATTGTTCATTTACCTACAAGAATACCGGACAATCCTAATCATACAGCCAATATGCTTGATCTTTTTCTCACAAACAACCCTTCTAAGTACACGGTCGAAGTGAAGAGGTCCTTTAGGCACTTCAGATCAAAACTTGGTGATTGTTTCTTCTCCAATGGAACCTTTATCTCATGGCTATTCCCAATCTCATGTTGTTTGGCATTACAAGAATGCAAAATGGGATGATCTACGAGATTTCTTTTCCTTTGTCAGATTACTGTTTCAAAACTTCTGATGTCAACATTTGCTCAGATCGTGTCAGTGAAATTATTCTTGCAGGAATAGAATCTTTTATCCCACACTCCACTGTAAAATCTCGTCCTTTATCTAAACCTTGGTTTTCCAATAAATGTGCTAAGGCTGTTCAAGAGAGGAATGTTGCATATCGTAATTGGCTTGTTTCATTTTCTGCCTACACCAAAGCTCGCAACAATTGTAAAGCAGTTATTAATCAGTCCAAACTAGAGTTTGAACAGGCTAAGAGTAGAAAATTTGCTTCTTGCCCTAATGGTAGCCGAGCATTCTGGTCTCTTGCCAAAGCTATTGGCCGCAACTTTTGCCCATCTCTGCTCCCACCTCTGTCCAAACCAGATGGTTCTGTTGCCACTTCAGCCAAGGATAAAGCTGACCTGCTAGCATCCCATTTTTCTTCCAACTCATATATTAATGATCTTGGTAAAACACCTCCCACCATTCCCAACACACTCCATTCAATGCCTCCTGTGGTCTTCCATCAAAAGGATGTCAGAAGGATTTTGGCGAATCTTGATGCCAAGAAAGCTCCAGGTCCCGATGGTATTTCTCCACTTGTTCTCAAAACCTGTGCTCCTGAACTTACTCCTCTTCTTTGCTGCCTTTTTTCACTTTCTTATTCAAAGGTGTTTTTCCTTCTGCTTGGAAATTTGCTCATATCCAGCCAGTTCCTATAAAGGGTGGCAAATCCCTCCCATCCAATTATCGTCCCATTGCAATTACTTCTACTCTTTCTAAAGTAATGGAGAAATCAATTAACCGCTAACTCTTAAACTACCTAGAAACCTTCCGTCTGATCAACAATCGCCACTATTGATTCCGTCAGTGTCGATCCACTGGTGATATTCTGGCTTATGTTACCCATTTATGGACTAATTCAATGGAAAGGTTTGGTGAAACACAAGTATTTGCTCTTCACATCTCAAAGGCATTCGATCATGTTTGGCATAATGGTCTTCTAAACAAACTTCCATCTTATGGTTTGCCAACTGTTTTTAGTAATTGGTTATCCGGTTTTCTCTCTGATCGCTCGCTGAGGGTGATGGTAGATGGCTCTCTGTCTTCTAACTTCTCCACTAATGCCGGTGTCCTCTAAGGTTCAGTTCTTTCCCCCACTCTTTTCCTCTTGTATATTAATGACTCTCTTCCATTGACTGGAAATCCTATCCATAGTTTTGCCGATGATTGCACATTGCATTCCACTTTTCATTTTGAGAAACCTTGTCCTGCTGAATCAGCTTCAACTTCTCAAATCTTCTACCAATTCCTTAAATGCCGATCTTCATGTAATTCTCCAGTGGGGCAAAGACAACTTAGTTGATTTCAATCCATCTAAAACTCAGTCTTGTGTTATATCTCACAAAAAGGATTCTTCTGCTCCTATGCTTATCTTTGGTGACACTCCGATTTCTAGGCAAGTTGATATACCTCTTTTGGGGGGTTACCTGACTTCTAATCTCTCTTGGCACAAGAACATTACAAATATTGCTTCCTCTGCATCTTTGGTTTTCTCTTTCGCTCTTGGCGTTACTTTTCTTCCAAACAGCTGCTCACTCTGTATAAATCGCAAAACCGCCCTGCCATGGAATATTGTTCCCACATCTGGGGTGGTGCTCCCAAAACCTCTCTCAGGCTTCTAGATTCCATTCAGAAGAGGGCAGTTATGTTAATTAATGATTCATCTCTAACTACCTCCTTACCAGACAGTCTCTCCACTCACTGTCTCATAGACGTACTGTTTCTGCTGCATGCCTCTTCTACAGATACTTTCATGGGCACTGTTCTTCTGAATTGGCTTCTGTAATTCCTGCTCGCTTTCAAAACAGTCCAAGCATGTGCCGCCAACATCCATTTACTGTCCAACTTCAAACTCACAGAACCAACTTTTTATCTTCCTCATTTATTCATTCATTCAAACTGCCGTTTTCTGGAACAACCTTCCTTCATGCGTATTTCCTGAAAATTACAGTCTACAGAAGTTAAAGTCCAATGTCAACAAATATCTTCTTTTGTCTTCTCAACCTTCAACCCAAGCACAGTACTAAGTACTGTAGGTTCTAATACCTCTCGTGTTTGAGGTTTACATAAAAAAAAAAAAAAAAAAAAAGATACCTACTAGTATGGGAACGGATGAATACTTTGACTCTCAATACCAGAATATTGGAAATATGACTATCTCTGCCATGTGCGGAGGAAGTTATGAGTGATTTGAAAAATTTATGGTATCGAATGATTTAGAATGAAGTGCAAGGTCACCTAAATACTAATAGATTTACAACATAGTTTTTTTAAGAGCTAATTCTGTGTGACAGTCTGGTAAGGAGGTAGTTACAAACTAGATGCCTGGAACACGTTTGATATAATTTAGATTTTAGAAAGTTTTCACCAGTCCACATGAATGTTTTATGTGTAAATTAACGAAGTGTATGCATTGGGGCATACGTTTCTACCCTTTTGATAAAGGGATGGTTAACTAGCAGATGACAAAGTGTGATTATTAACAAGCAGTGCTCTGTGTGAAATAGTGTTATGAGTGGAATCCCTTTGGATCCTGATATAGGACAGTTGTTGTACTGGTTTTCATTAATGATATTTATGATGGTATTGAAACGTTCATATCACAATTTTTTTTTTGACGATTAAGGTGGGCAGGGTTGTTAAAAAAAGGAAACCTGTTATGTTCTTTCAACATGTTGTAGATATACAGTCGAACCTGGTTAATGCAAAGGTCAAGGGACCCAAATTTTCACATTTTGTAATAATGAGGTCCCACAAAAGCATCAATTTTACCGTTTTTTTTTTTTTTTTTTTTTGGTACCTATTATATATCTAAGAATAATAATATCAAAAATAAATTAATTTAAATTATTAAAATATAATAAAAACAAAAGCCTTGTCTAATGATTCAGTAATAGGAATAACACATTTTTTTAAACATTTTATTTTATTTGTAGATAAACTAAGAAAAGCAATATTAATGGAAATATTGTACAGTATATATTTTGATATATACAATATTTTAGTGTCACAGTAAAATGAATTACGATCTTAATATAAAACAAGACATACAAACCATTAACTTTTTAATAAATTAATCTAATTTAAAGAAAGAATCCAATGTTGTTTGCACAGTTTTTGTCCAGCTACAGCACAGACGTTATCAAATGCAATAGTTGTTTCTTTATCAACGTTACTGCAGGCCAACACATTCTCTATTATGTTCAATGCATTTTGGGCATCTTTTTTAGATGGCAGTGTGCACGCTTCTTCACTTTTGCTGTCACTGGTAACAAAAACATCGTTTTGTTTGGTACCCAGCAGCTCTTCTGGTGTTGGCATTGCAGTGGTAGCAACTTCATCATCCACCTTCAAATTCGCCAACAAAACCCATATGCTCCTTCAAATTCCTCCATTCCTCACTGTTGCTATCACAGTCGTCTGCTGGACCATGTTTTTCGATGATGTTCTCTCCAAAGCCACTCTTTCTGAAGCAATTGATTATTACACTTGAAGTAATACTTTCTCAAGCAATAACAAGATTACGGATAGCATCCGAGGCATTCCAATTTGGCTGCAAATTGTTCCCTCCTATGTTGTGGATCAAGTACCTTATCAGGCGGGCTCTATATGCTCTCTTGAGGTTATAAATAATGCCTTGATCGTGGTTGCATTAAACTGGTGGTATTGGGGGTAAAAACAACAGCTGTATATTTGTCAACTTAAGTGTCTCAGCAGAATGTGCTGACAACGGTCAAAAATCATCAAAATATTCCTTTTTTCTGAAGCCATTCTTCTGTTCAATTTTGATAAGCAAGACTGAAAAATTTTGGCCTCGTAATCACAGGGAAGTTGATTAACTTTAAAACATCTTGGCTTGAAGAACTTACCAATCACAAGTGGGCGTAGTTTTGTACTGCCATCTTAATTGCAGCATGACAGAACAGTGAGTCTTTGTTTAATTAATTTTCCACCAGACAAGACTGTACTCGAACAGCAAATGTTTTGTTTGGCAGCAGATTATAAAATAAACCTGTCTCGTCAAGATTAAAAATATTCTTTGCCTCATATATTTCAAGAATGAACCACACAGAACACAACCAGTCTGTAGCCTTTTCTTTGTTGATTAAACCAGACTCGCCGCAAACTTTCCCTTTACCCCTAATGGTAGTTGCATCTTTTAACTGAATCCCATATCGGTATAATGTGGTCACTGCCACTTAGTGGTTTTTTTATTTGCAGATTCTTAATGCATTAATAATCAGATCTAGAATATTACCCTCTTGTTGCCTTTCTAACATGCCTGCTGTTAAAAAAAAAAAAAAAAAAAAAAAAAAAAAAAATCATCCAATAAATCCACAAAGATCTTGCTAATCTGTCAGTGTCTAACCCGCAAGTTCCAGTCAAATTATTCCTATCTTTAAATCTTTGGAGCCAGCCACTGCTGCATTTGAAGTCAAGAAGAGCAGGACATACCAGATCAGATCTTTACATAAGGGAAAGGGGATAATATTAAATACACCAGCTGCAGATAAACTCGACAGTTATTTTGCATCGATATTTACAAATGAAAAACCTTTTTGTGGCAATGGGAAATTGTGGGAGCGAAGTTGAAAAATATGTAATTAATGATATAGAAATTTCGCAAGATTATTTAATGAAAAAACTTTCGACCCTACAGGCCAGTAAGGCTCCTGGAGTTGATGGAATATACCCTATAATCTTAAGGGAGGCGGCAAGTGAGTGCATTGAACCATTGAGGCTAATTATGCAAGCATCATTAGAGTCTGGGGATATTCCCTTGGATTGGCAAAGTGCCAATGTATCTCCCATACGTAAGGGTGATTCTAAGAGTGAAGTGGGAAATTATCGCCCTGTCAGTCTGCCTTCAGTGGTAGGGAAAATTATGGAGGCAATGATCAAGGGTGTAATTCAAGATCATTTGGATTGAATTGAAATTCTCAAGGATACTCAGCATGGTTTTGTAAAGGGAAAATCATGTTTAACAAATCTGGTTCGCTATTTTGAAAGGGTCACTCACGAGCTGGATTTAGGGAATAATTTCAACATTGTTTATTTAGATTTCAGCAAAGCTTTTGACTCAGTCCCACATGAGCAGTTGCTTTATAAGCTGGAACAGGTTGGAATCACTGGGAAAATCCTTAGATGGATAGCAGGATGGCTTCAGGGCAGGAGGCAGAGGGTTGTGATAAATGGCTATTCCCCAAGGATCAGTATTAGGACCACTGTTGTTTTTAATTTTCATAAACGACATCGATGAAGGGATAGAGGGCGTGATGTATAAATTTGCAGATGATGTTAAAATTGGCACAGTAGTTAATGATCACTGTCAAGCTGAGCTTCTTCAGAGAGACCTAGATAGACTTCAGGAATGGTCAGAAAAATGGCAGCTATGCTTTAATCCAACAAAGTGTAAGGTATTACACCTGGGAAACAGTAATCCCAAAATAACTTATTCACTTGGTGGAGTTCAACTAAACCCAGTACTGGAGGAAAGGGACTTGGGTGTTACGATACGGTGAGACAGGAAATTCTCTGAGCATTGTAAACAGGTTGCAAGGAAGGCCCATGCTGTCCTATCAATGATCTGTCGAACTTTTGCAAGTAGAGATAGGGACGTGATAATCCCATTATATAAGGCTTTTGTTAGACCACACTTGGAATACTCTGTTCAAGTATGGAGACCGCACCAAAAGAATGACATCGAGCTTCTTGAAAGGGTGCAAAGACGGGTAACTCGCCTGGTCAGATCGGCTAAAGGGTATCCTTATGAAGAAAGACTTCGAATATGGAGGTTGCAGAGTTTGGAAACTAGACATCTTAGAGGAGATTTGATTGAGGTGTTTAAGGCTCTGAGAGGCATCAGTAAAATGAATGAGGACGAAATTTTCAAAGATTATAAATGATGCTAGAACTAGGGGACATAAATTCAAGTTACGGGGGGAAACGTTTAGATTGGACTGCAGGAAGTTTTATTTTAGCCAACAAGTTATAAATTACTGGAATAAGTTGTCTACATGGGTGGTAGAGGCTGACAGTTTGGGAAAATTCAAAGGTCATCTGGATAGTACCTTCGGGTCAGGGAAGCGCATAGGATGATAGGTTTCTTTTCCTTTTCTTTTATTAATTATTATTATTTATTTATTTATTATTATTATTATTTTTTTTTATCATTGTTTTATTCAGGGTTTTTTTTTTTTTTTTTTTTTGGCTCGTGCAGCATAAGCCATAGGCTTTCTTGCACCATGCAGCCAATACTAATACTAAATCCCTAATTCCATGTTACTGAGCTAAATAATTTGCCTTTTCTTGCAAAATGTTCTTGCTACCTGGGAGTCTAAAACGCTGATGGAACTGATATTCGGGTGACACTCAAGTCAAAGTGGACCCAATTTCGGCGAAGTCCGGACGGTCTATGACAGCCAAATCCTCTGCTTGCACCTTCACGATGGTGGGACTGTTAGTAATCCTGGGTATAACCTTCATGCACAAGTACATAGTGGATGACCACCCAGGTGTGAACCAACGTAAGCAGGGGTCGGGGTGTGGCGCCCACACCACATGGAGGAATGCTGCCCCTCTATGTTACCAGGCAGTACTAGGTGGTAGATGACTCTCATCAACCGGTGAAATACCACCACTTTGCTTATTGGAGGCTTGAAGTGGTGGAACCCATGTTTAGTCTCTAGAGCTAAGTTCCGGCCAACCCTTCCCTATCTCTTCCATCATGCAGTATGATTGATGATTTTTGAGGTTATGATGAACATCATGGCGAGATCCAATATTCCTTACATTTCGAGGGTACAGCTCTAAAACGGTTTTCGCAGGCCGGCCGCTAGTTAGTACACTGGACTGAACCTATTGGTAACTCTCTAGGAAGCTTCCGGATCAGCTAGTGTATAATCTTGCAACCTCTACTCTGCCAGCTAGTGACTGGAGGGAGTCCGAGTAGTGTGTATGCGGGGGAGCATTGTCGAGGCCACGTTATGTCAAGGATCTGGGTATATTCTTACCACATGTACGCCACATCCAAAAATTTCATTACTTCATACAGCATGTCCCACCCACTTTTTCTTACTATTCAATACACCATGAATTGTCAAAATAATAGAGCAAGCTTATCTGCGAAAAGATCTAAACCTCCCAAGGACTTCTTAATTCATTTCACAAATATACGTGGTCTCAATTCTAATCTCAACGATGTCCATTTCCACTTGCAGTCTTCCAAACCCCATGTACTTTTTCTGACTGAATCTCAGTTATCAGTTGATTCAACTACTGCTCATCTCAGATGTCCAAATTATTTGCTGTATGATTCCTTTCGCCTCAAAGGTGGTACTTGTGCATATGTCCGTTCTGATATTCCCTGTCAGAGACTTGGCAATTTGGAATCTCCTCTCTTTGATCTTCTCTGGCTTAAAATCTCTCTACCTCATTGTGTAAAATTCATCTGTTGTCTCTACCGTTCTCCCAACTCCACTAATCACTTGGAGCTCTTTGACTTCCTCTCTTTGCAACTTGACTTTCTCCAGTCCAACTTTCCTAACAGTGAGGTAATTTTCCTTGGTGATTTTAACTTTCACAACTCCAGCTGGCTTCCGTTTTCTAGTCACACCGACCCAGCAGGTCGAGATGCTGAGGCTTTTGCAATTACTAATGACCTAGCACAGATTGTTCATTTACCTACAAGAATACCGGACAATCCTAATCATACAGCCAATACGCTTGATCTTTTTCTCACAAACAACCCTTCTAAGTACAAGGTTGAAGTGAGAGGTCCTTTAGGCACTCCAGATCACAACTTGGTGATTGCCTCTTCTCCAATGGAACCTTTATCTCATGGCTATTCCCAACCTCGTATTGTTTGGCATTACAAGAATGCAAAATGGGATGACCTGCCAGACTTGTTTTCTTCTTTTCCTTGGTCTGATTACTGTTTCAAAATTTCTGATGTCAACGTTTGCTCAGATCGTGTCAGTGAAATTATTCTTGCAGGAATGGAATCCTTTATTACACACTCCACTTTAAAATCTCGTCCTTTATCTAAACCTTGGTTTTCCAATAAATGTGCTAAGGCTGTCCAAGAGAAGAACGTTGCATATTGTAATTGGCTTGTTTCTAATTCTTCAGTTTCATTTTCTGCCTACACCAAAGCTCGCAACAATTGTAAAGCAGTTATTAATCAGTCCAAACTAGAGTTTGAACAGGCTAAGAGTAGAAAACTTTCTTCTTGCCCTAATGGTAGCCGAGCATTCTGGTCTCTTGCCAAAGCTATTGGCAGCAATTTTTGCCCATCTCTGCTCCCACCTCTGTCAGAACCAGTTGGTTCTGTTGTCACTTCAGCCAAGGATAAAGCTGACCTGCTAGCATCCCATTTTTCTTCCAGCTCATGTATTAATGATCTTGGTAAAACACCTCCCACCATTCCTAACACGCTCCATTCAATGCCTCCTGTGGTCTTCCGTCAAAAGGATATCAGAAGGATTTTGATGAATCTTGGTGCTAAGAAAGCTCCAGGTCCTGATGGTATTTCTCCACTTGTTCTCAAAACCTGTGCTCCTGAACTTACTCCCATTCTTTGCCGCCTTCTTTCACTTTCTTATTCCAAAGGTGTTTTTCCTTCTGCTTGGAAATTTGCTCATATCCAGCCAGTTCCTAAAAAGGGTGACAAATCCCTCCCATCCAATTATCGTCCCATTGCAATTACTTCTACTCTTTCTAAAGTAATGGAGAAATCAATTAACCACCAACTCTTAAACTACTTAGAAACCTTCCGTCTGATCAACGATCGCCAGTATGGATTCCGTCAGTGTCGATCCACTGGTGATATTCTGGCTTATGTTACCCATTTATGGACTAATTCAATGGAAAGGTTCGGTGAAACACAAGTAGTTGCTCTTGACATCTCAAAGGCTTTTGATCGTGTTTGGCATAAAGGTCTTCTAAACAAGCTTCCATCTTATGGTTTGCCAACTGTTTTTAGTAATTGGTTATCCAGTTTTCTCTCTGATCGCTCACTGAGGGTGATGGTAGATGGCTCTCTGTCTTCTAACTTCTCCACTAATGCCGGTGTCCCCCAAGGTTCAGTTCTTTCCCCCACTCTTTTCCTCTTGTATATCAATGACCTTCTTCCATTGACTGGAAATCCTATCCATAGTTTTGCCGATGATAGCACATTGCATTCAACTTGTGTCTGCTGACGAGGCTAGTACGGGCCAGACGTGTTCAAAGCCGCTAAGTGGATTTTTCTTATTTATTGATTTGAAATTATTGTTTTTCTAAAACTTTTGATTTAAATTTAGTAGTATAGCATTATTTTGTGATATTTCTGATTAATTTGGTGTATTTATTCTTTACTCGGCCTTGTAATTCCATAAAAGTATCGGTAAGGGTATCAAATCCACGTGTTACAAATTACAACTCCGCTGAACGAGAAGTTTTTTTAGCCAAATTTAGCCGCTTATTGAATATCTTTTACATCAAATTATTTTTTGTAAGTAGCTTATAGACCTAGTAAGGATCGTTGGTTTATTCTGAATTGGGACAGCGAGATTTGAAAGTTAATTAATACTTAAGTGTCCATAGATTACCGTTCGTAACTTCCGCCTTTGTCTTTGTCATACGATCATTATATATCGAACCTAGATAGCTTTAGTATAGCATACGTTATAATATTTTCAGCGATCGGTAAAATCTATTAAACTTGTTCAACTTCGTTGGCATTTAAATTGCACTTTTAACTAAATACATATACCGACTTAGATTACAAACGTAACATAATTAATTAATACATAACTGATACGGAAGTTATATAAAGGGAACTTGGAGATAATTAATACTTGACTGATTGATTAATACTTGACGCTAAAAATATATATCCCGTTATAGCTGTGTTGGGAGATAAGTTACAGTTATAATCTGAAATTGAAATTTTATTTAAATTAAAAGTAAACAGACTCAGACCAGAGCAGCAAAACAAAAGGCTCAAGCTAATGGAAGTGCTGTGGCTCAGAGGAGAACTGAGGGGGGCAGTTGCCTTCTGAGTCACAGCCTTCTAAAATGCACAGCTTGCATGATGTTTGTGGAGCATTCAGGTACAGGACATGATATTGCCATGGGGGATGTCTTTGTGTGTGTGCACGATGCAAGGAGTGTATCGAAATCAGGCAACAATTCAGCGTTCTTATGGGCCTATATGAGAGCTTGAAGGACAGGGTGGATGCCCTCGAAGGAACTAAATTGAGGGGCCCATCAAGCTCTCAGCTGCCCGCATCAACGCCAGAGTTTGCACTTGGTCATCGTGAAACACAGCGGCAACCCCCAAGGCAGAATGCGCTGGTCCCAAAGGAACTAGTAGTTGTTGGTGACTCTATTGTCAGGGAAACGGGGAACATGCTTTGTAAAAAGGATAGGTGGAACAGGACCAGGGTATGTCTGCCAGGGGCAAAGGTTGATGACGTTGTAGAGCAGATATCATCTTTTAAGGGCACAAAAGGTGATATAGTTGTACACGTGGGCACTAACGATATCAAGAGTAGGAGACTGGCAGAATTGCTTAACAAGTACAGGTCACTGTTGAAAAAAAGCCGTGAAATAGGGTTGAATTTGAAAGTGTCTGCAATTCTGCCCAGCCACGATAGGAGGGAGTATATGATGAGAGCCTTGTCGATTAATTCGGCCCTGGAAAGATTGTGCAAGGCTCAAGGGGTAGAATTTTTTTCAGCCTGGACTGTACTTGTTAACAGGAGGGATTGCTTCTACAGGGATGGGATACACTTAAATAGAAAGGGTGCAAGAATATTTGCTGATGCTATCGAGGCAGTGTTAGGTGGGTCGGAAAACTGCTAGGTTGGGGGGATACAAAGACAAATAGATTAACAGTAGCCACTGGCAGAGGTGAAAGAGATTCTTGCACTGCTTCTATTGGAATGAGCAGAAGCCTGAAAAACAAGATTCAGGATATTTCAGAGACTGCTGGGAGTCATTGCGGTACAAGTAAACACATGGGTTGTGTTGGGTAGCTAAGAATAGAAATAGGTGCATGTGTACTTGCGTGTACACCAATGTTAGGAGTTTAGTAAATAAATTTGATGAATTTGAGGTAATGCTCAAAACATCAAAGGCAGATATTGTTGGGATATCAGGGTGTCACACAGATATAAGGAATGCAGAACTGGAATTTGGGGAGTACAACGTCTACAGAAAAGATAGACTGGATAGGAAGGGAGGAGGGGTTATGCTATTAGTTAAGAAATGCATAAAATCCAAGGAAGTGAAGCCAGTGGACATCGCTGGACAGTGCAGTGTCGAGTCAGTTTGGTGTGACATAAGCATTGGAGATCAAAATTGAGAGTAGGAGTGTGTTATAGGCCTAATGACTCTGATGAGTATGATAAGAAACTGTACAAGGAAATAGTGGGCCAGTAAATCAGAGAGTCTTATAATGGGAGATTTTAATTTCCCAGATATTGACTGGAATTTGTGGGCTGGTCACTCACACACTAGCAAGGCTTTTGTGGATTTATTGGATGATTGTTTTCTACATCAGCATGTTCAGGAGGCAACTAGAGGGAGGAATACTCTTGATTTGATTATCAGCAGTGATTCATCATGCATTAAGAATCTGCAGATAAATGAACCACTAGGTGGCAGTGATCACAGTGTGCTGAAGTGGGATTTACTCAAAGAGGTAACTACCATGAGGGGTAAAGGGAAGGGTTATTGCTTTCGTAAAGGCGACTACGATGGACTGAGACAGTATTTAAATTCTATACAGTGGGACCAACTGATGATGTTACCAACAGTAAATGCAAAATGGGAAGCATTCAAAGAACTTATCTTGGAAGCTACTAGACTTTACATACCAACTAAGAAATATTGTTCAAGGTTTAGGCCTAAATGGATGTCAGATGAACTGATGAGGCATATGGCAGAGAAGAAACATGCAAGGGATACATACAAATTAACACATGACACAGAAGCCTATGATAGATACAAGTTGATCTGTAACCAAGTTACCAAGGAGGTTAGGCAGGCGAAGGCAGATTACGAGAAATCTTTGGCAAGGGATGCAAAGAAAAACAGCAAAGAGTTCTTTACTTATGTAAACTCTAGAAGGAAAGGGATGAATCAGATTGGTCCACTTGATATTGATGGGTCAACTGTTGATGATCCTGCTCAGGTAGCTAAAAAACTAAATGAATATTTTGCATCGACATTCACACATGAAGAGTTATTTAGCGAGGGGAAAGCCAGAGGTGTATTCAACTCTAGCAGTAAACTAGAGAATCTTGTAATAACTGAGAGTAAAGTGGAGGAGAAATTGTTGAAGATAAACATAAGAAAGGCACCCGGGGTGGATGGGATCTATCCAGTTATATTAAAGGAGGCAGCAAAGGAAGTAAGCAAACCCTTAGCCATAATTATGAGAGCTTCCTTGGACTCAGGGGAGGTACCCATAGACTGGAGATGTGCAAATGTGACCCCAATTCACAAAGGAGGTTCAAAAGCTGACACAAGCAATTATAGACCTGTGAGTTTAACTTCTGTTCCAGGAAAATTAATGGAGGCACTAGTTAAAGAAGCACTGCAGGATCATTTAGACAAGACTTCAGTTATAGCTCGGACACAGCATGGTTTTGTTAAGGGGAAGTCTTGCCTGACCAATTTGATTGGATACTATGATGCAGTCACAAAAGAACTGGATGCAGGGAATAACTTTGATATTATATACTTGGATCTTAGAAAGGCTTTTGATACTGTTGCACATGGAAGACTGCTGCACAAATTGGAGCAGTGTAACATTGGAGGCAAATTGTTGCTGTGGGTAAAGGGGTGGCTGAGGGGGAGAAGACAGAGAGTGGTAATCAATGGACACTGCTCAACGTGGACTAATGTTATTAGTGGAGTCCCTCAGGGCTCAGTGTTGGGTCCATTATTGTTTTCTGTATTCATAAATGATATTGGTGATGGTATATCAAGCTTAATGTCGAAGTTTGCAGACGATACAAAGGTAGGCAGGGTTGTCAAGGACACTACTGACACTATGCTGCTGCAACAGGATCTGGAAAGGTTGAGCAGATGGGCTGAGAGGTGGCAAATGAAGTTTAACATTGACAAATGTAAAGTACTACACATGGGAAACAGCAACCCCAGAGCAACGTATCAACTCTGTGGTATTACACTGACAGTGGTAGAGAATGAAAGGGACCTGGGGGTGGTTGTGCAGGCAGATATGAAGTTCTCTGAGCAGTGCAGACGGGCTGCAAGAGTAGCTCATGGTGTTATGTCAATGATATATAGGAATTTTTCTAGCAGGGATAAGGTGATTATTCCCTTGTATAAGGCAATGGTCAGGACACACCTAGAGTACTGTATACAGGCCTGGAGGCCTCATTTCAAGAAGAATGTAGAGCTGCTGGAACGAGTACAGAGAAGCGCAACAAGATTAGTGAATGGAACAAAGGGGTGCTCTTACGAAGGAAGGCTTAAGATTTGCAAATTACAGTGTCTGGAGACTAGGCACCAGCGAGGTGATCTGATAGAGGTGTATAAAGCATTGAATGGTTTGAGCATGCTCAATGCTGATGGGATTCTTCCTCTCGCTCAGAATAATCACCTGAGAGGGCATAAATTCAAATTGAGGAAAGACAGATGTAGGATAGACGTGCGGAAATTTGCCTTTAGCCAGCGAGTGGTTGGTTGGTGGAACAGACTTCCATCCCTTGTCGTGGAAGTTGATAGCCTAAATAAGTTTAAGGCTCAGCTGGACAGGTATTTTGAACGAACAGAGGGGTGAAGTGGGAGTGGTTTTTTTTTTTATTTTTTTTTTGGCTGATGCTGCATAAGCTTGCTCTCTTGCATCAAATGCCTCTACTAATGCTAATGCTAACTTTCCATTTTGAGAAACCTTGTCCAGCTCAATCAGCTTCAAGTTCTCGAAAATCTGCTGCCAATTCCTTAAATGCCGATCTTCAGGTAATTCTCCAGTGCGATAAAGACAACTTAGTTGATTTCAACCCTTCTAAAACTCAATCTTGTCTTATATCTCGCAAAAAGGATTCTTCTGCTCCTATGCTTATCTTTAGTGACACTCCGATTTCTAGGCAAAATGATATATCCCTTTTGGGGATTACCCTGACTTCTAATCTCTCTTGGCACAAGCACATTACAAATATTGCTTCCTCTGCATCTAAAAAACTTGGTTTTCTCTTTCGCTCTCGGCGTTACTTTTCTCCCAAACAGCTGCTCACTCTGTATAAATCGCAAATCCGCCCTGCCATGGAATATTGTTCCCACATCTGGGGTGGTGCCCCCAAAACCTCTCTCAGGCTTCTTGATACCATTCAGAAGAGGGCAGTTAGGTTAATTAATGATTCATCTCTAACAGAGTCTCTCCACTCGCTTTCTCATAGACGCACTGTTTCTGCTGCATGCCTCTTCTACAGATACTTCCATGGGCACTGTTCTTCTGAATTGGCTTCTATAATTCCCTCTCTCTCTCTTTCAAAACAGTCCGAACACGTGCCTCCACCAGCCAACATCCATTTACTGTCCAACTTCAAACCCACAGAACCAACTTTTCATCTTCCTCATTTATTCATTCAACTGCCGTTTTCTGGAACAACCTTCCTTCATACGTATTTCCTGAAAATTACAATCTACAGAAGTTCAAGTCCAATATCAACAAATATCTTCTTTCGTGTTCTCAACCTCCAACCCAAGCACGGTACTAAGTACTATAGGTTATAATACCTCTCGTGTTTGGGGTTCTCATAAAAAAAAAAAAAAAAAGACCTGATATTGTCAAATTAGATGCACCCATTTGTTAGTACCACTCGAAGTTTTGTTTCAAACTCCTTGTGTTTTACACCACAAATTCGTTTCCTGTTTTTTTATCACTGCTCCACCAGCACACTTCTTCAAATTTTTTTTTACAATTTTTCAGTATTGTAGATAAAGGAATGTTGCATTCCTTTGCAATGTCTGTTTTACTTCAATCCATCCTATCAGCCTCTTGTATAATTTTCAGTTTAATTTCCAGGCTTAATTCCATCTGTTTACATTGTCACCATAACACTGCTAGATAAGATTTAAACTTTCCAGTCAATAGCTGGAAAGTTAAAAATCCTCCATTATAAGACATTCTGATTTACTGACCCGCTCCTATTTCTTTATACACTTGTTTGTTGAACTCATCAGAGTTATTAGACCTATAACACACTCCTACTCTCATTTTTGCTTTCACAGTGCTTATATCAGCTGAACTGATTCAACATTGGACTTCCCACCCATTTAAACTGGTGCGTTGCCTTAATTTTATGTGCTTCTAAGAGCATAATCCCTCCCATCCTCCTATCGTGTCTGTTCTTTCTGTACACACTGTACTCTCCATATTAAAATTTTGCTTCCTTTTTATATCTGAGTGATATCAGAAATCTGATATCCCTGCAATGTCTGCATTTGATGACTTAGTGAGAATTTCAAATACATCAAATTTATTTATTATTCCCCTAACATTGGTGACCATGGAAGTATACGTGCATCTGTTCTTACTGTTCATTATCCTAACACAGCCCATGTATTTACTTGTTCCATGATGACTCCCAGCAGTCCTTAATCTCCAGTATCTTGCTTTCCAGACTGCTGCTCGTTCCAGTAGAAGCATTGCAAGAATCACTTTCACCTCTGCCTGTGGCTATTGTTAATCTATTAGTTTTAATTTGTGTATACCCCCAAGCTTTCAGTTTCCCAACCCACCTAATACTGTCTCGTTGGCATCAGAAAATATTCTTGTACGCTTTCTATTTAAGTGTATATCATCCCTGTAAAATCAGTCTCTCCTGTTAACAAGCACAGACCATGCCAAGAAAAATTCTCAGTGAGCCTTGCACGTTCTCTACAGGTCCGAATTGTTTGATAAGACTCATCTTATACTCCCTCCCATCACGTCTATGCAGACAATTTTAAATTTAACCCTAACTTGTGCCTTTTTCTTAATATTGCCTTATACTTGTTAAGTAATTCTGCAGATCTCCTACTCTTACTGTCATTAGTGCCAGTGTGTATAACATCACATTTTGTGCAATTAAAAGATGGTATCTGCTCTGCAATGTCATCTACTTTTGCCAGACATACCTTGGTGCTATTCCACTTGTCCTTGCACGTTATATTTCCCTCTTTCCTGACAGTAGTGTCATCACCAATAATTACCTCCTGTGGGACTAGCATATTCTGCCTTGGGGGATCGGTACTGTTTTCCCTGATGCACAAGTGTGATCTCTGGCATTGAGTTGGGCAGCTGAGAGCTTGATAGGTCCCCATTTTAATTCCTTTGAGAGCATCCACCCTACTCTTGTAGCTCTCATAAATGCCCATCAGAACCCTGAGTTGGCACCTAATTTTTTCACACTCCCTGAACGAACACACACACACACACACAAAGATATCCCCCTTGTTTGTACCATATCATCATCTAGAAAGATTGCAAACATTGCACATTTTGTTAGGCCATGATTCATAAGAAAATCACCTTCAGTTCTTCCCCAAGCCACAGCACTCCCACTACTTTGAGCCCATTGTTTTGTTTCTTTGGTTTTCTGTATGATTTTCATTCAAAATCAATTTAATTAAGAATACTACACCAAAGTAATATACAGTTGTACTTGCTTATAACAAGCATGGAAATAATGAGATCACGGCTGTAACAAGAAAAAAAAAAAGCCATAATGATTTTAATTTTTGCGTATTTTCACTGTTATAACGAGCATACTACATGGATATACTGAACAAATTTTGGTCACTGCAAACATTCTTGCATTCTTAATTGCTCGGATAGTCGAAAAAACCTAATTCTTGGAATAGACGAAAATGAAAAGGGCGACTTAGCTTTATGACCACCTGCATCGGATTAGTGGCCAGTTTATGACCTTGTCCTTCTAGGGATGGGGGGGGGGTGTATACAATAGTGCAGCGATTTCCAAACTGGGAGGCATGGACTAGTGCAAAAGGAGGCATGAAAAGTTTAACAGAAATGTAATTTTCATAACATAACATATATAAATAAAAAAATATATACATATAAATAAACTTTCATAACATAACATTAAATTTTATAACCTATTTTTTAAAGCATTTACCGCCACCTATCTCACTCTAACTTCGATATAAACATGAGATAAACATTTATTTGGAAAAAAAATATATTTTGCTGAAATGGATTGATGAATTATGATTGATATGATGTAATATATATATATATAATTTAGCGTGTACTATGCATGACATATATAGGTAGATTGCATTGCATAGCATAGCATTAGCTGCATGGTTGAAAATATGGTTTCAGCGGTGTGCGATTGTGTTTTTTTATTGTTTTTGGCGTGATTACTTACTGATAATAATCGTAATAGTAATTTAGAAGTTGTTCTAAATTACATACTGTAATTTAGAACTACAGTATGTAGTATTAATAATTATTGTATTAACATATTAAAAATAAGAAATTGTGCAATTATAGATGCTTTACTTCAAGGCAGGCAGCGGGAAAATTTTGCAGGTCAAGGGAGGCGTGGGCTCAGAAAGTTTTAGAACCGCTGCAATAGTGTTTCCGCTTGTCGCATTATCCTATATGCAAATTGTCTTGTATTCACTGAACCATAAATTTATTTCGGGCTTCTAAGAACTTTGTATGCAGATCACTTTAACATTTTAAAGTAAAATCATTTAGAAACGAACCTTTCCTTCAGAAACATGTCTACTAACAAAAGAAAGTGTCTCTCAATTTGCAAAAAAGTCGAAATTATTCGTGAGTTAGAACATGGTGCAAAAAACGTTGAAATGCGTAAAAAGTTTTCTTTGTCCTCTTCAAGTGTATCGACATCGTGGAAGAATAAAAATGTTTACATATCGGCACTAGAAAAGAATGTAACGGGAAAAGAAAAAATTTAGAAAGTACGAGGTTACAAACTTTGATGAAGCATTGTTTCAATGGTTTGCTACACAAAGGAGTGACAGTCTATTTTCAATAGACGGTCTGATCTTGAAGTCTCAAGCGGAAAAATTTGTTATAAACTATTTGAATGCGGCGATTTTGTATGTAAAAACAGTTGGCTGGATCGATTTAAAAACCGACATAACATTGTTTATGCAAAAATTAGTGGAGAATCTCTATCTGCAGATCCAATAATGGCAAATGAATGGATTGGCCGTGTTTGGGCAGAAATCAAGAAAGATTTCAATGACGAAACAGGACTTTTTTTATAATTTGGCTCCTGACAATACATTTAAATTCAAAGAGAGATAATGTGTTTTCGGAAAAAAATCAAAGGCTTGCTTGATGGTGCTCGTATGTGCAAATATGACAGGAGCTGATAAAAAAAAAAAAAAAACTGTTTGTTATTGGAAATTCATTAAAACCTTGGTGTTTCAAAAATGTAAGGAAAACTTCCTGTGGATTACATTGCAAACAAAAAAGCTTGGATGACTTCAGATATTTTTTGGCAATACATAAATGATTGGAATTAAGAGCTATTCAAAAAGAAGAAAAATATTTTATTGTTAGTTGATAACTATCCTTCACATCCCCAGATTCAAAATTTGTTCAACATTAAGCTGGTGTTTCTGCCTCTCAATACGATATCAATTTTACAACCAGTGGACATAGGTGTAATCAAGAGTTTGAAAGGATTTTATAAAATATTTCTAGTTCTACATCTGATAAGTCAAAGAGAACAGAAACTTAGTCTATATCGATATTGGATTTTACAAATTTATTGAGTGATGCGTGGAACAACGTTACTTCGACTACCATATTGAATTGCTTCAGGAAAGCAAAATTAAATTCAAATGAAATTTCAATCGTAGATGAAGATGGTGGAAACAAAGAAAACAACTTACTATTATCCGAATAGTTGTTACGTAACAGTGTTGTAGATTTTAATACAGATAACATAGATGAATTTGTACGTGTCGGTGACAACTTGTTAACTAGTGGTTTCCCTACAGAGAGTGACATTGTAGATGCTATTCTCAGCAAAGATGATAATGATGATCATTAGCATTAGTAGTGGCTTACGATGCAAGGAAGCAAGCTTATGCAGCATCAGCCAAACTCCCCCCTCATTTCGCCCCTCCATTCATTCCAAATGCCTGTCCAGCTCAGCCTTAAATTTATTTAAGCTATCAACTTCCACAACAAAAGATGGAAGTCTGTTCCACCAATCAACTACCCGCTGGCTAAAGGCAAATTTCCGCACATATATTCTGCAACTGTCTTTCTTCAATTTGAATCTAGGGCCCCTCAGGTTCTTAATCTGAGCAAGGTAGTTGTTGGCGCATAGGCTTCTGTGGCCATAATGCACCTCCCAAGGTTTTTGCAGTACTTTGATCCAAGCCCAAGTTTGGAATCAAACCCGTGACCTTTGGGTTTCCAGGCAGGCACTTGACCCATCCGGCTAGCACGGTCGGCATTCAGCTTGCTCAACCCATTTAAGGCCTTATACACCTCAATCAGATCACCTCTCAGGTGTCTACTTTCCATGTGCTGCAGTTTTCAGAACATAAGTTTTTCTTGGTAAGAGCACCCCTTTGTTCCCTCTCACCAATTTTGTTGCCCTTCTTTATACTCGTTCTAGCAACTCTATATCCTTCCTAAAATGAGGCTTCCAGACCTGGACGCAGTACTCAAGGTATAGCCTGACCATGCCTTATACAAGGGGATAACACCTCCTTATCCCTGTTTGCAAAATTCATGTATATCATTGACAGACTCCATAACCTGCTCTGGCAGCCCGTCTTCACTGCTCAGCAAACTTCATATTTGACTGCACAGTTACCCCCAGGTCTTTTTCACTTTCCACTTCCCTGAGTGTACAGTTGGTACGTTTCTCTTCGGTTATTGCTACCCATATGCAATACTTTGACAAATGCAATGTTAAACTTCAGTTGCCACTTCTCAGCCCATTTGCCCAACTTGTCTAGACCCAATTGGAGTAACATACTATCGTTAACAACCCTGCCAACCTTTGTATCATCTGCAAACTTGGACATTAATAGTGATATACCTTTATCAATATCATTGATGAATAGACAAAACAACAATGGGCCCAGCACCAAACCATGGGGAACTCCACTAATAACATTTGTCCAAGTAGAGCAGTGTCAGTTTATTACCACCCTCTGCTGTCTCCCACTCAACTATCCCTTTATCCAAGCAGCAACTTACTTTTAATCCCATACCTCTACAATTTGTAAAGCAATCTTCCATGTGCATCAGTATCAAAAGCTTTCCTGAAATCGAAGTAGATGATATCAAAATTATTTTTGACATTCAATTCCTTTGTGACCACATCATAGTATCCAATCAAATATTGGTCAGACAAGACCTCCCTTTAACAAATTCATGCTGTGTCTTAACTTTTACTGCAGTCTTGTCTAGACGATTCTGCAATGCTTCTTTAACCAGTGACTCCATTATTTTCCCCGGAACACAAGTTAAACTAACTTGTGTAACAGGTCTATAGTTATTTGTCACCTTTTGAACCTCCTTTGTGAATTGGTGATACATTTGCACACCTCCAGTCCATGTGGACCTCCCCTGAGTCCAAGGAAGCTCTCATAATTATGGCTAAGGATTTGCTTACTTCCTTTGCTGCCTCCTTTAATATAACTGGATAGATCCCATCCACTAGGTGCCTTGCTTATGTTTAACTTCAACAATTTCTTCTCCAATTTCCCCTCAGTTATTACAAAATCACTTAGCTCCCTCTTAGAGTTTGATAAACTTCTGGCAATTTCCCTTATTGAATAACTCCTTGTGTGAATGTAGATGAAAAATACTCATTCAGTTTATCAACTACCTGAGCATGATCATCAATAGTCAACCCCTCTATGTTAAGTGGTTCAATCTGATTCATCCGTTTCCTTCTTGAGTTTACATAAGTAAAGAACCCTTTGCTGTTTTTCTTTGCATCCTTTGCCAAAGGTTTCTCATAATCAGCCTTATCTTGCCTAACCTCCTTTGTGACTTGATTATCTTAGACAAGCTTATATCTGCCATAGGCCTCTGTGTCACCATAATTTATTTGCATCGCATACATTTTTTTTCTCTGCCATGAGCCTCATTAATTCATCTGACATCCATTTAGGCTTGAACCTCGAACAGTATTTCTTAGTTGGAATGAAAAGCTTAGTAGCCTCCAAGATTAAGTTCCTGAAGGTGTCATTTAGAATTCACCGTTAACATCATCATTTGATCCAACTGTACAGAATTTAAAAACTGTACATTCAATAAATCCAAAAAAATCTTGCTAGTGTGTGCGTGACTAACCCACAAGTTCCAGTAAATATCTGGAAAGTTAAAATCCCCCATTATAAGACATTCTGATTTACTGGCCCTATTTCTCTGCACAATTGTTTGTTGTACTTATATTTTAGGCCTATAACACACTCCTATTCTCATTTTTGCTTTCCCTGTGCTTACATCACACCAAACAGACTGTCAACATTGCACCAACATCAGTTGTCCACCAATATCAATTGGATGCACTTCCTTAGATTTTGTGTGTTTCTTAACTAACAACATAACCCCTCCTCCCTTCCTACCCTGTTGTCCTTTCTGTACACATTGTACTCCCCAAATTCCAGTTCTGCACTGCTTATATGTGTATGACACCATGTCTGTCTCTGATATCCCAAAAATATCTGCCTTTGATATATTGACCAACACTTCAAGCTCAGCAAATTTATTAACTATACTACTAGCATTGGTGTACATGCAAGTATACCTGCACCTGTTTCTACTCTTAGTTAACTTAACACAGCCCATGTATTTATTTGTTCCACTGTGACTCCTGGAAATCTCCATTGCCTTGCTTTCCATACTACTGCTCATTCCAATAGAAGCAGTGCAAGAATCACTTTTGCCTCTGCTTGCAGCCACAATCTTTTAGTCTGTGTATCCCCCAAGCTAGCAGTTTTCCGACCCACCTAACACTGTATTGACGATAGCATCAGCAAATATTCTTGCACCCTTTTTATTTGAGTGTATCCCATCCCTGTAGAAGCACTCTCTCCTGTCAACAAGCACAGACCAGGCTGAAAAAATATTCTCTCCCTTGAGCCTTGCACAATCCCCCCAGGGCTGAATTTGTTGACAAGGCTCTCATCATATACTCCCTTCTATTGTATCTGCGTAGAATTGCAGACACTTTCACATTCAACCCTGACTGGCAACTTTTTTTAAAATTCACTTGTACTTGTTGAGTAAAATGATATGAGTTATGATGATAAGTGAAAGTGAATCAAAGTCAGTGCCAGCAATCTCACAAACTCAAGGTTCAATGGACACAGTTAATTTTTTTTCAAAGAAACTGAGGCAAGTAATGAGAGTTTTAATGCATTGAGTGTTTAAAGTGGAAACTTAAGAAATATCAAAGTGAAATCTTTCAAACAATCATCAATAAAAACTAATTGAAATCGTGTTTATTATTAAATAGTATTGTTTTTAATTACAGAGAAATAAATTGTTTAATGTTAAGTGTATTGTAGTTTATTCAAGCATATTAATACAAATAATACGTAGGTATATATACTTATTTATTTTTATTTATTTATTTTTTTCTTTCTAATATTTCTTTCGTTTTTGAATCTATCATTTTATTAAGTTATTGGAATTTAAAAAAATAGGAGGTAGCTAGGACTCATCACTGATATAAAGTGTTTATTGTCTAACAGCCCCAGGGGTTTCCCCATCTCCGCTATCAATGATATAGTGAGTAATGATTATAATGAGAAAATTCTGTCAGTCCTTTGATGCTAGTTATAACCAAGCTCAACTGTACTTAAATGCAATAATTGCACTATGCAGCAATAATACTTGTTACATTATGAAGTTTACATTATTGAGTTTACCTTATGTGTATTACGTTATCAAGTTTACACCATACTATTACATTTGTAAAGTTATAAGTTAATTATAATAGATAATAAAATTCTAATTAATGCCAACCTACTAGATTCGAACTTTTGAGGATGCCTTTATTTATTTACCACAATTAAAACACTAGAATTCACCTAACCAAGCACTACAGTTATAAGTCATGAAATATGATATTCATGCCAAATCACTGATACAAAGGTTCTAGGCGTGTTAAGTCATAATTTACAAAATATCTAGCTAAATTTAAAAATAAATTAACAAATTTGACTAGGACTATAAAGCTATTTATTGAATATGATTTAATGTGCTAATTAGGTCAATAAAGCAGCAAAATTTTTCAAAAATTTTTCCGTTTAAGAATACTACTTTAGTGTAGTATTCTTAAACGGAAAAATTGCTGCGTAGTAGTGGTGGCATGTGATGCAAGAAAACAAGTGTATGAGCTTTATGCAGCATCAGCCAGAAAAAAAAAAAAAAATCACACCATTCCCTCCAAATGCCTGTCCAGTTCTTCCTTAAATTTATTCAACCTATCAACTTCCACAATGACAGATGAAAGTTTGTTCCAACAATTAACAACCCGCTGGCAAATTTCTGCACATCTATTCTACCTCTGTCTTTTCTTAATATGA
Organism: Mastigoproctus giganteus; assembly: GCF_048544385.1. NCBI lineage: Eukaryota > Metazoa > Arthropoda > Arachnida > Uropygi > Thelyphonidae > Mastigoproctus > Mastigoproctus giganteus. Next base: position 243,572,158 of record NC_143578.1, read on the forward strand.
ATTTATGCCCCCTTAGGTTCGTAATCTGAACAAGTGGAAGGATCCCATCAGAATTCAGCGTGCTCAACCCATTCAAGGCCTTATATACCTCAATCAGATCACCGCACAGGTGCCTCGACTCCAGCCACTGCAATTTGCAGAACTTAAGCCTCTCTTGGTAAGAGGATCCCTTCATTCCCCTCACCAATCTTGTTGCCCTTCTCTGTACACGCTCAAGTAAATCTACATCCTTCCTAAAATGAGGCCTCCAGACCTGTACACAGTACTCAAGGCGTGGCCTGACCATTGCCTTATACAGAGGGACAATCACCTCCTTCTCCCTGCTAGCAAAATTCCTATATATCATTGACAAAACCCCATGACCTGCCCCGGCAGCCTGTCTGCATTGCTCAGAAAACTTCATATCTGACTGCACAATTACTCCCAGGTCTTTTTCATTTTCTACCACCTTAAGCATAGTACCACACAGTTGGTACGTTTCTCTGGGGTTACTTCTACCCATATGCAGTACTTTGCATTTGTAAAGGTTAAACTTCAGTTGCCACTTCTTAGCCCATCTGCCCAAATTATCTAGATCCTGTTGCAGTAGCACACTGCCATTACTGTCATTAACAACCGTGCCAACCTTTTGTATCATCTGCAAACTTCGACATTAAGCCTGATATACCTTCATCAATATCATTGATAAATATACAAAACAACAGTGGACCTAACACCAAACCCTGTGGGACTCCACTAATAACATTAGTTCACGAAGAGCAGCAGCCATTGATTACCACCCTCTGTCTTCTCCCACTCAACCATCCTTTTATCCATTGTAGCAACTTATCCTTAAATTCTGCTCCAATTTGTACAATAGTCTTCCATGCGCAACAGTGTCAAAAGCTTTCCTGAAATCCAAATATATGATATCAAAATTATTTTTCTCATCCAGTTCCTTTGTAACCACATCATAATATCGTTTATCAAATTTGTCAAACAAGACTTTCCCTTAACAAACCCATGCTATGTCTGAATTATTGCTGCAGCCTTGTCAAGATGATCCTGCAATGCATCTTTAACCAGTGACTCCATTATTTTACCTGGAACAGAAGTTAAACTAACTGGTCTGTAATTACTCATGTTACCCTTCGATCCCCCTTTGTAAATTGGGGATACATTTGCACATCTCCAGGCCATGGGAACCTCCCCTGAGTCCAAGGATGCTCTCATAATTATGGCTAAGGGTTTGCTTAGTTGCTTTGCAGCCTCCTTTTATATAACTGGATAGATCCCATCCACCCCAGGTGCTTTTCTTATGTTTAACTTCAACAATTTCTCCTCCACTTTGCTTTCAGTTATTACAAAATCATTAAGTATCCTGCTACAATTTGATAACCTTCTGCCATTTTCAAACCTTAATAATTCCTCATGTGTGAATGTAGATGCAAAATACTCATTCAGTTTGTTTGCTATCTGAGCAGGATCATCAACACTCGAACCATCGATGTCAAGTGGACCAATCAGATTCATCCCCTTCCTTTTAGAGTTTATATTAATAAAGAAATCCTTGCTGTTTTTCTTAGCATCTTTTGCCAAAGATTTCTCGTAATCTGCCTTCGCCTGCCTAACCTCCTTTGTGACCTGATTACAGACTAACTTATATCCGCCATAGGCTTCTGAGTCGCTTGATAATTTATATGCATCCCATGCATTTCTTTCTGTTACGAGTCTCATTCTTCTTTTTCTTTTTTTCTTTTCTTTTCTGTTACGAGTCTCATTAGTTCATTAGATAACCATTTAAGCCTAAACCTTGAACAATATTTCTTAATAGGTATGAAACTTTTAGTAGCTTCCACGATTAATTCCTTGAATGCTTCCCACTTAGAATTTACTGTTGGTAACATCGTCAGTTGATCCCACTGTACAGAATTTAAAAATTGTCGGAGACCACTGTACTCACCTTTTACGGAAGCAAAAACCCTTTCCTTTACCCCTGATGGTAATTAAATCTTTAAGTAAATCCCACATTAGTACACTGTGATCACTGCCACCTAGTGATTCCTTTATCTGCAAATTCTTAATACACGAATGATCACTGCTGATAACCAGATCAAGAGTATTACTTTCTCTGGTTGCTTCTCGAACATGCTGCTGCATAGTGGAATAATTGCACTATGCAGCAGTATAAGCACAAAGGCCTGTGTGCTCTGGATTCATATTCAATAAAGTATTGTGCCACAGAGCAAAATGGAAAGAAAATAACAGGTTGCCGATAAAAATATGTTTAATGCTTGCTATGAACTAAAACACAGGTAAAAATACAGGAAAGTAATACATAGCTTTTGGATGGGTTGGGGGGGGGGGAAGTCCTTCATCAGTTGTGACCGTTAATGCAAATATACAGAACGTCGTGCATTCCTTGGTAGTCATGTATGGTGAACTGCACGCTACAGTTAACAATTAGCTGTTAGAAGGGAGTGCTTGCAGTTGTAGCTGTAATGCCTGGGAACATTGTAAATGGCGTTTGTCAGCCAAGAGGATGGTCGTCTCAGTAATGGGATGGACACTACATCCTCTGTTCCGGTTAAAGGAACCACTGTAGCACAAGATGTGCAGTGATTCCAACCAGATGCAGTGATGGTAATGGTGGGACTGATCAATAATCATGATGTGGCGTGGATCAGTGTGGTGATGGGTTGACCAGAAGTGCTCAGCAATGGCTGTGAATGCTCACGTCTGCTAAACGGATAGCTTTCTAGTGCTTAGAGACACTACTACTGAGTTTCCCCCAATGTAGCAGTCATGGCAGGAAATATGGTAGACTAATCCACTCTGCAGCAGGGAGGAAACTGATGTCTTAACCCTCGAGACGAGGGATCGCAACTTCCTGCCCGAAAGTTGTAAGCACTTTATCCCATGAGCCTTTAAGACTCTAGAAATTTGTTGCGATAGGTTTGGGTAGAACGGGATAAAGGGACATCAGTCTATTGCAAGCTGATATGTGCTGGCCAATTCACCAACTACTGGTCAGCACACACACACACATGCAGCCTTCTTCTCAGCACAGCGCAAGCCCTACTAACCCATACCTGGACCTACTCTAGTTCTGCAGATGAGAGGTGCACTGAGATTACTATGGTTAAGACAGATCTGGCAAGGTGCAGCTATCCCACCAGTGCCCTAGATAGGTGACCTACAGGCCCGCAACCACGTAGTTGCCTACAGGACTATGTGCAGTAATGACTCCACCTCGACCACCTTTATCCCGTTCTACCTGAACCTATCGTAACAAATTTCTAGAGTCTTAAAAAGCTCATGGAATGAAGTGCTTACAACTCCTAGGCAGGAAGTTGTGATCTCTTGTCTCAAGGGTTAATACATCAGTTCCCTCCCTTCTGGAGAGTAGATTAGTCTACTGTATTTCCTGCAATGTTGCACTGAATGTTGGGGGAACTGGCAGGAGATTCAGTAGTCGTGCCTCTGAACACAAAAAAAAAGCTATCTGTTTAGCGGACGTGGAGCACTCAGCCATTACTGAGCACTTCTGGTCAACCCAGCACAACACGATCCACGCCACTGCGTCTGGTTGGAATCGCTTCATATCTCGTGCTGTAGCAGTTCTTTTAACCAGAACAGAGGATGTCGTGTCCATCCCATTACTGAGATGACCATCTTCTTGGCTGACAAACGTTGGCATTTACAATGTTCTCAGGCATTACAGCTACAACTGCAAGCTTTCCCTTTTAACAGGCAATTGTTACCTGTAGCACGCAGTTCACTATACATGACTGCCATGGCATGCACATGACGTTTTGTATTTTGCACATGGCATACTGTATATTTGCGTTAATGGTCACAACTGATGAAGAACCCCCCCCCATCCGAAAGCTATGTATTACTTCCCTATATTTTTATCTGTGTTTTTGTTCATAGTAAGCATTAAACATATTTTTACCTGCAACCTATTATTTTCTTTTCTTTCCGGTTTGCTCTGTGGCTTTACTGAATATGCGGCAGTATGTATTTGTAAAGTTATAGGAATTTTGAGCTCCGTTCCCAGGAGCTCAAAATTCTTTGACTTCTGCAAGTTACAGAGTTCAGAAATAGGGTATCTGGGATTTCTTACTGTTCAAGCCTTAAGTGCATTGGGCAGAACTTAATGATTGGAGGATATTTCCTCCTGGGATGATGCAGACAAAGAGGATGTATACTTAAGTTATGGTAAGATAATTGCACACTGGAGGTAGAAAGAAAATGTAAGAAATTTGTAAAATGTAAAAATAAATTTGCCTTTAGTCAAAGGGTTTTTTTTTTTTTTTTTTTTGACAACAGATTCTACATAACCTTAGCTTTCTTGTATTATTTTAATACTAAGAGGTGTGATAAAGGAATTTGGAGCCAAAAGAGATTAAAAAGACTCTAGATTAGGTCTTTGATAAGAAATATCAGCACATTTATAAGGTTTTTGATCAGAAAAGTTTGGCAAATGATCTAATAATTCTTTAAAATATAATAGTAGCAAAAAAGATTGAGTGAGACTTATTTTGAGCATGCAAAGCAAGTTTTAATTTGTTGTTATGCAGCAATTTAGTGGAAAGCTGCTTTGGGTGATCATTTATTTTTCTCATTTGTCATATGTGCTGAAATTGATTAAATGTGAATATAACTGACAAAACATTCCCATTGTTTGGCACCCACCATATTCACCTTATTTAGTACCATGCATATTATAGCTATTTCCAAAATTAAAACAGGACATGAAAAACAATTATGTCAATTCAAGAAATCCAATAAGAAGTGACAGTCTGCCTGAAAACATTCACAAAAGAAGACTTCCAAAAATGTTTTGATTGGTGGTAGACATGATGGAACAAGTATGCAGTTGCAGGAAATAATATTGAAGAGTATTAACAATGTAAACATTTATCATTGAAAAAAAAAACTAATTTGTTGCAACATCTGTCAAAATCAAACTTTGTATGCTCAAATCTTTAAATTGGCAGGAATGATAGAGTGACTACAAATGGGGGGTAAACTCGGTGGCAGGATAGCTGACAGGTGTCCATTTTATTTTTACTTTCTGGAAAATGTTTTGGTTTTTTGAATTCTTGAACTTGCCTTTGTCTGTCTTTATAATATCTGTCTTTGTCATCGAAAAAGGTGTCTGTGGTGTCCCTTTTAATTATTATCTTCCGAAATATTTGATTGATTGCTGTGATCATAGCAGCAAACAGTGTGGTAACTCACTAAGTTTTATTTGACACCTCAACAATGACCTTGGCTGTGCCATGAGTGTGCGCAGAATGACTCCTATGCGCACATCAATACCAATGTCGGTATTGACGTTGCACTGATATGACATTTAAATTCAGCTTACCACAATGCACACACACACTGTGCTTTCTGTTGCACGGTGGCCATCTTACTGGCACTGACGGAGGCAGTGCGAGTAAGGCCTCACATTGGAGTTATCTAAGATACCTTATCCATTCATCTATAATATTTAGATATTATAATATTTAGCTTGTATATTATTATGATTTATTGTATGGATTACATTTTGTTGCACCACTAGGACCTTTGCGCCATTGGGTGGGCTAGCTCTGCCTCTAAAAACTGTCTTGGCATAAGCACATCACAAATATTGCTTCCTCTGCATCTAAAAAACTGGGTTTTCTCTTTTACTCTCATGTTAGTTTTCTTCCAAACAGCTATTCATTTTATACAAATCAGAAAGCCACCCTACCATGGAATATTGTTCCTACATCTTGGGCGGTGCCTCATAAATTTCTCTCAGGCATCTAGATTCCATTCAAAAGTTGGCAATTACATTAATTAATGACTCATCTCTAACAAAGTCCCCCACTCTCTGAGTCATAGACAATCTGTTTCTGCTGTATGCCTTTTCTATAGATACTTCCATTGGCACTGTTCTTCTGATTTGTTCTCTTTAATTCGTGCTCTTTCTCTTCCAAATTTGTCCCAACACATGCTGCAACCACTCAACATCCTTTTACTGTCCAACTTAAAACTCACAGAACCAGCATTTCCTCATTTATTCTTTCATCTTCTGATTTCTGGAACAATCTCTCTTCATAATTATTTCCTTTTTTTGTAAAATAAGAGAAATTTACCTCAATATAATACGTAGAACACTTCTGTACGATACTATTCAGCAATTAAAACGAAAAAATCGCAAATCTTACATCAGTAAAAAATAAATAATTAAAAAAACAGTTGAACACAATTAAAAAAAAAAAACAATTGAACACAATTAAAAATTAAATTAATTAAAAGAAATTTAACAAAAAAATTTTAAAAAACGATTTTCCTTCCTGAAGCTGACAATGCTTTTTGACCGTATGTCGTGATCACAGAAATGAAAATTACCGAATGGGTGTGAGCATGACACTTAAATAGGGATTATTTGTCTTCGTGCATGCACGTAAAATCACTTTTTTTTTTTTTTTTTTTTTTATGTGAACCCCAAACACGAGAGGTATTAGAACCTATAGTACTTAGTACCGTGCTTGGGTTTGAGGTTAAGAAGCCGAAAGAAGATATTTGTTGACATTGGACTTGAACTTCTGTAGATTGTAATTTTCAGGAAATACGTATGAAGGAAGGTTGTTCCAGAAAACGGCAGTTGAATGAATAAATGAGGAAGATGAAAAGTTGGTTCTGTGGGTTGGACAGTAAATGGATGTTGGCTGGTGGCGGCACGTGTTCGGACTGTTTTGACAGAGAGAGCAGATATTATAGAAGCCAATTCAGAAGAACAGTGCCCATGGAAGTATCTGTAGAAGAGGCATGCAGCAGAAACAGTGCGTCTATGAGAAAGCGAGTGGAGAGACTCTGTTAGAGATGAATCATTAATTAACCTAACTGCCCTCTTCTGAATGGAATCAAGAAGCCGGAGAGAGGTTTTGGAGGCACCACCCCAGATATGGGAACAATATTCCATGGCAGGGCGAATTTGCGATTTATACAGAGTGAGCAGCTGTTTAGAAGAAAAGTAACGCCGAGAGCGAAAGAGAAAACCAAGTTTTTTAGATGCAGAGGAAGCAATATTTGTAATGTGCTTGTGCCAAGAGAGATTAGAAGTCAGGGTAATCCCCAAAAGAGATATATCATTTTGCCTAGAAATCGGAGTGTCACTAAAGATAAGTATAGGAGCAGAAGAATCCTTTTTGCTAGATATAAGACAAGACTGAGTTTTAGAAGGGTTGAAATCAACTAAGTTGTCTTTGCCCCACTGGAGAATTACCTGAAGATCGGCATTTAAGGAATTGGTAGCAGATTTTCGAGAAGTTGAAGCTGATTGAGCAGGACAAGGTTTCTCAAAATGGAAAGTTGAATGCAATGTGCTATCATCGGCAAAACTATGGATAGGATTTTCAGTCAATGGAAGAAGGTCATTGATATACAAGAGGAAAAGAGTGGGGGAAAGAACTGAACCTGGGGGACACTGCATTAGTGGAGAAGTTAGAAGACAAAGAGCCATCTACCATCACCCTCAGTGAGCGATCAGAGAGAAAACTGGATAACCAATTACTAAAAACAGTTGGCAAACCATAAGATGGAAGCTTGTTTAGAAGATCTTTATGCCAAACACGATCAAAAGCCTTTGAGATGTCAAGAGCAACTACTTGTGTTTCACCGAACCTTTCCATTGAATTAGTCCATAAATGGGTAACATAAGCCAGAATATCTCCAGTGGATCGACACTGACGGAATCCGTACTGATGATTGTTGATCAGACGGAAGGTTTCTAGGTAGTTTAAGAGTTGGCGGTTAATTGATTTCTCCATTACTTTAGAAAGAGTAGAAGTAATTGCAATGGGACGATAATTGGATGGGAGGGATTTGTCACCCTTTTTAGGAACTGGCTGGATATGAGCAAATTTCCAAGCAGAAGGAAAAACACCTTTGGAATAAGAAAGTGAAAAAAGGCGGCAAAGAATAGGAGTAAGTTCAGGAGCACAGGTTTTGAGAACAAGTGGAGAAATACCATCAGGACCTGGAGCTTTCTTAGCATCAAGATTCATCAAAATCCTTCTGATATCCTTTTGACGGAAGACCACAGGAGGCATTGAATGGAGCGTGTTGGGAATGGTGGGAGGTGTTTTACCAAGATCATTAATACATGAGCTCAAAAAAAATTGAATGCTAGCAGGTCAGCTTTATCCTTGGCTGAAGTGGCAACAGAACCATCTGGTTTGGACAGAGGTGGGAGCAAAGATGGGCAAAAGTTGCGGCCAATAGCTTTGGCAAGAGACCAGAATGCTTGGCTACCATTAGGGCAAGAAGCAAGTTTTCTACTCTTAGCCTGTTCAAACTCTAGTTTGGACTGGTTAATAACTGCTTTACAACTGTTGCGAGCTTTGGTGTAGGCAGAAAATGAAACTGAAGAATTAGAAACAAGCCAATTACGATATGCAACATTCTTCTCTTGGACAGCCTTAGCACATTTATTGGAAAACCAAGGTTTAGATAAAGGACGAAATTTTAAAGTGGAGTGTGGGATAAAGGATTCCATTCCCGCAAGAATAATTTCACTGACACGATCTGAGCAAACGTTGACATCAGAAGTTTTGAAACAGTAATCCGACCAAGGAAAAGAAGAAAAGAAGTCTCGCAGGTCATCCCATTTTGCATTCTTGTAATGCCAAACAACACGTGGTTGGGAATAGCCATGAGATAAAGGTTCCATTGGAGAAGAGACAATCACCAAGTTGTGATCTGAAGTGCCTAAAGGACCTCTCACTTCGACCGTGTACTTAGAAGGGTTTGTGAGAAAAAGATCAAGCGTATTGGCTGTATGATTAGGATTGTCTGGTATTCTTGTAGGTAAATGAACAATCTGTGCTAGGTCATTAGTAATTACAAAAGCCTCAACATCTCGACCTGCTGGGTCGGTGTGACTAGAAAACGGAAGCCAGCTGGAGTTGTGAACATTAAAATCACCAAGGAAAATTACTTCACTGTTAGGAAAGTTGGACCGGAGAAAGTCAAGTTGCAAAGAGAGGAAGTCAAAGAGCTCCAAGTGATTAGTGGAGTTGGGAGAACGTTAGAGACAACAGATGAATTTGACCCAATGAGGTAGAGAGATTTTAAGCCAGAGAAGATCAAAGAGAGGAGATTCCAAATTGCCAAGTCTCTGACAGGGAATATCAGAACGGACATATGCACAAGTACCACCTTTGAGGCGAATAATTTGGGCATCTGAGATGAGCAGTAGATGAATCAACCGATAACTGAGATTCTGTCAGAAAAAGTACATGGGGTTTGGAAGACTGCAAGTGGAAATGGACATCGTTGAGATTAGAATTGAGACCACGTATATTTGTGAAATGAATTAGGAAGTCCTTGGGAGGTTTAGATCTTTTCGCAGATAAGCTTGCTCTATTAGTTTGACAATTCATGGTGTATTCAATAGTAAGAAAAAGTAGGTGGGACATGCTGTATGAAGTAATGAAATTTTTGGATATGGCGTACATGTGGTAAGAATATACCCAGATCCTTGACATAACGTGGCCTCGACAATTCTCCCCGCATGCACACTACTCGAACTCCCTCCAGTCACTATCTGGCAGAGTAGAGGCAGCAAGATTATACACTAGCTGATCCGGAAGCTTCCTAGAGAGTTACCAATAGGTTCAGTCCGGTGTACTAACTAGCGGCCGGCCTGCGAACACCGTTTTAGTGCTGTACCCTCGAAATGTAAGGAATATTGGATCTTGCCACGACGTTCATCATAACCTCAAAAGTCATCAATCATACTGCATGATGGAAGAGATAGGGAAAGGTTGACCGGAACTTAGCTCTAGAGACTAAACATGGGTTCCACCACTTCAAGCCTCCAATAAGCAAAGTGGTGGTATTTCATCAGTTGATGACAGTCATCTACCACCTAGTACTGCCTGGTAACATAGAGGGGCGGCATTCCTCCCTGTGGTGTGGGCGCCACACCTCGATCCCTGCTTACGTTGGTTCACACCTGGGTGGTCACCCACCATGTACTTGTGCATGGAGGTTATACCCAGGATTACTAACAGTCCCACCATCGTGAAGGTGCAAGCAGATCATTTGGCTGTCACAGACCGTCCGGACTTCACCGAAATTGGGTCCACTTGACTTGAGTGTCACCCAAATATCAGTTCCATCAGCGTTTTAGACTCCCAGATAGCAAGTACAGCTTGTCTGGCATATCTGAGAGAATGTCTGTGACAACCTCAAGGACCAAGAACATGAATTGGAGATTAGAAATGGCCAGCAAAAATTAACAGAATTCTCATGCAATTTAATTTCGACAGTTTCTGCAATTAATAGTCTGGTATAATTATGTTGGACACTAAGTATTTTGGCCTCGTTAAATAAAAAAGTATGTTTTTCGTTAATGACATAAAAGGCTAGTTCTGAAGCTGCTGAACGAGAAGCGCGAACTGAGGCTGCATGTTGATTTGAACGAAAATTCGGAGGAAAATGCATAGAACTTGGTACGACGAGTTGCAATCCCCACAAGAAATGTTGTATACCAGGTCATTTATTTGTGTTGCGAATGAGGAAAGGACCGAGCGATTTTTCAGTATAGTGTGTAGTTTCAGTATTGGCCTGGCTACAATATTAAATTCGATATCTTTAAAAAAAAAATCTGTTGTTTGTGCCACTGTTCAACAAAAAGGACAGAAATAAAGTATTTTTTAATATTACGATTGTTAATTGATGTAGTATTTTTTATTCTATCCCTAGCTGGTACCCTAATTTGGTTTATTGTAGCAAGGGGATAATCCCTGTTTAAAAATCCGCTGGTTAATATTTGCATTTCTGAGCCCAAAGCAGATTCCATCGTTAAATATTTATAGACAATTTAAAAATTGATTAAAGATAATAGATCTCTTGTAGGAGAATGGGTGATAGTTGTTATAATGCAGAAGAATATCGATGTTTGTAGGTTTTCGATAAAGGTTAAATTGGATTTTATTCAAGTCCCAAGTAAGCGTGAAATTTAGAAAATTTAATGACTTTATATTCGTACCCTCCCTTTCCAATGTAAATTTAATTGAATATTATTAAATGAATGTAAAATGTTTTGGATAGTACTGCTATCAGTAATAACTAGAACATCATCTAATTACCTCCCATAGTATGTGATACGGGGTAGAAAAGGCGTCAAATGTATATGCTCAATCGTTGAGAGATAGATCTCCAATATTAAGCCGCTCAAGCTCAATGCTATCGGCAATGCAAAAAATTTATAAAAATTTGAATATTGGAGATCTATCTCTCAACGATTGAAAAGGTAATTATGAGGTAATTATTATAATTATACCATAATTATGAGGCCATCTTTAGATTCAGGGAAGGTCCTTGTGGACCGGAGATCTGTGAATCCCCAATTCATAAAGGGGGATCAAAAGGTGACATGATTAAGAACAGATCTGTTAGCTTAATGTCTGTTCTAGGGAAAATAATGGAGTCACTTGTTAAAGAAGTAATGCAGGATCATCTAGGCATGAATGCAGTTATAGTGCAATTTTATTTGTTATTTGGTGTGTGTTTTTTTTTAGGAGCATTAGCAACTAAGGCCACATTGCTCAGAGGATATGCGGTGGTCATTCCCTGATCTTTCTGCATCCTCTGTATTTGGTGAGCACAGGCTCGAACCCCAGGCTAATAAAGAAGTGTGTGCTATGCACTGCTGCTCCTGCCCACCTGGCTATGGAGGCGCCTTATAGTGCAATCACTGCATGGATTTGTTAAGGGTGACCTTGTCGGACCAATCTGTTTGGATACTGTAATGCAATAACAAAAGAACGATGCAAAAAATAATTTTGAAATAATATATATTTGGATTTCACAAAAGCCTTTAATATTATTGCACAAAAAAGACTGTTGGACCGATTGGAGCAGCGTGGCATTAAGGGCAAGTTACTTCTGGATAAACAGGTGATGAAGTGAAAAAAAAGACAGTGGTTAAGAATGGACTAATGGTTATGGTTAGGCCACATCTTGAGTGCTGCATACAGGTCTGAAGGCCTCATTTTAGGAAGGATGTAGGTCTTCTGGAACAGGTGCTAAGAAGGGCAATGAGATTGGGGTAGGGAACAAAAGTGTGGTCTTATGAATGAAGGTTTCAGTTCTGCAAATTGCTGCATCTGGAGACTATGCACCTGCAATTGAGGCATTTAAGACTTTGAGTGGATTGAGCAACTTCAGTGCTGATGTCATTCTTACTCTTGCTCAGACTGCAAACAAAGGGAGGTGGGTCATAAATTGAAATTGAAGAAAGATGGTTGTAGTATAGTTGTGTGGGGGATCTCCTTCAGCCAGTGCATTGATTGTTTGAACAAACTTCCATATCTTGTCGTAGTTGGTAGTGTGAATAAATTCAAGAAAGAACTAGATAGGTTATTGGAATGGGACAGGTGATGTGTGAAATATATTATTTTTTTCTGATGCTTTATTAGCATACCTATTTACATCATATGCCAGTACTACTATTACGACAGTAACATCAGATGGGCCCACTGAATTGCATTTAAAAACTGCCTAAGACCATTGTAGTCGTCTTTACAGTTAGTAATAGTATTAGCCATACGGTGCAAGAATCCTGCAGGCTTTTGCTGCACTGTCCGTGGGGGGGGAACACGAGTAGATAAGGAAATACAAATTCTTTGCTTCTGTCTTCACATAACTATCCAGTTGGCCTTTGAATTTATTCAAACTGTCAGCCTCAACTACCTCTGATGGCAACCTATTCCAGCGATCAGCAACTCACTGGCTTTAAGAAAACTTCCTACAAACTAGTCTAAACCTTCTCCCATGTAATTTGAATTTATGCTGAGTTGTGACATTCTCTATAACAGGGAAAATTTCACCTTTGTTCATTTTACTAACCCTTCTCAGAGCCTTATAAACCTCAATCAGGTCACTTCTGAAGTGCCTGGTTTCCAAGCACTGTAGCCCATATATTCAGAGTCTTTCCTCATATCGTAGCCTGTTTGCCGATCTCACCATGCGAGTTGCCCATTTTTGGGTCCTTTCAAGAAGTTTGTTATCTTTTTTCAGATGAAGTTTCCATGCTTGAACATGCTATTCCAAATGTTGTTTTACATTTGCCTTATACAATGGGACTACGGCCTTCATATTTCCACAGGATAATGTTCGATAAATCATTGATAGGACACCTTGGGCTTTCCTGGCTGCCTGTTTACACTGCTCAGAAAACTTTATATCTGCCCATATTATAATTCCCAGATCGCTTTCTTCCTCTACTGTTTTTAACCCCATCAAGTGTATAATGTATTTTGGGGTTGCTATTCCCCAAGTGTAAGACCTTTAATTTTGCTGCATTAAAACATAACTGCCACCTTTCTGACCATTCTTGCAGTTCAAGTCATCCTGAAGGAGTGCTGCTTGGTACTGATAATTAACTACTCTACCAATTTTTATGTTATCTACAAATTTTGACATCAATCCTTCTATCCCATCGTCAGTGTTGTTTATGAAAATCAGAATCAAAAGTGGTCCAAGAACCGATCCCTGGGGGCCCACTTCTGACTTTACACCAGGCTGAAGAATACTCATTAATCACAACCCCTTTGCCTTGCAGCAGCCCAGCAATCCATCTTAGAATTTTTCTAGTAATCCCAACATGTTCCAGCTTATGCAATAACCTCATGAGGGACCGAATCAAATATTTTGCTAAAATCCAAATAAACTATTTTGAAATTGTTCTCTACATCCAGCTCATTAGTAACTGTCAAAATAGCTAAATAAATTATTAAACACGATTTTCCCCATAACAAAATAATGCTATTCAGAATACCACATCTATCTAAATGTCGCTGGATTGCACTCTTAATTACTGTTTCTAAGATTTTCCGTACCACTGAAGTCAGTCTAACTGGCCTATAGTTACCAACTTCACTCTTAGAACTGCCTTTATGTATTGGTGATATGTTGGCACTTCTCCAATCCAAAGGAAACTCTCCCGAGTTGAAATATGCCCTCATTAACTTCAGTGGTTCAGTACGCTCCCTTCCTGCTTCCCTCAAAATTGATGCTATCAACTCCAGGAGCCTTACTTGCCTTTATGCTGGAAGTGTTTCTAATGAACAGTTATCTGTAATTTCAAAATCACTAATTTAATATGACTCGGCCTCACTTGCACAGCCTCTTCTCGTCATGAAACCAAATACGGAGGATGCGGAAAGGTCAGGGAATGACCACCGCATATTCCCGGAGCAATATAGCCTTAGTTGCTAATGCTCCTAAAAACCAAATAACAAACAACAAACTCGTCATGAAGGGTCTTTCTTCAGTAAAGACAGATGCAAAGTACCTGTTCAATTTATCTGCAATATCAGCTGGGTTGTCTAAGACTCTCCCACACCCAGTGCACAAGGGTCCAATTCGGTTTTTACTTCCTTGTATTAACATACATGAAAAGTTCCTTGTCCCCATTCTGCATAGCCTTGGCTCTCCAAAGCTCAGTTGCTAAAGCTCTTCCTTTTGCTCATGACAGTAGTTACCGCTTTAAGTAAATCTCATATCAATATATTGCTCATTGCCACCTAGTGGCTCTTTTATCTGTAAATTCTTAATGCGTAATGGGTAGCTGTTGATAATACTAGTCTACAGAGATTTTGATATTTGTAAAATTCATGTTGTTGCTGGAGTATGTTTTGTGCTGATTCTAAAAATCCAAATTGTTTTTACTTTTCATATACACCTTCTGTACAAATAGCAAGAACTGTTTTCTTAGATGCACATTCCATGTATATGCAATATGTTTATAAACATGTTTAGACAAGTAAAGGCCTGCAATTCAATTAGCTGGATACACCTGTAAAGTGTTTCTTCTGCATTGGGTTGGGTTTTTTTTTTAATGCTGTCCTGTTAATTAGTATCTGCTTCTAATGTGATTTTCATATATATTTTGTCAGTATATATTTTGTTGCAGTTGTAATTGTTTTGACTAAACAGTCAGGATATTACATCACTTAGGAAAAATGTTATTCTACATATTTTGGAATTATAATGACACACGACATGCTCTTACTCTCATTTTTGTTTTTCTAATGCTTTTGTTGCACCAAAATGACAACATTCAATTGCCACCCAAGTCACCTGGTGTGCTGCCTTAAATTCTGTGTGTTTCTTAACTAAGAGAATACAATCCTCACTCATCCTTTCTATCTCTTTTTTACATTTACTCTGTATTCAAATTCTGTATCCTCAGACATAGGAATATCAGAAATATGGTGTCTGAGTGACACCATGTTTCCAATATCCCTATGATGTCTGCATTTAATGACTTCATTTGATAGGAATAGTCACCAAACATCTATCTGGCTAGTTGCTTTTATAATGTGTGTGTTATAAACCTTAAAGACCTCAAATACAGATCTCCTGCATCCTTTTCTCTCATGTATATCAATTTTAAATGAGTTTCTTTGTTTTAATCTTGAAATCAGTTTTATTTTTAACTCAAATTATTTTTCAGAAGAGGCTACAAAAGGAACTGATGGCGATACAGAAAGAGCCACCACCAGGTGTCAGTGTTAATCCAGCCAACATTGGTCCAAATTTGACACAGTAAGTTTGAAATTGGAACTGTGAATATTTTTCACTTTTCTTTATTACCCTTCTTTAATTATTACTCTGTGATATTAATGAATGTAGATGTTAACTTCTCTGTCATAATCTTTATTGCCCAATTATCTGTCACAAAAGTTTGTGACAGATAATTTGCTGCCTATAAAAGTATTATTTATAAATTTCAGGTTATATTAATTTTACATGTAGTTGTACTATATAATAGACAAAAGAATGCATTGAAAATTGTTATTATAACTGAAGGTCATTATTTTTTATATTTAAAAAAGTATACATTACTTTTTTGAGCATCGCAGGATTGTGTCAGTCTTTTGCTTGTAGCTGCTAGGGATGCCACATGAATCCTGTTAGCAGCTGTAGAGTGACACGTGTAGCATATGATTTGCTGTTGAGAGCGAAATTAACACAAAGTTCCATCTTGTGATTGTCTAAAATTATGGCCTGGAATGGTAAATTTAGACCTGGTTGAAGTGGTTGTGATTGTGAACCAACATTTCCAAAACAGTAATGATGCCAGACGAAATGTGGTGTTTTCTTTATAACCTGCATATCAGTCCTATAAATGGAAGTCTTTCACACCTCTCAGGAAGAAAGAACTTCAGTGATAAGTCTAAAGGCAAAGTTATGAAAGTGTATTTTTTTGACTATTAAAACATTATGCGTTATTAATTTATCCAGTTCATGCTGTTAATAAGACTAATTTTTAAAATAATTAATTGGACTGTGACAAATGCCATAAAAAGAAAAATAAAATAAATAAATACAGGCATACCTCGGTTAACGTTACCTCTGATAACGAAGCTTCGATATAACGAAGTCGGCAATTTCAAGCCCCATTTAACATTAAAAAAAAATATTCCAGTTTAATCACCTGAAATCTAAACAAACTGAAGAAATTACGGAAACCTTTGGGGCTTCTCGTGGTTGGTTCGAGAAATTTAAAAAACGGGCCAGGATTCATAGTGTAAAATTAACAGGAGAAGCTGCAAAGTTTCCAGAAAAACTAAAGGAAATAATTGAACGTGAAATTTTTCCATTGGTGTTCAATGTTGACGAAAGTGGTTTGTTCTAGAAACGGCTACCAACAAAAAGCTTCATTTCTATTGAAGAAAAATCAGCTGCTGGGTTCAAGCAGCCAAAGACCATTTAACGTTACTCTTTGGATCAAATGCCTCTGGCGATTATAAATTAAAACTGTTATTAGTTTACCATTCAGAAAATCCGAGGGCATTAAAAGGTAACATAAAAATGAATTTACCTGTAATATGGAAAGCAAATCGAAAAGCGTGGGTTACCAAGGAGTTATTTACTGATTGGTTTGTTAACCACTTTTGTCCTGAAGTAAAACGGTATTGTCAAAAAAAAACAACTTTGAAGAAAAAGCTCTTTTGTTGTTAGACAATGCTCCGGGACATCCTACTGATCTTAACACGTTGGACACATGCATTCCTGTCAAAGTTGTGTTTCTTCCAGCAAACCCAACTTCCCTGATTCAACCATTGGATCAGGGAGTAATAGCATCATTTAAAGCTTTTCTATTTAAGAATACTTAAATAGAAAAGAAACCAGTTTCCCCAGCCCGAGTAAAAGGGTTAGGGTTGGCGTAAGGAAGGGCATCCGGCCGTAAAAAAATTTCATGCCAAAACACTACAAACGCTGACCTCATATATAAAAATTGGAAAAAGGCGAGGACAAAAAAAAAAGAAAACAGTTGGATCTGCGTCGAACATTAATCAGTTTAACTGAACTAGAGGATAAAGAGGAAATGACAGTTAAAACTTTTTGGAAAAACTACACCATTAAAAACGCAATTGAAAACATTGATAGTTCTTGGAAAGAAGTCACTAAGAAATGCTTAAATGGAGTTTGGCGCAAAATATCGCCAGAAGTTGTACTAGAAGAAGAAAATAACATCCAAGAAATTAGAAATGAAGTTATCCAGATGGCTCAATCAATAGGTTTCGAAAATGTCGATGAAGAGGATGTTAGAAATTTATTGAATGCAGAAGATGATGGTTTTTCAGTGGAAGATTTAGAAAACCTTGTTAGCAACGAAGACAAAGATAATGAAGATGAAGTTAAAGAAGTTCCTGCCGAAAAAGTGTTAACAACCAAAGATTTAAAAAGGTGCTTTAATGACATTGAAAACGTTTTAAATTTTTTTAGTGAAAATGATCCTGATTTAAGAAGAAGTGTTATTGTTAAGCGATCAGTGTTAAATGCAATAACTCCGTATAGGCAATTGTTAAATGAAAGAGAAAAAAAGCATAAACAATCAACTTTAGACTCGTATTTTAAAATGTGATTTCACTTTGTATGTAAGTTGACTGTTTATTTAATAAAACCTTTCTTTGTTCGAAAAAAAAGCTTTTCATGTTCTTTACGTAGGAACGTATCCCTATTCTGGCCATAGTATTTTTACCTCTGAAAACGAAGTTTCGCTTAACGAAGTAATTTCGTGGAACGCATTCTATTCGTTATTCGAGGTATGCCTGTAACTTTACAAAAAAGTCTTCAAAGAATAAATTATGTATAATTAATCATGTACAAAGGGTACTAGGAAAGTTTTGCAATACAGCTTTGTTTATTTAATTTTTTCAAAGTAATTTCCTCTACATTCAATACACCTCTCCATCCTCCGAAACCAATCTTTAAACCAGTTCTGCCAAGTTTCACTAGGGAGTAAAGCACACTAGTTGTCCCAAGCCCGTAGAAGGTCCTCATCACTGGAAAACCACCTCCCTTTTAGCTTCATTTTCACATGAGGGAACAGTGCAAAGTCGCAGGGAGCAAGGTCTGGACTGTAGGGAGGGTGCTCGAGAAGTTTCAGTCCTGTCGTGGTCAAATATTCGGTGCAGGCTTTGGCGCGGTGAGCTGCAGCATTATCGTGATGGAGGTACCAGGTGTCCATTCTTGACTTTGGCCGCAGGTTCTTCATAGATCCAATGACTTTAGGCAGGCATTGTTCAGTATACCACTTAGCTGTGACTGTCTTCTGCGTGTCCAAAATGACACGTTCCACAATTCCACTCGATTTGAAAAATACAGCTATCATTTTCTTCTTTACAGATCGGGATTTTCTGACAATTACGGGTGTGTCGTCATCATCAAAGACCCAAACTTTGTTTTGAGCCTTGGTCGGCAGATCGTAATAGTACAGCCAAGTCTCGTCACCTGTCACGATGTTGTTCACATACCGAGATTGTCCCTTATCAAACTTTTTTAACATCTCCCGGCACCAAGTCACACGTCGTGTCATCTGCTCTTCAGTCAGTTGATGCGGCACCCAGAGAGAACAAAGTTTCTTCACGTGCAAATGATCTTGCAGAATCGAACGAATTGCTGGTGCATTTAGGCCCAAAGTATCCTCTATCTGTTGGTAGGTCACTCGCCTGTTTTCGTCAAGCATTTTCCTCACAGCAGTAACGTTTTCCTCAGTAACTGACGTTCGTGGCCTTCCCGGGCTCTCAGAATCCTCCAGAGTGGAATTCCCCTTGGGAATTCTCTATACCACCTGAATATCGTTGTACGATGTGGACAATCATCATCTAGTGCAAGAGTCATTTCTTCTAAGCACTGGTCTATGGTTAAACCACGCACGAAATTATACCGCAAAACTGTCCTTATCTCATTTCGTGACCACGATGCCATCGCAAGCACTTTACACTCTCACTACTAATGAATAACTGAGCCCATCGACTTGGCGCGGCGGATACTATGCACGTATGAACATGTCTCAACATGCAGCAACAAGCAGCTCCCTGTGATTCATTGTTGCGTCATATTGCAAAACTTTCCTAGTACCCTTTGTATAATGGAGAGGAAAATGTGTAAATAGTCAACATTATTTTGAAAAATTGAGCCCGTTATTATCTATAAATATTATTTGTTTAAATAAAAATTCAGTCTTTGAACTTATGGCATCCTACCTTAATTAGAATCCCCCCCTCTAAAGTGTTACCAAGCCCTGTAGCCCATATATTCAGTGTCTTGTCATATATTGAGCGCCATTTTGGCAAGCTTACCAGCATATTGTTAATCTTTTGATCACTTCAAGAGCACTGGGGTTTTTTTTTTTTTCTTGTTTCTCCACAATTGCCTTATTTAGAGGAATTATATGCGCTTCTCTCTCTCTCTCTCTCTCTCTCTCTCTCTCTCTCTCTCTCTCTCTCCAGTTAAATGTTTGATAAATTATCAGTAAGATACCATGTGCCTTAAGGACGTGAAGTTTTTGCATTGGAGATGGGCTGTTCTCAAATCTCTTTTCTTCCTCTACTCTTTAATTCAACTCCTCCAGGCATAAGTTATTTTCCTGCTGTTATTTCCTATTTGTAAAAGCTTACATTTTGCAGTATTAAAATCATAGCTGCCATTTGTCCAGCCATTCATGAAACCTATCCAAATCATTCCTGAAAGAGTGCTGGTTATTGGTGCTTAACTGCCTCCATCTTGTCAATTCTACCAAGTTAAATGTCATCTCAGGAGTCTATGATGTAGGTTCTTTAAGTCAATAATATAGAGGATAGTAAGTCTGCTCAGTACACACTGTTCTGCTGACATGGGCTGTATACTGTGCCTGGTTCTAAAGAGTATGCTGATGATATGTTTTATCATGGAACAAGCTAGCTTCTTCACAAAAAGGCCACTAGCCGGGTGGGTAAAGTGCCTGCCTGGCAACCCAAAGGTCGCACGTTTGAATCCCACCTCGGGCTTGGATCAGAGTAGAAAATGCAAAAAAAAACTTTGGGAGGCGCATTATGGCCACAGAAGCCGATGTACCAACAACTAACAAAAAAAAAAAGGCCAATATAGAGGAACACCTTGCTGATAGTTTTGTTGATTTTAGTTGTGAAGGCTTGTCTTTGTTCTAGAAATCAATTATGAGTGTCCTTCACTAGAAGCTTTTTATTTCAGTGTCAGTGGAAATAGGGTTGCTGATTATGACTTCCCTCCTTTCTGACATAAGAACTGCTAAAACTACTTTGGTGTTATACAGGTGCTTATGCATGCACCTGTATAATACCAAATTGGTTTTCCATTTCAGAAAGATTTGTCCAGAAGATAGTTTCAAACATGTGGGTTTTGCATTAAAAAATGCCAAAGTTACACTGCTTGTGTTGTCATTCCATTTTTATGACATTGTAATAACAATTTTTGATGTGAAAACATCTTTGGTGGCACCTGTTACATTTTTGGACTGAAGCAAAACCAATCGGTAACAAAATTTTCAGACGGAAATGACAATGTCACTTCCTAAATGGCGCTAACAATGCTGACTTAGTCACTGATATTGATTCAACATCCATAACGTTAATTCAACAAACCAATTGGTGACGATAATTTCAGACAGAAATAATGCAAATGACGTAACTTCCTAAATGACACTAACGATGCTGAGTCAGTCACTAACATTGATTCGGTAGAGTAAGTAGCAGGCATGAGAATAAAATGCTACATCTTTCATACTAAGAGATGGAAATGCACTTCCTAAATGATGCCAACTCAGTCACTAATGTTGATTCGATAGAGTAAGTAGCAGGTAGTAATATTATGCAAGAATAAAAGCTTCAAAGCCACTGAAGAAGTCTCCCCATGTCAACAAAAGAATGAGTTCAAAAACATAGAGGACGAAAAAAAATGCAGAATTTAATAAAATCTGCTTCTTAAGATTTTAATAAACATCAACCTTCTATGCCGACTTCTCATCAAGAAGCTGGACCATCAGCATCATGAAATTACATTCAAGAACTTCCTGAAGATTTTGATCTAGAAAATTTGAGTTCAAATGAATTACCTGAAGATTTTTAGTTGATTTCTGAACCAGCTAGGCAGAGTAAACTGCAACAGTCTTCTTTGATTGCATCATCCAAAAAGAAACAAAATCATATTTCAGCTCAGCTGCCTGTTGTAGATCCTCCACAAGTTTCAACAGTAGTTGAGCACAAAATCATTTTCAAGAACATTGAATATGACCATAACTCCTATAAAGAATTTAAACGAAAATTTCTGAAAAATACATTGAGCTGTTTGTTGATATCTGTAATCGATTATGGTATGAAAAAAATGTAAAATTATGCACTCCAGAAAGTTATCCTTTACTTCTCTTAGAATTTCCAACTGCAGACGTAACTACTATGAAAGCCCAACCCTTTAATCTTGCCCGTCACCACCAAATACGGAACATGCAGAAAGGTCAGGGAATGACCACCGCACCGGAGCAATATGGCCTTAGTTGCTAATGCTCCTAAAAAACCAAATAACAAAAAAAATAACAACCCTTTAATCTTGTCCAAGCCAAGGATGTTTTCACATAAAATGAAACATTTTTTGTGCATACAGAGTACACATGCTACTTTTTTTTTTTTTTTTGTATCTTGGGTCCTCACATAGTTCATCCATTTCTTGTATGATGTGATTTCTTTCTGGCATGCTACTGAAAGAGAGACTGTGGGAAAGTAAATTGAGTTAGTGGGTGTGATCAAAG
The DNA here is from genome assembly GCF_048544385.1 of Mastigoproctus giganteus. Taxonomy (NCBI): domain Eukaryota; kingdom Metazoa; phylum Arthropoda; class Arachnida; order Uropygi; family Thelyphonidae; genus Mastigoproctus; species Mastigoproctus giganteus. The sequence goes on from NC_143578.1 coordinate 243,594,248, forward strand.
TTTCAGAAGTGGCATTGAAGAATTTACCAAAAGTTGATCTGAGGAAATGGCAGGAATGATAAGATAAGTGTGTTGCAATATGCAGAGAGTACTTCGAAAATGAACACCATTTGGATGATTGAATATTACAGATTTTCTCACAGTAAATTTATTCTTTGTTCTCTGAGATCATTTTCATTGCAAATGTCAAAAAGTAGTTCCAGCCTGGCTATTACAAAAAAACCCAGCTTTACTTGCAGGTATTTGCAGTTTATATTTCCTCAAAGTTGCTGGAGAAGCCTTCATCCTGCAGTGGATTGAAAATGGCTGATGACTCCTTCAAAATAAGCTCTGGCTTTCTATACAACTTAATCCCGAGGAGGAATCTAGTATCAAGCAGATTCCTCCAGGTATCAGCAGCCATGAAGAATGGAGTGTCCTGTTCACATATAGTTTGTGTAGCTGAAAGCATTGATCTCAGAGTGGCATTTCATCTTGTGGAACAAATCAAGTTATAAAGACATATCTGCAAAATGTGTGGGGTTAGTGATTTTCTGTTGCTACCACTGCATTAACTCCAGAGCCACATGGCACCTTGCTTTGTGCAGAATGATTTGCTGGTATTGCTCTTTCCAAGAGATGTCAAAAATATGACAATGCATTTTTGTTATATTTCTGGGTATAGATTCTTCTCCAAATAACACAGGATGATGCTGTTCCAATAATATGCATTAATTTGCAGTAATTTTACATTCCTTGGTTCTTTTCCCATTATGCTGAAATGACTTTACCCACCTGACAATATGCTGCTGCATGTGTCCATTTGCTTCTTGCAAACTATGGAAACTTTGCATTTTGCTCCATGCAATACAGTTTTATTCAAGAGCACTGATTTTGCTTCATAAACATAGCCCAGAGTATCTGCAGCTGCATGTATTCTTTCCACCAGCAAAACAGCTTTCTCTTTTGCATATATCTTATGAAACTACTGCTGCTATATGTCCTCTCTTTTATATGTAGCCATGCCGCATAATTTGCTGTAAATGCAAATAACTTTCAGTGAAAGGTGCTATAGATATAAATTTAACGTTCTTTATTCTATGGCATTATTTAATTTGTTAAAAAAAAATATTGAAAGTGATCACCACATGATTCCAGCATAACTGGGCATGACAAAGCATCTTTGAAGAGACTCCCTGCAGCCAGTTAAAACGTTCTCCTGAACATATTAACAAGCTTCCATATTATGACATCAGATACCTACAAAAGTCTTTCTACAAAAGCTTTAAACAATGTTTTGAGACAGTTCCACCATACACAGAATAAATAATGGTCATGTAGTTTTTCGTCTCTAACATTCTTGTTTTACATGAAGTTATTTGCAATTTTATGAGTTCTCATTTAAAATGATGACCCTCATGTTATTTATGTGACAACTGGTTTAATGTTTCTAAACATTAGAAATTTAAGTGTTATTTGAATAATAATTTTAATATTAATAATAATTTTAATCTGTAAAAGACTTTCAGTTTAATTTATTTAAATTGATTTTAGATGGGTAGTGGATATGGAAGGAGCAGCAGGAACATTATATGAAGGAGAAAAATTTCAGTTGCTCTTCAAATTTACTCCAAAATATCCATTTGATTCTCCAGAAGTAAGTATATTATTCTTATTAAATTTTGAAATCATTTTGTTGCTTTGGTAATTGAGCTATATGGAAATGTAGTTTTCCATAAAGAGCTAAAAGGAAAGGAAGGAAACCAACAAACAACTGATTTAGTATACACAAAATCAGTAGAATTGAGTACACTATTTGCTTTATTTTTGGACTCTTGAAAAATTTTATCCATTTTTTAAAACTGTTTTCCCTTTACAAATTATGATAAAGCTTTAGCAGAGATATAAGATATTTCTTCTGCCATTTGCTTTAGTTTTTGCCTGTACTCTGCTGCTCAGTATGTTTTAATACCCCCACAAGTGTGTTCTTTTTCCCATTATCATATTATGGTAATTGACTTTGCATTTGGTATGCATGCAAAAATACCTAATATGCAATGCCTTAAAAAAGATTAAATACCTTAATATTTAATTTTTTTTTTTTTTTTTTTAATTAATTTCCTCATGTCGGTGGAACTGCAATCAAGATTTTCTCATCACATTCATATAAAAAAGTTAAATTGCATATCCACAATCTCAGTTATTAAGTGAGTCTGGTTATCTCGATTTTTCAGAATGCTAGTTTATTTCATATCCTCCTGATCATTATGCCATTCAATGGTTTCAGGTCATTATGCTAATTGATAATACATATACTAATTGATTTAGCTTTCTTTTTTTTTTTATATAGCTTTAAATTACTCCGAAATTATATATTAAAATATTGACGTGAAGCATTATGGAACAATTATCTTTTATTGCTTAATCCACTTTATTTCATCTTGCCATCTTGCTCTTATTTACTTTTATAACACGATTTCTTTCCTTATTTTTTTATTTTATCTTATTTTTATTTTAATTGTTGTCATTTTCAGAGCATTATCTAAAGTTGACAGCATCACTAACAGGTTGTCAGATTTCAAAGTGGGGGAATATAGAGTATTATTATTTATGTGGCAACTAAAAATATTACTTGCACACTAACTGACTTCAGTATTTACAGGATATTTGATTACAAAAGGGCCATGTGGATTAACTCCAAAGTTGAGGGACTGCAAGGCTTTTGCGGATAGGAATTTTTATCAGCATAACTTTGTAAGTTGTAGGAATCTGTTTTGTAGAGGCGAATACATTTGGACAAGGGTGTCGCTAAGATAATGCAAGAGTTGCACACAAGTGCCCTCCTTGAGAATACTCATGTGCAATCTCTAATTACCTTATGCTCTGGAAGGATTGTGCAATTTGGCCCCGGAAGGATTGTGCAAGGCTCAAGGGGTAGACTTTTTTTCAGCTTGGTCTGTACTTGTTAACAGGAGAGACTGCTTCTACAGGGATGGGATACACTTCAATAGAAAGGGTGCAAGAATGTTTGCTGATGCTATCGAGGCAGTGTTAGATGGGTCGGAAAACTGCTAGATTGGGGGGATACAAGGACTAATAGATTAACAGTAGCCACTGGCAGAGATGAAAGTGATTCTTGCACTGCTTCTATTGGAATGAGCCGCAGCCTGGAAAATAACATGCAGGATATTTCAGAGACTGCTGGGAATCATTGGGGTACAAGTAAACACATGGGTTGTGTTAGGGTAGCTAAGAATAGAAATAGGTGCATGTATACTTGCGTGTACACCAATGCTAGGAGTTTAGTAAATAAATTTGATGAATTTGAGGTATTGCTCAAAACATCAAAGGCAGATATTGTTGGGATTTCAGAGACGTGGTGTCACACAGATATAAGGAATGCAGAACTGGAATTTGGGGAGTACAATGTCTACAGAAAGGATAGACAGGGTAGGAAGGGAGAAGGGGTTATGCTATTAGTTAAGAAATACATAAAATCCAAGGAAGTGAAACCAGTCGACATCGATGGACAGGGCAGTGTCGAGTCAGTTTGGTGTGACATAAGCATAGGGAAATCAAAATTGAGAGTAGGAGTTTGCTATAGGCCTAATGACTCTGATGAGTATAATAAGATATTGTACAGGGAAATAGAGTGGGCCAGTAAATCAGAGAGTCTTATAATGGGGGATTTTAATTTCCCAGATATTGACTGGAATTTGGGGGCTGGTCAATCACACACTAGCAAGGCTTTTGTGGATTTATTGGATGATTGTTTTCTACATCAGCATGTTCGGGAGGCAACTAGAGGGAGTAATACTCTGGATTTGATTATCAGTAGTGATTCTTCATGCATTAAGAATCTGCAGGTAAATGAACCACTAGGTGGCAGTGATCACAGTGTGCTGAAGTGGGATTTACAGAGGTAACTACCATTAGGGGTAAAGGGAAGGGTTATGCTTTCATAAAGGCGACTACGATGGACTGAGACAGTATTTAAATTCTATACAGTGGGACCAACTGATGATGTTACCAACAGCAAATTCAAAATGGGAAGCATTCAAAGAACTTATCTTGGAAGCTACTAGGCTTTACATACCAAGAAATATTGTTCAAGGTTTAGGCCTAAGTGGATGTCAGATGAACTAATGAGACATATGGCAGAGAAGAAAAATGCATGGGATACGTACAGATTAACACGTGACACAAAGCTTATGATAGATACAAGTTGATCTGTAACCAAGTTAAAAAGGAGGTTAAGCAGGCGAAGGCAGATTACGAGAAATCTTTGGCAAGGGATGGAAAGAAAAACAGCAAAGAGTTCTTTACTTATGTAAACTCTAGAAGGAAGGGGATGAATCAGATTGGTCCACTTGATATTGATGGGTCAACTGTTGATGATCCTGCTCAGGTAGCTAACAAACTGAATGAATATTTTGCATCAACATTCACACATGAGGAGTTATTCAGCGAGGGGAATGCCAGAGGTGGATTCATCTCTGGCAGTAAGCTAGAGAATCTTGTAATAACTGAGAGTAAAGCGGAAGAGAAATTGTTGAAGATAAATACAAGAAGGGCACCTGGGGTGGATGGGATCTATCCAGTTATATTAAAGGAGACAGCAAAGGAAGTAAGCAAACCCTTAGCCATAATTATGGGAGCTTCCTTGGACTCAGGGGAAGTACCCATGGACTGGAGATGGGCAAATGTGACCCCAATTCACAAAGGAGGATCAAAGGCTGACACAAGTAATTATATACCTGTTAGTTTAACTTCTGTTCCTGGAACATTAATGGAGGCACTGGTTAAAGAAGCACTGCAGGATCATCTAGACAAGACTTCAGTTATAGCTCAGACACAGCATGGTTTTGTTAAGGGGAAGTCTTGCCTGACCAATTTGATTGAATACTATGATGGAGTCACAAAAGAACTGGATGCAGGGAATAACTTTGATATTATATACTTGGATCTTAGAAAGGCTTTTGATACTGTTGCATATGGAAGACTGCTGCAAAAATTGGAGCAGTGTGGCATTGGAGGCAAATTGCTGCTATGGATAAAGGGGTGGTTGAGGGGGAGAAGACAGAGAGTGATAATCAATGGACACTGTTCATCGTGGACTAATGTTATTAGTAGAGTCCCTCAGGGTTCAGTATTGGGTCCATTATTGTTTTCTGTATTTATAAATGATATTGATGATGGTATATCAAGCTTAATGTCCAAATTTGCAGACGATACGAAGGTTGGCAGGGTTGTCAAGGACACTACTGACACTATGCTACTGAAACAGGATCTGAAAAGGTTGAGCAGATGGGCTGAGAGGTGGCAAATGAAGTTTAACATTGACAAATGTAAAGTACTACATATGGGAAACAGCAACCCCAGAGCAATGTATCAACTCTGTGGTACTACACTGACAGTGGTAGAGAATGAAAGGGACCTGGGGGTGGTTGTGCAGGCAGATATGAAGTTTTCTGAGCAGTGCAGATGGGTTGCAAGAGTAGTTCATGGTGTGTTGTCGATGATATATAGGAATTTTTTTAGTAGGGATAAGGAGGTGATTATTCCCTTGTATAAGGCAATGGTCAGACCACACCTAGAGTACTGTACACAGGTCTGGAGGCCTCATTTCAAGAAGGATGTAGAGATGCTGGAATGAGTACAGAGAAGGGCAACAAGATTAGTGAATGGAACAAAGGGGTGCTCTTACGAAGAAAGGCTTAAGTTTTGGAAATTACAGTTTCTGGAGACTAGGCACCGCCGAGGTGATCTGATAGAGGTGTATAAAGCCTTGAATGGTTTGAGCATGCTCAATGCTGATGGGATTCTTCCTCTTGCTCAGAATAATCACCTGAGAGGGCATAAATTCAAATTGAGGAAAGACAGATGTAGGATAGACGTGAGGAAATTTGCCTTTAGCCAGCGGGTGGTTGGTTGGTGGAATAGACTTCCATCCCTTGTCGTGGAAGTTGATAGCCTAAATAAGTTTAAGGCTCAGCTGGACAGGTATTTCGAACGAACAGAGGGGTGAAGTGAAAGTGGTTATTTTTTATTTATTTATTTATTTTTTTTTTTATTTTTTATTTTTTTTTTGGCTGATGCTGCATAAGCTTGCTTTCTTGCATCAAATGCCTGTACTAATGCTAATGCTATGCACGAAAAGAGACAATAAAATAGGTGCCGACAAACCACCAACAGTCAAAGGCTTCTATTGGAACGTGTAACAGCCTGGAAAGCAAGGCGTTGAGGATTTCAGGCCTTACTGTGAAACAAGTAATATATGTGTTAGGGTAACTAAGATTAAGAACATGTGCATATATATTTGCATGCACATGTTTTCATAAATATATTTACAATGCTCGGAGCAGTGTAAATAAATTTGATGAATTTAAAGTACTGATTAAGTCATCAAATGCAGACATTGTAGGAATAGTGGAGACATGGTGTCACTCAGATGTATGCAATGTTGAATTTGAATATGGAGAGTACAATGTATACAGGAAGGACAGGAGAGGTGTAGGTGTTATGCTCTTGGTTAAGAAGCACATTAAATATAAAGTAATTCATCCACTTTACATGGTGACCAGTGCAATGTCGATTCAGTTGGGTGTGATAAAAGTACTGGAAAAAAAAAAAAAAAAAATAGAGAGTAGAGATGTGTTATAAGTCCTAATGACTATGATGATTATACCAAACATTTATACAGAGAAATAGTGGACCAGTAAATCAGAATGTCTTATAATGGGGGATTTTAACTTTCCAGATGTTGATTTGAATTTGTGTGCTGGTCACACACACACTAGAAAGGCTTGTGGATTTATTGGATGATTGATTTTTGCAGCAGTATGTTACAGAATCAAGAAGAGAGTAATACTCTTGATTTGATTATCAGCAGTGATTATTAATGTATTAAGACTGCAGATAAAAGAACCACTGGGTGGCAATGATCAGTTATTGATATGGGATTTAGTTAAAAGGTGTAGCTACCATCAAGGGTGAAGAGAATTTAGCTCAGAGAGGTTTTAAATTATATACAGCATCTTTAAATCAGTGCATAGAATTGGCTAATGGTGTTACACTCAGCAAGTTCTAAATGGGAAGCATTCAAAGCAATAATCATAGAAACTATTAGGCTTTTCATACAAACTGAGAAATACTGCTTAAGGCTTATTCCTAAATAGATGCCAGATGAACTAATGAGACTTGTGGCAGAGAAGAAAAATGTCGGATGCATATAAATTATTAGGTTATACAGAAGCCTATGGTAGATATAAACTAGTCTGTAACCAAGTCACAAAGGAGGTTAGGCAAGTTAAGGCAGATTATGAGAAATTGTTGGCAAAGGATGCAAAGAAAAACAGGTGCCTCCGTAGCCAGGTGGAAAGGAGCAGCAGTGCATAGCACACGCTTCTTGATTAAACCGGGGTTCGAGCCCGTCACCACCAAATACGGAGGATGCGGAATGGTCAGGGAATGACCACCGCATATCCCTGGAGCAATATGGCCTTAGTTGCTAATGCTCCTAAAAATACCAAATAACAAGCAAAGAAAAACAGTACAGTCTTTTTTATTTATATCAACTCTTGAAGGAATGGGATGAATCATTGGGCCACTTGAAGTCAGTAGGTTAACTGTTGATGACTGCTCTAGTTGCTGACAGACGGAATGGATATTTTGCATCTACATTCACACACACACACACACACATGAGGAATTCTTTAGGAGAGGGGATGTGAGAAGTTTATCAAACTGTAATGGGGAGCAAAATGACTTTGTGATGACCAGAAGGCAAGTGGAAGAGAAATTGTTGAAGCTGAACATAAAAAAGTGCCTGGGGTGGTGGAATTTATCCAATTATATTAAGGGAGGCAGCAGAGTAGGTAAGCAAACACTTGGCTATAATTATGAGAGTATCCTTGGATTCTGGGGCGATCCCTATGGACTGGAGATGTGCGAATGTATCCTCAATTCATAAACGGGTGACATGAGTGATTATAGACCTGTTAGCTTAATGTGTGTTCCTGGGAAAATAATGCAATTATACTGCAGTCACATCATGGATTTGTTAAGGGGTGGTCTTGTCTAACCAATCTGATGGTTGAATCTGATGATGCAGTGACCAAAGGTGCCTCCGTAGCCAGGTGGGAAGGAGCAGCAGTGCGTAGCACACGCTTCTTGATTAGACCGGGGTTCAAGCCCGTCACCACCAAATACAGATAGGTCAGGGAATGATCAGCGCATATTCCCGGAGCAATATGGCCTTAGTTGCTAATGCTCATAAAAACCAAATAACAAAACAAACAAACAAGCAGTGACCAAAATGCAAAAAATAATTTTAATATCATATACTTTGATTTCAGGAAGGCTTTTGATACACAAACTGGAGGATTTTGGCATTAATGGCAATTTACTGCATTATATAAAGGTATGGTTATGTGGAAGAATTCAGAAAGTGGTTATCAGTGTGCATTGCTCATGTGGACTAATGTTATTAGTTGAGTCCCCCAGGGTTCAGTGCTGCAATCGTTATTGTTTTCAATATTTATGAATGATATTGATGAAGGTATGTCAGGCTTAATGTTTAAGTTTGCAGATGATATATAAAGTTTGCCAGGGTGGTTAATGACAGTAATTAGGGTAAACTGCTGCAACAAGATCTAGGAAAATTGGGGCAATGTGCTGAGAAATGGCAATTGAAGTTTCACATTGACAAATGCAAGGTACTGCATATGGGTAGCTGTAATCCCAGTGTAACTTATCAAGGTATTGGAAAAGAAAAAGATCTGGGGGCTAATTGTGCAGTCAGATATGACATTCTCTGGGCAGTGCAGACATGCTGCCAGGACAGCTCATGGGGTTTTGCCAATGATATTCCAAAACTTTGCTAGTGTGAGGAGCTGATTATCCCTTTGTACAAGACCATAATTAGGCTGCACCTTGAATACTGTTATAGGTCTGGAGGTCTCACTTTAAGAAGCATGTAGATCTGCTGGAATGGGTGCAGAGAAGGGCAACCAGATAGGTGAAGCGAACAAAAGAGTTTTCTTACCTAGAAAGGCTTCAGTTCTTCAAAATGCAGCTTCTGGAGACCGGACTCCTGTAGGGAGACCTGATTGAGGTGTTTAAAGGCTTGAATGGGTTGGGTAAGCTGAATGTTAATGGTATTCTACCACTTGCTCAAACTACACACCTGAGGGGCCATAAATTCATGTTGAGGAAGGATGGTTGCTGGATAGATTGTGGTTTGCCTTCAGCCAGCGGGTGGTTGATTGTTGGAGCATCCTTCTATCTGTTTGTGGGTGGAAGTGGATGGTTCGAATAATTTAGAAAGAACTAAACAAATTTTTGGATGTATGGATGGGTGAAATTGAAATGTGCAGGTCTTTTTTTTGTTTTTTTGGCTGATGCTATATAAGCATGCTTCCTTGCATTATTTGCCAATGCTAGTACTACCTCAATGAAACCAGTTTTTAAGTAGCTATAAGAGAGAGAGAGAGATATCAAGGTTGTAAAAAGCAATAAAATAGATAAGTTAATTTTCCTATATAGCATTTCTATTAATAAAATCAAATGAATTTGAGCATATGAAGTCAACTAATGCTGATATAGTTGGGTTGACTGAGACATGATCCATCATGCCATACAGCTTTTTTTTTTTTTTTTTTTTTCCCATTTGTAAACTGACTTGGGTTGGTTAATTTTTCCACTTACTTGGAAACATATGTCGTTCCTAAAAAGATTGATTCATTAAATTCTCACTATTAATTTGTCCATCGAATTCTGCATTTAGTGGCACAGCTAGGTCAGCGTTTCCCAAACTTTTTTAGTCACAGAACACTTCATCTCACAACATATTCACAGAACACTTATGAAACATAAGTTTAGTGGGAGCCAAAGAACTGTTTGCTAATATTTCATTACATACGACACGCTGTGCATCAGGAGCATCTTTATTTCCAACACATCTAAAGCCCAAATTCAAATCACTGTCATTATACTTTCATTTTGGTCTTTTATTAGTTGGTTCTTGTTTTTTCACTTCAGATTTTTGGGGAACAAAAGGCTGCAATTGTTCATTCTCACTTTGTAGTGTGACAATATTGTGTTCGTTTTCATCGACCACAGTTGCACTACTAAAAGTACTTTGCTTCTCTTTTTAAAGTTCCTTTTTTCCATGGTTACATATTTTAATAATAATATTTCGAAATACTAATAATTATCTAAGAAAAATTTATACAAGGAAGTGAGTTTAGTTATGATATCAGTTCGCTTCCTCCTCTCCTTCAGCCCATGTACTCCAGGCTAAATCGCATACAAATGGCATACTAGATCACCACATTTACTTTTTTGTAGGCCTATACTTCTCTATGCAAAGCTTACCAAAATAAAGTGTTCCGTGGTCTATTTGATTATTAGTCTATGCCAGTATATTAATAACTGAAAAAAAAAAAAAAAAGTTAAATATTATAATAATACCAAAGTGGTGTACGCTACAAATATGCACAATTTATTTATTTTATTATTATTTTTAATTATTAATTACGATTTTTCATGGAACACAATTTGAGAAACTCTGTGCTAGATAATCCTCTTCATGTAGCAATAGTAATTTTTTTTTTATTGGTGCTTTTAAAATCTTGTGAATGGTTGCTCTTGATCTCAGTCTAAGTGATAGCACCTGAATTGACATTCTAGGATTTGTTTTAAAAGGTTCTTTTATAGTATGCAAAAATTAGGGGCAAAAACCATATGTTTGCTTTGATGAACTTTATGACAGATCTGATTGAATGCCTTAGTAATGTAAAGTGCAATTGTGATTAAGCTTTGATTCCAAGATATTACCAGTGATGTCCCACTGACTGAAACAGTATTGATGATGAGCTCATTGAGATAGAAAGATTCAAGGTAGTTTGTGATTAATGGGTTTTCTATTACTTTGGGAAGGGTTGAGGTAAATGCTGTAAGATAATACCTGGAAGGAAGGGATTTTTCATCTTTCTAAGGAAATAATTTACTTTAGTGGAATAAAAGTGTAAAAAGGTGATGCAAAGCAGGAGTTAATTCTGGAGCACAGGTTTTGCAAACTTGTTTAGCAATGCCATAAGAACCTGGAGATGTGACTTCTTGACTATTTCAGAGATTTTGAATCATAACCACATATTTGTGAAGTTAATTAGGAAACTTTTGGGAGGTTAGTTATTTTTGTGGAAAAGTTTGTTCCGTTATTTAACTGTTCATGATCTATTGAAGTAGAATTGGGAATGGGAGACATCTTTGTCCCTTAACATAACATAGCCTTGGCAGTGCTTCTCAAATATGATGCTCAGATGAACTTTGTTTACTAATTTTCTATGATTGCCTCGTTGTCAACAACTAGACAATCACAGAAAATTAATCAAATCTTTCATATGTATTTTAAAATAAAAATTCAGTTTTAATTGATACAAGGTGTGGCTATAAAATAGCGAGACTGCCCGTGCAGTCACTACATACCAAGTGCCTCCTGTGAAACCGTTCCCTAGTTGTCTGCCAAGTCACATTCCAGCACGTTCATTTGGTTTGCAGTGAGACAGATTTTCGTTACCCTTTGTTTTTGCAATGTACCGGAAAAATGACAGACAAGAGAATCAAACAATATATCAACCTCAAATTTTTAACAAAACTAAAGAAAACACTAACTGAAAGTAATGAGTTGCTATGTCAAGTTTATGGGGAAGATACTATGTTAAGAGCTCACATGTTTGAATGGCATAAAAGATTTTTTAGAAGGAAGAGAGAATGTGGAAGACTATGAATGACCAGGGAAACTAATGAAAATGTGGATTGGGTGAGTGATTGATTGATTAGAAGTAAGCATTGTTTAAGTATTAGAATGGCTGCATCAGAATTAAATATGGACAAAGAAACGGACAAATTTTAACTGAAACTTTAGGCATGAGAAAAGTGTGTGCTAAGATAGTGCCAAAACTTTTTTGTATGAAGATCAAAGAATGAGAAGATACCAAGTTTGTACATCTGCAATAGTCTGTGGTGGAGAATTAAAATTGCAGATCTGTCAATCCCCATAATTCCAGAGATGTTCTATGGGATTCATATTGAACAAATTTGGCAACCAAGAAAGCACCTGGAAGTCACTTTCGTTTTCAGCCACAATGGATAGGTAGTTTTTACCATTCAAAAGGTTTTTGAAAAAAATTGAAGGAGATCCAGTACTGTAATTATATCACAAGTAATTACAGTACTTTACGGGTACTGTAATTACTTGTGATGAAAGTTGGCTTTTCCAGTACAGCCTAGAAACTAAAAGGCAGCCAGTGCAATAGAGGACAAAACAATCCTCCAGACCAAAAAAAGCAAGAATGTCAAAATCAAAAAGAAAACCATGCTTCTTGTTTTCTTTGATATTATTAAAGGAATTATTATGGCTGAATGTGTCCCACCAATTAGACTGTCAATCAAACTTATTATTGCCTTGAAGTTCTGACAAGGCTGCATGAAAAATTTGGAGGAAGAGACCTGAATTGTGGAAGGATGGTTGGATGCTTGTATCAATCAAGACAATGCTCCAGTACAAAGTGTGTTCTCTGTTTGCCTGTTTCTGGACACACACACACACACACACACACACACACACACACACACACACACACACACACACACACACGTGCGCGCACGTGCACCCTACTTGCTAGATCTAACCCCTTGTGATATTTTTTTCCCTCTTCCCTAAACTTGAAAAGTGTACTTAATGGAACCCATTTTTAGTCTATTGATGACATTCAGAAAAAATGACTGAAGTATTAAAAGAGCTTACAGAAGATGACCACCAGAAATGTTTCTGTGCTTTTAAAGAAACATATGGAAGTGTGCAAGCCCAGGGCAATTATTTTAAAGGGGAATAACTTGTAAGGTCGGAAATTTTCATTATATTTATTTAGCCACACCTCATATGTTAAAAGCCGCGACTAAACTGCATGGCTAAAAGTATTCTGACACTCCTTCACAAATATTGTAGAGGACTGTTCCCCCCTCTCCCCATATGCATATCAGCTGCAGACATACTAGTTTAAATCTTATAGGCATTGCCTGTGCAGCAATGCATTAGAAATCAATATAGGTTTTAGATAGCTAGAAGAAAACCTGGATGACAATGGCAGAGATGGATAGATGAAATTCACGAGTTTGTAGGTAGTAAATGGATCGCCATTGAACAAAACAGAAGGAACTGGAAAGTTGCTGGAGAGGCCTTCATCCTGCAGTGGATTGAAAATGGCTGGTGATGATGATAGGTTTTAGATTGCAACTTACACACTTTGTGGGATGGTGGAGCTAAATTCTGCATTAGTAACATCTCTCTCTCTCTCTCTGGTCTGTCTCTCTGTCTAGTCTGGTTTGTTGGTCTGTCTGTCTGTGGTCTGTCATATTAAACAATATTGTTTAAATATATAAAGAGTATTAAACAATATTTAAATATAAAACTTATAGTAGTAATAGAGGCATGTGAGGCAACAAAGCAAGCATATGAGCTTATGTAGCATCAGCCAAAAAAAAAAAAAAAAAAAAAAAAGTCACACAACCATTCCCTCTAAAAGTTTGTCCAGTTCCTTCTTGAATTTATTTAAGCTATCAACTTCCACAACGACAAATGGAAGTTTGTTCCAGCAATTCACCACCTGCTGGCTAAAGGCAAATTTCCACATGTCTATTCTACAAATGTCTTTCCTCAATTTGAATTTATGTCCCCTTAGGTTCGTAATCTGAGCAAGTGGAAAAATCCCATCAGAATTCAGCATGCTCAACCCTTGAGCATGCTGAAAATCCTCTTTTTAATGTCTCAGCACATTCAACAATCATGTTGTAGGTTCTGGTCAATTTCCTAATGCTATTTTAGTTTTGTTATAATGACCTTGAAGGATAAACAGATTCTCTATAATGACCCAAAAATTTCCACCACTCTATCTTGTTATCTACTATTTTTATTATAATATTTGCATTTCAAAATTAAAAAAAAAAACAAAAAAAAACACTAATTTATCGAAGCTAATGAAAAGCTTGCAGGCTCACCTGGTACTCAAGGTGTGGCCTGACCATTGCCTTTTATACAAAGGGATAATCACCTCCTTTTCCCTACTAGCAAAATTCTGTATATCATTGACAAGACTCCATAACCTGCTCTGGCAGCCTGTCTGCATTGCTCAGAAAACTTCATATCTGACTGCAGAATTACTCCCATATCTTTTTTATTTTCTACTACTCTAAGTGTAGTACCACACAGTTGGTACGTTTCTCTGGGGTCCTATATGCAATACTTTGCATTTGTCAATGTTAAACTTCATTTGCCACTTCTCAGCCCCTCTGCCCAACTTTTCTCGATCCTTTTGCAGTAACACGCTGCCATTACTGTCATTAACAACCCTGTCAACCTTAGTATCTTCTGAAAACTTGGATATTGTTTTGAAAGCATATTTTATAACAAATTCAGTAGCATTTAAAATTTTAGTAACCACACATTCAGAAATAAGGTGCAGTAGATATAACTTATTGTTAATTTTAATGTATTGATATACTGATTTTTCCTTTAATGTTTAACTTTATTATGTGTACGTTAATACAAAAATTTAGTTTTAATAATCCAAAATGTTCATTAATATGAAAATTTAGTTTTAGTAATCTGATTTCAAATTACATTACAGTTGAATAAGATTACTAATTTTAAAACTTTTTTTTTTTATGAGATAAGCTGACTACTTTAAACAAATAACTTAATCATGATATGAGATCTTATTGTAAACAGATTATGATAAGCCCATTTTCATTGTGCTCTTATATTTTATTTTTAAATTTGATTTTTCTCTCTCTCCCTCCCTTCTCTCCCCATCCAAAGTGTTATGCAAACTTGCCACCTTTCAGTAAATTCTTTCATGGCATTCTGTAATATAAAGGACTTTATATCCTTCTCTGTAGAAAGACCATGAATCTTTAAACAATGATGTATGTTTTCTGATAAATACATATTCATCGTGTGACTTGCTGTTGCGATTAAAGTAGCTGTTTGTTGTTGTTTGTTTGGTTTTTAGGAGCATTAGCAACTAAGGCCATATTGCTCCGGGGATATGGGCGGTCATTCCCTGACCTTTCGCATCCTCCGTATTTGGTGGTCACGGGCTCGAACCCCGGTCTAATCAAGAAGCGTGTGCTACACACTGCTGCTCCTCCCCACCTGGCTACGGAGGAATTAAAGTAGCAGTGAGTCGTTTATGTTTATGATAACGGAACAAGGGAAGCTTAATTCTGCCATATGTAGTAAATAAAACATAAATAATGGGGGGAAATTGATTTTCTGTATAGAATTGGTTCTAATATAATGTTCAAACAGCATTTTGTAGTTTGGTTATCTTTATCAAACTGCTTGAAATGAAAGTGCTTCACCTGCATAAAGTTTTGAATCTATCTATTACTAATAGAGGCTAAAATCTACCATTTCATGGATCTCTTCCTTTTTTAGGTGATTATAATATTGCTTTTATGCCATTACAAAAAATAACAGATGACCAAGCTGACAAACTGATTTGTAGATAATTAGTATTAAGTAGAAGAAGTGCATTTATTTCAAGTATTTTGATAGCTGGTTCTTTTACAATTGAAGTATTTTAAGAATCATCTTCATATTATCACTTTGTTGTCATATTTGTTTATAAATAATATAACGCTTGCATTTAAAGCAGGAAGTTTAATTTTAATATTCATATCTATCAGTCCATTATTTTTTTTATTTTATTTTTTTATTGGTAATTGCAATAGAGATTTTAAAATTCTTAACAATGATACGACATGTTTATTTTGCTTCGTTGTTATTTCTGAAATGCTGGAAAACTATTGTAATATTTTACAAGTAATGGATTTAAGTAATGAATAATCATAATGAAACAGATTTAGAAAACTGACCCTTACTCAATTTTCTAAATCTGCTGTAATTTAATAAACAGAACCAGTGCTTGGGTCATTTTTCATGACAAGGAAGGTGATAATTTTATATCAGTGAGCATTGTGATCTTTTTGCATCAATAAACTGAGATCCCTCATGGTCCTTCTGTCAGTGGCTGTTAAATTGTGGTGGCTCAACACTGGTAATGGAGTTAAACCTTAGTTAGTATTTTAAATGCCACATTGCTGCTGATTGTTCAATGGTACTGGGGAAAAAAAAAAATAATAATAATAATAATTTCTTAGTCTTCCAGATGCTGTTTATTTAGGTGCCAGCACATGATTTTTAGTGCATAGTACTTTAAAGATGAGTTAATATTAGATATTTTTAACAATCACTTAAACAACTGTTTCAATAAATTTCTTCCTGTTATTTTGCTTATGAGAGAATTTTTCTTTAGGTTACATTTATTGGGCCTAATATCCCTGTTCATCCTCATGTATATAGTAATGGTCATATCTGCCTATCCATTTTAACAGAAGACTGGTCACCTGCCTTGTCTGTCCAATCTGTATGCCTAAGTATTGTTTCTATGCTCTCTAGCTGTAAAGAAAAGGCATGTATATGTATTTTTTATTTTATTTTAATGAGATAAGTATGTTTATTTAAGATAAACATATTTATCTTAAATATGTATATACAAATACAAATTTTGTTCCTAGTACAGCTTATTGCTAGAGGGGATAGGATACATTAAGCAAATATTTATTGATTATGAAAGCTCAGCATGTATAAGGGGTGAACAAAAAGTTTGGAGTTTGAACTAATATTTGTGAAATGATAAAACTGTATACACTGATTATAAAGCTTCTTCAGCTTTTGAAGCATACATTCTGAGAGGCTTCTTTTGGAATTGCTAGTTCCTATGTTGCATTCTGAATAATTTTCTCAGTTGTTGCAAATCAGTGATCTTTCAACTGTGGGAGTGGTTTTAAGCTTAGAAACAAAAGACATCATAAGGAGCTAAATCTAGCAAGTGTGGCTGATGAGGATCTACAGTGATGGAGTATTTCACAAGAAATCCTTCAGTGGAACCTGCCAAGTGTGCCAGGGACATTGTCGAGGTTCAAGTGCCAATTCCTTGAAACAGATCTTTCCTGCAGTTTTCTCAGAAGCTTCATGCAATAGAACTATTTTGTAATAATGTCATTTCCTGTTACAGCAAACTTAAGGGTCAACAAATCATTTTATTGTACCCAAAGTTTGTTCTATTGAATATTTGCTGAAAATTATTTCAAAAGAATCATTATTTTATAAATAAATTCTGCCACAGTCCTGTAATATATATATATATATAAGTATTCATTTCTGCTTTTTTTTTACTTAAATATTGGTCTTTAAAATCAATAAATAAAATAGATGAGTATATATATTATAAAAATATTTTTAGCAGAGAATACCATAAGTAATATAATTTATAAGTGATAACATACATTGAGAAGTATGGTAGAGCAGATACAACTTATTGTAACTTTTTGCATATTAATATGTCAGTTTTGTTTTCAATGTAACTTTTTTTTATTCACATTTAATTATCTCAACTTTACCCAATTTGAAAACGTAGATACCAAAGGTTAAAAAAAAGAAAAAAAAAGAAAGCATAATCATTCATCAAGGTGCGATAATTCTTTTGCTGAGTCTTTTCAAATGAAATTTTTCTTTTGCTGTAAACCAGTACACATTACGCATAGTTCAACTTTGAAATTAATTTCTTATACTGAATTTTTTATCAAAAAAATTTTTTTTTTTCGAATGACAGTTAAAAAAACATCAATAATAAGAGAAGTAGGCTGGGACTTAAATATTTCATTTATAGGAAAATTTTTGATAAAATATATAGCAAAATTTTCGTATATTGTAACAGGATTTTACTGTATTCCTGGTTCACTTTGATCAATGTAACTTTTTACATTGATCAATGTGGGGCCATATTTCATAATGAATCTGCAGGTCAAAAAAATGATAAAGATGACCACATTTGATTGAGGGTGACTTGTTCTTTTGGGTCTGTGAGAAGACTGAGTCTTTTGTTTTTTGGTTCATATCAATGCAGCCATGGATTAGCATTAGCATTAGTAGAGGCATATGATGCAAGAAAGCAAGCTTATTCAGCATCAGCCAAAAAAAAAAAAAAAAAAAAACACCACTCCCATTTCACTCCTCCATTCGCTCGAAATACCTGTCCAGTTGAGCCTTAAATTTGTTTAGGCTATCAACTTCAACAACAAGTGATGGAAGTCGGTTCCACAAACCAACCACCCGCTGGCCAAAGGCAAATTTCCGCACATCTGTCCGACATCCGTCCTTCCTCAATTTGAATTTATGCCCTCTGAGCTGATTATTCTGAGCAAGATGAAGAATCCCATTGGCATTGAGCATGCTCAAACCATTCAAAGCCTTATACACCTCTATCAGATCACCTCGCCGGTGCCTAGTCTCCAGACTCTGTAATTTGCAAAACTTAAGCCTTTCTTCGTAAGAGCAACCCTTTGTTCCATTCACTAATCTTGTTGCCCTTCTCTGTACCCGTTCCAGCAGCTCTACATCCTTCTTGAAATGAGGCCTCCAGACCTGTATACAGTACTCAAGATATGGCCTAACCATTGCCTTATACAAGGGAATAATCACCTCCTTATCCCTGCTAGAAAAATTCCTGTATATCATTGACAAGACACCATGAGCTACTCTTGCAGCTTGTCTGCACTGCTCAGAGAACTTCATATCTGCCTGCACAATTACCCCCAGGTCCTTTTCATTCTCCACCACTGTCAGTGTAGTACCGCAGAGTTGATACGTTGCTCTGGGGTTACTGTTTCCCATATGTAGTACTTTACATTTGTCAATGTTAAACTTCATTTGCCACCTCTCAGCCCATCTGTTCAACCCTTCCAGATCCTGTTGCAGCAGCATAGCGTCAGTGGTGTCCTTAACAACCCTGCCAACCTTTGTATCATCTGCAAACTTGGACATTAAACTTGATATCCCATCATCAATATCATTCATAAACACCGAAAACAACAACGGACCCAACACTGAACCCTGAGGAACTCCACTAATAACATTAGTCCACGTTGAGCAGTGTCCATTGATTACCACTCTCTGTCTTCTGCCACACAATCATCCCCTTATCCATAGCAGCAATTTGCCTCCAATGCCACACTGCTCCAGTTTGTGCAGCAGTCTTCCATATACAACAGTATCAAAAGCCTTTCTAAGATCCAAACATATAATATCAAAGTTATTCCCTGCATCCAGTTCTTTTGTGACTACATCATAGTATCCAATCAAATTGGTCAGGCAAGACCTGCCTTTAACAAAACCATGCTGCGTCTGAGCTATAACTGAATTCTTGTCTAGATGATCCTGCAGTGCTTTTTAACCAGTTCCTCCATTAATTTACCTGGAACAGAAGTTAAACTAACAGGTCTATAATTACTTGTGTCAGCCTTTGATCCTCCTTTGTGAATTGGGGTTACATTTGCACATCTCCAGTCTATGGGTACCTCCCCTGAGTCCAAAGAAGCTCTCATAATTATGGCTAAGGGTTTGCTTACTTCCTTTGCTGCCTCCTTTAATATAACTTAATAGATCCCATCCACCCCAGGTGCCTTTTTTATGTTTATCCTCAACAATCTCTCCTCCACTTTCCTCTCAGTTATTACAAAATCCTCCAGCTCACTGCCAATGTTTACTTTACCTACATCATTCTCCTTCCTGAATAACTCCTCATGCGTGAATGTAGATGCAAAATACTCGTTTTGATTGTTAACCACCTGAGCAGGATCCTCAACTGTTGAACCATCAATATCCAGTGGACCAATCTGATTCATCCCTTTCCTTCTTGAGTTTAAATATGTAAAGAACTCTTTTCTTGTTTTTCTTTGCATCCTTTGCCAAGGATTTTTCGTAGTCTGCCTTTGCCTTCCTAATCTCCTTTGTGACTTGGTTACAGACCAACTTATATCTATCATAGGCTTCCATGTCACCCATTAATTTGTATGTATCCCATGCATTTTTCTTCTCTGCCACATGTCTCATTAGTTCATCTGACAACCATTTAGGCCTAAACCTTGAACAATATTTCTTAGTTGGTATGTAAAGCCTGGTAGCCTCCAAGATTAGTTCCTTGAATGCTTCCCATTTTGAGTTTGCTGTTGGCAACATCATCAGTTGGTCCCACTGTATAGAATTTAAATACTGTCTCAGACCATCATAGTCACCTTTACGAAAACAAAAACCATTCCCTTTAACTCTGATGGTAGTTACCTCCTTGAGTAAATCCCACTTCAACACACTGTGATCACTGCTACCTAGTGGTTCATTTATCTGCAGGTTCTTAATGCATGAAGAATCACTACTGATAATCAGATCAAGAGTATTGCTCCCTCTTGTTGCCTGACGAACATGCTGATGTAGAAAACAATCATCCAATAAATCCACAACAGCCTTGCTAGTGTGCGAGTGACCAATCCACAAATTCCAGTCAATATCTGGGAAATTAAAATCCCCCATTATAAGACTCTCTGATTTACTGGCCCACTCTATTTCCCTGTACAATATCTTATTATACTCATCAGAGTCATTAGGCCTATAGCACACTCCTACTCTCAATTTTGATTTCCCTATGCTTATGTCACACCAAACTGACTCGACACTGCCCTGTCCATCGATGTCGACTGGCTTCACTTCCTTGGACTTTATGTGTTTCTTAACTAATAGCATAACCCCTCCTCTCCTCCTGTCCTGTCTATCCTTTCTATACACATTGTATTCCCCAAATTCCAGTTCCGCATTCCTTATATTTGTGTGACACCACGTCTCTGATATCCCAACAATATCTGCCTTTGATGCTTTGAGCAATACCTCAAATTCATCAAATTTATTTACCAAACTCCTAGCATTGGTGTACTCGCAGGTATACATGCACCTGTTTCTATTCTTGGCTACCCTAACACAACCCATGTGTTTACTGGTACCGCAATGACTCCCAGCAGTCTCTGAAATATCCTGCATCTTGTTTTTCAGACTTCTGCTCATTTGAATAGAAGCAGTGCAAGAATCACTTCCACCTCTGCCAGTGGCTACTGTTAATCTATTAGTCCTTGTATCCCCCCCAACTAGCAGTTTTCCGACCCACCTAACACTGCCTCGACAGCATCAGCAAAAATTCTTGCACCCTTTCTATTTAAGTGTATCCCATCCCTGTAGAAGCAATCTCTCCTGTTAACAAGTACAGTCCAGGCTGAAAAAAATTCT
Source organism: Mastigoproctus giganteus (assembly GCF_048544385.1). Lineage (NCBI taxonomy): Eukaryota > Metazoa > Arthropoda > Arachnida > Uropygi > Thelyphonidae > Mastigoproctus > Mastigoproctus giganteus. Next base: position 243,615,465 of record NC_143578.1, read on the forward strand.
ACCCCTTGAGCCTTGCACAATCCCTCCAGGGCCGAATTGATCGACAAGGCTCTCATCATATACTCCCTCCTATCGTGTCTGGGCAGAGTTGCAGACACTTTCAAATTCAACCCTAATTCACGGCTTTTTTTCAACAGTGACCTGTACTTGCTAAGTAATTCCGCCGGTCTCCTACTCTTAATATCATTAGTGCCAACGTGTACAACTATATCACCTTTTGTGCCCTTAAAAGATGATATCCGCTCTACAACGTCATCAACCTTTGCCCCTGGCAGACATACCCCGGTCCTATTCCACCTATCCTTTTTGCAAAGCATGTTCCCCGCTTCCCTGACAATAGAGTCACCAACAACTACTAGTTCCTGTGTGACCAGCGCATTCTGTCTAGGGGGCTGCCTCTGTGTTGCCTGATGACCAAGTGCAAGCTCTGGCGTTGATGTGGGCGGCTGAGAGCTTGATGGGCCCCTCAATTTATTTCCTTCGAGGGCATCCACCCTGTCCTTCAAGCTCTCATAAAGGCCCACAACAACGCTGAGTTGTCGCCTGATTTCCTTGCACTCCTTACATCATGCACACACAAAGACATCCTCCTTGGCAGTATCATGTCCCGTACCCGACTGCTCCGCAAACATCTAACAAACAGTGCATTTTAAAAGACTGTGATTCAGAGGGCAACTGCCCCCCTCAGTTCTCCCCTGAACCACAGCACTCCCATTAGCTTGAGCCTTTTGCTTTGCTGCTCTGGTCTGAGTCATGATTCCGATTTAATTCAATAAAATTTCAAAACAAAATTAAATCCTTAAGTTATATCCAAACAGTTATAACGCTATATTTATTTTTTCGGTATCTAGTGTTTTCTACGAGTTCCCTTTATATAACTTCCGTATCACGTGTACCACTATAGTTATGTATTAATTATTTGTTACGATTAAGTCGTTATATATATATATATATATATATATATAATAGAGTTAAAAGTACAATTTAATTGACAATAAAGTTTATCAAGATTAATAGATTTACTGATTAATTGACAATATTATATTATGCACTATACTACACTAAGGTTATGCTATCGTGTAAAAATGGCGGGAATTCACGAACGGTACTTCTACGTACTCATAAGTATTGATTAGCTTCCAAATCTCGCTATCTCAATTTAGAATAAACTAAGGATCCTGACTAGGTCTATAATCTACTTATAGAAGTTAATTTAATAAACAATTTGGTTAATAAATCGACTAAATTTGGTTAAAAAAAAAAAAGACCTCTCGTTCAATTTGTAACACGTGGATTTGATACCGTTACCGATACTAAGTAATACCTACAAAATCTCTGTCTAAGTTAAACTTTAAACTAAGTATCATAACTAGGAATATAAAGCTACTCTAGAAATACGTTAATATGACAATTTAAGCTAATAAATCAGAAAATAAATCAGGAAAAACTTCTCTGTTCCAAGAGCGTCCACCACTAATGATAGAACCACTGTTTCTTCTATCATTAGTGGTGATAGGTTTGTCACCACTAATGATAAAAGAAACAGTGTGGGTTAGTGGCTCATTGTTGCAGATCCTGACATGTGAAAACTTGCTTCCCTCTGTGATTATCAGAAGAATGTAATGCACAAACTCTTGAAATCTGTCACATTCCTAAATCTTGTGTTAAAATTGATTGACATGTTCCATAAGAAAGACCAATTTCACTCGCAACTGCGCAAATAGTTAAACATCAGCCACACTTGATCGTGTCACGAATGTGAATAATTAAGTCCTGCTTATGAACATGAGCAGATTGCTTGACTTCTGTAGCTGCTGCAAGACAATAAGTTTTCATTGAAATTTTATCATATTTTTTAGCATATTAATTTGTGTTTTACAAATAGATTAAATAGGCTTAATGGTGTTAGTTAGCTTATTTTTTAAATTTAGTTAGTGATTTTGTAAGTTACAACTCGCTACTCCTACCACTATCATAGCAGTGTTTTTGACGGGAATATTGTAGCGTAACTAGTAGCTCAGAAGAATAATAAGGTTTAAATTGTAATAAATAAGTATTTTGAATGGTTTAATCACCTTTTGGGCATATATCTGTTTTATTTTTTGATTAGTTAAAGGATTAATTTGTGTTTTACGAATAGATTAAATAGGCTTAGTACAAAGGGTACTAGGAAAGTTTTGCAATATGACGCAACAATGAATCACAGGAAGCTGCTTGTTGCTGCATGTTGAGACATGTTCATACGTGCATAGTAGCCGCCGCGCCAAGTCGATGGGCTCAGTTATTCATTAGTAGTGAGAGTGTAAAGTGCTTGCGATGGCATCGTGGTCACGAAATGAGATAAGGACAGTTTTGCGGTATAATTTCGTGCATGGTTTAACCATAGACCAGTGCTTAGAAGAAATGACTCTTGCACTAGATGATGATTGTGCACATCGTACAACGATATTCAGGTGGTATAGAGAATTCCAAAGGGGAAATTTCACTCTGGAGGATTCTGAGAGGCCGGGAAGGCCACGAACGTCAGTTACAGAGGAAAACGTTACTGCTGTGAGGAAAATGCTTGACGAAAACAGGCGAGTGACCTACCAACAGATAGAGGATACTTTGGGCCTAAATGCACCAGCAATTCGTTCGATTCTGCAAGATCATTTGCACGTGAAGAAACTTTGTTCTCTCTGGGTGCCACATCAACTGACTGAAGAGCAGATGATACGAAGTGTGACTTGGTGCCGGGAGATGTTAAAAAAGTTTGATAAGGGACAATCTCGGTATGTGAACAACATCGTGACAGGTGATGAGACTTGGCTGTACTATTACGATCTGCCGACCAAGGCTCAAAACAAAGTTTGGGTCTTTGATGATGACGACGACACACCCGTAATTGTCAGAAAATCCCGATCTGTAAAGAAGAAAATGATAGCTGTATTTTTCAAATCGAGTGGAATTGTGGAACGTGTCGTTTTGGACACGCAGAAGACAGGCACCTCCGTAGCCAGGTGGGAAGGAGCAGCAGTGTGTAGCACACGCTTCTTGATTAGACCGGGGTTCGAGCCCGTCACCACCAATTACGGAGGATGGGGAAAGGTCAGGGAATGACCACCGCATATTCCCGGAGCAATACGGCCTTAGTTGCTAATGCTCCTAAAAACCAAATAATAAACAAAAACAACAAACGCAGAAGACAGTCACAGCTAAGTGGTATACTGAACAATGCCTGCCTAAAGTCATTGGATCTATGAAGAACCTGCGGCCAAAGTCAAGAATGGACACCTGGTACCTCCATCACGAAAATGCTCCAGCTCACCGCCAAAGCCTGCACCGAATATTTGACCACGACAGGACTGAAACTTCTCGAGCACCCTCCCTACAGTCCAGACCTTGCTCCCTGCGACTTTGCACTGTTCCCACATGTGAAAATGAAGCTAAAAGGGAGGCGGTTTTCCAGTGATGAGGACCTTCTACGGGCTTGGGACAACGAGTGTGCTTTACTCCCTAGTGAAACTTGGCAGAACTGGTTTAAAGATTGGTTTCGGAGGATGGAGAGGTGTATTGAATGTAGAGGAAATTACTTTGAAAAAATTAAATAAACAAAGCTGTATTGCAAAACTTTCCTAGTACCCTTTGTATAGCGCTCGTTAACATATTTTTTTAAAAATTTATTAGCGACTTTGTAAGTTACAACTCTACTCTTACTGCAATTGTAGTGGTGTTTTGACTGGAATGCAGAATAGTAGAGTTTTAATTGTAATAAATAAGTATTTTTAAGGTTTTAATCACTTTTTTGGGCATATATCTTTTCTATTACGCTAAGGATGTAACTAATTTAGTATTGTGATCATTACAGTAAAGCATAACTTGATAACATATATCGGGAATTTGATAGCTAAGGTATAACGTAAAACTATATAGCAGAATACGTATTATTGCATTAGCTTAGTATAGTATTCTATAGTCAAGAATAGTATAGTAAATTAATCAATTAAATTTATTAACCTTATTAATTTTCATTGTTAATTAATTAAATTGTATTTAAACAGAAATCATGCCCCAGACTAGAGCAGCAAAGCAACATGCACAAGGTAGCGGGAGTGCTGTGGCTCAGGGGAGAACCAAAGGGGGAAATTCTCCAATGCATTATAACCTAAAGAAATGCGCAACTTGTGAAATGTTTGCAGACCTTTCTGAGATGGGACATGATGTTGCCAAGGGGATGTATTTGTGTGTGTGTGTGTTTTTTTTTTTTTTTCATGGAAACCCCAAACACGAGCGGTATTGGAACCTATTGTACCTAGTACCGTGCTTGAGTTGGAGGTTGAGAACACGAAAGGAGATATTTGTTTACATTAGACTGGAACTTCAATGGACTGTAATTTTCAGGAAATACGTACGAAGGAAGGTTGTTCCAGAAAACATCAGTTTGAATGAATGAATAAATGAGGAAGATAAAAAGTTGGTTCTGTGAGTTTGAAGTTGGACAGTAAATGGATGTTGGCTGGTAGCGGCACATGGTCAGACTGTTTCGAAAGAGAGAGCGGGAATTATAGAAGCCAATTCAGAAGAACAGTGCCCATGGAAGTATCTGTAAAAGAGGCATGCAGCAGAAACAGTACATCTATGAGACAGCTAGTGGAGAGACTTTGTTAGAGATGAATCATTAATTAACCTAACTGCCCTCTTCTGAATTGAATCAAGAAGCCTGAGAGAGGTTTTGGGGGCACCACCCCAGATATGGGAACAGTATTCCATGGCAGGGCAGATTTGCGATTTATACAGAGTGAGCAGCTGTTTGGAAGAAAATTAACGCCGCGAGTGAAAGAGAAAACCAAGTTTTTTAGATGCAGAGGAAGCAATGTTTGTAATGTGCTTGTGCCAAGAGAGATTAGAAGTAAGGGTAATCCCCAAAAGAGATATATCATTTTGCCTAGAAATCGGAGTGTCTCTAAATATAAGCATAGGAGCAGAAGAATTCTTTTTGCAAGATATAAGACAAGACTGAGTTTTAGAAGGATTGAAATCAACTAAGTTGTCTTTGCCCCACTGGAGAATTACCTGAAGATCGGCATTTAAGGAATTGGTAGCAAATTTTCGAAAAATTGAAGCTGATTGAGCAGGACAAGGTTTCTCAAAATGGAAAGTGGAATGCAATGTGCTATCATCAGCAAAACTATGGATAGGATTTCCAGTAAATGGAAGAAGGTGATTAATATACAAGAGGAAAAGAGTGGGGGAAAGAACTGAACCTTTGGGGGACACCGGCATTAATGGAGAAGTTAGAAAACAGAGAGCCATCTACCATCACCCTCAGTGAGCGATCAGAGAGAAAATTGGATAACCAATTACTAAAAATAGTTGGCAAACCATAACATGGAAGCTTGTTTAGAAGACCTTTATGCCAAACACGATCGAAAGCCTTTGAGATGTCAAGAGCAACAACTTGTGTTTCACCGAACCTTTCCATTGAATTAGTCCATAAATGGGTAACATAAGCCAGAATATCACCAGTGGATCGACACTGACGGAATCCATACTGGTGATCGTTGATCAGGCGGAAGGTTTCTACGTAGTTTAAGAGTTGGCGGTTAAATGATTTCTCCATTACTTTAGAAAGAGTAGAAGTAATTGCAATGGGACGATAATTGGATGGGAGGGATTTGTCACCCTTTTTAGGAACTGGCTGGATATGAGCAAATTTCCAAGCAGAACGAAAAACACCTTTGGAATAAGAAAGTGAAAAAAGGTGCCAAAGAACAGGTGTAAGCTCAGGAGCACGGGTTTTGAGAACAATTGGAGAAATACCATCAGCACCTGGAGCTTTCTTAGCATCAAGATTCGTCAAAATCCTTCTGACATCCTTTTGACGGAAGACCACAGGAGGCATTGAATGGAGCATGTTGGAAATGCTGGGAGGTGTTTTACCAAGATTATTAATACGTGAGTTTGAAGAAAAAAGGGATGCTAGCAGTCAGCTTTATCCTTGGCCGAAGTGACAACAGAAACATCTGGTTTGGACAGAGGTGGGAGCAGAGATGGGCAAAAGTTGCGGCCAATAGCTTTGGCAAGAGACCAGAATGCTTGGCTACCGTTAGGGAAAGAAGCAAGTTTTCTACTCTTAGCCTGTTCAAACTGTAGTTCGGACTGATTAATAACTGCTTTACAATTGTTGCGAGCTTTGTTGTAGGCAGAAAATGAAACTGAAGAATTAGAAACAAGTGTGCTTGATGTAAGCAGGGTGAAGAAGTTAGCCACCAACTGAGCATTGCTATGGGCCTTTATGAGAGCTTGAAGGACAGGGTAGATGGTCTCGAAGGACTTAAATTGGAGGACCCATCAAGCTCTCAGCTGCCCACATCAATGCCAGAGCTTGCACTTGATTATCAGGCAACACAGCGGCAACCTTCAGTGCAGAATGTGCAGGTCCCACAGGAGCTAGTTATTGTCAAGAAGGCGGGAAATATATTGTGCAAAAATAATAAGTGGAATAGAACCAAGGTATGTCTACCAGGGGCAGAAGTTGATGACGTTGTAGAGCAGATATCTTTTAAGGGCGCAAAGGGTGATATTGTTGTGCACGTTGGCACTAATGACATTAAGAGTAGGAGATCTGCGGACTTAATTAACAAGTACGGGTCAATGTTGAAAAATAGTGGCAAGTTAGGGTTGAATGTGATAGTGTCTACAATTCTGCCCAGACACGATAGGAGGGAGTATATGATGAGAGCCTTGTCAATCAGTTCGGCCCTGGTGAGATTGTGCAAGGCTCAAGGGGTAGAATTTTTTTTTCAGCCTGGTCTGTGCTTGTTGACAGGAGAGACTGCTTCTACAGGGATAGGGTACACATAAATAGAAATAGTGCAAGAATATTTGCTGATGCTCTTGAGGCAGCGTTAGGTGGGTCAGAAAACTGCACGCTTGGGAGGATACAGAGACTAAAAGGTTAATGGTGGCAGCAGCAAGGCAATGGAGATTTCCAGGACTGTTGGGAGTTATAGTGGAACAAATAAAAACATGGGCTGTGTTAGGGTAACTAAGAGTAGAAACAGGTGCAGGTATACTTGCATGTACACCAGTGCTAGGAATCTAGTTAATAAATTTGATGAGCTTGAAGTGCTAGTCAAGACATCAAAGGCAGATATTGTTGGGATATCAGAGACATGGTGTCACACAGATATAAGCAGTGCAGAATTGGAGTTTGAAGAGTACAATGTGTATAGAAAGGATACTCGGGACAGGAAGGGAGGAGGGTTTATGCTGTTAGTTAAAAACACATAAAATCTAAGGAAGTGCATCAAATTGATGTTGGTGGACAATGCAATGTTGTCTGTTTGGTTTGACATAAGCATTGGGAAAGAAAAAATGAGAGTAGGTGTGTGAGAGTAGGTGTGTAAATCTGATGAGTATAATGAGCAATTGTGCAACGAAATAGAGTGGGCCAGTAAATCAGAATGTCTTATCTGATTTACTGGCCCACTCTAATTTCTACAGCAGCATGTTCGAGAGGCAACCAGAGGAAGTAATACTCTTGATCTGATTATCAGCAGTGGTTATTCATGCATTAAGAATTTGCAGATAAAGGAACCACTGGGTGATAGTGATCACAGTGTACTGATATGGGAATTACTTAAAGATGTAACTACTATCAAGGCTAAAGGGAAGGGCTTTTGCTTTCGTAAAGTGACTACAGGGATCTCAGGCAGTTTTTAAATTCTATCCGGTGGGATCAACTGATGATGTTACCAATGGTGAATTCTAAATAGGAAGCCTTCAGGGACTTAATCTTAGAGGGTATTAGGCTTTTCATACCAACTAAGAAATATTGTTTAACATTTAGGCCTAAATGGATATCAGATGAATTAATGTGGCTCGTGGCAGAGAAGAAAAATGCATGGGATGCATATAAATTATCAGGTGACTCAGAAGCCAGTGGCAGCTATAAGCTGTCTGTAATCAAGTCACAAAGGAGGTTAGGCAGTGAAGGCAGATTACGAGAAATCTTTGGCAAAGGATGCAAAGAAAAACAACAAGCAGTTCTTGACTTATGTTAACTCTAGAAGGAAAGGGATGAATCAGATTGGTCCTATTAACATAGGTGGTTTGACTATTGATGATCATGCTCAGGTAGCTGATAAACTGAATGAGTATTTTGCATCTACGTTCACAAATGAGGAATTCTGTAGGGAAGTGGAGGACAGAAGATTATTAAACTCTGACAGGGAGCTTAATGATTTTTTAATAACTGAGAGCAAAGTGGAGGAGAAATTGTTGAATTTAAGAAAGGCACCTGAGGTAAATGGGCTTTATCTCATTATATTAAAGAAGGCAACAAAGGAAATAAGCAAACCCTTAGTCATAATTATGAGAGCATCCTTGGACTCAGGGGAGGTCCTCATGGACTGAAGAGGTGCAAGTGTCCCCAATTCACAAAGGGGGATCAACGGGTGACACTTCTAATTACAGACCTGTTAGACTAACTTTTGTTCCAGGGAAAATAATGGAGTCACTGATTAAGGAAGCAATGCTGGATCATCTAGACAAGGCTACAGTTATAGTTCAGACATAACATGGGTTTGTTAAGGGGAAGTCTTGTCTGACTATTTGATTGGATACTATGATGTGGAGGCGCCTCTGTAGCCAGGTGGGAAGGAGCAGCAGTGCGTAGCACACGCTTCTTGATTAGACCGGGGTTCGAGCCCATCACCACCAAATACGGAGGATGCGGAAAGGTCAAGGGAATGACCACCGCATATCCCGGAGCAATATGTCCTTAGTTGCTAATGCTCCTAAAAACCAAATAACAAACAAACAAACAAACTATGATGTGGTCACAAAGGATGCAAAGAATAATTTTTATATCATATACTTGGATTTTAGGAAAGCTAAATTCCAAGAGCTTTTGATACTGTGGCACATGGAAGACTACTATACAAATTGGAGCAGTATGACATTGAGTGGATGGATGGTTGAGTGGGAGAAGACAGAGTGGTTATCAATGGACACTGCTTTTCATGGACTAATGTTATTAGTGGAGTCCCCCAGGGTTTGGTGTTGGGCCCATTGTTGTTTTCTGTATTTATCAATGATATTGGTGAAGGTATATCAGGGTTAATGTCTAAGTTTGCAGACGATATGAAGGGTGGCGGGGTAGTTAATGACAGTAACTATAGTACCCTACCGCTTAAGGATCTGGAAAAGTTGAGCAGATGGGCTGAGAGGTGGCAACTGAAGATTAACATTGACAAATGTAAAGTATTGTATATGGGTAGCAGTAACCCCATAGTAATGTATCAACTGGGTGGTACTACACTCAGGGTAGTGGATAATGAAAAGGACCTGGTGTAATTGTGCAGTCAGATATGAAGGTTTCTGAGCAGTGAAAAATGGCTGCAAGTGTAGCTTATGGTGTCTTGTCAATGATATTCAGGAATTTTGCTAGCAAGGATAAGGAAGTGATTGTCCCCTTGTATAAGGCAATGTTCAGGCCACACATTAAGTACTATATACAGATCTAGAGGCCTAATTTTAGGAAAGATGTAGAGCTGCTTAAATGAGTTCAGAAAAGGGTAATGAGATTGGTGAGTGGAGCAAATGCTTAAGTTCTGCAAATTGGAGCTTCCAGAGACTAGAAACCTGCAAGATGATCTAATTGAGCATTATAGGGCCTTGAATGGATTGAGTAAGCTTAGTGCTAATGATATTCTTCTTCTTCTTGCTCAGATTACTCATCTGAGGAGGCATAAAATCAAATTGAGGAAAGACAATTGTAGATTAGATGTGTGGAAATTTGCCTTTAGCTAGCAGGTGGTTGCTAGTTGGAACAAACTTCCATCTGTTGTAGTGGTTAGTAACTTAAATTAGTTCAAGGCAAATATTTGGAGTGAGTGGATAGATGAAATGGGAAGGATGTATTTATTTATTATTATTTTTTTTTATTTATGCTATATAAGCTTGCTTTTTTGCATCATATGCCCTACTAATGCTAAGTTTTTGAAGTTGTAGTACTGCCATAGCAAGCATCATCTTAGATGGATAAACTGTCCTCTTTACTGAAAAGTCTTCAAACAACACACATAATTTTTGCAAAAGCTGTTTTTAACCTTTTGTGGGTTTCTCTTTCACTTTTTCCTAATTTGCTGAAAACAAAATGTGCATTGCTCAGTAAAATCACTTGTTTTTAGAGGCTGAGAACTTGGGGAAATTCAGTGGTCAGCTGGATGAGGAGAGGGGCAAGTATGTGAGGAGAGAGTCCAGTATGTAGTTTATTTTATTATTTATCCATTGTTTTTATTTTTAATTAATTAATTATTTTTATTTATTTTATTTACTTATTTTTAGGCTAATACTAATTCTAAAATTGTCTATGATAATTCTCAGAAGTTTCAGGCATTCACCATTTATTTGGTGAATGCCTGAAATACTCTCCTTATTACTACAACATTCTCACATATCAAGACAATGGTGTAGTGTAATAAGAAAAGTATTTCAGACATTTACTGAAGTGTTACAGGAAATAGTACTGCAAAATGTCTGAGAATAATCTCTAACCCTTTCAGAAATTAAAAACATTATACTCTAAACAGACTGAAGTGCTTATTTTCTCACTAATTTCTATTTCTTGATTTACCTGCACACCATGCTAAAAGAACATATATTATAAAGAAAATAATAAGACATGTTTATTAGGTTTATCCTTGCACTGCACCAGTGAATTATGGGAGAGTTTTTATTAGCACATCTTTGGAATATGCAGTCTTATGGTTATTGGCTTTCAAGCTGAGATTGAGCTGAAAAGACTAATTTTGTTTTAGGTGTTTTTATTCTCAATGACACTAGTGTTTTTTTTTTTTTTTTTGATTAAGCTGACTTTGATAAGAAATAAAATATTCTGGCAGTGTTTTTCTGGATAGCAGTTTTGTTTTATTTTGTTTTACCTTCAGCAACACGTGCTGTTGAAAATATGACCACTAAATGAAACAAAACTGCTATCCACAAAAACATTGCCAGAATGAGACAGTAATACATCAGGTATGAAGACTACAAAATAAAAAGCTCCAGGAACTCTCCCCACCTCCCTCCCTCCCTTCAACAATTTAATGATGAGTAATTATAGTATTAGTTGTCCATATTAAAATTTCAGTTACAATCATGTTACTTTTTTCAATTACACACTGGGTGTATTGATACAGACCTACCAAATGTATAAGTCATGATATTTCTCTGCATGAGCTTCAAAGCTGCCATTAGGTCACTCTGATTTCACTCATCTTTTGCATCTGTAGAATGGGAAGGTTTTAGGTATATGATTCTTTTCTCTTTTTATTTTATTTTAAGTAGGTTTCAGTTTGTGTGTAGCAATGGAATGAATTTTTAAATTTATTTTTTCCTTTCTGTATTTATTTATTTATTTTTTTATATTAGATGCTTTATATTAATTTCATTTTAATATACTGATATGAGCATTTATGCTACATTACATATCTGCCAGGTCTCAAAATAGAAGCTTTGCTCATACTTGAAGTCAGATTAACAGTTTATTAGACATGGAATTTTCTATTTTTTTTTTTTTTAGTTTGTCTCTGCAATTTTGTAATGTGAATTGGGGCAGTGAGCTTTGCCACAGTGCTTGTTGTCTGTTTAGCCCATTTTGGTTTCAATTTCATTTTCAGATTAGTTGTGCACAGACTTCATGCAAGTTCAGCACTGTTTAGGATGGAACCAAAAAGTGGCCTAAAGATGCTGTTGTAAAATTAGTCATTCAGACAAAAGGGTGGTAAGAAGTCTGTAATTGATGCTGAATATGGAATTTCTCCAAACGTAACACAAATTATCTAACAAATAAAGAAATAAGGTTTAATTTCAAAGCAATTCCCTTAGCACAGAGAAATGGGTGGAAAAGTGCAGTTTGTCCTTATGTGTATTCAAGGCCCCCCCACCCCCCAGAAGAAAACATTCCTTTAAGTGAAATACGTGAAAGATTAAGTCAATGACTAATAAATTCTAACAAGTTTCACGTTTCCCAAAAAGACATCTTTTTAAAAAGTTAAATGCTAATGATAAGGTTCATGAATGACACAAAAATTTATCTGAAATCCTAAAAGGTTACAGCCCTTATGTAGTCAAGACACTTGTTTTGCAAGCATTGTCTGGCAAAACAGTGACTTCGAAAGGCAATTGTTACCATGTTGCTAAACATAGTAAACCATGTTTAACTCTCATTTTGGGTAGAAATATGAACGGGACAGAAAAACTAGATCGTAGCTGGTGATTGGAAAATCTTTTGAGGCCTTGCGTTAATGCAGCCCTGCAGTATGTTGCAAATCATGAGGCTTGGAAAGAGCTGAATTTTTTTTATAAATGGCTGCTGAAGTTGCATTGCATCATAGCAGATAAAAAAAAAAAAAAGACATTTTGTTTATTGATAATTGCACAACTTGCAGTGTTATTCTGAAATTAATTTTCTGTTTTGGTTAAATTGCTGCCACAAAAACTACACCAAAGCTTCACTGTTTCAATAGCATTAGCATTAACAGAGGCATATGATACAAGAAAGTAAGCATATACAGCATCAGCCAAAAAAAAAAAAAAAGTCCCATTTCACACATCCATTTGCTCTAAATGTTTATCCATATCTTCCTTGAATTTATTTAGGTTATCAACTTCCACAACAACAGATGGAAGTTTGTTCCAGCAATCAACTACCCTATGGCTAAAAGCAACTTCCACACATCTATTCTAGAACTGTCTTTCCTCATTTGAATTTATGTCCCCTCAGGTTTGTAATCTGAGCAAGAGGAAGAATCCCATCAGCATTGAGCCTGGTCAAACCATTCATGACCTTATGCATCTCAATCAGATCACCTCGCAGATGCCTAGTCTCCGAATGCTGTAATTTGCAGAACTTAAGCCTTCCCTACCACTGACTTCAGTGGTAGAGAAAATCATGGAGGCAATGACCAAGGGTGGAATTCAGGATCATTTGGATCGAACTGAAATTCTCAGGGATACTCAGCATGGTTTTGTAAAGGGAAAATCATGTTTAACAAATCTGGTTCGCTATTTTGAAAGGGTCACTCACAAGCTGGATTTACGGAATAATTTCGAACTTTGTTTATTTAGATTTCAGCAAAACTTTTGGCTCAGTCCCACATGAGCAGTTGCTTTATAAGCTGGAACAGGTTGGAATCACTGGGAAAATCCTTAGATGGATAGCAGGATGGCTTCAGGGCAGGAGGCAGAGGGGGTTGTGATAAATGGCTATTCCTCAGATTGGGTTGATGTAAGAAGTGGGGTTCCCCAAGGATCAGTATTAGGACCACTGTTGTTTTTAATTTTCATAAACGACATCGATGAAGGCATAGAAGGCGTGATGTCTAAATTTGCAGATGATGTTAAAATTGATAGAGTAGGTTAATGATCACTGTCAAGCTGAGCATCTTCAGAGAGACCTAGATAGACTTCAGGAATGGTCAGAAAAATGGCAGCTATGCTTAATCCAACAAAGTGTAAGGTATTACCCACCTTACCCCCCCAAACCCTTCCCTAAACAAAGTCCCCCATGATCAGATTCATCTGGGAAACAGTAATCCCAAAATAACTTATTCACTTGGTGGAGTTCAACTAAACCCCAGTACTGGAGGAAAGCGACTTGGGTGTTACGATACGGTGAGGCATGAAATTCTCTGATCGTTGTAAACAGGTTGCAAGGAGGGCCCATGGTGTCCTATCGATGATCTATCGAACTTTTGCAAGTAGAGATAGGGCCATGATAATCCTATTATATAAGGCTTTTGTTAGACCACACTTGGAATACTGTGTTCAAGTATGGAGATTGCACCTAAAGAAAGACATCGAGCTTCTTGAAACGGTGCAAAGACGAGTAACTCGCCTGGTGAGATCAGTAAAAGGGTGTCCTCATGAAGAAAGAATTCGAATATGTGGGTTGCAGAGTTTGGAAACTAGACACCTTAGAGGAGATTTGATTGACGTGTTTAAGGCTCTGAGAGGCATCAGTAAAATGAATGGAGTCGAAATTTTCAAGATTATAAATGATGCTAGAACTAGGGGACATAAATTCAAGTTATGAGGGGAAATGTTTAGATTGGACTGCAGGAAGTTTCATTTATTTTAGCCAGCGAGTTATAAATTACTGGAGTAAGTTGCCTACATGGGTGGTAGAGGCTGACAGTTTGGGGAAATTCAAAGGTCATCTGGATAGTACCATAGGGTGAGGGAAGCACATAGAATGATAGGTTTAATTTTCTTTTCTTTTATTAATTATTATTATTTATTTATTTTTATCATTGTTTTATTTGGGTTTTTTTTTTTTTTTTTTTGGCTGGTGCAGCATAAGCCATAGGCTTCCTTGCACCAGTGGCCATTACTAATACTAATACGTATAAGAGCACCCCTTTGTTCCTCTCACCAGTTTTGTTACCCTTCTCTGAACTCGTTCCAGCAACTCTGCATCCTTCTTAAAATGAAACCTCCGGACCTGTACTCAAGGCATGGCCTGACCATTGCTTTATTCAAAGGGATAATCACCTCCTTATCTCTACTAGCAAAATTCTTTGTATATCGTTGACAAGACCGCATGACCTGTCTATTTGCACTGCTAAGAAAACTTCATATCCGACTGCACAATTACCCCTAGGTCGTTTTCATTCTCTACCACTCTAAGTGTAGTACCGCACAGTTGGTATGTTTCTCTGGGGTTACTGCTACCCATATGGAGTACTTTGCATTTGTCAGTGTTAAACTTCTGTTGCCACTTGTCAGCCCCTCTGCCTAACTTTTCTAGATCCTGTTGCAGTAGCATCCTGTCTTTACTGTTATTAACAACCCTGCCAACCTTTGTATCATCTACAAACTTTGATATTAAGCTTGATATACCGTCATCAATATCATTGATAAATATACAAAGCAACAATGGACCAACACCAAATGCTGGTGTTGGGTCCATTGTTAACTCCACTAATAACATTAGTTCATGAAGAGCAGTGTCCATTGATTACCACTCTCTGTCTTCTCCCGCTCAACCACTCTTTCATCCATTGTAGCAACTTGCCTTTAATGCCATACTGCTGCAATTTGTACTGCAGTCTTCCATGTGCAACATTATCAAAAGCTTTCCTGAAATTCAAGTACAGGGAACTCCCGTATAACGCGGTACTTCTACAACACAATTTTGCTCTAAGACTGTTAGAGAATTTCGACAAACCTTGCATAACACAGTACTTTTGACCATTTGTGCAGAAAACCTTACTATTATTATGTTGAATGCAATTTTTTAACATTTTCATTCTTTTTTTTTGTGAATGCCTGCTGTTGACTCGCTAGTTATTATGCAAAAAAAAAATGATTGGGAAATCTCTGTATTTTATTTTGTTTGGAAATCCCCATGTTAGGGTCTTTGCTATTAATCTCATGCTCATTTGAGACTACCAAAAAAAAAATTGACTTCGAAGCATTACTAAACTTTGTACTTAAAAATGGTATTGGAATAATTTCTTTTTGAATTAAATTCCAGCCCAAAATTATGCCTAAGCAACTTGGGCATAATTTAGGCATAACTTATTTTTTGGGTATCTGCCAATTTATTAAAAGAATGGTTTCTAAATTGTTTTGCGTCAGCTGTTGAAATCTGTTTAAAGGGGAAAAATCTAGTAAAAGTTTTATAACTATTGGATAATCCTCCGGACCATGCAAAAGATTTAAGTCATCGAAAATGTTGAAGTACTGTTCCTTACCTCCCTAATACACCTTGTTTAATTTAGTCATTAGATCAAGGCATTGTATCTACCATTAAAACTCATTACATCAGAAAATTTACAATGGATTTTGGAAAAAATTAATTCTGAATCTATTGAAGTGATGGAAGCATGGAAACATTTCTCAATTGTGGATTATCGGAATCATAACTTTATCACTCAAAGAAATAATTCGACCATATGCAGAAAATATGGTCGAACTGGCAGAAAATGGAATCAGTGGGACAGTAGATATTGCTAAGTCGGTAGGAGGGGGAAGGTTTGATGATATGATTACTGAAAACATTCAAGAATTACTGGTAGAAAAGAGGCTGGTGAAACGGATTTGGTGTAAATGGCATCGGAGGTAAACCAAATCAGTTCAGAGGTGATAGTGCAGATTAAAATTCTGAAGTTTCAAATTTTACACTAAAAAGCACGGGAAGACATAAACTTAGCCGAACAATTAGAATCTTATTTTTTGAATGCAGATCCTTTGACTGAAGGATCTGCATCTTCAAATGTGCTTAGCTCCATACCACTAAATTTTCAAGATCCATCCAGCAAAGGCAAACAAACCCAGATTACTAATTTTTTAAAGCGAGCAGAAGACGCACGAAATCTAGATGCTGCAGAAGATAGTTCAGCAGAAGGTGAAGATATTCTGCAACAAAGAAAACATTTTCGTTTGATTGTGCTTTTCAGTGATGAAAAGAGAATTAAATAAACATATATTAGTTGACATATACATCAATGAGCCAAAACATTATGACCAGCGAGTCATTATGCAAATCAAAGCAACTGCAGGTGAGCACACTGCCTGGATCGGGACACGGTATAAAAAACACCTGATACTGAGCTCCATTAATCAGTATTACTCTTATTCTTTGGATAGGAAAGGCAGCAGACTTAAGCGAGTTTGACAAAGGCCAAATTGTAATGGCCAGATAACTGGGTCAGAGCATATCTGAAACGGCATGGCTGGTGGGGTGCTCACGGTCAGCCATGGTTAGTACCTACTAAGAGTGGTCTGAGGAGGGGGAACCCACGAACAGCTGGCATTTCGTGGGTTTTCCCTCCATGACTCAACCGCAAAACACCACGAACTGAGGTGTTGGACGACCATGACTCATCGATGCTCGAGGTGAGCGAAGACTCTCCCGCATGGTACGTGGCAACAGAAGGGCAACTGTGGTGCAACTCGCCGGTAATTAAAATGCTGGTGACAGGAGTAATGTGTCACAACACACAGTACATCGAACCCTGCTGAAAGTGGGGTTGCGTAGCCGCAGGCTGCTCAGAGTGCCCATGCTAACCACGGTTCACTGGTGACAGTGCCTACAATGGGCACGCGAGCATTGAAACTAGACTTTGAGCGATTGAAAGAAGGTAGTCTGGTCTGATGAATCACGTTTCCTCTTGCACCATGTGGACAGCCAAGTACGTGTGCATTGTTTACCTGGGGAATTGATGCCGCCTGGATGCACTGTGGGACAAAAACAAGCTGGTGGTGGTGGCACTTTCATGCTTTGGGCAATGTTCTGCTGAGATACCCTGAGTTCAGTCATCCATGTGCTGGGCACTCTGACGTCTACCACCTACCTAAACATTATTGCTGACCAGGTATACCCTTTCATGGCAATGTTCTACCCCGCTGGCAGTGCCATCTTTCAGCAGGATAATGCGCCATTCCACACTGCCCGAATTGTTCAAGGCTGGTTTGCAGAACATGAGGTAGACTTCCAGGTATTGTCCTGGCCTCCAGATTCCCCAGACATCAATCCCATCGAGCATCTGTGGTTTGTGTTGGAACAGCAACTCCGATCTGCAGCGTCTCAACCACGGACCTTACAGGAGTTGAAGGATCTGCTGGTTACGTGTTAGTACCAGATACCACAAGACACATTTAGAAATCTTGTAGCATCCATGCCTCGCTGGGTATGAGCTGTTTTGGTTGCACGTGGTGGACCAACATCATATTAGGTAGGTGGTCATAAAGTTTTGACTCATCGGTGTGTGTATCACATTTTGCAAGACCTTTGTTCAGTTATTACTATTTTTAAAAAAAATTAATTTTTCAATCGTTATAAAAAATGTATTTTTTGTTAGCTTTTGGAACATAATACCCCTTTTTATGCTGGTTCTTATCCCGTATAACACGGTTTCACACTACGCAAGATTTTATGGGAACCTAATTACTGTGTTATATGGGGGTTACTCGTATATGATATCAAAATTATTTTCTGCATCCAGTTCCTTTGTGACCATATCATAGTATCCAATCAGATTGGTCAATCAAGACTTCCCCTTAACAAACCCATGCTATGTCTGAACTATAACTGCAGTCTTGTCTAGATGATCCTGCAATGCTTCTTTAACCAGTGACTCCATTATTTTCCCTGGAACAGAAGTTAAACTAACAGGTCTGTAATTACTTGTCACCCTTTGTGAATTGAGGATGCATTTTATCGATCTTAGTTAGCCGATGTCATTTCATGTTCTGCTCAACTTGTAGTCCTTTTTCGCTGTAATTACTACTTCATTCATTTTTACATTTTGACTATTATCTTTGCTTTGATCTATTAATTATTATTTATTTTTTTTTAGAAATCAAAATCACTTGTATAAACAACTAAATGTAAGATTCCTCTGGCTTTCTGTGTAAGGAATCACTAGTGTATAAAATTTATGTTAATAAAGAATCTTATTATTATTATTTCCATATCTCTAGTCCATGGGGCCTCCCGAGTCCAAGGATGCTCTCATAATTATGAATGAGGGTATGCTTACTTCTTTGTCGCCTCCTTTAATATAACTGGATAGATCCCATCCACCCCAGGTGCCTTTCTTATGTTTAACTTCAACAATTTCTCCTCCACTTTGCTCTCAGTTATTACAAAATCATTAAGCTCCCTGTCAGAGTTTAATAAACATGTGGTCTCCACTTTCCTACACAATTCCTCATGTGAATGTAGATGAAAAATGCTCCTTAAGTTTGTCAGCTATCTGAGCCGGATCATCAATGCTCAAATCATCGATATTAAATGGACCAACCTGATTCATCTACTTCCTTCTTGAACTTTTTTAGCCTTTAGCCAGCAGGTGGTTGATTGGTGGAACAAACTTCCATCTGTCATTGTAGAAGTTGATAGCTTAAATAGATTCAAGGCAGCACTTGACAAACATTTAGAGTGAGTGGGTGGATGTGTGAAATAAGGGTTTTTTTTTTTTTTTTTTTTTGGCTGATGCTATATAAGTTTGCTTTCTTGCATCATGTGCCTATGCTAAAGTAAAAAAAAAGTCTGCTGATTTTCTTTGCATCCATTGCCAAAGATTTCTCGTAATCTGCCTTCGCTTGCTTAACCTCCTTTGTGACTTTATTACAGACCAGCTTATATCTACCATAGGCTTCTGTGCCTCCTATAATTTATATGCATCCCATGCATTTTTCTTCTCTTCCACCAGTCTCATTAGTTCATCTGACATCCATTTAGACCTAAACTTTGAATAGTATTTCTTAGTTGAAAGCCTAGTAGCTTTCAAGATGAATTCCTTGAATCCCATTTAGAATTTGCTGTTGGTAACATCGTTAGGCTGAGACTAACTACTGTAGTTACCATTGTGAAAGCAAAATCCCTTCCCTTTACCCCTGATGGTGGGGCGCCTCCGTAGCAGGCGGGCACGAGCAGCAGTGCATAGCACACGCTTCTTGATTAGACTGGGGTTCAAGCCCGTGACCACCAAATATGGAGGATGCGGAAAGGTCAGGGAATGACCACTGCATGTCCCCAGAGCAATATGGCCTTAGTTGCTAATGTTCCTAAAAACCAAATAACAACAACAACCCCTGATGGTAGTTATATCTTTAAGTAAATCCCACTTCAGTACACTATGATCACTGTCACGTAGTGGTTTCTTTATCTGCAAATTCTTAATGCACCAATATTCACTTCTGTTCAAGTGAATGAACAGAAGTGAACAGAAGTGAATAATCAGATCAAGAGTATTACTCCCTCTGGTTGCCTCTCGAACATGCTGCTGTAGAAAACAATCAATCATCCAATAAATTCACAAAAGTCTTGCTAGTATGTGAGTGATCGACCCACAAGTTTCAGCTTATATCTGGGAAGTTAAAATCCCACAATATAAGACAATCTGATTTACTGCTCCACTCTTATTTCTCTGTACAGGTGTTCATTCTACTCATCAGTCACTAAGCCTATACCACACTCCTACTGTCATTTTTGCTTTCCCAGTGCTTATGTCACACCAAACTGATTCAGTATTGCACTGTCCATCTATGTCAATTGGATGCACTTTCTTAGATTTTGTGTTTCTTAATTAACAGTATAATCTACCTCCTTTCCTATCCTTTCTGTACACATTGTACTCCCCATATTCCAATTCTGCTGTTGTTGTTTTTGTAGTGGGGTTTAATGGTGCAAGAGCTACTGTGGATTCTTGTTCTTGTTATTTGGTTTTTAGGAGCATTAGCAACTAAGGCCATATTGCTCCGGGAATATGTGGAGGTCATTCCCTGACCTTTCTACATCCTTCGTATTTGGTGGTCACGGGCTCGAACCCCGGTCTAATCAAGAAGCATGTGCTACACACTGCTGCTCCTGCTCACCTTGCTACGGAGGCGCCAGCTACTTTGGCCAAATTGCACCTGTTACTTTGGTTCTAGAACTAACAGCATACAATTCTGCACTGCTTATATCTGTGTATCCATGTCTCTGATATCCCAGCAATGTCCTCCTTTGATATCTTGACCAGCACTTCACATTCATCAAATTTATTTACTAGACTTCTAGCATTGGTGTACATGCAAGTAAACATGTACTTGTTCTTACTCTTAGTTGCCCTAACACAGCCCATGTATTTACTTGTTCCATGATGACTCCGACCAATCCCTGAAATCCCCAGCACCTTGCTTTCTAGGCTGCTGCTCATTCCAATAGAAGCAGCACAAGAATCACTTTCACTTCTACCCGCAGCTACTGTTAAATCTTTGTCTGTGAATCCCCCTATCCCCCCCAAGCTAGCAGTTTTCTGATCCACCTAACACTTCCTCAATAGCATCAGTAAATATTCTTGCATCTTTTCTATTTAAGTGTGTTCCATTTCTGTAGAAGCAATGTCTCTTGTCGAGCTGAGAAAAAGTCTACCCATTTACCACATCTACCTACCTATTTACCACAATTAAAAATTTGAATTCCCCTATCATTCACGTTATACTATAACAGTGGTGGCAAGATTCAAACGAAATAATGGTTCTGCATATATTAAGTAGTAACTTACAAAATTTCTCGCTAAATTAAAAATAACAAGCATGACTAGGACAAAGCTACTTATAGAGTATGAAATAATATGATAGTTAAGTCAATAAAACTTATGATTTCTTGGAGCTGGAAATTCACTGCTTGCACATATATAATCTCATCCACAAGAAGTCACTGTTTTATCAGACTAAGGAATTATTCAGAATTTTAACAAAAAAAAATGGAAAGCAAGTCGTTCAAAAGTTCATAAAGAGGGAAAAGCTTATGGAATCAGTTTACTGAAGCAAAGCATGGCATGTTCTTACTGAAAACACAATTGCAAATTATTCAGGTTATAGCTGGAATTCTGTCATTTCTGCTTTAGTTCTAAATGAAATACCTGAATTTGACTATTACGTAAATGGAATTGCAATATTGAAATTAGTGTATTATGTTTTACCTGATGTAGGTATAGGTTCTCAAATGCAAACACAAAATGATCAAGAGGGTGAAATGGATGATGTAGAAGGAATTAATGCTTACCTGCCAGGAACTTGTAAGGTATATATTAGATGTGCAGCATCTTCAATATATGTGCATAACATATATTGAAGGTCTTTCAACTGTAACAGAAAAGAATTTCATTATCATGAA
The DNA here is from genome assembly GCF_048544385.1 of Mastigoproctus giganteus. Taxonomy (NCBI): domain Eukaryota; kingdom Metazoa; phylum Arthropoda; class Arachnida; order Uropygi; family Thelyphonidae; genus Mastigoproctus; species Mastigoproctus giganteus. The sequence goes on from NC_143578.1 coordinate 243,637,123, forward strand.
CTTGGTCCAGCTTAGGTCTTTTAAGACCTGTTCTGTTGTAGCTCTTGGAGGTCGTCTTGGTCTCGCCATTGTTGTCTTGGTCAACCCACATCTCTCTTGCCTGTAGGTTTGTAGTTAAAGGCTAATTTTGGGATTCAGTCTGGGTTAGGGCTTGCATAAAACTGAGAAATTTCAAAACCGAGTTTAACCGAAGTTTACTCTTAAAACCGGTTTTAAAACCGATTTTTCTCAGACTTAGGGAAAATAATTAAAAGCTTATAAGTAGCCGAGTGGGCAGGAGCGGGAGTGCAGTATCACACGCTCTTTGAGTAGACCGGGGTTCAAGCCCCTGACTGCTGAATACAGTCGATCTGCCAACCCACACTGGACCAGCGTGGCAGATTATGGTCCATTTCCCTCAGCATGAATTGTTGAGGAGGCTTCCATCCTGCAGTGGGTTGATAATGGCTGCACTTTACTCTTTTTTTTTTTTTTTTTAACACAGGTATTTATTTTATCTTGGGTAGATTGTACAAATCGTAATCAAATCTTTTAAACAAAATCTATCACTTCTTATAGTAAAAAAATAAAAATGCTCCAAAAAAAGTAACCAGCTTGAGATTATACAAAATTACAAATTGTATTCAAATCCTTTGAATAAAAACTATCTTCTTGTATAGTAAACAAAAAAATAATAAGTCCTATAATAATAATAAATAAATAAAAATAATGTGAAAAAAACAACTTGGAGAAATTACTTTACTATTTATTGCTCAGCTTTTTTCTGAAAATGATCCTTTAAAAAACACAGTACATTTTTCCTGATAGATTTGACCTTATTTTTGTGTTAAAGAGACCAGTGATCGAAAACACTCTCTCAGATTGGACACTTTTGGTTTAATGGTCAGCAGTGCTCTATATAAACTTTCTCCAGCTTTTCACTTCTACTGCTAGTTGCCTCCAAAATTTTAAATTCTTTGCTGATTTCCAGTTCACTCGGATATTTTGAAGGCTCTTCAGTTAATCTCTTTATTACACTGTCATACTCTCGCATGAGTGTATCTCCAACATCGGAACTAGACGAGTCTTTGTTTTCTTCTAAAAGAACAATTCGTTTATTTTCAGTTTCTTCATTCAATGCTAAGACTTCTTCGGAATGTTTTGCAAATAATCTCTGATAAATCTCTTCAGCATGCTTTTTCAAAACTTGCTTACTTGGAAAATCAAAAGTTCTTGAACCTGAATCTTCTTTCCTAAACTTTTTGAGGTTGTGTAGATAGCTCAGCAAAGCCACAGTTTGGCAATTTCGTCTTGCATTGTAACGCTGCAAAAGGCTTTGGTGAAACTTTAAAGTAAATGGGTTTTCTGCTGTATCAAGCTTAGCAAACAGAAATTCTATTGAAGACTCTGCTTTAAGTAAGTCTGTATCTTCTGAGGTTATAGCCTTCAGAATCATTTCAACTGGTCGCAAAGTTTCACGTAGCAATTCAAGTGTTTTCCAGTCATCGTCAGACACAGCTTCAGTTGACAGTACTGCACATAGAACATTTGGAATGCAATTTTTCAATTTCAAAAATCTCTCAATCATATAGAATGTGCTATCCCATCTAGTCTTGCAATCTAATATAAGTTTATATTCTTTCAAATTAATTTTTGCTTTAACAAAATTTTGTAATATGTCATTTGTGGTAGGCGATTTTCAAAAAAGCTTGCAAATTTTTCTGACTTTGTTAATAGTTTGTGCAATATTGGCCATTGGATTGAAGAAATAAATGAGCTCATTGGTAAAGTCGGTTTGATAAAGCATGCCCTGCTGTCTTTCTTTAACTTCTTCATTATTTTCATTTTCTTCATTGTCTTTGGGAGACTCAGAGACTGTGGCACCATAATTGATTGCTTTTTCATAAAGTGCATCTATAACAGACAGATGTATACAATGGGCTATACATTGTCGATGATTAGGCGTAATTTGCTTGCCAAACTTAATCATCATTGCTGCTCCATAGGTGGTGCAGGCAACAATATCCTCATCCAAGTTCAAACCAAATTCCTTCAAGTGTCCATTCACAATTTGCTTAGTTCTTCTGTTATCAAGTGAACCATTACTCTCAATAAGACCTAATGACCAATGATTGCCTTTTGAATGCACATTTATATTCATATACCTTTTTATTTTGTATATTCGTCTAGAGTCAATGAATACCGTGCACCCAAAACCAATGAATTTTTGAAATGCTGAATGAGTTCTTTCTTAGTTTTATAATAATTCAGAACCATATTTTTAATTCCATTCATTGAGGCTGGTGGTAATTTATCGTATTTATTTCTCTGAAGGTGAAGGCTTGATTGTATAAACTCACTCTTGGCAACTGAATTAAAAGAAAATCCATCTAACGCAGCTAATTTTGAAATCTCTTCTTCCATAGATTTTTTAATGATAAAGTTTTCTAATGTTCTTACCATTTTTACCAGAGGTTCACTGTTATCTTGTTTAATGTCAATCTGATACATTTCTTCAAATGCAACATCAAAGATGATGTAGATCCTCCAGATGACTTCGTTATCTTCTGACATTTCGAACATTGTGCTTCATCTTTGCTTTTTCGAGCAAAATAATTCCATACATTTGATTTCATCTTAGACATATTAAGAGTAATAAATATTAATTAGTAGGAATTTATATCACCGACAATTTTAAATAAAAATATTGAAGATAACAAAGGCACAATACTATGCATCACTCCCACAAGCACTGAATGAAGAGTCTAAACGAGGCAAGTTTCAAAATTTTCACGAAAGAAATTTTTTATTTATTTACTTGCAATTTTTTTTCCCCAATTAAATCTACTGTATTTTCAAAATTACATAAAAGCTAAATTTGGTGAAGCTGCTTTTTGGAGAACATTTGTCTGCAAATTTAATAGGAATAAAGAAGCAAAAAACTTTCTACGATTGAAATTTGATGCAATATTTAGCGAATCTGTTTCTAGTGGGTAACCATCAATAAGGCGCGTTCCATAACTTGCCTGGCAAACAAGATAGATGGAACGGAGAAATGTTGAGCATTTTCTTTTACGCTATCGCTCCGACTCACTCAGTCGTAAATGAGTACACCTGCATCGTGCCATGGTACAGGTGGGAAGATAAAAGGTACCCCTCCTAGATTTGGGCCACTTGCCCATGAGATTCTTACCTTAAAATAAAAAAACATATTTAAAACATAAAGCAGTTGAACGATCCAGACAAACAAACAAACAAAAGAAAATATGCTAACAAAAAACTATATTTGAGGGCTAACTAAAAAAATATTTGAATCCGGTTTTAGAAGCTCAGTTTCGGTTTTAACAACTCAATATGAAAACCGGGTTTAACCGGTTTATAAAACCGGTTTGCAAGCCCTAGTCTGGGTTCATTCTTTCTATGTGGCTGATCCATTTTTTCTGATACTGTTTTATGTCATTTACTATGTTATCTTCATTTAATTTCTCACGAATATCTAAATTTCTTTGGTGGTCTAGTCTTATAAAGCTTAATAATGGTCTTAAAAATATCATTTGTGCTGCTTCTAGTTTGTGTGCATCTTTCTTATTTATGACCCAAGTCTCACAGCTGTAGAAGAGGGCTGATTTTGAAGTGATGTTGTGCAGTCGTAATTTTGTTTCAGTTGTCATTTGTTTTCCGAAGTGGCGTTTAATCGCTCCATTAATCTAATGCAGTTTAATCTGCATTAAATCATATTTGTGTTCCAAATTAAAAAGATTAAGGTTTGGGATAGAACTTTTTTCTTTTTTTTTAATATAGTTTTATACTTGTAGAACTTTTTTTTTGTTTGTTTTTTAGTTGCAATTTTGAATGGTAAAACAATTTATCAATAAGGGATGCTGCTGTTCTTCCTTTCTTCCCTTCCTTTCTTCTTTTTTAAGTATTAGCTGTCAGCAAAAAAAAAAAAAAAAAATTAAGTGCACACTGAATGGTCTAACTTCACCAGGATATTTTTGTTGATAAAGAGGGGTGAGGGATCAACTTGCTATCATTGGCTTTCCCTAATATTTTGGTAGATAGGTGTAAAAATTATTTGAACATTAATTAGGCCTGATGTAGCATTGTGTTAATGCTACATCAGCTGAAGTACAGTGGTGTGCACATTTGACTTATTTAACTTGCAGTGATTTGAATTTGTGTGACTGCAAAATATAGTTAAATAGTAATATTCTAATAGAATGAGTAGTCAAACTCCTGCTGGTGTGTGTGTGGGGGGGTCAAACTTAAGGGTTGCTATTATTATTGCAGTTCAAATAACAGTTACATGATGGTGCCTTCATTCATTTGCCATTAGATTCATTTTTGAGTTTCTTTTATTTGATAATGTAAAATGGAACCAATACAAAAAAGAAAATGAGATTCTACCCCCCCCCCCCCCCCCCCCAACCTATCTTAGCAACTACTATAAATAAAATTCAGTGGCTGGAATGAGTTTTGTTTAATTGTAATGAGGAGAAAGGATCCATTGGTGCTAAAGGTATATTCAAATTTTAAATCAGTTTTAGTGTTCCTCTACTTTTTTTTAGTACATATAAATTTTATAAAATATTCTGTTTTAGAAAAGTTACTGAACATAAGATTTTATTTTCTTCCCTTAGAAAAGACCACCCGACAATTCACTATATGTAAAAACATGTAGCAAAAATCCCAAAAAGACTAAATGGTGGTATCATGGTATGTATACTTTTGTTCAAAGTATGCTTTGATTGTAGAATTTGGATAGTTTAACAAAAATATGTTTAGTTGCTGTTTGCTTTTATATACACGTTAGCACATATAGCTTGTTACCAAAAGTGTGTTCTCAGTAGTGGTGTTTTTATCTTTTTTAATGGTAATCACAAACATGAAATATTGGAACTTACTGTAAGCTAGTATCAGTTGAGGTGACAGAAGGTACTTGTTGATAGTACTTGAATCACTCTAGATTCTGATTTCCAGGAAATAACATAATAATAGTAACATTTATCCCTGCAAATCCATATAACAAGATTTGAAGGGATAAATACAGATGGAAAGTTAATTGAATTTGAAACTGAATGGTAAAAATGACGTTGATTCTGATACATGTGTTCTTACTGATTTGGAGGAAAGAGATGAAATTATTGATGCAAATTCAGAAGAACAGTGCCAATAGAAATATCTGTAGAAAATATATGAAGTAAATCTGATCGTATGAATGATAGGGAATGGAGTATGTTTTAAAGAGAGGTTCTGAGGCAAAACCACAGATATGGGAACAATATTCAACATTAGCATGGATTTGCAGCTGTTTAGAAGAGAAGTAATGCAAGAGCAAAAGAAAGCTTGGTTTTTTTGATGCAGAGGAAGCAGTATTTATATTTACACCAGGAGAGGTTAGAAAGATATGTTCTTGTCTGGAAATCTGAGTGATCAGATTCTTTTTTGAGAAATAAGACAATTGGGTTTTAGAAGTTAATGAAGCTTATTGAAGTTTCTTCTTTTCCTACAACAACAGATTTTGTGGAGTTCAGCATTTAGTAACTGGGGGTGGATTAAGAAATTGTTTGTTTATAGAGCAAATTTTGTTGAAAATGAAAGGGATATATTATATCATCTTCAGCAAAGCTGTACACCAGATTTCCAGTAAGTGGGCGAAAATTTTTAATATACAAGAGAAAAAAAGGATAAAAAATCAGAACCTTGGAGAACTTCAGCAGGCAAGAAGTCAGAAGACAGAGAGTCATTTACTATCACAGGTGTGTGGTCATAGAAAGCTGGCTTTCCCAGTTGCAAAAGATGCTTGCTGAGAAGGTCTTTATAGCACCCATTTAGAAGCTTAGATATGTGGAGAAATGAAGAATTGCTCGCAGTTTTTCTCAGCCAGTTGCTTTTATCAAGTACGTAATCATCCACTGTACAACCTCTCTTAGCGATTTTTAGTTATATAAACCATAGGCAACTTTACAATAGTTATGCATGTATTGGCTTAGAAGTAACTATCACACACACACACACACACACACACACACACACACACACACACACACACACACACACACACACACACACACACACACACACACACACAATCTCCTTTTGTATTACAGTACAATGATTTGACAGTAAATTTAATGCTGCTGGTGTGAAATAATTCCACTAATGAACATTGCTAGTTAATATCAGTGTTAGGGGTATTACTTTCTGGCAAGGATACTTTTAATCATTTAGCTCGTATATGAGATTTTTGGAGATACATATTTTATGGGCCTCAGAGACATCCCTTTTATTATCCCAACTTAATGAAGTTGTTTAATGAGTTGTGTGAAATTAATATTACATAATAGTAAATACTGAAACAAAACTTGACACTACCAACAACACGTGAAGGTATAAAATGGAACTTTATTAAAAATGTACAGTAAAAATAAAATACGATATATGGAAGATTATTAAAAATAAAAATATATATACAGATAAATGATAAAAGTGATAAGTACTAAAGGCAATAAGAATAAAATATATATTAAGAAGCTTTCGGAGCGGTGTGCCTCTTTATCAACTTAGAAGATAAGTGGTATGACATATATCAGTATATTCCATAGAGGCTCAACATATATGTATGCACTAACAAACCAATGCAAATCATCAAATGCATTGGTTTGTTAGCGTATGCATATATTTTTAGTGCATGACTTATTTTCCACATTGTGTATTCTGCATCTTTTATCATGCTGCAAATAACCTCTTCCATGATAGGGTGTATGCAGGTTCTATGATTGCAAGTAATATTCAAAGCCCTCCATATAGCTGTAGCAGGAGCGATGAATCATTTGCGCAGCCCACAACAATTTCAACATTGGAACATAAGTTACAGTTCACATGCTGCTCACACCAGTAACGCCCAGCAACAGCAGAGCAGGAAAAGTTAGCCTGACAAATAGTCCCCTCACGTTCCGAGATGCGATCATAAAGCCTCTAATCTGACTTGTGAATATAACATACCCCACAGGCATGTGATTCAATAAACTGAATCCACAGATTGCAGCATGGGAATGACAGATTTAACTGTGGAAACCACTGACTGCAACTTCCTGCCAGGGAGCTGTGCATAACCAATATGGTAATGTCACAACACCCTAGCAAGATGTGTAGATGTAAACACTATTTCAATCCAAATGGGAAACAGAACTATTAAAATGTAATTGAAACCGATCCAAAATATAGACGGTATTCGCACCCGGACAAATCTGCCCTAATCTTAGATATTTCGGGGTCCCTGTTGGCATGATCACAGTTGGACCATGCTCACTTAAATAATGCTTGTGCTGTGCCAAGAAGATGTCCTGGGGCATGTGCTTACCTCTAATTGGCGAACTGTCCTTGGCACATTAGTTTTCTATATAATGAAGTTGGCAAATGGGAACCCACATGCCGAACTAAGACATTTAGGAATGGAAGAGCATGATCTACCTCTAACTCCATGGTAAAAGAGATATAAGAGGACAAAAAATTTAGATATTGGAGGAGCAGCACCTCTGACCCATGGGAATGATCACAAACACATCATCTGTATGCCTTCGCAGAGCCTAATTTTAGGTGGGAACACCCCCAGATGTTTTAGATAGGTTTCAATTACACAGTAATAATTCTGTTTCCCATTTGCTGCAGCTTATATTCCCCACTATCCGGGCATATCTGCACATCTTTTTAACCCCGGGGGCTCACATCTGGTGAGTATGGGCTTGGCACACCCAGGGTCCCGAGCTGGATATCATCATTCTTCTCTTTCTTGGTGAATCCCTTCTACTTTTGACACTCTCTCTCTCTCTCTCTCTCTCTCTCTCTCTCTCTCTCTCTCTCTCTCTCTCTCTCTCTCTCTCTCTCTCTCTCTCTCTCTCTCTCTCTCTCTCTCTCACTCACTCACTCACTCAGGGTGACTCAGGAATTTTTTTTTTTTTCCTGGTGCAGCATAGGCTTCCTTGCACCATATGGCTATTAATAATAATAATAATAATAATAATAATAATAAGGTGTTGAGATGCTACCATATTGGCTGCAACTCCCTGGCAGGAAATTGCAGCCAATAGTTTCCAGAGTTAAATTTCCTTGCTACAGTGTGCAGATTCCATTTATCAAGTCACACGACTGAATTGTGGGGTATGCTATATTGGCAAATTATGTGTATAGAGGCTGTGTTCACATCTCAGAACATGGAGTTATTTGCCAGGCTAACTTCACCTGCTCTGCTATTGCTGAATATTATTGGTGAGCAGCATGTTAATTGTAACCCATGTTCCAATGTTGAAATTTTGGGCCGCACACATGATTTTCATCATCGCTCCTTAATGGAAGCACTTCATATAGCTGTAGCAAGTTCCAACATTAATCGCAATTGTGGAACCCACATACACCCTATTATGGAGGTGGTTATTTTGCAGCATGATGAAAGATGGCAAGCCCACAATGTGGCAAATCTATGTGGGCCTACTTGTGCACAGTCTGAAGGCTGACTCATGCTTCAATGGTAGCAGGGCCGGATTTCCCATTAGGCACTTTGCCTAGGGCCTACAACAGTTTTAGGGCCTGTGAAGGAAGGAAAAAAGTAAAAAAAATAGGGAGGAAGGTTTTCAGACTTAAAAATAATGCAACTATAAAACTTCAACATTATACTTGAAATTAAAAAGAAACAAAATGTACAATATCGTCAATATCTAGATTACTTGTAACATTTCTTAAGATTACAAAAGTTTTTCTTTCTTCGGCTTCTCATTGTAGCAAAATCTTTATTAAAGTCCTCGAAGTACATATAACAAGTAATATCGTTCTCACTACATAGAAGTGCCAATGACGATAAGCGATCTTGTCTCATGAGCGTACACAGTTCTTGATCTGCTTAAGTTTTGAAAATGAGCGCTCTCCTTCAGCATTTGATCCAATTATGGATGGATAAATTCTTGAACCTACGAGGTGTGACAAAGTTTCGAGAATAATTTTGTTTCTGTCAAACTGGCCACACTGTAAACCGTTATGTCCTCCCGCTGTGTAGCCTGAACCCCCCACCTGCATGCAAAGTGTAAACGTCGTCAGTCATTGTACAAGTTGGTTCATGTAAAGACTTGTTTCAGTTTTGTGTTATGTGAAAAATGCAACGCAATTTTTAGAGCAAAGGGTTGTGATAAAATTTTTGGTGAAAAGTGGCGAATTGTCAACGGATATTAATGAAAAGTTGAACAGAGTTTATGGAAATGATACCATGTCGAAACCACGCTTTTTCAATTGGGCAAAACAGTTTTGAGAAGGACGTGAATCCGTTGAAGATACTGAACATTCGGGGCGTCCTTCCACGACTCAACATGACGAAAACATTGTGTGTGTGTGTGATCTTGTTCGAAGTGATAGGCGGTTAACCACAAGAATGATTGCTGAAAAACTAAACATTAATTGGGAAAGTGTTAGATTAATTTGTTTAACCGAAAATTTGTTGATGAGGAAAGTGTGTGCAAAGCTGGTACTGAAAAACCTCTCTCATGAGCAGAAAGAAATTTGGTTGCGACATTCTCACGAGATGTTGGAAAGCATTGCAGATGTTCCAGATTTGCTTTCTCGTGTGATTACAGGGAATGAAATTGGGAATTTGCTTACGACTCCGAAACAAAAAGGCAAAGTCAACAATGGAAGGGAGCTTCCTCGCCAAACCCAAAAAGGCGTGAATGTGTCAACGTCAAAAGTGAAAACCATGTTAATTTGCTTTTTTGATCAAAAAGGAATCATCCACAAAGAGTTTGTTCCACCTAACGAAACTGTCAATCGACAATTTTACCTTCAAGTTTTGGAAAGGCTTTGCAAGCGAGTCAACCGGGTTCGACCTGAAATTGCTTCATTGTGGATTTTGCATCATGACAATGCTCCTACGCATTCCACCATTGTAGTGAAAATTTTTAACTTCGATCGCGTGATTACAGGGAATGAAACTGGGAATTTGCTTACGACTCCGAAACAAAAAGGCAAAGTCAACAATGGAAGGGAGCTTCCTCGCCAAACCCAAAAAGGCGTGAATGTCAAAGTCAAAAGTGAAAACCATGTTAATTTGCTTTTTTGATCGAAAAGGAATCATCCACAAAGAGTTTGTTCCACCTAACGAAACTGTCAATCGACAATTTTACCTTCAAGTTTTGGAAAGGCTTTGCAAGCGAGTCAACCGGGTTCGGCCTGAAATTGCTTCATTATGGATTTTGCATCATGACAATGCTCCTACGCATTCCACCATTGTAGTGAAAGTTTTTAACTTCGATCGTAACGTTGCAGCACCCTCCATATTGCCTGATTTGTCTCCTTGTGACTTCTTTTTATTTCCTCGATTTAAAAGGAGTCTTCAAAGAAGTGCATTTTCAGTCAGTTTCTGAAATTCAGAGTAATGTAACATGGTTATTAAAACAGATACCATAAAGTGAGTACTAGAAATGTTACCAATGGATCTTACACTGGAATGCGTGTGTGCAGTCTGAAGAGGACTACTTTGAAGGCGATGGCCTCACATCTGTATAATTTTCAAAATAAAATTTTCAAATGAATTATTCTCGAAACTTTATTGTCACACCTTATATGTGTATGTTTGGAAAACTAGTAATCAGTTTATCATTTATTTGTGTCTTTATTAATTCTGCCACATTGAAATTGCTTCATTGTGGATTTTGCATCATGACAATGCTCCTACGCATTCCACCATTGTAGTGAAAGTTTTTAACTTCGATCGCGTGATTACAGGGAATGAAACTGGGACACACATGTTTTGTCCTTGTATAGTGCCGAAAACAATAGGAATTTATCAATGAAGTCTATTTCTAAGTCGGACTAGTAGGGTGTTGACTAATGCTGTGGCTTTGGATTGAATTTCTTCTTTTGACATAGATTTATCTATTTATTTGAAAACTGAAGGTAGCATTTAGTGTACTGTATGCAGCACGTCATTTTATCATTTGTCTGACTAGTACATCTGCAGTACGTTAAAAATTCGAAATGTATCTTTTGCATTTAGTTTTGTTGGTACCAATTCCTCTGGTGTTTCACCAAACGGTTCCTTCCTTTTCCCCTTTTGGTCTTCATATTGTCTGTAATCAGAATTTGGAACAAATTCTTTTGCCATTTTTTTCAAAATCATCAAATTTGTCTTTGTCTCGAATAATGAAATTATGATGCTTTTCTGGATCAATCAAATAATCCAGAAGAGTATCGTATAATTCCACAATTACACATAACTCAATTCCAGGTTCTTCAATTGCTTTATGCACTATGTTTTTTAGAAGAGCTTCCCAAATGATAGTCATTAATGCTATTTCTAACCTGTTCAGTTTATTTATCAAAGCTTTTGCTTCATGAACCACCACCAGTTTTTGCTCTTCACATTCTGAGATATTAACGAGTTCTGCACGAATTTTACCATAATTTTTTTTTCAATGATCTCGCAGCATCATAACGTAATGACCATCTTGTGTCTAATAGATTTTTGACTGAGATTGTATTCTCCATCGTACTCAATTTAGACCATCTTTGTGGTGAGGCTGCAAAAAGTGTGTAGAACGACTGTATAATGCTGAAAAAAATTAAAGGCAGCCAAACAGCTTTCTGTGGATGTGGTCCTACCAAATTAAGACTGTGTGAAGTACATGGAACCTATACTGCTAGTTGTTGACTTCCTTGAATCTGGCTTGGACTCCAGAATACATCTCACTCATATTAGCAGCGTTGTCATATGACTGAGATCTGTAATTTGCTACATCTATTCCATGTTTATCAAGAACAGATACTACTGTGTCAGAAAGATATTTTGCATCATGCTTTTCAATGGAAACAAACGTCAAGAAATGCTCATATACTTCGCCATCTTTTGATACATAACGAATAATGACCGACAATTGATCTGTGTGACTTGTATTAGGCGTTGAATCTATGCTGATGCCGTAATATTTGGCTTCTTTAATTTCAGATGTGATGCGTGCCAACACTTTTGACCCTAATAAATTGACAAATTCTTCATATGTAGTCAAAGACAGGTACAAAACATTTCCACTTCCTGGATTTCCATATGCTCTTTTATAAAAGGTTCAAACTCAGATAGAAGATTAATACAGCTGAGGAAGTTGCCATTGTTAGTATTATTATGTTGCTCATTATCACCATGAAAAGCTATACCTCCTTCTGCCAAAAATTTTACCACTGCACCTACTCTTCTTAAAACTTCAGTCCAGTATTTGATTGCTTATTCCTTCTCGATTTGCAATTTTGTGTCAATCCAGGCAAACTTTTGGAACTGCAACATATTAGATATAGAAGTGAAATGCTCTTTTGATTTTTCATGTGTTGTGATTCTTGCATGTTCATTTTTCCAGTCGTTGAATCCAGTTTGAAATTGATTACGCATCTAAGTCAGTCTTTAAATAACATACACAGATAACAATACACTTTTCCAGTAGATTCTGAGAATTCTTTTCTTGCATATCTTTTTCGCCAAAATTTTTAGACTTTGATTTCAATTTGCACTTTAAATTCTGAGACGGCACATTTTGGAAAACATGATTAATGAGGTCAGCGTTTATTTTCCATTTAGCTGGATCAGTACTGAAATCTGATAGTGAAACAGTAACAGATGTTTTTTGAGTACTTGTCAGTCACAGGCTCTGATTCATCCTTATTTGCAATTACATCACTTGTCTACAGAATCTACCTGGTCTGATTCTAATTCTATATTAACTTGACCATTATTTGTTCCTTCATCGGTAGGTCTAGAGGTAGGCCTATGAATGCCATCATTGAAATCTTCAGATTGAGAAAGAGTAAGCTTATTGCAGGAGTGGTTTGGAACATTTATATATTTCTGCATTGAATTTTTCATTTTTTTTACCCAAAGCTTTTTCTTTCGTTTTTCCAGATTCCTGTTTCGCATATATCCATCAGACATTTTAAATCACGTCAAACACAGTTAACACAATAAATTATCCTGGGATTAGAAGCTGAAAAATTTAAAATACAGCTCACCAGTCTTCTTTTAAAATTCCCACTATTTTCTTAAAATGTCACACCACAAACTTATTCCACTATTTACTACCACTCTCTGGCCGACCGGGCTAGCCGAGTGGGTAAAGTACCTGCCCGGCAACCCAAAGGTCGCGGGTTTGATTCCCGCCTCGGGCTTGGATCAAAGTACTGCAAAAACCTTGGGAGGTGCAATATGGCCACAGAAGCCGATGCGCCAACAACTACCAAATCAAAAAAAAAAAAAAAACTACCACTCTCTTTACATATAACTCACGTACATATTTGGGGGGATACAACTGTTTTTAACAGGAGAATGCACTTTTAACTCTCTACGAAACATGTCAGTTTAACAAGATAAGCATAAGACAACAGTCATACACGTTTATACACATTCATATGTGCATATGCTGCTGCGCTGATCGACTGCCCATACTTGCATTACATCAAAAGATGTAATTAACAGTCAGTGTGTCAGTACAGTATAATTTACTATAAGAAATATTTTATTCCTTTTTTCCCACTTTTCAGAATGAAAAGTGCCTAGGGCCTACAAACGTTAAAATCTGGCCCTGATTGGTAGTGACAAGATTTGTTTCAGTATGCCTATTCCTGACACACAAGGCCTTTTTGCTAATGATAATATGTTATTCACCTTTCTTAGAGGTGTATTTGATACATTCTGTTACATATATAAATGATTGTGGAAGGCATTTAAGTTTTCCTTGGTTAATGCTAGCCTACTAGAATATCATCTACATGTCAGAATCTTAGTTTTTTTTTGTTCTGGGGCGGGGGGGGGGGATTGTTAGTGCAGGAAATAATAGCCATGTTTTGTATTGTTATGCAGTATCACCTTCATTGGCAAAAGGGAAGAGATAAAATAGGTTGGGGTAATCCTGTGCCAATACCTAACTAACTAATACTAAAAGCCAACATTGCTGCTTATTAATTTTTGGGTCTTTTGGGCTTGTTTTGTAGTTTCTTTTATGTGTTATGCTAGATTTGTCTTTGATTTCCAGTCTCCGAAAACATATCGGATGATTCTGCTCAGGTAGCTGACAAACTGAATGAGTATTTTGCAGCTACATTCACACATGAAGAATTCTGTAGGGAAGTGGAGGCCAGAAGCTTGTCAAACTCTCACAGGCAGTTAAATGATTTTGTAATAACTGAGAGCAGGGTGGAAAAGAAATTGCTGAAGTTAAACATAAGGAAGGGATCTATCCAGTTATATTACAGGAGGCAGCAAAGGATATAAGCAGGCCCTTAGCCAATATTATGAGGGCATCCATGGACTCGGGGGAGGTCCCCACAGACTGGAGATGTGAAAATGTATCCCCAGTTCACAAAGGGTGATCAAAAAGTGACATGAGTAATTACAGACCTGTTAGTTTAACTTCTATTCTGGGGAAAATAATGGAGACACTGGTTAAAGAACCACTGCAGGATCATCTAGACAGGACTGCAGTTATAGTTCAGACACAGCATGGGTTTGTTAAGGGAAAGTCTTGTCTAACCAATTTGATTGGATACTATGATGTGGTCACAAAGGAACTGGATGCAAAAAATAATTTTGATATCATATACTTGGATTTCAGGAAAGCTTTTGATACTGTTGCACATGGAAGACTACTATACAAGTTAGAGCAGTATGGTGTTAAGGGCAAGTTGCTACAATGGATAAAAGGATGGTTGAATGGGAGAAGACAGAGAGTGGTATTCAATGGACACTGCTCTTCATGTTCTCCAGGGGTCCATGTTTGGCCCATTGTTGTTTTCTGTATTTATCAATGATATTGATGAAGGTATATCATCCTTAATGGTCAAGTTTGCACCAGATACAAAGGTTGGTAGGGTTAAGGACAATATGCAACTGCAACAGGATCTAGAAATGCAAAGGATCTGGGGTAATTGTGCAGGCAGATATGAAGTTTTCTGAACAGCGCAGACGGTCTGCAAGAGTAGCTCATGGTGTCTTGCAATGATATACAGGAATTTTTCTAGCAGGGATAAGGAGGTGATTATCCCCTTGTACAGTAAACCCCCGCTATTCGCGGTATCTGTATTCACGGTTTCGCGTATTCGCGATCGCCGATTTAATATAAAATGAAACCTAAAAAAATGTGAATTTTAAAATGCCGTGAATATTTTCCGCCATAAAAAACATGGGCGTGGCTAAAATTATCTTTCCCGGTCAAAACGGCGCTCAGTGGGTGGGTGAGAAGGGTGAAAAAATCTGGAGCGTGGATGTTTCTCGCTAATCCTTGTTCAGTATGTGTTAGTCATGGAAGGTTTCGTCGTTTGATTTTAATTTATATGTTTATAAATTGAATAAATTTATCAATTTATAAATTGATATGCTTACAAAAATGATAACTCTACCGTTTTGCAGTGTAAAACAGACTTTTTCGAGTGCGTTAACGGAAGAAAGTGACTTTATTGTGGTCAAGTTCTTTCTAACCCCTACAAAAATATGGCTACGAATAAAAAGAGAAATGTGAAAATATCAAAGAAGGTGATGACACTAGCGAATAAAATTGAGTTATTAGACGAAATTTCTAATGGTGAAAGTGTCTCCTCAGTGGCAAAACATTATAAAATCAATGAGTCAACAGTACGATCAATCAAGAAATTGGAAGAAAAAATCTGCCGTAGTGTCCGTGAAACCGCGCTAATTGCTTCAAAAATTTGCTCTGTAACTCGTGATGTTAAATTAAAAAAATGGAAAAGCTTTAAATCTGTTGATAAAAGACCGAATTCAAAATAAAATTCCGTTAAGTTCACTCATCATTCGTGAAAAGGCAAAACTTCTTTATCAACACTTTAGCGAAACTGGTGATAGCACTGGCGGGATGTTTCTTTTTTTTGCTAGCAAAGGCGCTGATTTGAAAGATTTGTTTGAAATTTCTAATAAATATTACATTTAATATTAAATTGTTTCTTATTTTCATTTCGATGCCATATGCTTGCATTTCACTATGTACTGTCATGTACAGTCATATTATGAAGGTACATATAATATATACATAGACAAAATTTTAGACTAGTTTTTCTTATATATTTCATACTTTGGAACGGAACCCCTTTATTACTGTGGGAGCCATAACTCAGTATTCGCGTTTTCGGTATTCGCGACATTTCTCAGGAATGTAACCCCCGCGAATAGCGAGGGTTTACTGTATAAGGCAATGGTCGGGCCACACCTTGAGTACTGCATACAGGTCTGGAGGCTCATTTTAGGAAAGATGTTGCTACTAGAATGAGTACAGAGAAGGGCAAAGAGATTAGGGAGTGGAACAAAGGGTTGCTGCTATCAAGATAGGCATAAGTTCTGCATTTGCAGCGTTTGAAGACTAGGCACCTGCGAGGTGATCTGATTGAGGTGTATAAGGCCTTGAATTGTTTGAGCAAGCTCAATGTGATGGGATTTTTCCTCTTGCTCAGATTCTGCACTTGAGGGGGCATAAATTCAAATTTAGAAAGGCAGTTATAGAATAAATGTGCGGAAATTTGCCTTTAGCCAGCGGGTGGTTGATTGCTGGAACAAACATCAGTCTGTCGTGGAAGTTGACAGCTTAAATAAATTGAAGGCTGAACTAGACACTTCTAGAGTGAATGATTGGTTGAAATGGGAAGGGGTTTTTTTTTTTTTTTTTTTTGGCTGATGCTATATAAGCTTGCTTTCTTGCATCATGTGCCTTTGCTAATGCTAAAATGTGTCTAGTAAAACTAGATATACTATATATCTGATTTCAAAGACTGGAATCATCCTGCCACTGTCTACATTCCACCTTTTCTTTTCATCTCCTCTATATCTTAGCTCATCCTCTTCCTTGCTGATGGAACCAAGACCTAGATGAGAGATTGAGAGACAGATTTTCAGTAATGCCATTTTGTATTGTGTATTCTCAGCACTTGTGGAAGATTTTCTGTGTATATCATACTAGAAAAATTGGTAACAGATTGTTACCAACCTTGTAATTGTAAAAACTCCGATATTTTTATGTTTTGTCTTGATTGTAATAGCCTTCTTTACTGTTGTATCAGTATTCTCACTGAACACATAAACTTTTTCTGTGTCTAACAAAATTTGTTAAACACAGAAAGCAAATGATCAGAGAACTCTGTTGTGATTTTGTTGTGTACATACTTGACCTACTTATTTTTGTGTATATCATTGTTGACGAATGTTCTTAAGATTTGTTATATCCCATATAATTTTTCTGTTTCTGTGGTACTTGGTTTCAGCATACTTGCCATTAACTAAAATAAGCTAACAGCACAATCCTACTTAGTTGACGGTGAAATTTTAGTTATCCTGTTTCAGTTAACAAGAATTGAAAATGCACGAAAATAATAATGGAGAAGATGGGAAAAAAAAGAGTTATGAAAGGAACATAGTATAATGGGGATAAGTGGGTAAACTGTAAAATTTTAAGTTTAGCCTGCAAAGAGCTATTTAAATTGATACATGAGAATTATCAAAAGGACAAGGAAATGGTAAACTTGATATTTCTTAAATAAGCACTGCTTGGACTGAAAAAATAATTGCAGAATTATTGCAGTCTTTCAAATACCTGAAGGTGTATTCAATTCTAAATTGACAAATGAAAAGAATTGCAGCCCACTTAACATGGGAATTAATGCTTTTTTCTCTTCACAGTTGAATTTCTAAAAAAAATTAGAGAAGCAGTAAACTCTTAAATAAGGATATTTTGTTTAAAATTTACAGAGAGGCAGTAGTGGCCATCCATTATTTGAAAGAAACTACAGATTTAAAAGGGATTATAGGAAAGATATGTATAAACTGTATGGTGTACTATGGCCATAGATGTTGATGTGCCAGATAAATCCCAAATCAACCAACCATAAACTGTATGGTAAATTCTTGTTATAACACTCCCACTTATGTATATACATTTATACGGTAAAGATACAAGGAGCAGCACAACAGTAATGCCTACTATTTTTTTTCTCAGAAAATTTAATTCCTACAACTATGCCTTTTACATCAGTTAATCCTCAATCGTTAATAAGCACACTGTTATTTTTCCACCATCTCTCAGTCAGATGCTGTATTCCAGTAATGTAAAAGTCCTTACTCTTGCTCCGGAGGGCTTTGCAAACATTATGCTTGAGCTAGTCATCGTCTGCAAAATGGGTTCCGTGGAGTGCATCCTTCAGTGGACCAAAGAGGTGACAGTCGGAAGATGTAAGATCTGGGCTATGAGAAGGGTGAGGAAGAACAGTGCACCCCATTGTGCACAGACTGGTGTGGGGTCATGTGTTGTCATGCAGAAGAACATTAAGGTTTTTTGTCCAGTCGAACTCTATAGATGCAGACTTTCAACTTTTTCAACATTTCCACATATCGATCTGAGTTGATTGTGATGCCATGCTCCAAGAAGTCCACAAGCAAGACCCCATCTTTGTTCCAAAACACTGTCGCCATGGCTTTACCGACAGAAGGCTGACTTTTGAACTTCTTCTTGCGTGGTGAATTTTGATAGTGCTACTCCATTGACTGTCTCTTCGTTTCAGGGTCATAATGGTGGATCCAGGTTTCGTCACCTGTCAAGTTGTCTGTCCAACTGTGACTATGCATGAGAGAAAAACCCCTCCTTCACTCTCATAGCACTGGAGAAGTTCCATACAGATGACTTTCCGGGCTTCTTTGTTCTCCTGTGTCAGCATTTTCAGAGCCCACCAGGTGCAAACCTTGTTGTAGCTAGTTCCTTTATGATGGTTATCACAGGTTTCCCTATAACTACTGCATCTCACAGTTCACGTGTTGTAATGTGGTGGTCCTCTGATCAGTGCTTCGATCCGGTTCTTCTCTGTTATCACTGACATTACTGGACAGCCACTTCGGGGCTTGTCAACAATCTCGCCATCCCCACTCTTAAAGTGTCTTACCCAACATCTAACTGTACTACACATCTACACCATAAATATTTTTGAGATGCATATGGATTTTGATAGCCATCACTTCCTTGGTAACAAATTCACTCACTAATCTTTGCTTGATATATATATATCTGTAACATGCACTCACGAGACCGACCACAGTGTCACTCAGTATGGTGAAACTAGAGACCTCTAGTGACCACTCAATGACATGCAAAATGATCTATGGCACTACATTTGAAAGAGGTGCCTCCGTGGGCAGGAGCGGCAGTCCGTAGCACATGCTTCTTCTTGATTAAACCGGGGTTCGAAGCCCAGGACCACCAAATACGGTGGATGCAGAAAGGTCAGGGAATGACCACCGCATATCCTCGGAGCAATATGGCCTTAGTTGCTAATGCTCTAAAAACCAAATAACAACAACATTTGAAAGAAAAATAATTAGGAGGCATTGCTTTCATACTGGTCCTTGTATGTTTAATTTAATTCAAGATATATTTATTCTAATTTAATAAAATGTTTTTAACAGCCTACAAAGAAAGGTTGATTGAAAGTGCCAGAAAAAAAAAAAACAGGAAGCACAGGTTTTCATCTTGCACATAAACCATTGCTTCATAAACACTACAAAAAAAAATGGTTAAAAGATCATTATTGATAAATATGAAAAAGGGAGGGGGAAGGGGATCCTGCTTATAGTATTCTTTGGGGCAAGTCTCTTCAAAAGTGCTATAATAGGAAGTTACTATATTAGTATACACTGTAGGATGCAAATTAGGATCATCATCATTATCAGCCATTTTCAATCCACTGGCCATCCATTTACTACCCAAAAACTCATGAATTTCATCTATCCATCTCCGCCTTTGTCTTCCAGGTTTTCTTCTAGCTCCTCTTGGGTACCATTCCGTTATTTTCGTAGTCCATCTGTCATCATGTCTTCGAGCTATGTGTCCTGCCCAAGATCATTTTAGTTGTTTAGTTTTGATAAGAATGTCCTTTACTTGAGTTTGCTGCTTAATCCATGTGTTTCTCTTCTTATTAGTTAGTTAGTTATTTGTTTTTAACAGCTATTTATTTAGTTTTTAGGAGCATTAGCAACTAAGGCCATATTGCTCCGGGATATGCGGTGGTCATTCCTTGACCTTTCCGCATCCTCCGTATTTGGTGGTGACGGGCTCGAACCCCGGTCTAATCAAGAAGCGTGTGCTACGCACTGCTGCTCCTTCCCACCTGGCTACGGAGGCGCCTCTCTTCTTATCTAACAGTCTGATTCCCAATATAATTCGTTCCATTCTTTGCTGTGTGGTTCTCAGCTTCTCTTCCATTCTTTTGGTGAATGCCCAAGTTTCACTTCCATAAGTCATGGTGGGGAGTATACATTAATTCATTATTTTACGTTTCAGACAAACTGGGATATTGCTCTTCAGTATGTGACTATATTTCCTGAATGCTATCCATCCAAAATTTATTCTTCTCTTGACTTCTAGCCATTTATCATTATTACAGCTAATAACTTGTCCCAGATAAGTATATGACTCCACCTTTTCAATTACTGCTCCTTCAATCATTATTTCCCTTTCTGTGGCATACTTGTTCATCATTACTTTTGTTTTAGCCATATTCATCTTTAGTCCAAAATCCTTATTAACTGTGCATAACTGATTAAGATTTTCCTCTAATTCTTTGGGATCGTGGCTTATAACCACAATGTCATCTGCAAATCGTAAATGGTTTAGGTACTCTCCGTTCACATTGACTCCTTTCTGTGACCAGTCTAATCTTCTGAAAGTTTCCTCAAGGGCAGCAGTAAACAGCTTCAGAGATATTGTGTCTCCTTGTCGAACTCCTTTCTCGATTTTAAATTTCCTACTGTTTTTGTCTAGTCTAATAAAGGAGGTAGCACTCTCATATATTTTCTTCAAAATCATAATATATGGGGTATCTATGCCTTGTCTTTCCTGTGCCCGAAACATTGCCTTATGCTGTATGGAGTCAAATGCCTTTTCATAATCCACAAATGCCAGGCATAATGATGTTTTATATTCATTTGCTTTCTCCATTAGCTGTGATATTACGTGAAGGTGATCCATAGTTGAGAATCCTGTCCTAAAGCCAGCTTGCTCTTTCGGTTGATTCTCATCAAGTATTCTTTCTAATCTGTTAGTAATGACCCTTGTGAACAACTTGTAGATGTGGGATAACAAGCTAATTGGTCTATAATTTCCAATTTCTGATTTATCTCCTTTCTTATGCAGCAAAACTATGATTGCATTATTCCACTGCTTAGGCGTCACACCTTTTCTAATCCACTTTGTGAAGAGCCTTGCCAGTTTTTGTGTTATATCTCGTCCTCCCAATTTTAACAACTCTACAGTAACTTCATCTTCCCCGGGGCTTTCCGATTCTTCATTTTCTTCAATGCATGTTCTACCTCATCAGGAAGAATATTGGGTATGTTGTATGTGTTGCTACTTTGCAATCCATCTTCCCCACTGCTGGTATCATTCCCTCGCTCCTTGTATAAATCTCTATAGTAGTCTTCTGCTATTTGAATTATGCCTTCTCTGCTGTTTATAAGTACACCATCGCTATTCTTCAGTTTCAGTATCATTTGTCTTTCTATATTACTGCTCATGGCTGCTGATTTAAATCCTTTGTTTTCCCTTAATGCTTGTTCCACTTTTCTTGTGTTAAATTTTCTTATGTCCTCTCCGAGTCTCTTTCTAATGGCTTTGCATAACTCAGTATACTCAATTTTCTCCCTGTCAGTGTTTTTCTTGCTCTTCATTTGTCGTCTTCGGTTCATCATGACAAGTGTTTCTTGATTATTTTTTTCTTCTTTGGATTTTTGTATTTTGAGCTTTGGAAAGCTCAAACTTGTTCTTAAGTTCCAGTACCTACTGCTTTTTCTCCTCCTCTGTTATCTCAAAGACCTTTGTATTATTTACTCGAGTCAGTTTTTTTCCTTTCCTTTCCTACATCTATATCAAGTGTACATCTTACCATTCTGTGATCACTTCCAACATTTACCTTATTCAGGACGGTAACATCATTCACAATATATCTTCTGTTAGTGAGGATGAAGTCGATTTCATTAGTTGTTAATCCATTTGGACTCTTCTATGTACACTTTCTGTTCACCCTTTTCTTGAAAAAAACTGTTCATTACTGATAGTCCTTGAGATTCTGCAAATTCCACAAGTCTTTCACCTCTTTTATTTCTTTCACCAATTCCAAAATTTCCTATAATTCCTCTTTCTGCGCTGTTTTGCCTGTTTCCAACCTTAGCATTGAAGTCCCCCATAATAATAGTGTAGTGGGTTTTCTGCTCATCTAGAAGACTCTCAATTTCAATGTACATTTCTTCAACCTCTTCATCATCATGGCTCGATGTTGGTGCATAAATCATTATAATCTTTAGCTTGTACCTCTTAGAAATCTTGAATATTAGTCTTGACACCCTTGGTGATGTACTTTTGAATTCCAAAATGCTGTTTTTAAAATCTTGGACCGGAAACCCAACTCCACCTTCTATACAACCATATCTTTTTTTTGTTTTTATCATACTCTTCCCACTCTCAGAAGGTAGGTACTTATCCAGTTGACCCTTAAACTTTACCAGACTGTCAACCTTAACCATCCTTGATATTTATTTCATAGATCAACAGTACACTGAAAAACAACTTCCTGATGTTAGTTTTTCTCAGTAGTTTAAATAGTTTATATTTATGTAACCTGGTTTTTGTGTCCTATCTCAGTGTGAAAATTCCAGTGTTATTCAGTTTTCTTGTTTCCAAGTTCTGACATCTTTGTAATCTCTTCATATGGATACTTTGCTATTCACCAGTTAGTGAACTTATCCTGCGAACTTTTTTTTAGAGGCTTTTGCATTTGAAACTTGTGCCTATGTAATGATCTTTACTTTATCATGTTTGCTGCTACATATATTTTCAAGGGTCCTTTCTATATACCTTTAGTATAACTTATATTTTGATCTGATATCATTCTTCAGTAAGTATTTTTAGGAATCATGTGTCTTTTTCCAAACAAAAGTGTTGCATATTTGCATCACTAGCACAGAGAATGAACTTTTCTGAATGCATGTTCAGTAACATGCATTCAGCAATGTCAACAATTAGTTATAGTTTTGGTTTTCCACTCCATTTGATAAAGGCCTGGACTCAAATCCCAACAGGATGGTTTGTTTTGTGGATTTTTTTTTTTTTTTTTTACACCATGGCTGAATTATGCAGGGCAAAAACCATGCAACCCTTGGCCATCAGCATGTATATGCATGGTTTTTATCCTACGGAAACTCAGATTTTTCATTTGGCAAAATAGGCAAAGAGATCATAGAATATATACAAATTTACAGGTGCAATACATGGATGCATTAGTTGATTTAGAAAAAAAAAAACAACCACACAAAACATTTTGAAAATCACAAGTTTTTGCAAGAAAAGATTTCTACTTTATATCAATTATATTACGCAGTATATTCAAAAAGTTCCCAGAATTGCATGCCAGTATTTAAATGGTTTGCGGCTATGGCTAGAAAGTTTCGTGGCTCGTCAACACTGACCTTGGTATGCATGCATTCCAAGTGGGGACTGGCTCAACCACTTCACTTGTGTATTGCAGCTCATTGATTGCGGAAAGTTGCAGTTTGAACAGTTCACTAACTCAGTTTCTTTAAATTTAGGAAAAGTGCTAAGGATGCTGCAAGTATTAGAGAAAGTTTATGGAGATGATGCTTTGAACAAAACAGCAGTTGACGAATGGTTTAATTTTTTTTAAAAAGGACAGGAAATACTGGAAGATAAACCCTGCAGTTGGATATCCTTTGACATTGCGAAACAACGGAAATGTCACGAAAGTGAAGGAATTCGTGCGAAATGATAAGTGAATGGTTGTTATTGAGACTGCTGATGAAGTTGGACTGTCTATAAGGTTCGACAGTACACACAATCCTGCTGCAAGATTTAGGGATGTATTAGTATTAGTAATGGCCGCATGGTGCAAGAAAGCCTATGGCTTATGCTGCACCAGCCAAAAAAAAATGAATAAAACAATGATAAAAAAAATAAATAATAATAATTAATAAAAGAAAAGAAAATTAAACCTATCATCTTATGCGCTTCTCTCACCCGAAGGTATTATCAGATGACCTTTCAATTTCCCCAAACTGTGAGCCTCTACCACCCATGTAGGCAACTTATTCCAGTAATTTATAACTGGCTGGCTAAAATAAAACTTCCTGCAGTCCAATCTAAACATTTCCCCCGTAACTTGAATTTATGTCCCCTAGTTCTAACATTATTTATAATCTTGAAAATTTCATCCTCATTCATTTTACTGATGCCTCTCAGAGCCTTAAACACCTCAATCAAATCTCCTCTAAGGTGTCTAGTTTCCAAACTCTGCAACCTGCATATTCCAAGTCTTTCTTCATAAGGACACCCTTTTGCCGATCTCACCAGACGAGTTACCCATCTCTGCACCCTTTCAAGAAGCTCGATGTCTTTCTTTAGGTGCAGTCTCCATACTTGAACACAGTATTCCAAGTGTGGTCTAACAAAAGCCTTATATAATGGAATTATCACGTCCCTATCTCTCTACTTGCAAAAGTTCGATAGATCATCGATAGGACACCATGGGCCTTCCTTGCAACCTGTTTACAATGCTCAGAGAATTTCATGTCCGACCGTATCATAACACCCAAGTCCCTTTCCTCCAGTACTGGGTTTAGTTGAACTCCACCAAGTGAATAAGTTATTTTCGGATTACTGTTTCCCAGGTGTAATTCCTTACACTTTGTTGGATTAAAGCATAGCTGCCAATTTTCTGACCATTCCTGAAATCTATCTAGGTCTCTCTGAAGAAGCTCGGCTTGACAGTGATCATTAACTACTGTACCAATTTTAACATCATTTGCAAATTTAGACATCACGCCCTCTATCCCTTCATCGATGTTGTTTATGAAAATTAAAAACAACAGTGGTCCTAATACTGATCCTTGGGGAATAGCCATTTATCACAACCCTCTGCCTCCTGCCCTGAAGCCATCCTTCTATCCATCTAAGGATTTTCCCAGAGATTCCAACCTGTTCCAGCTTATAAAGCAACCGCTCATGTGGGACTGAGTCAAAAGCTTTGCTGAAATCTAAATAAACAATGTCAGAATTATTCCCTAAATCCAGCTCGTGAGTGACCCTTTCAAAATAGCGAACCAGATTCTATCTAAATGATCCTGAATTCCACCCTTGATCTATCCCCTTTCCCTTACGTAAAGGTCCGATCTAGTTTGTCATGCTCTTCTTGGCATTTATATATGAAAAGAATTCCTTATCCCCCTTCTTTGCTCTGTTTCCAATTAAATTCTCATAAACTGCCTTTGCCTGTCGATCCTTTTCTGTGGCTCTATTACAGATCATCTTGTAGCTGTTATAGGCTTCAGTACTTTTTATTGCTCTGTAACCTTTCCATGCCACCTTTTTCTGCTCAAGTAATGTGGCAACTTCACTATTCATCCAACTTGGAACCCTCCTCGTGGAGTATTTTTTTTTTTTTTTTTTTTTTTTTTTTTTTTTTTTTTAATGGTAAATATGCATTCAAGGCATCTGTGATTAATGATTTAAAAGCACACCACAGTTGAATTGTATTCATTCTCTGTGCGATATCTACCCAGTTAATAGAGGCCATATAGCACCCTAAGGCATCGTAATTTCCTTTTCTGAAATTATATCCCATTCCTTTGCCTTTTACTACTGCTGCCTCTCTTTTCATCATCCACCGTAGAACTCAGTGATCACTTCCTGCTACTGGTTCCTCTACTATCAGCCTTGTTATGTCATCTGATTCATGGGTGATGATGATGTTTAAGATATTCCTTTCTCTAGTACTTTCCCTGACATGTAGATACAAATAACAGTCATCTAGTTGATTTTAAAAATTTTGTTCCTCTTGTCGAGTTTCCTTTCCATTTACTCCAATCAATTAGAGGCAAATTGAAATCACCCACAATAAGACATTGACACTTACTTGCCCATTCCATTTGCATGTAGAGGCTTTCGTCATAATCTTCACAATCACCTGGTCTGTAGATTACTCCTACTCGCATTATACCTTTGTTTCCAACTGTCTCACATCATGCAGATTCTATACTAGCATGTGAAACGTGTGAATCTGGCAAAGCTATCGTAGCATTACCCCACCACCCCTTCTATCTACCCTATCCTCCCTAAATACATTATACAAGCCATACTGAAACTCATCATCCCCAATTTCTGGGTGGCACCACGTCTCCGTAAGCCCTATTATGACCATGTTACTTGTTTTAACCAGCAGTTTGAATTTGCTCATTTTATTGACGACACTTCTAACATTACTATATAAACAATTAAGACTTACTGTTCTTGTAGATTTAACAACACTAACACAACCTTTGAAGTTTTTTAGGCTCCTTCCCTGCCATTAGCTACCCACTCACTTGAAACATTTCTGCCCCCAGAACATCTAGATAATATGTCCAGTCGGGGTAACAGATAACAACTCTTGAGGTATGTGCAAGAGTTACTTTGACCAATATTATCAGATAGACGCATGTCAGTATTACCTACATCCGCCCCCCCCCCCAACTAGCAGTTTTCCTGAACCTTTAAGGTATCCTCAATAATACTGGCAAAAACCTTTGCACCACCTTTAAGTGTATCCCGTCTCTACAAAACAAATTCCTTCTACCTACAAGTGGCGCCTCCGTAGCCAGATGGGAAGGAGCAGCAGTGCGTACCACACGCTTCTTGATTAGACCGGGGTTCGAGCCCATCACCACCAAATACGGAGGATGTGGAAAGGTCAGGAAATGACCACCGCATATTCCAGAGCAATATGGCCTTAGTTGCTAATGCTCCTAAAAACCAAAAAAACAACTACCTACAAGTGTGGGCCATGCTGATGGAAATTTCCTCCCTAAAGCCTTGCAGAGTCCTTCAAGCCTTGAGTTAATGCAGAAGGCTTTTAACATATAATCCCTCCTGTGTGTCATGTGTGCAAAGTGTGTGCATTGGTCATGACAATGCACCAAGTCACATGGTGAAGGCAGTTCCCATTTTCAGTTTAGGGAACTTCTGCTGATCCCTAAACTGAAAATGGAGCTTCGGGGGTTATTTTGCTACAGTGGATAACATCAAAGAAAATGCTGAAGTGACCCCACATGAGCCAAAAAAAAAAAAAAAAACCACAATTTTAAAGACTGTTTCAAAGCTTGGGTTTGTTTGTTTGGTTTTTTTTAGGAGCATTAGCAACTAAGGCCATATTGCTCCGGGGATATGCGGTGGTCATTCCCTGACCTTTCCGCATCCTCCGTATTTGGTGGTCATGGGCTTGAATCCCGGTCTAATCAAGAAGTGTGTGCTATGCACTGCTGCTCCTGCCCACCTGGCTATGGAGGCGCCTGGGACGATCAGTGGAGTAAGTGTGTGTGTGTGTGTGTGTGTGCGCGCCCGCAGAAGCAACTTACTTTGAAGGTTATTAGGTTAGTAAGCTTCACTCAGTAAATGGCAAATTCTGGGAACTTTCTGAATGTACCTTGTACTCAACTTCCACTTTGTATTTCACTGTAATCTGCAAAGCAATTTAAACAAAGCACTGGCTTCTCTGGACTCTTCTCTCAAACTAAAGACTTAAAATTCAATAAGCATAATCTTCAAAAAACTTTACCTTTTCTGTAGCTGAGTGGACCGGAGTTCAAGCCTGTGGCTGCTAAATATCACTAACGTTTGTATTGATAATTTACTGACCTGGTGGTTGTGCCAGAGTATAAACAAGGTTTTTTTTTTTTTTTTTTTTTTTTTTAACTAGATAAAATAACTTCAATATACATTTTGATTTTCACATTTTTCACCAACTTTCAAATACCTGATGCATCATCTTGCATCCTAATTTTTGAATGTATTATGCATATATTTGGGATACTATAATAGGTGGATGGCTTACAGATATGACAGTATAAATGCACTTGCTCAGTAATCAGTACTTTAATGGTAACAACTGGATGAAAAAGTTTTTTAGTTAATTTTTTCGTATAAGTTGTTAGGTATATAAGTAGCAACTTAAATTTTTTAATTTAATTTGTTACTTTATTAAACATTTTTGTTTTTATTTAATGCATTTTTATAATGTTTAACTGTTTAATTCAGTTCCTTTGCCACTGGGGAGATAGGTGGTGGTGTAACTGTCTCCCTTATCTTAATATGTGATTTTTAAAATGTGTGGCTGCAGGAGCTTTCCGAATAAGTGGATGCCAGATAGCTGGGCTTTTACTGTAATTATCTGCACCTTAAAACTATTCTAAGCTTGTGTGGTCAAGAAGTCTGTTTTATGCACTACAGTTAAAGTAATATGTTATCTTGTCATTTTCAGATGACACAGTCTGACAACACTGTGGTTCTAGTCCCCATTTGAACTCCAAGCAACTTCCAAGACCCGTATTATCAGATGCCATGGTGAATAATGGAGAAAATGAAGTAAAATTCCAAGACACTTTAGTTGTGATTGAAGATTTATAGTGTGGTGATTCTGTGGAGTGCATGAGGTTTTGTTTAATGCTTTTTGCACTTCATATGCTGGAAAATAGGATTACCTCATAGGAATTAGCAGTGCACTTTCTACAGGTGGTTGTTTGGAACATGAATTTTCCTTGAGTGTTTTTTTTTTTTTTTTTTTTTTTTTTTAATGATCTCACTGGTTTTTTTGAAACTGTAAATTACCAAGCTTTACATTCCCTTTCCAAGACAAGAGTCATTTCTTGAAATGAGCAAAGTCTGAAAATTTTTTTATTTTCAGATCTTGGAATGTAAAGTTAAATGCTACCCTTTGTATAGACACTATTGTGTACATCTGATTTGTCACTGTACAACAGATTTCTTTATATTTATCTGTAACAGTTCTTTATACATGTGTATGTATGTATATATGTGTGTGTATATATATATACACACACACACACACACACATATAAAGATATACATATATATGTCACATATGTATGCTTTTACACAAATGTACACATTGACAATGAGAGAGAGAATAAGGACGTGAGAGCAAATAATTGTAAATTCTATGCCTAGAAGTTGCCTCATTCTAACCAGTTAAATCACTGTAAATAGATGCAACTGAAGTGTTTTCTTCGTGCAGTGTGATAGCTAAGTACACTGCTAATTTTAAGCCTTAAATGTAAAATGTTTACATATTGGTGGGGTATTTAATTTTTAATTATAATTGTAATAAATAGAGCTCATAATCCAGCCAGAACTTTTATTAAAATTTTCACTTTACTCATTAGACTGGCTTACTGAATCGGTGTAATCCCAAACTCCTTGTCCACATATTGCTGAAGGATACTGTGATTGTTATGTATGCAAGTAACTTTCACCACCCACACACACACACACACACACAGAATATTTACAGACTCTTAAGTTTTAGATTGAATTCATTAGTGTTAAAAAAATATATATAAAAACTCGACTAATTAATAGCGACTTGTTTTCAAAACAACCTCTAATTTTAGGTTGTAAAATTTAAAATTACAGTCCTGGGCTGTTGTATATATTTGTAATGTTAAAAAGTTCCAGTTGGCTGTCATAAAATTTACTTAAAAAGAAACAAAGGAAAGAAGTCCTAGTTGCTTTTACATACTTCTGATATGTTTATTTCTTATTTTGGGTATGTATATCATTGTTGAAAATGTTTAAGGGAAAAAAAACAGTTCTTAATAAAGCTTGTATATTGTTATAAATCATTGTCTTATTTTATATTTTGGTGCTTTCTGGAATATTTCAGAAGTGTATTATATGAATCTATAAAATTTTCCATTTGCCTTGTTGCAGTAAATCACAGTATACATTTGCCCAAGCATTTTCAAATATACACACATTGTGTCCTTTCAAAAGTTAATGTGAATCTGTAATCAATGTGCCACCAGGACATATTTAAGAAATTTTAGAACTATCCTTGATAAACTAGGTGTCCTTATAATAACCACAGCATTTTTCCACGTTTAGTTTTAGTATAGTAGAATGCATGCATGCATTATACTATACCAAAACTGCACTACAATTTTATTTTTTATTTATTTTAAAATTTTTATAATGTCTGAAAATAATGGGATGGTAGTTTAGTTCAGAATTTTCTACTTATCCTTGATTAGAACAAATTAGAAAGTGCTAGTTATGTGTGGAATTATATATATATATCGTTATGAAAGAATAGGGCTGAGTGATAAAATGCGGAAACTATAATGAAATGACACATGCTAAGCTGCAGACACTAATTTCATTGGAATATATATTTTAAAAAAATAGAGTACCAAAGAAATAAAAACTGTAAAGATACATAAAGAGGACAGGGGGTGGGTGTGATGACCCTGAAATCAGTTAAATGTAGGAAACTAAAAGAATAGGCAAATGCCAAGAATGAATTATAAGCAAATGATAAACTATAAAGCTACCAAAGAGACTAGCTTAGCAAAAAGTAGTGTGAAATAGCATAAAATTCACTGGAGAACTACATGCCAAAAGCTATGGGAATCCCAATAAGCAGAAACTGAATTGAATTAATTAATAATATGGAAGGGAAAAAAAATAATAATAATAATACTGCCCGTTGTGACTAAAATTAAAATACAAATTTTACCAGCTACAGAGAGGTTGGAGGCACCTCCGTAGCCGGGTGGGCAGAAGCAGCAGTGCATAGCACACGCTTCTTGATTAGACCGGGGTTCGAGCCCGTGACCACCAAATACGGAGGATGCGGAAAGGTCAGGAATGACCACCGCATATTTACAGAGCAATATGGCCTTAGTTGCTAATGCTCCTAAAAAAAAACCAAATAACAATAACAGAGAGGTTGGGACCACCAGAATCATCTGAGTAAAGCCAAGGTGTAAACTGAAATGTGTATATGATAAACAGAAAAGGGAAAACAAAGAAATATTGGCGATGAATCTCATACTCTTCAGATTGCTGCTAAGATATCATGACAGATAAATAGCATTTGCAGTGATTTTTTTGAGGTATCATCTAGGATGCAATGACAGAAACGTATCTGCATAGGATAGCACATTTAAATTCATTCTCAAAAAAGGAACTAAAGCTGATGGAATATTTCCCTAGGAATACCTGTCAAAATCAGATACAGAGCTTCATCTGGATAATGTCAAAAATCCAAGAAGTGTTCCGATAGTAAGTGTTCAGCCAACCAAAAAGTCTGGAAAAATTGACATGCTGTTGGAGAACATGAAATGAGGAATTAATATGAATGGCATCAAAGGCCAACACTGTATTAAAGAAAATACTATGGTAGTGCGATTGGAGACCCAGGCAAGTAATTGTTGACTACTTTTCCAAATCGTAATGTACCATGTTCAACTTATTTCCAAAAATCTGGCAGACAAAGGATTTAGCAGAATTCTTTCTAATACCTTCAATACTGAGGAGAAGACAGATAGGATAGTAATCAGTGATTCTTCTTTTCCGAACTGATTAAACTAAACCCCAGATGTCTGAACTTTTATTATATAAACTCGGGTATTATCTAAAATATAGAAAATGATTTCAAACCCAAATTCAGAATTTCATCCACTCTTAAGTGTGGAAACACTGATTTCTTAATCATTCATTTCATAACCTGGTTGGGAAATTGCACATAGGTATTGTTCAGAAAGTGAAGAGGAGGAAGAATAGATGAATTTTGAAAATGCAACAATATATGGTTTATCCATGAACAAAGATCACACTGTCTGTGATCAGGGGGAGAAAAATTTCTGGTTTTAACTGCAACAAAACATTCCATCACAGTCTTTCTAAGTGATAAAATCTTGTGTCTGAACACACAAGCCCCATTGCTGTTTTATTTTAAAAACAGTGGTCAGGCTTGTGGCCACCAAGGTGTGGAATTAACTGCAGACTTTTGACATGAAAGTTTTAGCAATAAATGCTAAATACCTCAATATTGAACTAAACCACAGTTACCTTGACAGGAAGGCTACCAAGGTGCTCCCAAGGGAATAGCTGGCGAAGAAATGTTGCATAATTTATTTTTTACATATATTAGCATTTGTAGAAGCATATGATGCAACAAAGCAAGCTTATGCAGCATCAGCCAAAAAAAAAAAAAAGCCACTCCCATTTCACCCCTCCGTTCGTTCGAAATACCTGTCCAGCTCAGCCTTAAATTTATTTAGGCTATCCACTTCCACAACAAGGGATGGAAGTCTGTTCCACCAACCAACTACCCACTGGCTAAAGGCAAATTCCCACACATCTATCCTACATCTGTCTTTCCTCAATTTGAATTTATGCCCTCTCATTAATCTGATTATTCTGAGCAAGAGGCAGTATCCCATCAGCATTGAGCATGCTCAAACCATTCAAGGCTTTATACACCTCTATCAGATCACCTCGCTGGTGCCTAGTCTCCAGACACTAATTTGCAAAACTTAAGCCTTTCTTCATAAGAGCAACCCTTTGTTCCATTCGCTAATCTTGTTGCCATTCTCTGTACTTATTCCAGCAGCTCTACATCCTTCTTGAAATGAGGCCTCCAGACCTGTATACAGTACTCAAGGTGTGGCCTGACCATTGCCTTATTTTTTTTTTTTTTTTTATGAGAAACCAAAACACGAGAGGTATTAGAACCTATAGTACTTAGTACCGTGCTTGGGTTGGAGGTTGAGAAGACGAAAGAAGATATTTGTTGACATTGGACTTGAACTTCTGTAGATTGTAATTTTCAGGAAATACGTATGAAGGAAGGTTGTTCCAGAAAACAGCAGTTGAATGAATAAATGAGGAAGATGAAAAGTTGGTTCTGTGGGTTTGAAGTTGGACAGTAAATGGATGTTGGCTGGTGGCGGCACGTGTTCGGACTGTTTTGAAAGAGAGAGCGGGAATTATAGAAGTTAATTCAGAAGAACAGTGCCCATGGAAGTATCTGTAGAAGAGGCATGCAGCAGAAACAGTGCGTCTATGAGACAGCGAGTGGAGAGACTCTGTTAGAGACGAATCATTAATTAACCTAACTGCCCTCTTCTGAATGGAATCAAGAAGCCTGAGAGAAGTTTTGGGGGCACGACCCCAGATGTGGGAACAATATTCCATGGCAGGGCGGATTTGCGATTTATACAGAGTGAGCAGCTGTTTGGAAGAAAAGTAACGCCGAGAGCGAAAGAGAAAACCAAGTTTTTTAGATGCAGAGGAAGCAATATTTGTAATGTGCTTGTGCTAAGAGAGATTAGAAGTCAGGGTAATCCCCAAAAGAGATATATCCTTTTGCCTAGAAATTGGAGTGTCACTAAAGATAAGCATAGGAGCAGAAGAATCCTTTTTGCGAGATATAAGACAAGACTGAGTTTTAGAAGGGTTGAAATCAACTAAGTTGTCTTTGCCCCACTGGAGAATTACCTGAAGATCGGCATTTAAGGAATTGGTAGCAGATTTTCGAGTAGTTGAAGCTGATTGAGCAGGACAGGGTTTCTCAAAATGGAAAGTTGAATGCAATGTGCTATCATCGGCAAAACTATGGATAGGATTTCTAGTCAATGGAAGAAGGTCATTGATATACAAGAGGAAAAGAGTGGGGGAAAGAACTGAACCTTGGGGGACACCGGCATTAGTGGAGAAGTTAGAAGACAGAGAGCCATCAACCATCACCCTCAGTGAGCGATCAGAGAGAAAACTGGATAACCAATAACTAAAAACAGTTGGAAAACCATAAGATGGAAGCTTGTTTAGAAGACCTTTATGCCAAACACGATCAAAAGCCTTTGAGATGTCAAGAGCAACTACTTGTGTTTCACCGAACCTTTCCATTGAATTAGTCCATAAATGGGTAACGTAAGCCAGAATATCACCAGTGGATCGACACTGACGGAATCCATACTGGCGATCGTTGATCAGACGGAAGGTTTCTAGGTAGTTTAAGAGTTGGCGGTTAATTGATTTCTCCATTACTTTAGAAAGAGTAGAAGTAATTGCAATGGGACGATAATTGGATGGGAGGGATTTGTCACCCTTTTTAGGAACTGGCTGGATATGAGCAAATTTCCAGGCAGAAGGAAAAACACCTTTAGAATAAGAAAGTGAAAAAAGGCGGCAAAGAATAGGAGTAAGTTCAGGAGCACAGGTTTTGAGAACAAGTGGAGAAATACCATCAGGACCTGGAGCTTTCTTGGCATCGAGATTCATCAAAATCCTTCTGATATCCTTTTGACGGAAGACCACAGGAGGCATTGAATGGAGTGTGTTGGGAATGGTGGGAGGTGTTTTACCAAGATCATTAATACATGAGCTGGAAGAAAAATGGGATGCTAGCAGGTCAGCTTTATCCTTGGCTGAAGTGACAACAGAACCATCTGGTTTGGACAGAGGTGGGAGCAGAGATGGGCAAAAGTTGCGGCCAATAGCTTTGCCAAGAGACCAGAATGCTCGGCTACCATTAGGGCAAGAAGCAAGTTTTCTACACTTAGCCTGTTCAAACTCTAGTTTGGACTGATTAATAACTGCTTTACAATTGTTTCGAGCTTTGGTGTAGGCAGAAAATGAAACTGAAGAATTAGAAACAAGCCAATTACGATATGCAACATTCTTCTCTTGGACAGCCTTAGCACATTTATTGGAAAACCAAGGTTTAGATAAAGGACGAGATTTTAAAGTGGAGTGTGGGATAAAGGATTCCATTCCTGCAAGAATAATTTCACTGACACGATCTGAGCAAACGCTGACATCAGAACTTTTGAAACAGTAAACCGACCAAGGAAAAGAAGTCTCTCAGGTCATCCCATTTTGCATTCTTGTAATGCCAAACAACACGAGGTTGGGAATAGCCATGAGAAAAAGGTTCCATTGGAGAAGAGACAATCACCAAGTTGTGATCTGAAGTGCCTAAAGGACCTCTCACTTCGACCGTGTACTTAGAAGGGTTGTTGGTGAGAAAAAGATCAAGCGTATTGGCTGTATGATTAGGATTGTCCGGTATTCTTGTAGGTAAATGAACAATCTGTGCTAGGTCATTAGTAATTGCAAAAGCCTCAGCATCTCGACCTGCTGGGTCGGCGTGACTAGAAAACGAAAACCAGCTGGGGTTGTGAACATTAAAATCACCAAGGAAAATTACCTCACTGTTAGGAGAGTTGGACTGGAGAAAGTCAAGTTTCAACGAGAGGAAGTCAAAGAGCTCCAAGTGATTAGTCGAGTTGGGAGAACGGTAGAGACAACAGATGAATTTGACACAATGAGGTAGAGAGATTTTAAGCCAGAGAAGATCAAAGAGAGGAGGTTCCAAATTGCCAAGTCTCTGACAGGGAATATCAGAACGGACATATGCACAAGTACCACCTTTGAGGCGAAAGGAATCATACAGTGAATAATTTGGGCATCTGAGATGAACAGTAGTTGAATCAACCGATAACTGAGATTCTGTCAGAAAAAGTACATGAGGTTTGGCAGACTGCAAGTGGAAATGGACATCGTTGAGATTAGAATTGAGACCACGTATATTTGTGAAATGAATTAGGAAGTCCTTGGAAGGTTTAGATCTTTTCGCAGATAAGCTTGCTCTATTAGTTTGACAATTCATGGTGTATTCAATGGTAAGAAAAAGTGGGTGGGACATGCTGTATGAAGTAATGAAATTTTTGAATATGGCGTACATGTGGCAAGAATATACCCAGATCCTTGACATAACGTGGCCTCGACAATGCTCCCCGCATACGCACTACTCGGACTCCCTCCAGTCACTATCTGGCAGAGTAGAGGTAGCAAGATTATACACTAGCTGATCCGGAAGCCTCCTAGAGAGTTACCAATAGGTCCGGTCCGGTGTACTAACTAGCGGCCGGCCTGCGAAAACCGTTTTAGAGCTGTACCCTCGAAATGTAAGGAATATTGGATCTCGCCACGACGTTCATCATAACCTCAAAAGTCATCAATCATACTTCATGATGGAAGAGATAGGGAAGGGCTGACCAGAACTTAGCTCTAGAGACTAAACATGGGTTCCACCACTTCAAGCCTCCAATAAGCAAAGTGGTGGTATTTCCCCGGTTGATGAGAGTCATCTTCCACCTAGTACTGCCTGGTAACATAGAGGGGCGGCGTTCCTCCATGTGGTGTGGGCGCCACACCTCGACCCCTGCTTACGTTGGTTCACACCTGGGTGGTCACCCACCATGTACTTGTGCATGGAGGTTATACCCAGGATTACTAACAGTCCCACCATCGTGAAGGTGCAAGCAGAGGATTTGGCTGTCACAGACCGTCCGGACTTCACCGAAATTGGGTCCACTTGACTTGAGTGTCACCCGAATATCAGTTCCATCAGCGTTTTAGACTACCAGGTAGCAAGTACAGCTTGTCTGGCATATCTGAGAGAATGTCTGTGACAACCTCAAGGACCAAAGGAGATATACAAGGAGATAATCACCTACCTATCCCTGCTAGAAAAAATACCTAAATATCATTGGCAAGACACCATGAGCTACTCTTGCAGCCCATCTGCACTGCTCAGAGAACTTCATATCTGCCTGCACAGTTACCCCCAGGTCCTTTTCATTCTCTACCACTGTCAGTGTAGTACCACAGAGTTGATACGTTGCTCTGGGATTACTGTTTCCCATATGTAGTACTTTACATTTGTCAATGTTAAACTTCATTTGCCACCTCGAAGCCCATCTGCTCAACCTTTCCAGATCCTGTTGCAGCAGCATAGCATCAGTAATGTCCTTAACAACCCTGCCAACATTTGTATCGTCTGCAAACTTGGACATTAAACTTGATATCCCATCATCAATATCATTTATAAATACAGAAAACAATAATGGACCCAAACACTGAACCCTGGGGGACTCCACTAATAACATTAGTCCACAATGAGCAGTGTCCATTGATTACCACTCTCTGTCTTCTCCCCCTCAACCATCCCTTTATCCATAGCAGCAATTTGCCTCCAATGCCACACTGCTCCAATTTGTGCAACAGTATCAGAAGCCTTTCTAAGATTCAAATATATAATATCAAAGTTATTCCCTGCATCCATTCTTTTGTGACTGCATCATAGTATCCAATCAAATTGGTCAGGCAAGACTTTCCCTTAACAAAACCATGCTATGTCCGAGCTATAACTGAAGTCTTATCTAGATGATCCTGCAGTGCTTCTTTAACGAGTGTCTCCATTAATTTTCCTGGAACAAAGTTAAACTCACAGGTCTAATTACTTGTGTCAGCCTTTGATCCTCCTTTGTGAATTGGGGTCACATTTGCACATCTCCAGTCCATGGGTACCTCCCCTGAGTCCAAGGAAGCTCTCATAATTATGGATAAGGGTTTGCTTACTTCCTTTGCTGCCTCCCTTAATATAACTGGATAGATCCCATCCACCCCGGGTGCCTTCTTTATGTTTATCCTCAGCAATTTCTCCTCCACTTTCCTCTCAGTTATTACAAAATCATATATTTTGTGGAAAATAGTTGGTTATCATCTATATTTGGAGTAAAAAAAGAGTAACACCAGCTGTCCTGCACTGTCAAATCTTGTAATTGTTATTACACCGACAACAGTGGAGGGATCAATGATGAAATTAAAACTTAAAATATTCCATAACAGACAAGTTTGTTATCAGGATTTTGGTATGAATAATATATCTCATAAATAGTGTAGTGTAGTAATTTTAGCATTTTAATCATAGTAAATAAATAGCTTGAAGGTTCTAATCATATAGGCTGGCTTTTTTTTTCTAAGAAATCAAGCAGTTATTTAGAATTATAATAGCAATGCACACAGTACATAAAATCTGGTAATAGTTATGTTGTTATATTCTTAGTTACTGGTAATTTTAATTTTTAAATTAATTTTACACTAGAATCATGCTTCAAACAAGAGTAGTAGAGCAAAAAAAGTTCAAAGTAGTAGGATTGCTTTGGCTCAGGCAAGAACCATTGACAGCGGTCATCTTGTGAATCACAGCAATGTTAATGGTGGTCTTTTTGCAAAGTTATCTCTAATGGGACATGATGCAGTCAAAGGTGACGTTTTTGTTTACTGTATTCATAGAAAGTGAACTGTAGGCACCAAGTTAGTGTTCTGAGGGCTTAGGGCAGGGTTCGGCAACCTGCGGCTCTTTGTATAACTGTGGCTCTTTAACTTTTAGCCCACATGAAGCACCATTTAAAATGGAGTTAAAGGACTTAAAAATCAAGTACATGTGGACTGCAAGACTAAAATGCCTTAAAACTGAAATTGAGGATTTGGAAATGCAAAAGGCTACCCTTGCAATTCTGCACAAATGGACGGCGATAGATGAGTTGAAAAGGCAAGACCAATTTGTGTTCGACATGTGAAGTAACTTACCAGACACACACAAATTTGAAAATATTTGCGTTTAGATTTCTCAGTTTTTCGTTCGATGTATTTCTGTGAGCAAATATTTTCGAACATGAACTATATTAAAAATAAATCAAGAAACCGTCTGTACAATATGAGTCTCAGCATGCCTAAAGATGAAAATTATGGCATATGCGCTTGATGTTGAGAGACTCGCTCAATAAGTTCAGAAGTAAAAGTCAATAATTTGTACCTAATTGGATGTTACATTTTTTCAGTATTAATAAATAATATTTGACAATAGTGAAATTATAGTATTCTAAGCATTTGCTATTCATTTTTTAGTTAAATAATATTTCAAAAAATATATATTTTTAATAAAACACCTTCCCACTGTTCCATTTCTTAAAAAGCTTCCCGCCCCCCCAGCTTGAGCTGAGGTGCGGATCTTTGGATTCTCTTTTTTTTGAAAATAAGATCAAAAATGGCTCTTCATTCAAAAAAGGTTGCCGACCCCTGGCTTAGGGCATCAACCTGTAGAACAGGTTGATGCCCTTGAAGAAATTAAAAAGAGGGCTTGTCAAGCATTCAGTCACCTAGCATAATTCTGAAGACTACACTCACACAAAAGCAACAAGATCCTCCATGGCAGAGTGTGCTGGTCCCAGATTCTGTTGTCGGTGGCTCTATTGTCAGGAAAATGTGCTTTGTAAGAAGGATAAGTGGAAGAAGACCCTGGTATGTTTGCCTGTGGAAAAAGTTGTAGAGCAGCTCTCATTTAAAGGCACAAAAGGTGATGTTATTTTACATGTTGGTGCTAATGATATTAAGAGTAGAAGATGCAGGTGCAGGATAATGTTGAGAAAAAAATTTGAGTTAAGATTAAATTTAAAATTTACTGGAGGGAGTATTTTAAAATTTAAAATACTCCCTCCTATTGTGCTCAGGCACAATGTTGTTATTTGGTTTTTAGGAGCATTAGCAACTAAGGCCATAATGCTCCGGGGATATGCGGTGGTCATTCCCTGACCTTTCCGTATCCTCTGTATTTGGTGGTCACGGGCTCGAACCCTGGTCTAATCAAGAAGCGTGTGCTATGCACTGCTGCTCCTGGCTACGGAGGTGCCTCAGGCACAAGAGGGGGGGTACAAGAAGAATATTTGCTGATATTGAACAGTGCCATGTGGGTTGGAAAATTGCTAACTTTGGGGGTGGGGAGATATGCAGGCTGATAGATTTACAGCAAGCAGAGTATGGTTCTTGCTCTGCTTCTGTTGGAATGTGCAGGCAGCAGCCTGTAAAGAAAGGTGTTAAAATTCCCCATTGTAAGACATTCTGATTTATTGGCCCACTTTAGTTGTCTGTACAGTTTGTCTTACCAATCAGTCATTGGTTTGTCATATCCATCACCACAGACTATACCACCTTCCTGCTCTCATTTGTTTTCCCAGTACTTATATCACACTAATCTGACACTGCCTTAGATTTTTCCCTCCCTTCCTGTACACATTGTACTTCCCATATTCAAATTCTATTATAAAATCATGCTGAGAATACTCACAGGGTTTTATAATAGAACAAGCAAAAATGTAGGCTGTGTTAGGGTTACTGAGAGTAAAAACAGGTTCATATATTCACGTGTGAACTGTAATGCTAGGGAGTATAGTAAACAAATTTGAAGTACTGGTTAAGTCATCAAATGCAGACACAGTAGGGATATAGGAGATATGATCCATAAGAGTTGGAAAAATTCGGGCCTAGATAAAGTAACATACTCTAGAGCTAGGGTACACTTGTATCTCCTTAAGGGCAATTAAACTTGCAAAAGGAATGTCGCCCCATTCTCAGTACTGTAATGAGTTTCCAGACCAGATTGATCCTGAGGTGTGATGAACTTTATCACGAGGTTTGACAGATATGGCCTTGATCCTGATATAGTGCTTCGTATCCCTGATGACGGAGTGCAAAGGGACATGCTCTTTAAGATAGCAATCACAAAGCATCAACTTATTACTGCAATCAACATGCCGGCAACGAACACTATGGGGATGGACAAAATTCTTCACTTCATGATTAGGTGTTTGAGCCTGTTCATTATCAATACACTACTCTCAATATTCAATGTCATACTGCGTGGAGAATTCTTTCCCTCAGTGTGGAACGTCTATAATATAAGGCCGCTACCAAAAATCAATACCACCACCACCACAGTCAAGCACTTAAGACCAATTGCTGAGTCCTCA
Source organism: Mastigoproctus giganteus (assembly GCF_048544385.1). Taxonomy (NCBI): domain Eukaryota; kingdom Metazoa; phylum Arthropoda; class Arachnida; order Uropygi; family Thelyphonidae; genus Mastigoproctus; species Mastigoproctus giganteus. Next base: position 243,677,663 of record NC_143578.1, read on the forward strand.
TGCCTTCTCAAATTTCTAGAGAAGACAATGCTCACAACACTGACTAGTCACATTCTACCTCAGATACATTATACACTGCCTAACAGATCAATGATCAGCAAACTCCAAATGACAACCAACTCTATCATCACTGCTTTCAAAGAAAGATCTGAAGTAATGATAACTTACCTGGATTTGGAAGTGGCATTTGACAGTGTCAGCATTTCGGCACTCCTAAAACATATCCAATCCTAATATTGAAGGCAAACTGCTCAATTCCTGACGTTGCTACTAACCAACGGGATCATTATGCTAACTGTGGGTGGCCGGATCTATCAAATAAACAATACAGGGTTACTGCAAGGGGTGTTTTATCAGGCCTGTTTACTGCCATCAATGCCCCTCTATAAACAATAGTACCAATATGATATCGTATGCGGTTGATTTAAAGATGTTAACTACAATAAAGCCTTTGTATAATGTGCAATATACAGAATATGCAGCCTTACACGATTAGGAAACTACCTTAAATTCTTTCGTCTGATGATTAATCCAGCCAAGTCTGCTTGCATGGTCTCTTCATTGAAGCCCGATCCGACAGTCATTCAGCCTACATACGAAGGGGAAATCATCAAAAGTGTAGCAAACCATGACATTGGTGTGATCTCTGACGCAAAGTTACGCTTCAACCACCAACTTGAACATCTGGGCCATCATTATTTTTTTATTATTTTTATTAGCTACATGGTGCAAGGAAGCCTGAAGCTTGAGCTGCACCAGCCAAAAAAAAAAAAAATTCCCGAGTTACCCTGAGAGAGAGAATCAAAAGTAGAAGGAAATCACCAAGAAATAGAAGAATGGTGATATCCAGCTCAGGACGCTGCGTGTGCCAAGCCCATACTCACCAGATGTGAGTCCCTGGGGTAAATGAGCTTCAATCGCTGGATGGCGAAACAGCACCTTCTGTACATCACAAGCCCAGGCACTACCAAGAGGTGCGTCCAGACCGTCACCTTCCAACACATATTCTACGAAGCAGAAATTTGGGGTTCTGCAACCAAAACTATGCTAAAGCCACTATATACAGCCGAGTTTTCGTTACTTAAATAATAGGAGATAATTTGTTAATAGGAGAGATTGCTTCTACAGGGATGGGATACACTTAAATAGAAAGGGTGCAAGAATATTTGCTGATGCTATCGAGGCAGTGTTAGGTGGGTCGGAAAACTGCTAGCTTGGGGGGAGACAAAGACCAATAGATTGACAGTAGCCACTGGCAGAGGTGAAAGAGATTCTTGCACTGCTTCTATTAGAATGAGCAGAAGTCTGAAAAACAAGATGCATGGTATTTCAGAGACTGCTGGGAGCCATTGCGGTACAAGTAAACACATGGGTTGTGTTAGGGTAGCTAAGAATAGAAACAGGTGCAGGTATACTTGTGTGTGCACCAATGCTAGGAGTTTAGTAAATAAATTTGATGAATTTGAGGTATTGCTCAAAACATCAAAGGCAGATATTGTTGGGATATCAGAGACGTGGTGTCACACAGATATAAGGGATGCAGAACTGCAATTTGGGGAGTACAACGTCTACAGAAAGGATAGACAGGATAGGAAGGGGGGAGGGGTTATGCTATTAGTTAAGAAACACATAAAAACCAAGGAAGTGAAGCCAGTCGACATCGCTGGACAGTGCAGTGTTGAGTCAGTTTGGTGTGACATAAGCATTGGGAGATCAAAATTGAGAGTAGGAGTGTGCTATAGGCCTAATGACTCTGATGAGTATAATAAGGAACTGTACAGGGAAATAGAGTGGGCCAGTAAATCAGAGAGTCTTATAATGGGAGATTTTAATTTCCCAGATATTGACTGGAATTTGGGGGCTGGTTACTCACGCACCAGCAGGGCTTTTGTGGATTTATTGGATGATTGTTTTCTACATCAGCATGTTCGGGAGGCAACTAGAGGGAGTAATACTCTTGATTTGATTATCAGCAGTGATTCTTCATGCATTAAGAATCTGCAGATAAATGAACCACTAGGTGGCAGTGATCACAGTGTGCTGAAGTGGGATTTACTCAAAGAGGTAACTACCATTAGGGGTAAAGGGAAGGGTTATTGCTTCCGTAAAGGCGACTACGATGGACTGAGACAGTATTTAAATTCTATACGGTGGGACCAACTGATGATGTTACCAACAGCAAATTCAAAATGGGAAGCATTCAAAGAACTTATCTTGGAAGCTACTAGGCTTTACATACCAACTAAGAAATATTGTTCAAGGTTTAGGCCAAAATGGATGTCAGATGAACTAATGAGGCATATGGCAGAGAAGAAAAATGCATGGGATACTTACAAATTAACACATGACACAGAAGCCTATGATAGATACAAGTTGATATGCAACCAAGTTACAAAGGAGGTTAGGCAGGCGAAGGCAGATTACGAGAAATCCTTGGCAAGGGATGCAAAGAAAAACAGCAAAGAGTTCTTTACTTATGTAAACTCTAGAAGGAAGGGGATGAATCAGATTGGTCCACTTGATATTGATGGGTCAACTGTTGATGATCCTGCTCAGGTAGCTAACAAACTAAATGAATATTTTGCATCGACATTCACACATGAGGAGTTATTCAGCGAGGGGAATGCCAGAGGTGTATTCAACTCTAGCAGTAAGCTACAGAATCTTGAAATAACTGGGAGTAAAGTGGAGGAGAAACTGTTGAAGATAAACACAAGAAAGGCACCCGGGGTGGATGGGATCTATCCAGTTATATTAAAGGAGGCAGCAAAGGAAGTAAGCAAACCCTTAGCCATAATTATGAGAGCTTCCTTGGACTCAGTGGAGGTACCCATAGACTGGAAATGTGCAAATGTGACCCCAATTCACAAAGGAGGATCACAGGCTGACACAAGTAATTATAGACCTGTGAACTTAACTTCTGTTCCAGGAAAATTAATGGAGGCACTGGTTAAAGAAGCACTGCAGGATCATTTAGACAAGACTTCAGTTATAGCTCAGACACAGCATGGTTTTGTTAAGGGGAAGTTGTTTGTTATTTGGTTTTTTAGGAGCATTAACAACTAAGGCCATATTGCTCCAGGAATATGCAGTGGTCATTCCCTGACCTTTCCGCATCCTCCGTATTTGGTGGTGACGGGCTCGAACCCCGGTCTAATCAAGAAGAGTGTGCTACGCACTGCTGCTCCTTCCCACCTGGCTACGGAGGCGGCTTAAGGGGAAGTCTTGCCTGACCAACTTGATTGGATACTATGATGCAGTCACAAAAGAACTGGATGCAGGGAATAACTTTGATATTATATACTTGGATCTTAGAAAGGCTTTTGATACTGTTGCACATGGAAGACTGCTACACAAATTGGAGCAGTGTGACATTGGAGGCAAATTGCTGCTATTGATAAAGGGGTGGTTGAGGGGGAGAAGACAGAGAGTGGTAATCAATGGACACTGCTCATCGTGGACTAATGTTATTAGTGGAGTCCCTCAGGGCTCAGTGTTGGATCCATTATTGTTTTCTGTATTTATAAATGATATTGATGATGGTATATCAAGCTTAATGTCCAAGTTTGCAGACGATACAAAGGTTGACAGGGTTGTCAAGGACACTACTGACACTATGCTGCTGCAACAGGATCTGGAAAGGTTGAGCAGATAGGCTGAGAGGTGGCAAATGAAGTTTAACATTGACAAATGTAAAGTACTACACATGGGAAACAGCAACCCCAGAGCAACGTATCAACTCTGTGGTACTACACTGACAGTGGTAGAGAATGAAAGGGACTTGGGGGGGGTTGTGCAGGCAGATATGAAGTTCTCTGAGCAGTGCAGACGGGCTGCAAGAGTAGCTCATGGAGTATTGTCAATGATATACAGGAATTTTTCCAGCAGGGATAAGGAGGTGATTATTCCATTGTATAAGGCAATGGTCAGGCCACACCTAGAGTACTGTATACAGATCTGGAGGCCTCATTTCAAGAAGGATGTAGAGCTGCTGGAACGAGTACAGAGAAGGGCAACAAGATTAGTGAATGGAACAAAGGGGTGCTCTTACGAAGAAAGGCTTAAGTTTTGCAAATTACAGTGTCTGGAGACTAGGCACCAGCGAGGTGATCTGATAGAGGTGTATAAAGCCTTGAATGGTTTAAGCATGCTCAATGCTGATGGGATTCTTCCTCTAGCTCAGAAAAATCACCTGAGAGGGCATAAATTCAAATTGAGGAAAGACAGATGTAGGATAGACGTGCGGAAATTTGCCTTTAGCCAGCGGGTGGTTGGTTGGTGGAACAGACTTCCATCCCTTGTTGTGGAGGTTGATAGCCTAAATAAGTTTAAGGCTCAGCTGGACAGATTTTTTGAATGAACAGAGGGGTGAAGTGGAAGTGGTTTTTTTTTTTTTTTTTGGCTGATGCTGCATAAGCTTGCTTTCTTGCATCAAATGCTAATGCTAAATGGGCCACATGGAAATCACAGTTACCTTCACAGCAGTAAACTACAGTGATGGCCTGGAACGATTGCCAGTGAAGATGGAACAGAGACGCCTAACCTTCACTGTGAAAATGCTAATGGAAAGGATCTCCACCCCCCCACCCCCCAACATCTGGAACATCATCTGCTGGAGAGTTCTTCCTGTGCTGAGAGCTCAGTTGTGCTCGACTCATGTGAGACTACATGACTGAAAGATTTCTTCCTACACAAACGGTTATACAATTGCTGGATGTTGATCTGTACTGGTTGGCCTGCGACAAGCAGTACAGGAGAAGGATCTTAACAAAAGTATGTGATCTGCTCCCCACTCAGTAGGGAGATGAATTTGAACTTTAAAATCTATCTCGGAACTGGGAAAAACTTATCTGTGTCACTCTATACTGTGAACCACGAATTCCTGTAATCCAGATTTATGGAGAAGTGGTTCACATAGTATCTGTTCCTGGATTGGACTTTATTGATTCAATTTTGATATAATCATTGTTATTAATAATTATCTGTTATTATTTTCTTAATACTGTATATCTTATATTTATCCATGTGAAACCCCCTAGCAGCATGCCATGATGGGTACATTATATCGTACCTTTACGTACAATAAAGATTATTTAATTAATTAATGATCTCATTCAGAAATGGAGACATAGTAGGGATATAGGAGACATGATGTCATTCAGACATCAGGAATGCAAAATTTGAATATGCCCTGTGAAGAAATAACCAACTAGTCTAGAACACTAGAATCAACTGTTTACCAAATTTTAATGTGTTTTAAAAATGAGATTGCTGCCCAAGGTCCCATATTTGCTGTGAGATGAATAATGAGAAAAGCATAAATTTCTACACAAAGTTCCTGACAAGAAGGTGAAGAGCTCTTAACCACGGTGTTAGCATTGATGAGACATGGACATGCGACTTTTAACCAAAAGTGAATTACAGTTGGCTCAGTAGAATCATCCTTCATGATTCCTATCTAAATATCACTGGCAACAAAAAAAAAATCAATGATGAAACATGGTGGTCATAGCCTACGATTATCGTTGCCTACCATGTGCAAGTTCAGTAACTAAAGGCTACTACCATGCAGCATGGCGTCTCCGTAGCCAGGTGGGCAGGAGCAGCAGTACGTAGCACATGTTTCTTGATTAGTCCGGGGTTCGAGCCCATGACCACCAAATACGGAGGATGCGAAAAGGTCAGGGAATGACGAATGACCACTGCATATCCCCGGAACAATATGGCCTTAGTTGATAATGCTCCTAAAAAACAAATAACAACAACCATGTAGCATTTCTTTATCAGAAATTTGCCAGAAGCTAACACATACATTGGAAGTTGATGTGCTTGTACTTCATACCATCACAAGGCCTCATATCAAGCTGTCTGTACAGATTGTTTTCACCAATTACAAGTGGGAAGCACTACCTCACTCCCATTATATTCCTAATATGAATCCTTGTAATTATGATCCCTTCCCCAAACTCAAGAAACCATTGTATAGACAAAGATTCTACCTTTAGAAGTGAGTGCAGACAGCTTAACTTCAGCAGACAGTTAAATGGCATTCAAAAATTAGCTGAACATTGGGAAACAATCATAAGGTCAAAAACAATCATAAAAAAGCCTCTGAATATGGCTCCTGTATTTCCCATACAGGAGCCATATTCAGAGTTAGATTTGTTTTGCAGGCTGCACTGAGTGATTCGAGAAAAATTAGTGTGTTACGTTTTCAATGAAGTGTACTGCAGAGCCACCTAAGTCAAGCAGAAGATGCACCATACTTGGAGTCCGGGAACATTTTGATAGCACCTCATATATACAGATGCTTCTGGTAGGGCATGTGGCTATTTTATACAAAAAATAGATAAACAATTCACGACACCATCATGTGGCTTCGTAACTTCAGCACTCTCACATATTTGCTGCAATAAGCACCACAGTATTTTAAATTTATTTATTTCCACTTATTTTAGCATCAGTGTATACGGTTCTTGAAATAATTAAGAAAATTTAAAATGCTCTTTTAGTTCACTTTCCAAGCTGGCAATAGGTTGGACACCACTGCTCTAAGCCAAATATCGACTACCTAACATCCTTTCTTTGTAACCACTATTCTCACAACCAAGTTGATGAAAAGATTGGTTTAGAGATGTGATTTAAGGGATTTTTCAATCCCTTAAATTGAGTGGAGTGGAGTAGCTGTTAACTATTGTTTCTGCTACTATTGATAGTCTTATTGTTACTAAGTATTGGATGACCACTAGGGGATATGAAAATTGTGCTGTAAGCAACAAGAGGTCTTGTAATAATTGCCACATGAATAGAAATGTCAACAAGGATTAAAAACTTAGGCTGTATTTGTTATATGCATCTTACCTTTCAAGTCTTAATTTGAGACTGTCTGTGTTTGTATTTGACTAAAGGGTAGGAAAAATTTATACTCTTAATTTCTTTCAATTTATTTTTATTTTTTCTCTTTCTTTCAGTTATATAAACAAAAAAAAAAAAAAAAAAAAATGCATGCCATAATTTACAAGTAGGGATCAAGATCTGTTGTTTATTTTATTTTATTTTATTTTTTTATGAAAACCCCAAACACGAGAAGTATTAGAACCTATAGTACTTAGTACAGTGCTTGGGTTGGAGGTTGAGAAGACGAAAGAAGATATTTGTTGATATTGGACTTGAACTTCTGTAGATTGTAATTTTCAGGAAATACGAATGAAGGAAGGTTGTTCCAGAAAACGGCAGTTGAATGAATAAACGAGGAAGATGACAAGTTGGTCCTGGGAGTTTGGAGTTGGACAGTAAATGGATGTTGGCTGGTGGCGGCACGTGTTTGGACTGTTTTGAAAGAGAGAGAGCAGGAATTATAGAAGCTAATTCAAAAGAACAGTGCCCCTCAAAGTATCTGTAGAAGAGGCATGCAGCAGAAACAGTACGTCTATGAAACAGCGAGTGCAGAGACTCTGTTAGAGAAGAATCATTAATTAACCTAACTGCCCTCTTCTGAATGGAGTCAAGAAGCCTGAGAGAGGTTGTGGGGGAACTACCCCAGTTGTGGGAACAATATTCCATGGAAGGGCGGATTTACGATTTATACAGATTGAGCAGTTCTTTGGAAGAAAAGTCACGCCGAAAGCGAAAGAGAAAACCAAGTTTTTTAGATGCAGAAGAAGCAATATTTGTAATGTGCTTGTGCCAAGAGAGATTAGAAGTCAGGGTAATCCCCAAAAGAGATATATCATTTTGCCTAGAAATTGGAGTGTCACCAAAGATAAGCATAGCAGCAGAAGAATCCTTTTTGCGAGATACAAGACAAGACTGAATTTTAGAAGGGTTGAAATCAACTAAGTTGTCTTTGCCCCACAGGAGAATTACCTGAATATCGGCATTTAAGGAATTGGTAGCAGATTTTTGAAAAGTTGAAGCTGATTGAACGGGACAAGGTTTCTCAGAATGGAAAGTGGAATGCAATGTGCTATCATCGGCAAAACTATGGATAGGATTTCCAGTCAATGGAAGAAGGTCATTGATATACAAGAGGAAAAGAGTGGGGGAAAGAACTGAACCTTGGGGAACACCGGCATTAGTGGAGAAGTTAGAAGACAGACAGACATCTACTATCACCCTCAGTGAGCGATCACAGAGAAAACTGGTTAACCAATTACTAAAAACAGTTGGCAAACCATAAGATGAAAGCTTGTTTAGAAGACTTTTATGCCAAACACGATCGAAAGCCTTTGAGATGTCAAGAGCAACTACTTGTGTTTCACCGAACCTTTCCATTGAATTAGTCCATAAATGGGTAACATAAGCCAGAATATCACCAGTGGATCGACACTGACGGAATCCATGATGGCGATCGTTGATCAGATGGAAGGTTTCTAGGTAGTTTAAGAGTTGGCAGTTAATTGATTTCTCCATTACTTAAGAAAGAGAACTAATTGCAATGGGACGATAATTGGATGGGAGGGATTTGTCACCCTTTTTAGGAACTGGCTAAATATGAGCAAATTTCCAAGCAGAAGGAAAAACACTTTTGGAATAAGAAAGTGAAAAAAGGTGGCAAAGAATAGGAGTAAGGTCAGGAGCACAGGTTTTGAGAACAAGTGGAGAAATACCACCGGGACCTGGAGCTTTCTTAGCATCAAGATTCGTCAAAATCCTTCTGACATCCTTTTGACGGAAGACCACAGGAGGCATTGAATGGAGTGTGTTGGGAATGGTGGGAGGCGTTTTACCAAAGATAAAGCTGACCTGCTAGCATCCCATTTTTCTTCTAACTCATATGTTAATGATCTTGGTTTAGACATCTTGGTTTGGACAGAGGTGGGAGCAGAGATGGGCAAAAGTTGCGGCCAATAGCTTTGGCAAGAGACCAGAATGTTCGGCTACCATTAGGGCAAGATGCAAGTTTTCTACTCTTAGCCTGTTCAAACTCTAGTTTGGACTGATCAATAACTGCTTTACAATTGTTGCGAGCTTTGTTGTAGGCAGAAAATGAAACTGAAGAATTAGAAACAAGACAATTATGATATGCAACATTCTTCTCTTGAACAGCCTTAGCACGTTTATTGGAAAACCAAGGTTTAGATAAAGGACGAGATTTTAAAGTGGAGTGTGGGATAAAGGATTCCATTCCTGCAAGAATAATTTCACTGACACGATCTGAGCTAACGTTGACATCAGAAGTTTGGCTTGCAGGACATCAGATGACCTGCAAGCCATCTTGCAGGTCATCCCATTTTGCATTCTTGTAATGACAAACAATGTGAGGTTGGGAATAGCCATGATATAAAGGCTCCATTGGAGAAGAGACAATCACCAAGTTGTGATCTGAAGTGCCTAAAGGACCTCTCACTTTGACCGTGTACTTAGAAGGGTCGTTTGTGAGAAAAGATCAAGCACGTTGGCTGTATGATTAGGATTGTCCGGTATTCTTATAGGTAAATGAACAATCTGTGTAAGGTCATTAGTAATTGCAAAAACCTCAGTATCTCGACCAGCTGGGTCGGTGTAACTAGAAAACGGAAGCCAGCTGGAGTTGTGAACATTAAAATCACCAAGGAAAATTACTTCACTATTAGGAAAGTTGGCCTGGAGAAAGTCAAGTTGCAAAGAGAGGAAGTCGAAAAGCTCCAAGTGATTAGTGGAGTTCGGATAACGGTAGAGACAACAAATGAATTTAACACAATGAGGTAGAGAGATTTTAAGCCAGAGAAAATCAAAGAGAGATTCCAAATTGCCAAGTTTCTGACAGGGAAAATCAGAACGGACATATGCACAAGTACCACCTTTAAGGGGAAAGGAATCATACAACGAATAATTTGGGCATCTGAGATGAGCAGATGAATCATTAGCATTAGTAGAGGCATTTGATGCAAGAAAGCAAGCTTATGCAGCATCAGCCAAAAAAAAAAAAAAAAAAAAAAAACCCACTTCCACTTCACCCCTCTGTTCGTTCCAAATACCTGTCCAGCTGAGCCTTAAACTTATTTAGGCTATCAACCTCCACCACAAGGGATGGAAGTCTGTTCCACCAACCAACCACCCGCTGGCTAAAGGCAAATTTCCGCACGTCTATCCTACATCTGTCTTTCCTCAATTTGAATTTATGCCCTCTCAGGTGATTTTTCTGAGCTAGAGGAAGAATCCCATCAGCATTGAGCATGCTTAAACCATTCAAGGCTTTATACACCTCTATCAGATCACCTCGCTGGTGCGTTTATCTGCAGATTCTTAATGCATGAAGAATCACTGCTGATAATCAAATCAAGAGTATTACTCCCTCTAGTTGCCTCCCGAACATGCTGATGTAGAAAACAATCATCCAATAAATCCACAAAAGCCCTGCTAGTGTGTGAGCCCCCAAATTCCAGTCAATATCTGGGAAATTAAAATCTCCCATTATAAGACTCTCTGATTTACTGGCCCACTATTTCCCTGTACAGTTCCTTATTATACTCATCAGAGTCATTAGGCCTATAGCACACTCCTACTCTCAATTTTGATCTCCCAATGTTTATGTCACACCAAACTGACTCAACACTGCACTGTCCAGCGATGTCGACTGGCTTCACTTCCTTGGTTTTTATGTGTTTCTTAACTAATAGCATAACCCCTCCCCCCTTCCTATCCTGTCTATCCTTTCTGTTGACGTTGTACTCCCCAAATTGCAGTTCTGCATCCCTTATATCTGTGTGACACCACGTCTCTGATATCCCAACAATATCTGCCTTCGATGTTTTGAGCAATACCTCAAATTCATCAAATTTATTTACTAAACTCCTAGCATTGGTGTACACGCAAGTATACCTGCACCTGTTTCTATTCTTAGCTACCCTAACACAACCCATGTGTTTTCTTGTACCACAATGGCTCCCAGCAGTCTCTGAAATACCATGCATCTTGTTTTTCAGGCTTCTGCTCATTCTAATAGAAGCAGTGCAAGAATCTCTTTCACCTCTGCCAGTGGCTACTGTCAATCTATTGGTCTTTGTCTCCCCCCAAGCTAGCAGTTTTCCGACCCACCTAACACTGCCTCAATAGCATCGGCAAATATTCTTGCACCCTTTCTATTTAAGTGTATCCCATCCTTGTAGAAGCAATCTCTCCTGTTAACAAGTACAGTCCAGGCTGAAAAAAATTCTACCCCTTGAGCCTTGCACAATCTTTCCATGGCCGAATTGATCGACAAGGCTCTCATCATATACTCCCTCCTATCGTGTCTGGGCAGAATTGCAGATACTTTCAAATTCAACCCTATTTCACGGCTTTTTTTCAACAGTGACCTGTACTTGTTAAGTAATTCTGCCGGTCTCCTACTCTTACTATTATTAGTGCCAACGTGTACAACTATATCACCTTTTGTGCCCTTAAAAGATGTAATCAGGACTGGAGCTTTCTTGGTGCCTAGATTGTTCAGAATTTGTGTAACATCGTTCTGAACAGAAACCCAAAGGAGGCAAGGAGTTTACTGGGTATGAAAGGGATACAAGAGTTAGAAGAAAAATAGGATATTATGAAAATTTATGATTCAAAGCTACACTATGCATTGAACACAATTTAGTTTTGCTTTTTCAACTCATCTATCGGCATCAATTTATGTAGAATTGCAAGGACAGCCTTTTGCCTCTCCAAATCCTCAATTTCAGTTTTAAGGCATTTTAGTTTTGCACTCCACATGTCCTTGATTTTAAAGTCCTCTAATGACATTTCAAATTTTGCTTAATGTGGGCTAAAAGTTAAAGAGCCACAGTTACATGCTCGAAGCCCTGCATGCGGCCCGCAGGTTGCCGACTCCTGCTTTATAGTGTTTCAAGTTCTAGAAATATGGGCATTTGTATATTGCCCGGCAAGGGGTTAAGATCTTGAGAGTAAGGCATGTTCAGCTCCAAAACCAAATTTGTGTTAATTGCCAAGGAGTGCAATCCTTGGCAATATATTCAGCTCTGGACAAAACAGAGCTGAATATTTTTTATGAAGAGAAGAAAAACTACCAAAAACCAATAAATAGCAGCAAACCCACTGTTCCCGGGGGGAATGTTCTATTGAAACACAGCTGAAATTTGCTATCATATTATTTAAATTCTGAAAACTGCATAAAAATTGCTGTCAGCTACCATCACACCCATATCAGTATCTACTTCTGCTCCAACCCTTCTAGCAAAACCAAATGCTAAAAATAATTTAAAAAAAAAAAAAAAAAAAAAATATATATATATATATATAAATTTCCCCTTCAAAAATGGATGCTGAGGGTGAAGGAAGCACCAGAATTATTAATTCAGACCCTTAACCCTGTGGAAATCCAAAAGCAGATGGAAATCCAACAAATCTAAATAATGGCAAAATATTTATTATTGAAACCATCTTCATGTCATGGATTTCATCAAAATTGCAAAGATTAAGACTTTCTTCAGCAGCAAAATTATATCATTTCAGGGCCAAGGTGCTATGAGATTTTGAGGCCCTTACTACTGCCATATCTTAAAAAATAAAAATAAATAAATTTTCTGTTTATACTCCAGGACGATCACATGATCAGATGAGTTCACAAGACAGAGAATACAAGAGACAGCACTGTATTTTGTAGTCCTGGGCTAGAACCCCAGTCAAGGCACGTGTACTTATGCACCCTCGTGCCTGACCATTCGGAATCTACAAGCCCCTTTGAAATCCCAAATTATAAGGGCCTCTACAATCAGTATATGACTGATTTCCTAGCTCTGCATGTCATTGATTTGCATCTTCATTCTGGTTCCCAATTTTCTCTACAATTCTCCACAGATATGAGGAAAAATTCACATACAATAGGATATGAAAAATTTGTATTCTGGAGATATTACTGTTGATTGGAAAATTATCTGGTTTAGCAAGCTGGTGCCTGACTGGATGTGGCATTGTGTTCTCTGCCTGTTGTTGATTCCTGGAATGAATGGTATATGGCTGTATGATTGGTAGACCTGTTACTTGTGATGTGAATAATATGAAATTTACAAATTTTTTAAATGTATTAGATATCGTGGTATTTTTAATAGTTTCCTCTATCGAGTCTTTGGGATATCTTGTTTCTTTGAAGTTTAATTCTTGAAATAGCAAATTCGTATCACACATTTTAGGATGTAACCTGTGATTACTAACACTCATTGAAAAAGCACAAGATAATTTGAAATTCAAAATTTCACCATGCCTGTGTGGATTTTCTAGACAGGTTTTTAGATGGTTTATAAATGGCAATTATTTGTGTTTTATGGATGTTGTTGAGGTCCTTTAATAAGCTACTGAGGATGTCTAGTCCATGGTGCCATACTATTAATTTTTTTTTCTTATGAAAACTCTGAAGGTCTAAGAATCTATAGCATTTAGTACTGAGCATGGGGTGAGAAATGTAATTGATATACATAAGCCAGATGATTGGAGATAGCATGTCAAAACTTGAACCCACAATATACCATCCACACAGCATAGCAGGGAATGTAACAAAAAAAGCAACTTTTTTTTTCTAATCATCAATGGTCCAATGAAGTTTGGATGCAAACTTTAGATGGCATTGGGTGGTCATAAGCACAAGATTGGATGGCCTCCATTCACTATGACCATAAGTGAGGTGCAATCCTGCCATTGGCCTGGTGACTGCTGCTCTGGCCACTATCCATCCACTCTTGGAATGCCTTAACTACAGCACCCTGCAAAAAAAAAGCCCACAAGATTTGCAGTTCCCATACTTCCACAATCATCCCCCCCCCCTTTTTTTTTTAAGTCTATGAGATCATGTCCCTTGCCCATGTGAAACAAATACTTCATACAGACTACATGCCACAAACCTGCAGTTATCAGGTTTGTGGCAGTATCACATTTACTAGTTCTCATCATGATGTGTGCCACAGTTAAAAAAAAAAAAAAAAGGAACTGGATGCAAAAAAATTTTTTTTACATCATATAGTTGAATTAAGAAAAGCCTTTTGTTACTGATCCACACAAAAGACCGTTTTACAAATTGGAGCAGCGTGGCATTAGAGCCAATTTACTGCAATGTTAGAGGAGATAGTGATTATCAATGAGCAGTATTTTATTGTAATATAAAATTACAACAAAATTGTTTAAGCTAAATAAGTAAAAGTAGGCATTGCTGTTATACTAATGTTATTGGTACAGTTTTCCCAAGGTTCAATGCTGGACCCATTGTTGTTTTCAACATTTATTAATAATAATGTATAAATGAAATGCATATGAGACTTCATGTCTAAGTTGGAAGATGATAAAAGGTTGGCAGAGTGGTAATTAGAGTATGTTACAAAAATAAGATCTGGAAGGGCTGAGAAATGGCAATTCAAATTAACATTGACAAATCCAAGGTATTGCATATGGGTATCATTAATTCCAGATTAATGTGCTAACTGTTTGGTACTACACTCAGGATAGCATAAAATGAAAAAGACATGGGAGTAATTGTGCAGTCAGATATAAAGTTCACTGAGCAATACAAGACAGGCTTCTAGGATAGCTCATGAGGTTATACCAATGATATACAAGAATTCTGCCAGCATGGATAAATTAACAGTAATAACAATTGCCACATAGTGGAAGGAAGCCCCATGCTTTTGCTGCACTGGCAAAAAAAAAAAAAAGAAGAAAAAAAGTAGATAGCAAAATACAAATTACATGCTTCCCTCCTCACACAGATAACTATCCAGTTGCCTCTTTGATTTGATATATTTAACTTTATAAAGATTAATTTGCTTTGAGTTATAAATTTTCTGCAGAGTCCATTTTCACCACTAATATCGAAATCTGTTTTCTATAATGTACAGTGGCGGACAAAAAAACTGCATCACTTGTGAATTTTGCAAATAATGTGATTTGTGCTGCACTGTGGGTTGCAGAAAGGTTCGAAATGCATTTGTTAGATGGGATATACATCTCTGTGAATGAAATCCAATAAAAAGACTCCACCTGATATACCCAATTGCCATAAATATCTTCTCAAAGGGTAAAATTCTTATTTTGCATCGATATTTACAAATGAAAAGCCTTTTGTGGCAATGGGAAATTGTGGGAGCGAAGTTAAAAAATATGTAATTAATGATATTGAAATTTCGCAAGATTATTTAATGAAAAAACTTTCGAGCCTACAGACCAGTAAGGCTCCTGGAGTTGATGGAATATACCCTATAATCTTAAGAGAGGCGGCAAGCGAGTGCATTGAACCATTGAGGCTAATTATGCGAGCATCACTAGAATTTGGGGAGATTCCCTTGGATTGGAAAAGTGCAAATGTATCTCCCATACATAAGGGTGGCTCTAAAAGTGAAGTTGGAAATTATCGACCTGTCAGTCTGACTTCAGTAATAGGGAAAATCATGGTGGCAATGATCAAGGGTGGAATTCAGGATCATTTGGATCGAATTGCAATTCTCAAGGATACTCAGCATGGTTTTGTAAAGGGAAAATCACGTTTAACAAATCTGGTTCGCTATTTCGAAAGGGTCACTCACGAGCTGGATTTAGGGAATAATTTCGACATTGTTTATTTAGATTTCAGCAAAGCTTTTGACTCAGTCCCACATGAGCGGTTGCTTTATAAGCTGGAACAGGTTGGAATCACTGGGAAAATCCTTAGCTGGATAGAAGGATGGCTTCAGGGCAGGAGGCAGAGGGTTGTGATAAATGGCTATTCCTCAAGGATCAGTATTAGGACCACTGTTGTTTTTAATTTTCATAAACGACATTGATGAAGGGATAGAGGGCGTGATGTCTAAATTTGCAGATGACGTTAAAATTGGTAGAGTAGTTAATGATCACTGTCAAGCTGTTGAGACCGCACCTAAAGAAAGACATCGAGCTTCTTGAAAGGGTGCAAAGAAGGGTAACTCGCCTGGTGAGATCGGCAAAAGGGCGTCCTCATGAAGAAAGACATCGAATATGTGGGTTGCAGAGTTTGGAAACTAGACACCTTAGAGGAGATTTGATTGAGGTGTTTAAGGCTCTGAGAGGCATCAGTAAAATGAATGAGGACAAAATTTTCAAGATTATAAATGATGCTAGAACTAGGGGACATAAATTCAAGTTACGGGGGGAAATGTTTAGATTGGACTGCAGGAAGTTTTATTTTAGCCAGCGAGTTATAAATTACTGGAATAAGTTGCCTTCATGGGTGGTAGAGGCCGACAGTTTGGGGAAATTCAAAGGTCATCTGGATTGTACTTTCGGGTAAGGGAAGCGCATAGGATGATAGGTTTAATTTCCTTTTTATTTATATTTTATTTTATTTATATATATATATATATATATTTTATTTATTAATTATTATTATTTAGTTATTTATTTTATTTATTTATTTATTTTTTGTTTTTATCATTGTTTTGTTCGGGTTTTTTTTTTTTTTTGGCTGGTGCAGCATAAGCCATAGGCTTTCTTGCACCATGCGGCCGTTACTAATACTAATACTAAAATACGTAATTAATGGAAATATGAGAAATCATGCAAATGCACACGGAAATTTTATTGCATTTCCGTGTGCAAACTGAAATGACAAGTTAACGTAATAGTATTATGTACTGGAAATCAGCAAAATAAGTCCTGAATATTTTGTTGTTCCTCCTCGAGCTGCAATTACAGCCTTGCAACGATCCGGCATAGAGTTAATCAGCAACCCCAGGGGCTCACATCTGGTGAGTATGGGTTTGGCACACCCAGGGTCCTCAGCTGGATATCATCATTCTTCTCTTTCTTGGCGATTCCCTTCTACTTCTGACTGCCTCTCTCTCTCAGGGTAACTTGGAAATTTTTTTTGGCTGGTGCAGCATAAGCCTCAGGCTTCCTTGCACTATATGGCTAGTAATAATAATAACTTCTGGATATATGGTTACCCAATTTTGTGGTACCACACCCTTACAATGCTCTCTTGCAGCTGAATCTTACTTGCTGGCTTCTGAGCAATTTTAGACGACATTGTGTACCAGCAATTTTCAATAGGGTTCAAATCTGACTGTTGCCGGGCCAGTCCAACACTGTAATGCCAGCATTTCTGAGGTATGACTGCACCTTAAGGGAGAAAAACAAGGGAAAACATTGGTGTATGTTTTAAGCCTTGTGAAACAAAAAGACAAGCTCATCATTAAATCTAAATAGCATAAAACTTACAAATTTTGCTATGTGGCAAGGTGCTGAGTCCTGTTGAAAAATGCAGTTTTGGATGTCTGTGTAATCCCTAATGATGGGTCTCAAGCACTCCTCCAAGATAGCAGTGTAGGTTTTTGCATTCACCATTCTGTTAATAAACTTAATTCACCCCACCCTTTGCTTGTTATGTATCCTCAGACCATCTCACCTGTACAGTCAGTGGTATGCCTCTGATTTTTGTCTTCTGACATATCGCTTCCCATTTGAGCCATGCAGGTTGAATTTCGATTTGTCAGAAAGGATGGTGTCCCATTGCTCTTTTGTCCATGAAACATGCGGTTTAGCCTAAGCAAGTCACTTCTTCCTCATTTGTTGGGTCAACGTCTTCTTGGGCCGATAGGCATGCAAACCAAATTCCGAAAGCAGTCTTTAGATAGTTCATGTACTTGTTCCAACACCAGAGGCCATCTCAATATTCCAGTTTCAGATCAGGAGCACTAGCATGGCGATTATGAAGGCACAGCCATTTCAAATATCGATCTTGGGAAGGTATAGTCACTCTCTTATGGCCTGATCCAGGTCTTCTCTTCAGATCACCAGTTTTGCTCTTTAATTTCAGCTCCCAGGATAACGTTGACTGGTGGCAGCCTATTTTATGAGCGATAGCATGAGTAGAAAGCTCTTCCTGGGACAGAGCAACAGCTACACTTTTTTTTTCTTGGTGTCAAGTGAACATATGGAGCCATGCTTACATTTATGCAAAACAGGATGCTAATGAGCGTGTATACCCTTCCAATGCTGTATTTATAGAAACAGCTGATGCAATACCTTACAATTACTGTCTGATGCAACAGAAGCGTTATCTAATGCAATACCTTTGCTTTGCGACAAACAAAATGACTGTAATCAAACAATATCTTATACATTTCACTACAAATGTTACTCTTTTCAAGGTGATGCAGTTTTTTTGTCTGCAAAACTCTGTTCTCTTTTAATATTGGTCCACTTATTGGCAAATTTCTTGCACGAGCACCATCAAACCACAAACAAGTAAAATCATTGATCTCCTTAAAGGTTTGATGAGAGTCCCTCTCAAGATTTGTTGCTATTTTTTCTTTATCACCTCCTTATTTTTTAAAAAATTGACCTGGATGAGTCTTAGAGCAGTGGTATTTTTCGGCCAGCTTTCTCCAAGGTAATTCTCTTTCAGTATCTTCTATCACTCTGATTTTTGTGTGTAACTCTAATGTGTTCACTTTCTTGTTAGCTAGCCAGTGGCTTAGCCAAAACTGACATGAGTCAGTGAAGCACAAGTGTAAATTGCAGCTTGATACTATATCATTACTATTTATTATTATTATTTATTTATTTATTTTTTTTTTTTTGCTAACCTGGGGCTTAGCCAAAAGAAGTATTCAAAGAATTAATCTTGGAAGCTACTAGACTTTTCATACCAACTAAGAAATATTATTCAAGGTTTAGGCCTAAATGGATGTCACATGAACTAATAAGACATGTGGCAGAGAAGAAAAATGCATGGGATACATATAAATTAATGGATGACATGGAAGCCTAAGTTAGATATAAGCTGGTCTGTAACCAAGTCACAAAGGAGATTAGGCAGGCAAAGGCAGATTACGAGAAATCTTTGACAAAGAAAAACAGCAAAGAGTTCTTTATTTATGTAAATTCTAGAAGGAAGGGGATGAACCAGATTGGCCCACTTGATTGATTGAGTTTTCCTACTTCTAGCCACTTCTGCATAAGACTGTCTTCTGTCAGGATACTCCAATTCAACATCCTGCTTGAAGACTAGTTTAACTGCAGCAGTCTGAACAGACATTAAAACGTTTTGTACCAGTTCAGCACACTTTTCAATTTCCTCATTAACAGCTTTCAACTTCTCATTCTCAATCAATAAGGCAGTGGCCAGTCTCCAGATTTGTCCATTTATCCATAATAATGTCCCCAGCTTTTTTGGTAACCTTGATTGCATCCCACAAAAGGAAGCTCAATGTCTTTGCACATCTTCGAATTGTACAGCTTGACAAAGTTGTCTGAGCATTGCAGACAGACTTCTAGGACAGCTCATGGGATTCTGTCGATATGATTATCTCATTGTGTTAGGCCACATCTTGAATACAAGTCTGGAAGTCTCATTTTAAGAATATGTGGATCTGTTGGAATGGGTGCAAAGAAGAGCAACCAGATTAGTCAACATAAAAGGATATTCTTACCATAAAAATTCAATTCTGCAAATTGTAGCACCTGGTAAACTGGGCACCTGTGAGGAGATCTGATTAAAATGTTTAAGGCTTTAAGTAGATTGAGTAAATTAAATGCTGATGGCATTTTTACACTTTGTCATCGGATGAGAAATGTTTTGCAGGACAGATATGTGAAAATTTGCTTTAAGAAAAAAGAGCAATCGATTGTTGGAAGAAACTACCATCTGGTATTGTGTAGTTTGAATAAACAGATGGGTAGGATTTTTTTTTTTTTTTTTTTTTTTGGCCAAAAAATTCAGATAATATTAATGTGGCTAAAAACCCAGAAATGAAAAATTATCATACCCTACTTCTGGGTTCTTGCTCAATTTGCTCCTCAGTTCAAATTTTTTCTGACAGATTCAGTAGCAATAATAATAATTACCTTATTATACAATAAGACTAAGATAACAAAAAATATATGCATATTACATCAAACGTCAAATGCTTAATTATTGCTTGTAGACTACTTGTAATCAATGGTGTAACTCAGCTTTGTAATTCATCCAGGGTTGAGTTACAAAGCTGAAGTGGAGCACATGTATATTAAGTTCTCTTATAATTCTTCTTCTGATTGTATGTTTTGGTCCATTTTTTAATGCTGTGGTGAGACCTGCTGAGTGAGATTACATATAAAAAATAGGTTTTTATTTTTATTAGCATGTTATCAAATTTTTTTCCAGTTTAGCCTCCCATTAATATTGCAATTGTAGTGACTTTTTTTTTTAATGGCAATATCAATAAAAGCAAAATTTAGGTACCATAATGATAGTGATAGATATTTTTGAATATAAAAATATATATATATTCAAAAAAGTTGTGTCAAGCCAGACATTTTACCAAAAACATAATTTGAAATATTTTTACCAGCACCACTGGGCATCAGCTTACTTTCATCACTGATCAGATGACTATAAAACTGTTCTATAAATTAGAATGGCCTATGATTTGGATGTAGAGGCAAACTTTTTCCTGCCAGCCCAGAAGAGCTTCAAGTAGGTCTGGCATTCCTATTGAAGACAGGTTGTCATAATTGGAGCATAGTGTTTTGGGAATTTCCTTCCCACCCAATGCGTGTGTGGCCTATTTCAGAACACAACTACTTTGCTATAAAAAAATTCTTCTGAAGCTTGTATATGGTTTGGCAGTGGATGGGGAGGTGGAACCCCATGTCACTAACCTTGCAGTTAGCAACATGGCTTTCCATAGCACTGCAAAAAAACATCAGGTCTTCCTAAACCAACATGGCTTAGGAAGGGGAAATCTCTTCAAACTACCATGAATCAAAATGAGCAGTCTTCAAATACATAATGAGATGAGACCCCCCCCCCTCCTCCCACACAGACCACAAAAGGAACAATGCCTCCATTGGTAGGCAGAATATTTCTCCAGTTTAGATCCAAATCCCAAACATCCAATCAAGCCAGTGGAAATTATAATGAACTATTTACCGTGTTTCATAATGACACCTTTTTGTTATAGGCCATGTTAAGTAGTTATTAATTTGGAAGAAAAGTTCCAGAATTCTCTTATACATTTTCACTGAAATATGGATTAATGGCATTTCTGGAGTCAGATTTCTAAAAGTTGGTGGTATGCAAGTGTTGCACAAAACTGATTCAGCACCTCTCAGTTTCTTCCTCATCCCTGGAGCAGGGAATGCTTAAGAATAGTGAAAAGGGATAATAAAGATAACTCAGCTGCTTACTAATTTCTGTTGTCAATTCTGCTATTATAGGAATTTATCTCAAATTTCAAAATTGCTGTAGAGGGAAAATTGAACAGAATTTTAAATGAGTACCATATTTGTTCAAGCACAAATATGATTCACTCTGCAACAAACATAACCATAGTTACGACTGTTTGCTACTGACCCACAAAAGTGGAAACAGGCTATGCCAATACTTCAAGCAATGCTTTCCATAGCTAGCTAGCTACCACTAACCTCCCCTCTCTTTTAACATAATTCTCACCCGTAGGATGCTGAGACCAACTCATAAATGTTCCTCCAACCCCGCCATCCAAAAACTACACACATTTTAATGGATTATTATAAGAAAAATCTGTTAATAATTTAAGAAATATAAATTATAATGGATATTCATAGGTAAGTAACAATAAGGTTGTGATTACTTTAGTTAAGTAACAAAAAAACACTAAAAATTATTTGGTTTATTACTGCTATTTTAGTTTTGTAAAATTCAGTTTTAATCATTAGCTTTAATTATTAATGGGACAGTTGTGGCTGATTGTTTGCAATAAACCATGTGGTGTCCAGGCTAAAATTACTTAATTTGATCATTAGGTCCCCATGTTCAGCCTCTTTCGTGTTTTTCACAGTAAATTATTAATATGGCTGAATCCAGCTTCTAGATAAGAACTGGGGAAATTTAACAAAGTGGTTCTGCCATAGTTTGTAATTTAGGATATTTATTTTGCATAGCTTTATTATTCCAACATGGAGCGAGCACACCCTTTAGTCTGGAATACAGATTTGGCCTCCAAATCTTTCCATCATTTCAATTAACTCTTCTTCTTGTAAAATAAATTCAAATTGACACACGTCACGTTCAAATGGTTGTAGAATCAATTCTGATAGAATATCATGAAGATCTTGAAATTTAATGCTAGTTTTCTTTCAGTTTCTTCAAGTGAAATGTATACAACAGCAAATCATTATCTGAAATTGTATCTTTGTTCATAATTGACAGGTATGTACTTGCAGAACATTGTGGAGTTTTTCACTTACGTTTTTTTTTTTTTTTTTGCAACCAAATTCTGCCTGTGTAGAACAAAATGTATACTTCTAACATCAGGCATATTTTACTTCAAAGATGCTAAAAACCCTCTATATTTGCCCGCTATTGCCTGTGCTCCATCAGAAGCAGCTGCTCCAGTATTAGTAAGAATTTTGCTCTCCTGTAAGTAGTTTTCAAAGCACAAAAAAAAATAGCTTCTGTTGTATACATCTTTAATTGTTCAGCAAGGAGAAATTCTTCTGTTATTGCCTTTTTTTTCTTCTTGAGCTGTAATAATTTACATAATCCATAAGGATGTTTAAAGTTCTAAATGTTCTCTCATCCAATTGTACAGCAAATTTAATTTCCTGAAAATCATACCATAGTTTTGTGGATCGTCATCAGCCATTTTCAGTCCATTGCAGAATGACAGCCTCTCCAGCAACTTTCCAGTTCCTTCTGTTTTGAGCACTGGCCATCCGTTTACTACCCACAAACTCATGAATTTCATCTATCCATCTCCGCCTTTGTCTTCCAGGTTTTCTTCTAGCTCCTCTTGGGTACCATTCTGTTATTTTCTTAGTCCATCTGTCATCATGTCTCCGAGCTATATGTCCTGCCCAAGACCATTTTAGTTGTTTAGTTTTGATAAGAATGTCCTTTACTTGAGTTTGCTGCCTAATCCATGTGTTTCTCTTCTTATCTAACAGTCTGATTCCCAATATAATTTGTTACATTCTTCGCTGTGTAGTTCTCAGCTTCTCTTCCATTCTTTCGGTGAGTGCCCAAGTTTCACTTCCATAAGTCATGGTGGGAGTATACATTGGTTCATTATTTTACGTTTCAGACAAACTGGGATATTGCTCTTCAGTATGTGACTATATTTCCTGAATGCTATCCATCCAAAATTTATTCTTCTCTTGACTTCCAGCCATTTATCATTATTACAGCTAATAACTTGTCCCAGATAAGTATATGACTCCACCTTTTCAATTACTGCTCCTTCAATCATTATTTCCCTTTCTGTGGCATACTTGTTTATCATTACTTTTGTTTTAGCCATATTCATCTTTAGTCCAAAATCCTTACTAACTGTGCATAACTGATTAAGATTTTCCTCTAATTCTTTGGGATCGTGGCTTATGACCACAATGTCATCTGCAAATCGCAAATGGTTTAGGTACTATTCGTTCACATTGACTCCTTTCTGTGACCAGTCTAATCTTCTGAAAGCTTCCTCAAGGGCATAGCTTCGGAGATGTGTCTCCTTGTCGAACTCCTTTCTCAATTTTAAATTTCCTACTGTCTTTCTCTAGTCTAATAAAGGAGGTAGCACTCTCATATATTTTCTTCAAAATAATATATGGGGTATCTATGCCTTGTCTTTCCAGTGCCCGAAACATTGCCTTATGCTGTATAGAGTCAAATGCCTTTTCATAATCCACAAATGCCAGACATAATGGTGTTTTATATTCATTTGCTTTCTCCATTAGCTGTGATGCTCACATCTAGTGAGTATGGGCTTGGCAAACTCAGGGTCCTGAGCTGGATATCATCTCATTCTTCTCTTTCTTGGTGATTCCTTCCTTCCTTCCTTCCTTCCTTTCTCTCTCTCTCTCTCTCTCTCTTTCTCAGGGTAACTCGGGAACTTTTTTTTTTTGGCTGGTGCAGCGTAAGCCTCAGGCTTCCTTGCACAATAGGGCTAATAATAATAATATTACATGACGGTGATCCACAGTTGAGAATCCTGTCCTAAAGCCAGCTTGCTCTTTTAGTTGATTCTCATCAAGTATTCTTTCTAATCTGTTAGTAATGACCCTTGTGAACAACTTGCAGATGTGGGATAACAAGCTAGTTGGTCTGTAATTTCCAATTTCTGATTTATCTCCTTTCTTATGCAGCAAAACTATGATTGCATTATTCCACTGTTTAGGCATCATACCTTTTCTAATTCACTTTGTGAAGAGCCTTGTCAGTTTTTGTGTTATGTCTCTTCCTCCCAATTTTAACAACTCTACAGTAACTTCATCTTCCCCCGGGGCTTTCTGATTCTTCATTTTCTTTAATGCATGTTCTACCTCATCAGGAAGAATATCGGGTATGTCGTATGTGTTGCTACTTTGCAATCCATCTTCCCCACTACTGGCATCATTCCCCTGCTCCTTGTATAATTCTCTATAGTAGTCTTCTGCTATTTTAATTATGCCTTCTCTGTTTATAAGCACACCATTGCTATTCTTCAGTTTCAGTATCATTTGTCTTTCTATATTACTGCTCATTTAAATCCTTTGTTTTCCCTTAATGCTTGTTCTACTTTTCTTGTGTTAAATCTTCTTTCGTCCTCTCTGAGTCTCTTTCTAATGGCTTTGCATAACTCAGTATACTGTTTATGGATATATTTAGCCATTTTATCAATATGACATTGAAGTGTATTGTTACTCATTGAATTGTTACTCAGCAGATTGTTTTTTGATCCATTTTCATGACAGAGATTATAATTTCTCATATAACAACAGTCTTAATTGTTCCCCAACTGTGGTGTGCAGATAACCTGCTTTTGCAATAAGAGTGATATTATAAAAAGCTTCCTTCCTATCCTCCTTCAGCATTTCTAGAATTGAAGGTTTTAAAATCGATTTTAAACCCGTAGAATGTTTTATAAATTTATCTTTAAGTCGTTTGAAATATTCAAAATCTTTGTCTTTTGCACCAGGTGCACCCTTTCCAGGATGGTCTTTCATCTTTGATGATTTCATACCATTGTTCCAAAAGATTTTCTCACATAAGAGAGAGAGTGAATTGTTGCCAGGAAAAGAAAAATTCCAATGTTAAATACTCTTGCAAATATGGACAGCACTTCTCTTTTGGGAGTGAGGTGTTATGAAGATCTTCCTAAAAACAAATCTTCTTAAAAAATTAAATTACCAAAATATTTTAAATAACTTATATTTAAATATATAATCTGTGGATGCATGAACTGTGTGTGTGTGTGTGTGTGTGTGTGTGTGTGTGTGTGTGTGTGTGTGTGTGTGTGTGTGTGTGTGTGTGTGTGTGTGGTATGGGTGTTTATTGGCGCATTAGCTGCTATGGCTATAGTGCGCCTATTCGTAGGAATATTAAAAAAAATAATCCAGTTTAAATTAGTTTCAGTTCTGTAGCCTATTTATAAAAGATGATACACTCCAATTTGTTTTAAAAAGCAGAAAAGTTTGTTAACATTTGCGTCCTCTCCAATGATATGATGTAATGTCAATCTTTCTGAACGATTAGCCAGATTTTGAAGTATTGCAGCTCGATGTTGTTGATACTGCGGACAGTCAATCAGAATGTGTTTGACTGTTAGATGTTCTAAGCAGTATGGACACTGAGGAGGATCATCGCCCATTAGTAGATGGAGGTGAGTCAGATGGGTGTGTCCTATTCTCATTCGTGTGAGTACCACTTCTTCCCGCCGCACTGTCTGATTGCTGGAATGCCAGAACTTTGGGTTTTGTTTCAGCTGGAAAAGCTTGTTATTCGTTTGGTTATGCCATAATTCTGTCCACTGTGCATGGCATGCTGCTTGAATTAAGATATTATAATCGGGCGCTGGAATAGGGACAGAAGTTAGGTCTGAACTTGGACTTTTGGCGGATGTATCAGCCACTTCATTCCCTTTTATGCCTGAATGTGCTGGAATCCAGCAAAACTTCACTAGTTGTTGACGATCATAAATCTGCAATAACAAACTCCTGATTTTCATTACAATATGGTGATTCTTTTGAGATGTATTCTGCATTGCTTTGATTGAGCTGAGAGAGTCAGTATAAACTATATATTTTGCAGATGGATGTAAATTCAAATTTTCTAGAGCTAACTGTATTGCATACAGTTCTGCTGAAAAGTTGCTATACTCAGGTGGAAGAGAAGCTGATATGATAGCAGAGGGAAACACTGCTGCTGCTCCAACAGTTGACAGAGATTTGGAACCATCCGTATATATCGGTAAGAAGTCGGCATAAGTTTGAATATGGCTAGCATGGAGTTGTTGCACAGTCACTGCCGGCAGGCAATTCTTTCCCCATTGAAGAAAATAGGTATCAGAGGTCAGTTGAGGAAAGGTGGTCCATGGTGGATGAGAGTAATTCTTTATCTATTGCATATTGTGGAGAGGAACATTCCAGTTCTGCGATATTTCAAGGAGCCGTAGGCCAGCCGGTTGGATTTTACTTTGTTTATTTCTATAGAGATTAACTAGTGGTTGATTAAAAAGGTATGGCTGAATAGGATGCAAAGGGCAAGTCTGTATTTTGGCTGCATATTTAAGTAGTAACATTTTTCTACGAAGATGCAAAGGGGGCTCATTAGCTTCAATGTATAGACTCTAAGTTGG
This sequence comes from Mastigoproctus giganteus, assembly GCF_048544385.1. Classification (NCBI taxonomy): domain Eukaryota; kingdom Metazoa; phylum Arthropoda; class Arachnida; order Uropygi; family Thelyphonidae; genus Mastigoproctus; species Mastigoproctus giganteus. The sequence continues at coordinate 243,704,152 of NC_143578.1, forward strand.
AGATGTCCTGTATGCACCAGTTGCAATCCGCAATGCATTATGTTGAATAGGATCCAGCCAGCGTAGCACACTCCTTCGGGCAGAATCATAAACTGGAGCACCATAGTCTAAACGGGATCTAATCAGTGCTCTATATAAGAGCAGCAATGTTGTACGATCTGCTCCCCAAGAGAGGGCAGATAAAGCTCTTAGCATGTTGATCTTTTTGAGACAGGCAGTACGTATTAATTTAACATGATCTAAGAAGTTGAGCTTACTGTCCAGGATTAGTCCCAAGAATGTCATATTGCTGGCAATCGGAATGGTGGAATTTGAAATCCGAAGTTCAGGATCTGCATGCAATTTGCGTTGACAGCAAAAGTGGATCGCAACTGTTTTCTCTGGGGAAAGACGATATCCATTGAGCTCAGCCCACTTTTGAACTTTATTGAGGGACATCTGCAATTGCCTTTCGACAGATCTCATGTTCTGAGAATGGCAAGAAATAGCGAGATCGTCAGCGTAAAGGTAAGCCTCTACAGTATTTGGGAGTACTTTTGTAATGGAATCAATTTTAAGGGCAAACAAGGTTGCACTCAAAACTGATCCTTGTGGTACTCCTTCTTCTTGCGAGAATGTAGCAGAAAGGGAATTTTGATATCTCACCTGGAAAGATCGGCTCTTGAGGAAGTTCCTAATAAATATGGGTAGGTTGCCTCGTAGACCAAGATTATATAGGTCACTGAGAATGCCATACCGCCAGGTAGTATCAAATGCCTTCTCTATATCAATGGAGACCATGACAAGGTGTTCGTTTTTCACAAAGGCATTGCGAATTTCAGATTCCGCCTTGATCATCAGATCTAGGGATGACCTGTTTTTACGAAAGCCATGTTGACAATTACTCAGTAGATGTTGAGTTTCAATGATCCAAGTGAGTCGACTATGGATCATTTTTTCAAGAATTTTACCAAGGCAACTTGACAGAGATATTGGTCTGTAACTATTAGAACTGGCGGGATCTTTTCCAGGTTTCAAAAACGCCAAAACTGTAGCGTGGTGCCAAGAGGTTGGATAAATATTTTCCAGGAAGATCCGGTTAAAAAAGATTAGAATCATTTGTAAGTTTTTCTCATCGAGATGCTGCAGCATGACATAATATATGCCATCTGGCCCAGAGGCACTGTTTCGCGTTGTTCTGATGGCCTGTAAAAGTTCACAATATTGCAGAGGCTGATTATATGGAAGTGACAGTGAGGTTCGAAAGTTGATAGGTCTCTGTTCTTTGGCAGTCTTAATTTTCTGGAATTTTGGAGTGTAGTTTGATGCAGCCGATATTTCAGCAAACGTTTTGCCCAAGGCATTGGCTATATCTATAGGAGCAGAGAGTTCTTGCCCATTGCAGGAGAGAATTGGGGAAGGAACAGTTGGAAACTTCCCAGAAAGCTGCCTAATTTTTTTCCATATTAGTCTGGAGTCAGTGTTCCTATTGATAGTTGATGCGAACCTAGTCCAAGAATCTTTCTTGGCCTGCTTTCTTTTGAATGTAACGCGCTTTTGCCCTTAGTTTCTTGTAGCTAATTAGATTAGCTGTGGTTGGAGATCGACGGAATAAATTAAATGCTTTATTTTTTTCCTTCTTTGCCCTTGTGCACTCTTCGTTCCACCAGTAGTTGAAATGCCGTCGGGACGGGGGATTTGATAACGGAGTTGAGTACTTAGTTGCAACTAAAAGGCGGGATGTAATATAATCAGTAACTTCATCAATGGGCTGTAGTTGAATAGTTTTTTTGTCAAGAGTGATTGCTGATTGAAATTTCGCCCAATTGGCTTTAGAGAATTTCCATTTCCTGCAGGGATGTTGTAATTGTGGTTGGGTAGTCAACAGATTACAAACAATTGGAAAGTGATCACTACCCATGGGATCATCCAGGGTGGACCATTGCATAGCTGAAAACAGTATTGGGGAGCAAATCGATAGGTCAATGGCAGAAGTCTGTCCATTGGGTAACTGTATATGGGTGTGCGAGCCACTGTTAAGAAGAGTGAGGTTTTCTTTTTCCAGTAAAGTTTCAATCAGTCGGCCGCGTCTGTCTAATTTAGATGAACCCCATAAAGGGTGGTGGCCGTTGAAGTCCCCTAGCAGGCAGATAGGGGAGGGTAGCTGTAATAAAAGTTCTTTAAGATCATTATAAGAGTAAGCATGGTTTGGTGGGAGATAAAGTGAGACTAGAGTTAATGCAGTTTGAGTAATTAGACGCACAGCGACAGCTTCGATTTGGGTTTGAAGAGTAATTTGCTTAGCTGGAATCCTTGTACTAATTAAAATTGCTACACCACCTCTAGCAGAATCGGATGTGTTCCGATCGCGTCTATAGATCGAGTAGTTTTTGATGGAAATGGAAATTTGAGGAGTTAAATAGGTTTCTTGCAGGCAGAAACCAACTGGAGAGTAGCGATTAATTAAATAACGGATGTCATCAATGTTTCCACGAAAGCCTCTGCAATTCCATTGCAAGATATTATACATTATTTGAATTTAGAGGAAGAAGCTGTACCTGACGTGGCTGTCTTATGGCGTTCTGGCTTTGGTTTTTCTCTTTTCGGAAAGGAAGGGCGACCAGTGTCCATCTCTTCTTCAGCAAATATTTCCAGAATTGGATCTTCCTGTTTGGATGGATACTCTGCCTCCATCGATTTGTCTTGGATAATCTTTTTCGAAGACGAACTATTATTATTTGTAGTGGCATTCACTGGCGGAGATTGAGATTTTGCTGGTATTGTGAGAGGCGTATTATTTGCTTGGTCTGAGTGCTTAACGGCACTGGACTGTTGCTGAGAGAGAACAGCCCGAGCCCAGTCAGAGATGGAAGTGTTTGAAGGTACGGTAACATCGGTTTGTGTGGCAATGGTTTGATATTTTTTTGTAATATTGGCATAGGTACGGTTAGGTATACTCGGTGCAATTAATTTTCTAGCCTCCTGATAACTAACTCTGTTTTCAACTTTATATTTCACAATTTTTTTCTCTGTTTTCCACCTCTCACATGTCTTAGAGTAGGCCGGATGGTTGCCTTTGCAGTTGGGACAGATCATTTCTTTCACCGAACAATCACTTTGAATGTGATCGGAGGATCCACAGTTGGGACAAACTGGGTTGCTTCTGCACGTTGTTTGAGAGTGGCCATACTTCTGGCATTTATAACATCTCAACGGATTGGGTATGAAAGGACGAGTGCGGCAAAGTAGATATCCAGCTTTTATTGATGTGGTTAGGCTTGGACTGTTGAATGTAAGAATGATATTTCTGGTAGGTGTGAGAATATTGTCTTTTTTTATCATAATTCTTTTTACAGCTATTACATTTTGCTCCTGAAGCTCTTCTTTAATTTCTTCCTCCGTCACATTCATCAGGTCCCAACTAGATATTACACCCTTTGATGTATTTAGGGTTGCATGTGGAGTTACTTTCACTGGAATACCAGCGAAAGTTGTCTTTTTAAGTAATTTTTCAGAGTGTTTGCCATTTATAGTTTCAATAAGTAAGTCCCCTGATTGCAGTCTCTTAACCGTCTTGGGAGACCCTGCAATACTTTCCAGGTGTTTTTGGATTAAAAAAGGGGATAGCTTACTGAGAGGCTGGTCAGATAGCGAGTGCATGATTAAGAATGCAGGTAAGTCTGTCGCCGAGGGATTGGTTTTCAACCTCTTTGCTTGCGACGAATCATGGTCATTTTCTGTGTTTGGCCGACAGCTCGACGGCTCTAGAGTTGGAAACATACTTTGTTCCATGTTGGCTCCTCTTAGCCCCTGGCAGATGAACTTTTCTGCCAAGGTTACCGGCCCCGCCACGGGGAGGCAGGAGCAGTGCCTGGTGTGACCAAGCGAAAAGTAGTAAGTGGTTAGTAGTAAACTAGAAGAAATAAAGAAAGGTGCCTTTCCTTTCTTGCTCTGTACAAGTGTTTTTGTTACAAGAGCTGTTTTTAAATGAATAGATTTATTAACGTGAAGAACTCAAAATAACTATAAATCACTTTTGAGAAATCGCAGTAATAGCACAGAGAAATCGCTCAGTCACAATCGCTTGGCACCCGGGGCCGATGCATGAACTGTTCACATTGTAACATTATGAGTTTAACTGTGACAGATCTGTCATTCAACAGGTCTGAAGGCCTCATTTCAAGAAGGATGTAGAGCTGCTGGAACAAGTACAGAGAAGGGCAACAAGATTAGTGAATGGAACAAAGGGGTGCTCTTATGAAGAAAGGCTTAAGTTTTGCAAATTACAGTGTCTGGTGTGTGACCTCTATCAGATCACCGGCGAGGTGATCTGATAGAGGTGTATAAGGCCTTGAATGGTTTGAGCATGCTCAATGCTGATAGGATTCTTCCTCTCGCTCAGAATAATCACCTGAGAGGGCATAAATTCAAATTGAGGAAAGACAGATGTAGGATAGACGTGTGGAAATTTGCCTTTAGCCAGCGGGTGGTTGGTTGGTGGAACAGACTTCCATCCCTTGTCTTGAAGGTTGATAGCCTAAATAAGTTTAAGGCTCAGCTGGACAGGTATTTTGAACGAACAGAGGGGTGAAGTGGAAGTGGTTTTTTTTTTTTTTTTTTTTTTGGCTGATGCTGCATAAGCTTGCTTTCTTGCATCAAATGCCTCTACTAATGCTAACTGCTGGCAGCCATTACTCATTGTCTAACAGCAAGATGCTCATGTATCACAAGAAATGAACATCTCATATGTTGGATTACAGTTCTGTTGCCTAGAAAGAAATTCAAATACCAAATTGCTAAAACTGAAAATTAACAAGGCCAGCATTCATAGTTATATTTTAAAATCATATATTATTTTGTGTTCTTTGTTTGTGTTAAATTTAATATATGATATCTCTTGAATACCGTGCCTTGTGTTAGTTTCCATTTTATGTTTTACTGTGCTTAGTACTCCTCGCTTAGTATTAAAGTTCTTTTCACTTGGTCAGTGCATGCAAGAAATTATATATTATATAATTTGCACATCAAACCACAGCTCCTTGGCATGTATCAGACCCCTCCCCCCTTAAGAGGACTGACCCCACCCTCAGGGGCTCAATATCAGTCCATTGTAAATTCCTGGTATAAATACTTGTAAAATAATAAGAGAAGTTCACCTCAATATAGTACGTAGAACACTTCCGTATGATACTCTCCAGAAATTAAAACGAAAAAATCGAAAAACTTACATTAGAGTAACGAATAATTTAAAAAATAATTAAAAATCAATTTAACGCAATTAAAAATAAGAAAATTAAATAAAAGAATTTAAAGAATACTACACCAATCAACAATAGTAATATCAAAAAAATACTTTATTTCTGTCCCATATGTTGAACAGTGGCACAAACAGCTTAACAGATTCTTTAAAGATACCGAATTTAAAATTGTGGCCAGGCCAATATGGAAATTACACACTATACTGAACAATCGCAGTCCTTTCCTCATTCACAACACAAATTAATGATCTATTATATAACATTCCTTGCGGTGATTGTGACTCGTCTTACCAGGGTTTCATGCGTTTTCTTTTGAATATTCGTGTTAATCAACATGCAGCCTTAGTTCGTGCTTCTCGTTCAGCAGCATCAGAATTAGCCTTTCATGTCTTTAATGAAAAACATACTTTTTTATTTAATGAGGCCAAAATACTTAGTATCCAACGTAATTATATGCGACTATTAATTGCAGAAACCGTAGAAATTAAATTACACAAAAATTCTGTTAATGTTCGTCGGCCATATCTCATCTCTGATTCGTGGGCACATGCGCGAAGACAAATAATCCCTATTTAAGTTTCATACTCACCCCTATTTGGTAATTTTCATTCCTGTGATCACAACATATGTTGTGATCACAGGATATGTTGATCTGTTGATATGTTGTGATCACAGGATATGTGTGATCACAACATATGTTGTGATCACAGCAATGAAAAGCATTGTCAGCTTCAGGAAAGAAAATCGTTTTGCAATTTATTTTATTTTTTAAATTATTTATTCCTCTAATATGAGAAATTATAGAATTCTTAAAATACCGTGATTGTTAGACTAAATTCCAAATGCTTAATGTACAGTACTCACCTTATACAATCTGCAATAGTCATAAGGGTGAATTGATGGCTAAATTTTGGGTTGAATAATTTAAATTAATAAATTAAAAAGCGAGATAAAAAATAAATTAATTTAATTTGACAGAATTTAAAATAAGCGCAAGGAGGCAGAAGTACACAACTCCATCAATGGTTGTCATGAAGGAATTAAAAAACTCTTAAGTAATAAGAGTTTTTTAATAACGAGATAAAAAATAAATTAATTTAATTTGACAGAATTTAAAATAAGCGCAAGGAGGCAGAAGTGCACAACTCCATCAATGGTTGTCATGAAGGAATTAAAAAACTCTTAAGTAATATTGAATTATTGAATGGTTCCGTCACCACTTTAAACTTAACATCATAAATGCAAAACTCCCCTTCAATCTTTCCCGGGTCTGGAATCTCTCACATTTGAGATTCCCACGTGTTCCAAAGAGCATCATGGGAGCATAGATATTTCTTTTAAATACAGCACGCGCTCACTCTCTACTCAACTTTGCCAACTGAAGACGTTTTTAACTAAACGAAAGTCCATCGTTATGACTTTTGGCCTTATCAGTTTTATATTACTTAGTTTTTTAATTAATTATCCTTCATGACCACCAGGGACGGAGTTGTGCACTTCTGCCTCCTTGCACTTATTTTAAATTCCGTCAAATTAAATTAATTTATTTTTATCTCGCTTTTTAATTTATTAATTTAAATTATTCAACCCAAAATTTAGCCATCAATTCACCCTAATAACTATTGCAGATTGTATAAGGTGAGTACCATACATTAAGCATTTGCTATTTGGAATTATGTTCCTCTAATGTAAGTTTTTCGATTTTTTCATTTTAATTTCTGAAGAGTATCATATGTTCTACGTACTATATATACGGTGCCTCCGTAGCCAGGTGGGAAGGAGCAGCAGTGCTTGATTAGACCGGGATTCGAGCCCGTCACCACCAAATATGGAGGATGCGGAAAGGTCAGAGAATGACCACCGCATATTCCCGGAGCAATATGGCCTTAATTGCTAATGGTCCTAAAAAGCAAATAACAATACGTACTATATTAAGATAAACTTCTCTTATTATTTTACAAATATTGATATCAACGTAGAATGTATTGAGCATTACAGCTCTGATTCATACTATGGTATAAATACTTACATATAACTCAAAAGAAAGATGAGATGCTCATCTCAGATGCCCAAATTATTCGCTGTATGATTCCTTTCGCCTCAAAGGTGGTACTTGTGCATATGTCCATTCTGATATTCCCTGTCAGAGACTTGGAAATTTGGAATCTCCTCTCTTTGATCTTCTCTGGCTTAAAATCTCTCTACCTCATTGTGTCAAATTCATCTGTTGTCTCTACCGTTCTCCCAACTCCACTAATCACTTGGAGCCCTTTGACTTCCTCTCTTTGCAACTTGACTTTCTCCGGTCCAACTTTCCTAACAGTGAGGTAATTTTCCTTGGTGATTTTAATGTTCACAACTCCAGCTGGCTTCCGTTTTCTAGTCATACCGACCCAGCAGGTTGAGATGCTGAGGCTTTTGCAATTACTAATGACCTAGCACAGATTGTTCATTTACCTATGAGAATACCGGACAATCCTAATCATACAGCAATACGCTTGATCTTTTTCTCACAAACAACCCTTCTAAGTACACGGTCGAAGTGAGAGGTCCTTTAGGCACTTCAGATCACAACTTGGTGATTGTCTCTTCTCCAATGGAACCTTTATCTCATGGCTATTCCCAACCTCGTGTTGTTTGGCATTACAAAAATGCAAAATGGGATGACCTGCGAGACTTCTTTTCTTCTTTTCCTTGGTCGGATTACTGTTTCAAAACTTCTGATGTCAACGTTTGCTCAGATCGTGTCAGTGAAATTAATCTTGCAGGAATGGAATCCTTTATCCCTCACTCCACTTTAAAATCTCATCCTTTATCTAAACCTTGGTTTTCCAATAAATGTGCTAAGGCTGTTCAAGAAAAGAATGTTGCATATCGTAATTGGCTTGTTTCTAATTCTTCAGTTTCATTTTGTGCCTACACCAAAGCTCGCAACAATTGTAAAGCAGTTATTGATCAGTCCAAAGTAGACTTTGAACAGGCTAAGAGTAGAAAACTTGCTTCTTGCCCTAATGGTAGCCGAGCATTCTGGTTTCTTGCCAAAGCTATTGGCCGCAACTTTTGCCCATCTCTGCCCAAACCAGATGGTTCTGTTGTCACTTCAACCAAGGATAAAGCTGACCTGCTAGCATCCCATTTTTCTTCCAGCTCATGTATTAATGATCTTGATAAAACACCTCCCACCATTCCCAACACACTCCATTCAATGCCTCCTGTGGTGTTCCGTCAAAAGGACGTCAGAAGGATTTTGACGAACCTTGATGCTAAGAAAGCTCCAGGTCCTGATGTTATTTCTCCACTTGTTCTCAAAACCTGTGCTCCTGAATTTACTCCAATTCTTTGCCACCTTTTTTCACTTTCTTATTCCAAAAGTGTTTTTCCTTCTGCTTGGAAATTTGCTCATATTCAGCCAGTTCCTAAAAAGGGTGACAAATCCCTCCCATCCAATTATCGTCCCATTGCATTACTTCTACTCTTTCTAAAGTAATGGAGAAATCAGTTAACCGCCAACTCTTAAACTACCTGGAAACCTTCTGTCTGATCAACGATCGCCAGTATGGATTCCGTCAGTGTCAATCCACTGGTGATATTCTGGCTTATGTTACCCATTTATAGACTAATTCAATGGAAAGGTTCGGTGAAACGCAAGTAGTTGCTCTTGACATCTCAAAGGCTTTTGATCGTGTTTGGCATAAAGGTCTTCTAAACAAGCTTCCATCTTATGATTTGCCAACTGTTTTTAGTAATTGGTTATCCAGTTTTCTCTCTGATCGCTCACTGAGGGTGATGGTAGATGGCTCTCTGTCTTCTAACTTCTCCACTAATGCCGGTGTCCCCCAAGGTTCAGTTCTTTCCCCCACTCTTTTCCTCTTGTATATCAATGACCTTCTTCCATTGACTGGAAATCCTATCCATTGTTTTGCCAATGATAGCACATTGCACTCAACTTTACATTTTGAGAAACCTTGTCCTGCTCAATCAGCTTCAACTTCTCGAAAATCTGCTACCAATTCCTTAAATGCCGATCTTCAGGTAATTCTCCAGTAGGGCAAAGACAAGTTAGTTGATTTCAACCCTTCTAAAACTCAGTCTTGTCTTATATCTCGCAAAAAGGATTCTTCTGCTCCTATGCTTATCTTTAGTGACACTCCGATTTCTAGGCAAAATGATATATCTCTTTTGAGGATTACCCTGACTTCTAATCTCTCTTGGCACAAGCACATTACAAATATTGCTTCCTCTGCATCTAAAAAACTTGGTTTTCTCTTTCGCTCTCGGCGTTACTTTTCTTCCAAACAGCTGCTCACTCTATATAAATCACAAATCCGCCCTGCCATGGAATATTGTTCCGTCTGGGGTAGTGCCCCCAAAACCTCTTTCAGGCTTCTTGATTCCATTCAGAAGAGGGCAGTTAGGTTAATTAATGATTCATCTCTAACAGAGTCTCTCCACTCGCTTTCTCATAGACGCACTGTTTCTGCTGCATGCCTCTTCTACAGATACTTCCATGGGCACTGTTCTTCTGAATTGGCTTCTATAATTCCCGCTCTCTCTTTCGAAACAGTCTGACCATGTGCCGCTACCAGCCAACATCCATTTACTGTCCAACTTCAAACCCACAGAACCAACTTTTCATCTTCCTCATTTATTCATTCAACTGCCGTTTTCTGGAACAACCTTCATACGCATTTCCTGAAAATTACAATCTACAGAAGTTCAAGTCCAGTGTTAACAAATATCTTCTTTCGTCTTCTCAACCTCCATCCCAAGCACGGTACTAAGTACTATAGGTTCTAATACCTCTCGTGTTTGGGGTTCACATAAAAAAAAAAAAAGATGAACTAAGAAAGGTGATGTGTGATAAAATACTAAAGTAAATGGCTATAAAGTGAATAATAGTAGCAATTGCTTTTGCACTTAATTGAAAAAACAAATCAAGTGCTCTATTTCATTTTAGTTTTATTCATCTTTATACACATTGTTTTCAAAAAATGCATCTTACTTTTGAGTTATATGTAAGAACTTATAAATTTTTTCATGTAATTTAAAGTTCAGTTTGTGATTAAAAAACAATCCAGATTTATTCATGCCAACTGCTGAAAAGCACCTTTCCTCAGTTTTAGTGACTGCCTGTTATTTTATTATTCTTTATGCCTAACAATTCAATTCTAACATGATGATGCGAATCAAAAATAAAAGCAAATTGAGGAATACTAAAATTGACATTATGCAAGAATATGCCCATTCAACAATTAAAGGAATAATAATAATGTGATTTATCATTTATGATGTTAGAATATTTTTTGTTAAAACTATTGTCTTTACAACAACAAAGTGACACTTCATGTACTACATCAAAAACTGAATGTTGTATGGGGGAAAAAAATTGTAATGGAGAACTGGAAGACTTTTATACGAAGATCACAACAATAAGACTATTATTTCTCTTGGCTTCAGTATGAGAAAATTTCTGGTCACCATCAAACTACAGTGTCTAGTTTTTTGTTACTAATTAGGATCACACCAAACTAAGAAGATACTGAGGAAAATACTTGAATTCTACAGCCTCCGGTGCCTCACTAAGGTCACCAAACAGGTACAAACAAAAACTTATTTTCTTAGGGGATCTTTCCTTTCCAATCCAATCCTGTTAATAATCTGCTAACACCATCTCAAGCACTAGATATATCATGGCAATCTTCCATAAAATCAGACATAGCTCATCCATATAAACAAAATAGTTGGGTGCATAGGATGTCCATAGAGGATGTAATAACATCCTAGAGGTGGCACATAAAAAAGCACTGTTTGTCAAGGTTACCAATTTATGACTCACCTAAGATCCCAACTGGTATAAGCTGGTTTAGTGCCATCCCTACATCTTCTTCCAGTCACATAGCTCCCTGAGGAGCTGTTGTGGACACCAACAAATTTCTCCAATTGCATCAATCGTGTGCTATATGAGCAACATCGCAAAGTGTCATGCCCAGAAGTTCACTGATCCCATCCTTCCACTTATTTGCAGGTCTTCCTCTGCACCTCTTCCCCTGTTTTTAACTTCCATTATATTCTTCAAAGTTTTCCCTTCATACTATGTGACCAAAAAAAAAAAAAAAAAAACTTGAGTTTTCTTTTGTTAATGCTATGAAGAAGAATTTTACGCCTTCCAATTTTATTCAATACCCACTCATTTGTTCTTCGACCCAAGTAAGATATAGTAGTAGTAGTGGCATGTGATGCAAGAAAGCAAATGTATGAGCTTATGCAGCGTCAGCCAAAAAAAAAAAAAAACACACCATTCCCTCCAAATGCCTGTCCAGTTCCTCCTTAAATTTATTTAACCTATCAACTTCCACAATGACAGATGGAAGTTTGTTCCAGCGATAAACCACCCGCTGGCTAAAGGCAAATTTCCGCACATCTATTCTACATCTATCTTTTCTTAATTTGAATTTATGCCCCCTTAGGTTCGTAATCTGAACAAGTGGAAGGATCCCATCAGAATTCAGCCACACCATTCCCTCCAAATGCCTGTCCAGTTCCTACTTAAATTTATTCAACCTATCAACTTCCACAACGACAGATGGAAGTTTGTTCCGGCAATTAACCACGCGCTGGCTAAAGGCAAATTTCGGCACATCTATTCTACATCTATCTTTTCTTAATTTGAATTTATGCCCCCTTAGGTTCTTAATCTGAACAAGTGGAAGGATCCCATCAGAATTCAGCGTGCTCAACCCATTCAAGGCCTTATACACCTCAATCAGATCACCATGCAGGCGCCTCGTCTCCAGCCACTGCAATTTGCAGAACTTAAGCCTCTCTTGATAAGAGGATCCCTTCATTCCCCTCACCAATCTTGTTGCCCTTCTCTGTACACACTTAAGTAAATCTACACCCTTCCTAAAATGAGGCCTCCAGACCTGTACGCAGTACTCAAGGCGTGGCCTGACCATTGCCTTATACGGAGGGATAATCACCTCCTTTTCCCTGCTAGCAAAATTCCAATAACTCATTGACAAAACCCCATGATCTGCCCTGGCAGCCTGTCTGCATTGCTCAGAAAACTTCATATCTGCCTGCACAATTACTCCCAGGTCTTTTTCATTTTCTACCACCTTAAGTGTGGTATTTGGGGAGTAAAATGTGTAAAGAAAGGATAGATAGGAAGGGAGGAGGGGTTATGCTATTAGTTAAGAAACAAAATCCAAGGAAGTTAAGCCAGTCAACATCGCTGGACAGTGCAGTTTGCAGTCAGTTTGGTGTGACATAAGCATTGGGAGATCAAAATTGGGAGTAGGAGTGCGTTATAGGCCTAATGACTCTGATGAGTATAATACGAAACTGTACAGGGAAATAGAGTGGGCCAGTAAATCAGAGAGTCTTATAATGGGGGATTTTAATTTCCCAGATAATGACTGGAATTTGTGGGATGGTCACTCACACACTAGCAAGGCTGTTGTGAATTTATTGGATGATTGTTTTCTACATCAGCATGTTCGGGAGGCAACTAGAGGGAGTAATACACTCTTGATCTGATTATCAGTAGTGATTCTTCATGCATTAAGAATCTGCAGATAAAGGAACCACTAGGTTGCAGTGATCACAGTGTGCTGAAGTGGGATTTACTCAAAGAGGTAACTACCATCAAGGGTAAATGGAAGGTTTTTGCTTTCGTAAAGGCAACTACAGTGGTCTGAGACAGTATTTAAATTCTATACGGTGGGAACGACTGATGATGTTACCAACAGCAAGTTCAAAATGGGAAGCATTCAAAGAATTAATTTTGAAAGCTATTAGGTATGAAAAGTAACCCCTTTCATACAAACTAAGAAATATTGTTCAAGGTTTAGGCCTAAATGGATGTCAGATGAACTAATGAGACATATGGCAGAGAAGAAAAATGCATGAGATACATATAAATTAATGAGTGACATGGAAGCCTATGATAGATATAAGCTGGTCTGTAACCAAGTCACAAAGGAGGTTGGGAAGGCAAAGGCAGATTATGAGAAATTCTTGGCAAAGGATGCAAAGAGTTCTTTACCTATGTAAACTCCAGAAGGAAAGGGATTAATCAGATTGGTCCACTGGATTGATGGTTCAACTGTTGATGATCCTGCTCAGGTGGCTAACAAACTGAATGAGTATTTTGCATCTACATTCACCCATGAGGAGTTATTCAGGGACTGGAATGCCAGAGGTGAGTTAAACTATGTGAGTGTGCTAGATGATTTTGTAATAACTGAGAGGAAAGTGGAGAAGAAATTGTTGAAGATAAACATAAAAAAGGCACCCGGGGTGGATGGGATCTATCCAGTTATATTAAAGGAGGCAGCAAAGTAAGTAAGCAAACCCTTATCCATAATTATGAAAGCTTCTTTGGACTCAGAGGAGGTACCCATGGACTGGAGATGTATAAATGTGACCCCAAGGCTGACACAAGTAATTATAGACCTGTGAGTTTAACTTCTGTTCCAGAAAATTAATGGAGGCACTGGTTAAAGAAGCACTGCAGGATCATCTGGACAAGACTTCAGTTATAGCTTGGACACAGCATGGGTTTGTTAAGGGGAAGTTTTGTGTGACTAATGTGATTGAATACTATCATGTTGTCACAAAGGAACTGGATGCAAAGAATAATTTGGATATCATATATTTGGATCTTAGAAAGACCTTTGATAATGTTGCACATGAAAGACTGCTCCACAAATTGGAGCAGTGTGGCATTGGAGGCAGATTGCTGCTATGGATAAAGGGATGGTTGAGTGGGAGAAGTGGTAATCAATGGACACTGCTTTTTGTGGAGTAATGCTATTAGTGGAGTCCATCAGGGTTCAGTGTTGGGTCCATTGTTTTCTGTATTTATAAATGATATTGATCATAGTATATCAGGCTTAATGTCCAAGTTTGCAGATGATATGAAGGTTGGCAGTGTTGTTAATGACACTAATGATAGCACACTACTGCAACAAGATCTAGAAAAGTTGAGCAGATAGGCTGAGAGGTGGCAACTGAAGTTTAACATTACATTTGTCAAAGTACTACATATGGGAAGCAGTAACCCCAGAGTGGCGTATAAACTCTGTGGTACTACACTGACAGTGGTAGAGAACGAAAAGGACCGGGGTAATTGTGCAGGCAGATATGTAGTTTTCTGAGCAGTGCAGACAGTCTGCAAGAGTAGCTCATAGTGTCTTGTGAATGATATACAGGAATTTTTCTAGCAGGGATAAGGAGGTGATTATCCCCTTGTATAAGGCAATGGTGAGGCCACACCTTGAGTACTGTATACAGGTCTGGAGGCCTCATTTTAAGAAGGATGTAGAGCTGTTGGAACAAGTACAGAGAAGTGCAACAAGATTAGTGAATGGAACAAAGGGTTGCTCTTACGAAGAAAGGCTTAAATTTTGCAAATTACAGTGTCTGGAGACTAGGCACCTGCGAGGTGATCTGATTGAGGTGTATAAAGCCTTGAATGGTTTGAGCATGCTCAATTCTGATGGGACTCTTCCTCTTGCTCAGAATAATCACCTGAGAGGGCATTCAAACTGAGGAAAGACAGATGTAGGATAGATGTGTGGAAGTTTGCCTTTAGCCAGCGGGTAGTTGGGTGGTGGAACAGACTTCCATACTGTGTTGTGGAAGTTTATAGCTTAAATATATTTAAGGCTGAGCTGGAACAAGTATTTCGAATGAACGGAAGGGTGAAATGGGAGTGGTTTTTTTTTTTTTTTTTTTCTTGGCTGATGCTGCATAAGCTTGCTTTCTTGCATCATAAAAAAGTAAAGTAAAGTGCAGCCATTATCAACCCACTGTAGGATGGAAGCCTCCTCAACAATTCATGCTGAGGGAAATGGACCATAATCTGCCGACGCTGGTCCAGTGTGGGTTGGCAGATCGACCATATTCAGCAGTCAGGGGCTTGAACCCTGGTCTACTCAAAGAGCGTGTGCTACTGCACTCCTGCTCATGACCACTCGGCTATGCCTCTACTAATGCTAACACTACATTTCACATGCCTCAATTTTCTTCCTGTCAACTCTTTTGAGATTCCATCCTTTACATCCATAAGTGGTAACTGGAAAAATTAACGAATCAGTGATTCTCAGTTTCGTCTTTAGAGGCAGTTCATGATCTCTCCATAATTTTATGAGATCAGCGACCAAAATTTAGCAATTGCCTGTCATCTCTTTACATCATTTGAGCAGTCACTATTTTTATTTATTCTTGACCCTAAGTAATCAAATTCATCAACTTCTTTGATATCTTGTCCATTAACCTTCACTTTACTAGAACTGAGATTATCACCAATCACCATAATTTTAGTTTTACACAGATTCGGAAACAATCCTTTTTCTTACTTTCTTCACATACCCTCCTCAGAGTTTCTTTAAGATGATCTTTAGAATTACAAATTAGCGCAGTATCATCTGCATTAACGAAGGTTGTTTATCTTCAGTCCTCCAATTTTGATGCCAGTCTCTAAATGTTCCAAAGCTTCACGCATGATATCTACGGCATAAAGATTAAAAAAGTGAGGTGACAAAATATAGCCCTACTTGACATTGTTACCTATTGTGAAAAAGTCCATGTTTCCCATGTTCATTCTCACAGTTCCTTTCCCGGTACAGTAGCTTAATCAGCTGAATTATGTGGATTGGGAAACCCATAATAGTCATTGTTTCCCATCCCTACATACAATGATGATATGTACTTGTGAATAAATTGACATCATAAGTACATCACACAATATCACTGCCAAGTACATTATATTAGTATATACTCGTATATTATGTGATGTGCCTATAAGAGATGTTCTATACTGCATACCTTCATGCACAAAATAGTTAATATATTCACTCATCTGGTTTATTTGCCACCTCTCTGGTTCAAAGAGCTGGCTGTAAAAGCTACATCAATCACTTTATATAAAGGATAGCGCATGTTACAAAAATATGACTGCTCAAATGATGTAAAGCCCCTTTACATCATTTAAGACGGTAGCCCCTTCTGTTTATGAAAAAAAAAAAACAGATGAACACATTGGCAAGAGACTTCTGTATTACTTACAAGAAGAGGCAGTTATAATCCACAGATCAGAACTGCCTCTTTTTGGAAAGCAAGTGGTAAATAAACATTTTAGTAGGACCCACATAAATAACTTGCTATGGTGCTACTTGATTCCTTCTCTAATGCACAGTGGAATAATTCCATCCATACCACCTGTTGTTTTCATGGTTGGAACTAATTTTTCCTACATGTTCTGTCATAGTGACCCCTGTGCATTTCAGGTTTTCTAATGAGATATCACACATTTTAATTTGAACATGGATCTTACTAAAACAGGTTTGTTGGTATTCATGTATTACTAACTAAATATGCCATCAATGTACATAATGCTTTACTAATTCACTGAACAATGTTTTGTTAATAGGATATTAACAGCAAATGTCTCAAGCTATATCCTTCATTAATAATAGCATCCAGTAGTAAAAACTCCAGTTATGAGGTCTGATTAAAAAGTTGAGACTATTTATTTCAAAAGAAACAGTGGAGGTAGAGGAGGGCCAAGATGAATCTCCCCTATACTTGTTTAAGTATAGGGGAGATGTCAACACATTACTGATTCAAGCCACTTCTCACACTATCAAACCAGTAGCAAGAAATATGTTGAAGTTCATATGTGTCTTTAGCCTCTATGAGATGTAATGTAATGAATAACTACTCATATGTGTGTAATGGATATGAAAGTGAAATGTGCACAATTTTGAGACACACGACACACAAACATTTATGGGTGTGAAGAACGGGGAAAAATGGAGTGGTAATTATCCAACCATTAAAGAATTGCATTTGGTGATGCTTGTTTAAGTAAAGTTTTTGTTTATCAGCAGATGAAAATGTTTTCAAAATGGTCAAATATCTCTCAAAGATTAATCACGCTCAGGTAAACTATAATTTTAACTTTCTAACACACACACAGGCGGAGATGGGAGAAATCCCAGGTGCCATCTCACACGAACATACCTCAGGTAAACCTTCAATCTCAAAAAAAGTAATGAAAGGGTTGCTAAAGTTTGCAAAAATTCATTCTGATCAGCGTTTAACTATCTGAGAAATTGATGAACTTCAGCTCTCCTTTAGATCATGCCAGACAATTTTTACAGAACCAGTTAAAAATTCCAATCATCCCAACTGAAGCCAAATTTATTCTTTCCAAAAAAATAATAATGACAGAGCTCAAATTTGAAATGAAAGAGTGGTGTACAAGGTGTATGAGAACTGAACAAAAAATATAAATGGAGAAAGAACAAAAAAAAGAAGCACCAGTGACAGCATATGCCAGGCTACACACACTATCAACTGTTTTGTTCTCCATTTATATATTTGTTTTGCTCAGTTCTCATGCATCTTGTAAAAAAATTTTACAAGATGCATGAGATTTTTTTTTTTTTTTAGTTACAAAATTTAGAAACAAATAAGGGAGTAGCTTAAAATAAAATAGTGTGAAATATCAAATTTCAACAGAGAACTATACATCAAATGCTGAGGGAATCCTAATAAGCAAAAACAGAAATCGCAAAGAATTTATAATGACATGAAAGAAATTTCACGTCATTGTTACTGCCCAATGTGGCTAAAATAAAATTAATTAAAAATTTTTATGGCTACACAGATGTTGGGAGCACCAGAACCATCTGAGTAAGCAAAGGATAACTGAAATATCACACATAAAATAAACAAAAAAAGAAACTGAAATGTCAGCCATCAATCCCAAACTTCACACTGCTGCTGAAATATGATGACTGACAGACTATCTCATTAGTCACTTAACTCAAATAAGTGCCAAAGGCACTTTTTCCTTTTTTACATTCAGGTTTCATTCATTATGAATATGTTCAGAATGATCAGGCAGCGAACGTAATTACAAAGAAGTTTAGATTTGTAGATAAAAATTTAGATGGTGGCTGGTTTCTCCACTATGACAATGCTCCTGCACACACACCACACCCTCCATTCAAGAACTCTCGGCCCAATAAAATTTCATCTAGAATTTCACTCTCCATAATATACACCAGACTGTTTCATATGATTCTCTCTCTCTCTCTCTCTCTCTCTCTCTCTCTCTCTCTCTCTCTCTCTCTCTCTCTCTCCAAACTGAAAATGAAGTTGAAAGGACAAAGATTTGATGATATTCCAACAGAATGAAACAGGCCAATTGAAGACTTCCAGTGGTGGCAAGAAATTTGGGACATTTGCATATCATCAGAGGAACTGCCATTATAGGGGACTGCTTATAAAATTATTGCAATGTGCAAATTTTTATTCAAAAAGTAGTCTCTTTTGATCAGAACTTCTTCCAGAGCATGAGCAACAATAAAGATATAATAATACACAGAACCAGGATAGTTTTTTTTTTTAAATAATATGCTATATATTACTATTCACTTCAAAGTGTTGGGTGGTGGTGGGAACTGCACACACTAAATCACTGCTAAATACATAAATCCGACAAATATTTTGTGACTGGGTTTTATCAAAGACAGTTAACCAAGTGTCTATTTTGAATACTTGCAGAGTATAATTTATTATGGTAATGACTTACGTTAAAGAAAAAAATTCAATGAATCAGAAATACAAAAAGCCTCTAACTACATGATTTTAATAACTTGTATTACACTTAATTACTGGTTGAAATATAGTTCAAAGTAAGACAAACTTTTGTTGTAAATGTGGAAAAAAAAATCCAGCAGTGGTGTAGTTTTAAAATATCACTGTCATTAAAATAACTCTGTGAAGGCAACAATGATGTGATAAAATGAGAAATTTGAGCTATGTTCAAGTGCTAATGCACTCGCATTGTTCACAGCAGCTGCTCACATAAATGTTCAGAAAGCCCATTTAAAAATATCCTTTGCACACAAAGCAACAATCCAAAAGTTAAAACAACTAGAATTTGAAGAGAGCACCATAGTGAGGGAGTATTTCTTGATAATCTTCGTAAAACAGATGTTAAGTTGCACTTTACTCACATCACATTTGTACACATACTGCATATAGCTGCCTTTATACAAATAAAGTTATTTTATCAGTTGATTTTTTAAAGGCTGAAAAATCGTAATTAAAATTAATATGAAACAAATAGGTGGAATGAATTCTTCTGGAGCACTTTGGATTAGATTAGAGTTAAAGCTATTGTGAGAAATAAAACTGTAGAGATACATAGTAAGCAATTACAAACATTAAAAAAGGGTTCTGCAGTAAAAAAATAATCCAAAATTAGAACTAAAAAAATTTATATAAAATATTTTTATACATTTTATAATAGATTTTGAATTTTCCAGGCTCCAAAGCCTTATTGTTAACTGTTGTGCAAGCCAGATTTTTCAATCAGATGTCACGCTGCACTCTGTGAAGAATGGGAGTCCTCCAAGTCACGCAGTTCTCCAAACAAATAGTACTTAGAGTACACACACAATCCTTCACGCACAATTTGCATGGTACGAAACAGTACAATCCTGTCAGGTGGTAGAAGTCAAATATCATCAAGATCAAAGAATGCACGTGACTTTGTTTGAGTTACAATGGTAATGTATCTTTAATTTGCTACTTACACATGTAAAATGTTCTAGCAGAGTACAATGTTATAGTAGACCACCAATTTACTGTTGTTGGAAATATTTCAAATGAGAAAAGAAAAAGATTAATTAATTTGAATGAATGGAAACTTGCACAGAAGGCACTGTGACAGGACGTACTCATCCATGCATTCATTTTCTTGTGCGTATCCAGCTCATCTGAGAACTGCTTGCTTGGAGGACTTTTTTCCTTTTTTTTTTGTAGGAGGAAACTGTCATTTAAGTACCTGCTGTGCAAATCTTCCTACGTTTTATAAGATTCAATTCTTAACAGTACACAAAAACACCAAAATATACATAAAGAGACAGAAGCTATTCTCTTGTGTATTTACCTCAAAATACGTGCATTATATGCAGTGGTCAAGCTTTAGAACAACTTAAGAATGAAATCACCTGGTAATATTGAGCATATAATTATCTGTGAAAGGAGAACTGACATATGTCAGTGTGCCATATAAGATTAAAATGCACGCTGTACAAGATAAAGATATTTGTAACGTTATTACACTTCATATACATAAAATATAGGCATTTGGGGTTTTAACAGTATGCAGCTTGAGGTTACATCTCAGATCTTCAACACTGAGTTTCAATGCTCTTGGTCAGTTCATTCACACTTTTGTTCCTATGATAAAATTAATGACTACATACAACTCTGTATCATGGAATACAAAATACAGCAATATTTCTTTGTTTCATTTACAAATATTGGAAGAGAGACTTGTAAGGTTTAGGCATTTTGTTTTACTTCCACGCATGATTAAACTGTCTGTAGTAAATCTTCAGGTAATAAACCTTTATGTACCAGTTGTACGCTAGCTCCAAATACAAATCACTTAATATTTAGAGCCATCTCCAGAAGCAATGAGCAGGTGTTCATCTGACAAATCCAAACTGTGCTTACATAATTTGGATCAGAGAAGTCACAATTATCAGCTCCAATAAAATCTTCGCTTTACTCCGGCAGTCACTTATTCTTGCTAAGTCTGTGCTTTACATCTAGAGTGATAAACATTGCCTATAATTAGTGGAATCAAATAACAAAAAAAAAAAAAAAAAAAAAACACACCTCGCGGCCTAAAAATTGAAATTTGCTTACAAATAAACACAAATCAATACTATTAAAATGTTTAATTTTAAATACCTGGTTATTTTTGCTTTAAAAAGTTACATATGATGAAGAGGTATTCTGTTTGGTTTCAGTGAATAAAAGATTAATAAATCAGGTATGACAGATGCATCTAAAAACGCAAAGTAGCATTAAAGGATGCAAGGGTATATATAAGTTTGTATTAATACATTGAATAAAGTAAGCATAAATGGATGTGAAAGTTACACAAAGTGCCAGTAATTAGAAGGGTGAGGAAAGTAGAAAAAGAAGTGTAGTAGATTTGTGAAAGAATGTTAATATCCTAAAGGTTATGATGAATTAAGAAAATTATGGGCTGAATTACCAAGCCAACAGAAAGTGTGAGAACTTTAAAGTAAAATTAGTACATCAAAATACTAATAAAATAAAAAGCAATTAAAATGAAAATAAAATGATAGTGTTATAGCTGTCATCAAATATGGGGGGAAAATATATTTAGAAAATGGTCAAATATAGGTAAGGCAAATATGCTTGAGCTGATGTCAGCTGAAATAAATAAATATTGATATATGATCAAGTATTTCATCAGGGAACTACACCTGACTATGTATCAGGAACTGCATTTCTATACTTGTCCATAGTAGTAGAAGAAAAGTGAAAAGCCAAAAAGCAATGAAAATGAAATTAGCATATTCTAATACAGTATGGATATGGTAGTCCCAATGCAGTGTAATTTATTTAGGAAAATAAAGGATCAAGTTAGAATAAATATGGTTAATATAAATATGTGGTGTAGGATTTAATTATGTATAGATAAGATTCAAATGATTCAATAAATAAATTTGGAACAAGCACATGGTATAGGGCGCCTCCGTAGCCAGGTGGGAAGGAGCAGCAGTGCGTAGCACATGCTTCTTGATTAGACCGGGGTTCGAGCCCGTCACCACCAAATACGGAGTATGCGGAAAGGTCAAGGAATGACCACCGCATATCCCGGAGCAATATGGCCTTAGTTGCTAATGCTCCTAAAAAAAACCAAATAACAAACAGCACATGGTATAGGGTGAGGTATTAAACTGAGGATGGGGAAGGGAAAAAGGAGTATTTTAAATAAATACAGAAGAAAAATAGAGAAGTAGGATAGTAGAAACGTTCATATCACCCCCGTGTACACTAACAGTTTTATGAATGGGAAATACAGTACAAATAGACAGCAGAAAGATAAAAAGCAAAGAAAAAGTTATTAAATAACACTAAGCTTGCTGGGGTTGTGAAGCCCAACCTTAAGTAAGGGCTCTGGCATTTGTAAACGTTAACATAAAAGGGAGCTAATACCAAATGCTTGTATTGAAATGAAAAATATGCGTGTCGAAACATGCCGAGAAACGAATCTAAAACGAAACCAAAAGTATAATAAAGTAAAAGTGAACGATACCTGGAGTATTTCAAGAAATGTGTAATGGAAATAAGCTGGCAGGAAAAAATACATACTTAGTAAAAGGAAAAAGCGGGAAGATGAAGCATACATATTCAGAATGCACGCAAACTTCAATCACATTAGCAATATATCTACATAATAAAGTTTATAGCAGCGTAGCGGACTTAATAGTAAGCTGAAAAGAAATGCAAAACAGTGGGAAAATAGTGATCTCCACTGTCGTATTTAGAATAGAAGTGTATGGAGATAATTTAAAATTAGTGTTGGAAAAAGAAATGCGGCGGGAATAGTATGTGAAAAATTTATCGTGATAAAGTCACAAAATTATAAAAATAAACACATTACTGTTAATAGATAGTGTTGTACAATAAGTTGGCTAAAAAACATGTACACGTTAGACCAAAATGATGGGGCTACTTTATATTAAGCTGAATAGTCTCATATAAGGGAATGATTGTAAACGTATAAGAGTATAGAAAACAAGAATCATCAAATGTTTTGAGATATAAATAGATTAATAATTAAAATCTATAGTCCAATTTATAAAGAATCCAATTTTGTAAGAAAATACATCCAAGGAATAAAGAACTAATTCAAATCCCTAGATATCAGTAACGTGGTGACTTTAGATCCAAAGGTGGTGTATTTAATAAAGGATCCAATTATAAAAGAACAGGAAATAAGTCCATATATATGAAACAATTCCAAGCAAAAAACTATAGTATGGAAGAACAGAAAATAATTCCATGTATATAAAATAGATACATCCACAGGTAGTATCAGGTGTGAATTCACTGTGGAAAGAATAGTAAATGAATTCAAGAAAAAAGTACCAGTTGATGTATCCAATGGTAGCATAGTTAAGAATCCAATTATGAAAGAATAGGAAACAAGTCTATTGACATGAAACAATTTCCTTGGAATTGTTCCAATTTTTTAATTGTTTTCATTTTAATTTCTGAAGAGTATCACACAGAAGTGTTCTACGTACCATACTGAGGTAAACTTCTCTTATTCATTTTTAGTATTAGTAATGGCCACATGGTGCAAGAAAGCCTATGGCTTATGCTGCACCAGCCAAAAAAAACCGAATAAAACTGATAAAAAAAATAATAAATAAAATAATAATAGCAATTAATAAAAGAAAAGGAAATTAAACCAATCATCTTTTGCGCATCTCGTCACCCGAAGGTACTATCCAGATGACCTTTGAATTTCCCCAAACTGTCAGCCTCTACCACCCATGTAGGCAACTTATTCCTCGCTGGCTAAAATAAAACTTCCTGCAGTCCAATCTAAACATTTCCCCCGTAACTTGAATTTATGTCCCCCAGTTCTAGCATCATTTATAATCTTGAAAATTTCATTCTCATTCATTTTACTGATGCCTCTCAGAGCCTTAAACACCTCAATCAAATCTCCTCTAAGGTGTCTAGTTTCCAAACTCCGCAACCCACATATTCCAAGTCTTTCTTCATAAGAACGCCCTTTTGCTGACCTCACCAGGCAAGTTACCCATCTTTGCACCCTTTTAAGAAGCTCAATGTCTTTCTTTAGGTGCTGTCTCCATACTTGAACACAGTATTCCAAGTGTGGTCTAACAAAAGCCTTATATAATGGGATTATCACGTCCCTATCTCTCTACTTGCAAAAGTTTGATAGATCATCGATAGGACACCATGTACCTTCCTTGCAACCTGTTTACAATACTCAGAGAATTTCATGCCTGACCGTATCGTAACACCCAAGTCCCTTTCCTCCAGTACTGGGGTTTAGTTGAACTCCACCAAGTGAATAAGTTATTTTCGGATTACTGTTTCCCAGGTGTAATACCTTACACTTTATTGGATTAAAGGATAGTTGCCATTTTTCTGACCATTCCTGAAGTCTCTCTAGGTCTCTCTGAAGAAGCTCAGCTTGACAGTGATCATTAACTACTCTACCAATTTTAACATCTGCAAATTTAGACATCACGCCTTCTATGCCTTCATCGATGTCGTTTATGAAAATTAAAAACAACAGTGGTCCTAATACTGATCCTTGGGGAACCCCACTTCTTACATCAACCCAATCTGAGGAATAGCCATTTATCACAACCCTCTGCCTCCTACCCTGAAGCCATCCTACTATCCATCTAAGGATTTTCCCAGTGATTCCAACCTGTTCCAGCTTATAAAGCAACTGCTCATGTGGGACTGAGTCAAAAGCTTTGCTGAAATCTAAATAAACAATGTCAAAATTATTCCCTAAATCCAGCTCGTGAGTGACCCTTTCAAAATAGCAAACCAGATTTGTTAAACATGATTTTCCCTTCACAAAACCATACTGAGTATCCTTGAGAATTTCAATTCGATCCAAATGATCCTGAATTCCACCCTTGATCATTGCCTCCATGATTTTCCCTACCACTGAAGTCAGACTGATAGGTCGATAATTTCTCACTTCACTCTTAGAGCCACCCCTTATGTATGGGAGATACATTGGCACTTTTCCAATCCAAGGGAATCTCCCCAGAGTCTAGTGATGCTCGCATAATTAGCCTCAATGGTTCAATGCACTCGCTTGCCGCCTCTCTTAAGATTATAGGGTATATTCCATCAACTCCAGGAGCCTTACTGGTCTGTAGGCTCGAAAGTTTTTTCATTAAATAATCTTGGGAAATTTCAATATCATTAATTACATATTTTTCAACTTCACTCCCACAATTTCCCATTGCCGTAAAAAGATTTTTCATTTGTAAATATCGATGCAAAATAACCGTTGAGTTCATCTGCAATGGCAGCTGGTGTATTTAATACTATCCCCTTTCCCTTACGTAAAGGTCCGATCTGGTTTGTCCTGCTCTTCTTGGCATTTATATATGTGAAGAATTCCTTAACCCAACCCCCCTCTTTGCTCTGTTTGCTAGTGATTTCTCATAAACTGCCTTTGCCCGTTGAACCTTTTCTGTGGCTCTATTACAGATCACCTTGTAGCTGTTATAGGCTTCAGTATTTTTTATTTCCCTGTAACCTTTCCATGCCACCTTTTTCTGCTCAAGTAATGTGGCAACTTCACTATTCATCCAACTTGGAACCCTCCTTGTGGAGTATTTTTTTAATGGTAAATACGCATTTAAGGCATCTGTGATTAATGTTTTAAAAGCATACCACAGTTCAATTGTATTCATTCTCTGTGCGATATCTATCCAGTTAATAGAGGCCATGTAGTACCTTAAGGCATCGTAATTTCCTTTTCTGAAATTAAAACCCATTCCTTTGCCTTTTACTGCTGCTACCTCTCTCATTATCATCATCATCCACCATAGAACTCCGTGATCACTTCCTGCTACTGGTTCCTCTACTTACAGCCCTGTTATGTTCTGATTCATGGGTGATGATGAGGTCTAGGATATTCTTTTCTCTAGTACTTTTCCTGACATGTTGATACAAATAACAGTCATCTAGTTGATTTAAAAATTTTGTTCCCCATGTTGAGTTTCCTTCCCATTTACTCCAATTGATTGGAGTAAATAAGGCAAATAAGACATTGACGCTTACTTGCCCATTCCATTTGCATGTAAAGTCTTTCGTCATAATCTTCACAATCACCTGTTCTGTAGATTACTCCTACTCTCATTATACCTTTGTTTCTAACTATCTCACACCATACAGATTCTATACTAGCATGTGAAACGGCTGAATCCGGGAACGCTATCGTCGCACTCAGGCTGCTTCTGATAAGAAGCATTACCCCACTACCCCTTCTGTCTACCCTATCCTTCCTAAATACATTATACAAGATGTACTGAAACTCATCATCCCCAATTTCCAGGTGGCACCATGTCTCCGTAAGCCCTATTATGTCCGCGTTACTTGTTTTAACCAGAAGTTTGAATTCACTCATTTTATTGACGACACTTCTAACATTACTATATAAACTTAATTGTTTATATAGTAATGTTATTGACTTACTGTTCTTGTATATTTAACAACCCTTGATGTTTTTTAGGCTCTCTTCCCTGGCATTAGCTACCCGCTCACTTGAAACGTTTCTGCCCCCAGAACATCCAGATAATATGTCCAGTTGGGAGGTGGTAGATGACTATCATCAACCGGTGAAATACCAACACTTTGCTTATTGGAGGCTTGAAGTGGTGAAACCCATGTTTAGTCTCTAGAGCAAAGTTTCCGGCATCCCCCCCCCATACTTCTCCTTCAATCCATGCACGGTACTAAGTACTATAGGTTTTTATATCTTTTGTGTTTGGGGTTTTCATAAAAAAAAAAAAAAAAACAGATAAGAACTCTTGCGGTATGTGCAAGAGTTACTTTGACCAATATTATCAGATAAATGCGTGTCAGTATTACCTCCCCCCACCTAACTAGCAGTTTCCCTGAACCTTTAAGTACTGGCAAAAACTTTTGCACCACTTTTGTTTAAGTGTATCCCGCTCTACAGAACAAATTCTTTCTACCTACCTACAAGTGTGGGCCATGCTGATAGAAATTTCCCCCCCTAAAGCCTTGCAGAGTCCTTCAAGTTTTCAGTTAATCCACAAGGCTTTTAACATATAATCCTCCCTATCGTGTCTGGGCAATGCAGACACATAGACATTGTGGCCTAGCTCGCGGCATTTCCTCAGCATGGTCCTGTATTTTTCCAACAAATCGTCAGGTCGTGAATGTTTAATGTCATTAGTCTCCACATGAATAATAATATTCTCTTTACCCCCCCTTAAAATCTGACAATCTGTTGGTGACATCATCATTAATAGTTGCTCCCGGCAGACATACCCTGGTTCTATTCCACCTATCCTTATTACAAAAAATATTCCTCGTTTCCCTGACAATGGAGTCTACTAATAAAACAATGTCCTTTTTAACCAGAGTAGTTTGCACTTGGTTTTTCTGTTTTGAGGCCAGAATCGGGTGTGCATCACTTAGTAGATTGCTGGAGTCTTGAGTCCTTGTCGTGCTCCCAGATGCATTATTCTCGAGGGCAAGCACCCGTTTTTTTCAGGGACCCAAACTGTTCCATCAGTGCACCAAATTGTAATTTAAGATCGGTGCACTCCTTACATCGATCACAAATAAAAGAATCCCCAGATGAGCTAGGATTACTCACCAGGTTGACCTTGGAAAACATTCCACAGGTTACACAATGGATTAAATCATGACTCACCCGTAAATCGCCATCGGCTATTTCTGTGTGAGTTGTAAAAATATCTATAATATTATTAAAATCAAACTATTACAGGAAAACCTATAACAAAATAATCCAACAATATCTAAATAAATCAAATATTTAAAAGCATTAAACAATAGTAATCCAATCCACTTAGCTGAGGAGCCCTGACAAAGCGCGTCCGCTCACCTCGAATGCCAAATTACAAATATTGTTTACAATTTACAATTACAAATATTGATAAAAATAACAGGATTTTAAACACATTACTGAACAACTAAGCAAGCAAGAAAAGGTATTAAACTGTGTTATGGATCCAGGGCACTAGTTATAGTAGAAATACCATCAACCATAATGAAATATAGACAAATGTTTATTTTTAGTGTATTGGGTAGGGGTGCTGACCTGTCAATTGTAATCACCATAGAACAATTGAGAATGCCAGCAAGATAAAAGCAGATAACCCGAAATTAAATTAGATTAACATAAAAATAATAATGATAATAACGATGGTACCTAACGTAGTGGGTCTTAGGACTTTAACTACGTCTTTGAGTCTGGGTGCGAGGTTAGACTTTGCGGACGTAGCTCCTTGAAGCTCTTGAAACAGAGAAGTTTTTCCTGATTAATTTTCTGATTTATTAGTTTAAATTGTCATATTAACTTATTTTCTAGAGTAGCTTTATATTCCTAGTTACGATACTTAGTTTAAAGTTTAACTTAGACAGAGATTTTGTAGATATTACTTAGTATCGGTAACGGTATCAAATCCACGTGTCACAAATTGAACAAGAGGTCTTTTTTTTTTAACCAAATTTAGTCCATTTATTAACAAATTGTTATATCAAATTATCTTCTATAAGTAGATTATAGACCTAGTCAGGATCCTTAGTTTATTCTAAATTGAGATAGCGAGATTTGGAAGCTAATCAATACTTACGAGTCCGTAGAAGTACCGTTCGAGAATTCCCGCCATTTTTACACGATAGCATAAGCGTAGTGTAGTATAGTGCACAATATAATATTGTCAATTAATCAGTAAATCTATTAATCTTGATAAACTTTATTGTCAATTAAATTGTATTTTTAACTCTATATATATATAACGACTTAATCGTAACAAATAATTAATACATAACTATAGTGGTACACGTGATACGGAAGTTGTATAAAGGGAACTCGTAGAAAACACTAGATACCGAAAAATAAATATAGCGTTATAACTGTTTTGGGATATAACTTAAGGATTTAATTTTTGTTTTGAAATTTTATTGAATTAAATCGGAATCATGACTCTGACCAGAGCAGCAAAGCAAAAGGCTCAAGCTAATGGGAGTGCTGTGGTTCAGGGGAGAACTGAGGGGGTCAGTTGCCCTCTGAATCACAGTCTTTTAAAATGCACTGTTTGCTTGATGTTTGCGGAGCAGTCGGGTACGGGACACGATACTGCCAAGGGGGATGTCTTTGTGTGTGCACGATGTAAGGAGTGCAAGGAAATCAGGCGACAACTCAGCGTTGTTATGGGCCTTTATGAGAGCTTGAAGGACAGGGTGGATGCCCTCGAAGGAAATGAATTGAGGGGCCCATCAAGCTCTCAGCTGCCCACATCAACGCCAGAGCTTGCACTTGGTCATCAGGCAACACAGAGGCAGCCCCCTAGGCAGAATGCGCTGGTCCCACAGGAACTAGTAGTTGTTGGTGACTCTATTGTCAGGGAAACGTGGAACATGCTTTGTAAAAAGGATAGGTGGAATAGGACCAGGGTATGTCTGCCAGGGGCAAAGGTTGATGACGTTGTAGAGCGGATATCATCTTTTAAGGGCACAAAAGGTGATATAGTTGTACACGTTGGCACTAATGATATTAAGAGTAGGAGACCGGCGGAATTACTTAGCAAGTACAGGTCACTGTTGAAAAAAAGCGGTGAATTAGGGTTGAATTTGAAAGTGTCTGCAATTCTGCCCAGACACGATAGGAGGGAGTATATGATGAGAGCCTTGTCGATCAATTCGGCCCTGGAGGGATTATGCAAGGCTCAAGGGGTAGACTTTTTTTCAGCCTGGACTGTACTTGTTAACAGGAGAGATTGCTTCTACAGGGATGGGATACACTTAAATAGAAAGGGTGCAAGAATTTTTGCTGATGCTGTCGAGGCAATGTTAGGTGGGTCGGAAAACTGCTAGTTGGGGGGATACAAGGACTAATAGATTAACAGTAGCCACTGGCAGAGGTGGAAGTGATTCTTGCACTGCTTCTATTGAAATGAGCAGAAGCCTGAAAAACAAGATGCAGGATATTTCAGAGACTGCTGGGAGTCATTGCGGTACAAGTAAACACATGGGTTGTGTTAGGGTAGCTAAGAATAGAAACAGGTGCATGTATACCTGCGTGTACACCAATGCTAGGAGTTTGGTAAATAAATTTGATGAATTTGAAGTATTGCTCAAAACATCAAAGGCAGATATTGTTGGGATATCAGAGACGTGGTGTCACACAGATATAAGTAATGTGGAACTGGAATTTGGGGAATACAATGTGTATAGAAAGGATAGACAGGACAGGAGGGGAGGAGGGGTTATGCTATTAATTAAGAAACACATAAAGTCCAAGGAAGTGAAGCCAGTCGACATCGATGGACAGGGCAGTGTCGAGTCAGTTTGGTGTGACATAAGCATAGGGAAATCAAAATTGAGAGTAGGAGTGTGCTATAGGCCTAATGACTCTGAGGAGTATAATAAGATATTGTACAGGGAAATAGAGTGGGCCAGTAAATCAGAGAGTCTTATAATGGGGGATTTTAATTTCCCAGATATTGACTGGAATTTGTGGGTTGGTCACTCGCACACTAGCAAGGCTTTTGTGGATTTATTGGATGATTGTTTTCTACATCAGCATGTTCGTGAGGCAACAAGAGGGAGCAATACTCTTGATCTGATTATCAGTAGTGATTCTTCATGCATTAAGAATCTGCAGATAAATGAACCACTAGGTGGCAGTGATCACAGTGTGCTGAAGTGGGATTTACTCAAGGAGGTAACTACCATCAGAGGTAAAGGGAAGGGTTTTTGTTTTCGTAAAGGCAACTATGATGGTCTGAGACAGTATTTAAATTCTATACAGTGGGACCAACTGATGATGTTACCAACAGCAAACTCAAAATGGGAAGCATTCAAGGAACTAATCTTGGAGGCTACCAGGCTTACATACCAACTAAGAAATATTGTTCAAGGTTTAGGCCTAAATGGTTGTCAGATGAACTAATGAGACATGTGGCAGAGAAGAAAAATGCATGGGATACATACAAATTAATGGATGACATGGAAGCCTATGATAGATATAAGTTGGTCTGTAACCAAGTCACAAAGGAGATTAGGCAGGCAAAGGCAGACTACGAAAAATCCTTGGAAAAGGATGCAAAGAAAAACAGAAAAGAGTTCTTTACATATTTAAATTCGAGAAGGAAAGGGATGAATCAGATTGGTCCACTGGATATTGATGGTTCAACAGTTGAGGATCCTGCTCAGGTGGCTAACAATCTAAACGAGTGTTTTGCATCTACATTCACGCATGAGGAGTTATTCAGGAAGGAGAATGATGTAGGTAAAGTAAACATTGGCAGTGAGCTGGATGATTTTGTAATAACTGAGAGGAAAGTGGAGGAGAGATTGTTGAGGATAAACATAAAAAAGGCACCTGGGGTGGATGGGATCTATCCAGTTATATTAAAGGAGGCAGCAAGGGAGGTAAGCAAACCCCTAGCCATAATTATGAGAGCTTCTTTGGACTCAGGGGAGGTACCCATAGACTGGAGATGTGCAAATGTGACCCCAATTCACAAAGGAGGATCAAAGGCTGACACAAGTAATTATAGACCTGTTAGTTTAACTTCTGTTCCAGGTAAGTTAATGGAGGCACTGGTTAAAGAAGCACTGCAGGATCATCTAGACAAGAATTCAGTTATAGCTCAGACGCAGCATAGTTTTGTTAACGGCAGGTCTTGCCTGACCAATTTGATTGGATACTATGATGTAGTCACAAAAGAACTGGATGCAGGGAATAACTTTGATATTATATATTTGGATCTTAGAAAGGCTTTTGATACTGTTGCACATGGAAGACTGCTGCACAAATTGGAGCAGTGTGGCATTGGAGGCAAATTGCTGCTATGGATAAGGGGATGGTTGAGTGGCAGAAGACAGAGAGCGGTAATCAATGGACACTGCTCAACGTGGACTAATGTTATTAGTGGAGTTCCTCAGGGTTCAGTGTTGGGTCAGTGTTGTTTTCAGTGTTTATGAATGATATTGATGATGGGATATCAAGTTTAATGTCCAAGTTTGCAGATGATACAAAGGTTGGCAGGGTTGTTAAGGACACTACTGACGCTATGCTGCTGCATCAGGATCTGGAAAGGTTGAACAGATGGGCTGAGAGGTGGCAAATGAAGTTTAACATTGACAAATGTAAAGTACTACATATGGGAAACAGTAACCCCAGAGCAACGTATCAACTTTCCCGCCATTGTGATACCGTACTAGATATACCGTAGGTTATATACCGTACTAGATAGCGTTAGTTGAACTTCGTTAGCAGTTAAATTGTACGTTTAAATAAATACATATAACGACTTAGATTACAAACGTAATATAATTAATAACATAACATAATTAATTAATAAATTAATAGAATCATGACTCAGACCAGAGCAGCAAAGCAAAAGGCTCAAGCTAATGGAAGTGCTGTGGCTCAGAGCAGAACTGAGGGGGGCAGTTGTCCTCTGACTCACAGCCTTATAAAATGCACTGTTTGCTTGATGTTTGCAGAGCAATCGGGTACGGGACATGATACTGCCAAGGGGGATGTCTTTGTGTGTGCGCGATGCAAGGAGTGTATCGATATCAGGCAACAACTCGGCGTTCTTTTGGGCCTATATGAGAGCTTGAAGGACAGGGTGGATGCCCTCAAAGAAACTAAATTGAGGGGCCCATCAAGCTCTCAGCTGCCCACATCAACGCCAGAGCTTGCACTTGGGCATCGCGTGACACAGAGACAACCCCCAAGGCAGAATGCACTGGTCCCGAAGGAACTAGTAGTTGTTGGTGACTCTATTGTCAGGGAAACGGGGAACATGCTTTGTAAAAAAGATAGGTGGAACAGGACCAGGGTATGTCTGCCAGGGGCAAAGGTTGATGACGTTGTAGAGCGAATATCATCTTTTAAGGGCACAAAAGGTGATATAGTTGTACACGTTGGCACTAATAATATTAAGAGTAGGAGACCGGCAGAATTACTTAACAAGTACAGGTCACTGTTGAACAAAAGCCGAGAATTAGGGTTGAATTTGAAAGTGTCTGCAATTCTGCCCAGACACGATAGGAGGGAGTATATGATGAGAGCCTTGTCGATCAATTCGGCCCTGGAAAGATTGTGCAAGGCTCAAGGGGTAGAATTTTTTTCAGCCTGGACTGTACTTGTTAACAGGAGAGATTGCATCTACAGGGATGGGATACACTTAAATAGAAAGGGTGCAAGAATATTTGCTGATGCTATCGAGGCAGTGTTAGGTGGGTCGGAAAACTGCTAGCTTGGGGGGAGACAAAGACCAATAGATTGACAGTAGCCACTGGCAGAGGTGAAAGAGATTCTTGCACTGCTTCTATTAGAATGAGCAGAAGCCTGAAAAACAAGATGCATGGTATTTCAGAGACTGCTGGGAGCCATTGTGGTACAAGTAAACACATGGGTTGTGTTAGGGTAGCTAAGAATAAAAACAGGTGCAGGTATACTTGCGTGTACACCAATGCTAGGAGTTTAGTAAATAAATTTGATGAATTTGAGGTATTGCTCAAAACATCGAAGGCAGATATTGTTGGGATATCAGAGACGTGGTGTCACACAGATATAAGGGATGCGGAACTGCAATTTGGGGAGTACAACGTCTACAGAAAGGATAGACAGGATAGGAAGGGGGGAGGTGTTATGCTATTAGTTAAGAAACACATAAAAACCAAGGAAGTGAAGCCAGTCGATATCGCTGGACAGTGCAGTGTGGAGTCAGTTTGGTGTGACATAAACATTGGGAGATCAAAATTGAGAGTAGGAGTGTGCTATAGGCCTAATGACTCTGATGAGTATAATAAGGAACTGTACAGGGAAATAGAGTGGGCCAGTAAATCAGAGTGTCTTATAATGGGAGATTTTAATTTCCCAGATATTGACTGGAATTTGGGGGCTGGATACTCACACACTAGCAGGGCTTTTGTGGATTTATTGGATGATTGTTTTCTACATCAGCATGTTCGGGAGACAACTAGAGGGAGTAATACTCTTGATTTGATTATCAGCAGTGATTCTTCATGCATTAAGAATCTGCAGATAAATGAACCACTAGGTGGCAGTGATCACAGTGTGCTGAAGTGGGATTTACTCAAAGAGGTAACTACCATTAGGGGTAAAGGGAAGGGTTATTGCTTCTGTAAAGGCGACTACGATGGACTGAGACAGTATTTAAATTCTATACAGTGGGACCAACTGATGATGTTACCAACAGCAAATTCAAAATGGGAAGCATTCAAAGAACTTATCTTGGAAGCTACTAGGCTTTACATACCAACTAAGAAATATTGTTCAAGGTTTAGGCCAAAATGGATGTCAGATGAACTAATGAGGCATATGGCAGAGAAGAAAAATGCATGGGATACTTACAAATTAACACATGACACAGAAGCCTATGATAGATACAAGTTGATATGCAACCAAGTTACAAAGGAGGTTAGGCAGGCGAAGGCAGATTACGAGAAATCCTTGGCAAGGGATGCAAAGAAAAACAGCAAAGAGTTCTTTACTTATGTAAACTCTAGAAGGAAAGGGATGAATCAGATTGGTCCACTTGATATTGATGGGTCAAGTGTTGATGATCCTGCTCAGGTGGCTAACAAACTAAATGAATATTTTGCATCGACATTCACACATGAGGAGTTATTCAGCGAGGGGAATGCCAGAGGTGTATTCAACTCTAGCAGTAAGTTACAGAATCTTGAAATAACTGGGAGTAAAGTGGAGGAGAAACTGTTGAAGATAAACACAAGAAAGGCACCCGGGGTGGATGGGATCTATCCAGTTATATTAAAGGAGGCAGCAAAGGAAGTAAGCAAACCCTTAGCCATAATTATGAGAGCTTCCTTGGACTCAGGGGAGGTACCCATAGACTGGAAATGTGCAAATGTGACCCCAATTCACAAAGGAGGATCAAAGGCTGACACAAGTAATTATAGACCTGTGAGCTTAACTTCTGTTCCAGGAAAATTAATGGAGGCACTGGTTAAAGACGCACTGCAGGATCATTTAGACAAGACTTCAGTTATAGCTCAGACACAGCATGGTTTTGTTAAGGGGAAGTCTTGCCTGACCAACTTGATTGGATACTATGATGCAGTCACAAAAGAACTGGATGCAGGGAATAACTTTGATATTATATACTTGGATCTTAGAAAGGCTTTTGATACTGTTGCACATGGAAGACTGCTACACAAATTGGAGCAGTGTGACATTGGAGGCAAATTGCTGCTATGGATAAAGGGGTGGTTGAGGGGGAGAAGACAGAGAGTGGTAATCAATGGACACTGCTCATCGTGGACTGATGTTATTAGTGGAGTCCCTCAGGGCTCAGTGTTGGGTCCATTATTGTTTTCTGTATTTATAAATGATATTGATGATGGTATATCGGGATTAATGTCCAAGTTTGCAGACAATACAAAGGTTGGCAGGGTTGTCAAGGACACTACTGACACTATGCTGCTGCAACAGGATCTGGAAAGGTTGAGCAGATGGGCTGAGAGGTGGCAAATGAAGTTTAACATTGACAAATGTAAAGTACTACACATGGGAAACAGCAACCCCAGAGCAACGTATCAACTCTGTGGTACAACACTGACAGTGGTAGAGAATGAAAGGGACTTGGGGGTGGTTGTGCAGGCAGATATGAAGTTCTCTGAGCAGTGCAGACGGGCTGCAAGAGTAGCTCAAGGAGTATTGTCAATGATATACACGAATTTTTCCAGCAGGGATAAGGAGGTGATTATTCCATTGTATAAGGCGATAGTCAGGCCACACCTAGAGTACTGTATACAGGTCTGGAGGCCTCATTTCAAGAAGGATGTAGAGCTGCTGGAACGAGTACAGAGAAGGGCAACAAGATTAGTGAATGGAACAAAGGGGTGCTCTTATGAAGAAAGGCTTAAGTTTTGCAAATTACAGTGTCTGGAGACTAGGCACCAGCGAGGTGATCTGATAGAGGTGTATAAAGCCTTGAATGGTTTAAGCATGCTCAATGCTGATGGGATTCTTCCTCTAGCTCAGAATAATCACCTGAGAGGGCATAAATTCAAATTGAGGAAAGACAGATGTAGGATAGACGTGCGGAAATTTGTCTTTAGCCAGCGGGTGGTTGGTTGGTGGAACAGACTTCCATCCCTTGTGGTGGAGGTTGATAGCCTAAATAAGTTTAAGGCTCAGCTGGACAGGTATTTTGAACGAACAGAGGGGTGAAGTGGAAGTGGTTTTTTTTTTTTTTTTTTTTTTTGGCTGATGCTGCATAAGCTTGCTTTCTTGCATCAAATGCCTCTACTAATGCTAATGCTAACTCTGCGGTACTACAATGACAGTGGTGGAGAATGAAAAGGACCTGGGGATAATTGTGCAGGCAGATATGAAGTTCTCTGAGCAGTGCAGACGAGCTGCAAGAGTAGCTCATGGTGTCTTGTCAATGATATACAGGAATGTTTCTAGCAGGGATAAGGAGGTGATTATTCCCCTGTATAAGGCAATGGTTAGGCCACATCTTGAGTACTGTATACAGGTCTGGAGGCCTCATTTCAAGAAGGATGTAGAGCTGCTGGAACGGGTACAGAGTAGGGCAACAAGATTAGTGAATGGAACAAAGGGTTGCTCTTACGAAGACAGGCTTAAGTTTTGCAAATTACAGAGTCTGGAGACTAGGCACCGGCGAGGTGATCTGATAGAGATGTATAAGGCTTTGAATGGTTTGAGCATGCTCAATGCCAATGGGATTCTTCATCTTGCTCAGAATAATCACCTCAGAGGGCATAAATTCAAATTGAGGAAGGACGGATGTCGGATAGATGTGCGGAAATTTGCCTTTGGCCAGCGGGTGGTTGGTTGGTGGAACCGACTTCCATCACTTGTTGTTGAAGTTGATAGCCTAAACAAATTTAAAGCTCAACTGGACAGGTATTTCGAACGAACGGAGGGGTGAAATGGGAGTGGGTTTTTTTTTTTTTTTTTGGCTGATGCTGAATAAGCTTGCTTTCTTGCATCATATGCCTCTACTAATGCTAACTACTTCTTCAAAGGGTCAGCAGCCAAAACTGTAGGAGCCACCACAATAAGCAGGGTCTCTGTTTCTGTTATGATGTACACGTTTCACACTTATACATCATTGCTGAACCGACAGAGACCAAAAGGAAGGAATAAAATTCAAATATCTTTGAAATATTCATATAGGTTGTTAACTGACATTAGATTTGGTATGTTTACAATTCAATAGTTAGCGAAATCCATTTGTAGACTAGTATGATGTCATAACCAAAAACTACTGCAAGAAGTGATTATTGTTTGTTCAAGTGATTGTTTTATTGTTACATTCTAGAATCAAAACCATTTAAATTTTTAAACGGTTTTAGGAAGTGACGTCATTTGCATCATTTCCGTTTCACCTAGTAGGAAGTGATATCATTTTCGTAAGAAAATTTCATTACCAATCGATTTTATTCCAGTGCCTCCATAGATGTTTTCGCATAAAAAAGTGCACGAATGTCTCCTGTGGTGAGAACACGAATCCAATGGCCAGTACCCAGGAGTTTAGGCAATAAATGGCTTGTTGCAGTTGTCTTTCAATGACCCAATACGAGATTGATGAGGGGAACAAAGAGTTGCTCTTACTAAGAAGGGCTTAAGTTCTGCAAATTGAAGCATCCACCTTTTAGGTGACTTGATTGAGGTGTATAAGGCTTTGAATGGTTTGAACAAGATCAATGCTGATGGGATTCTTCCTCTTGCTCAGATTACACACCTGGGGGGCTTAAATTCAAATTGAGGAAAGACAGTTGTAGAATAGAAGTGTGGAAGTTTCCCTTTGGCAGTGGGTGGTTGATTGCTGGAACAAACTTCCATCTGCTGCGGAAGTTGATAACTTAAATAAATTCAAGGAAGAACTGGACAAACGTTTGGAGCAAATGGATGGGTGAAATAGGAATTTTTTTTTTTTTTTTGACTGATGCTGTATAAGCTTACTTTCTTGCATCATCTGCCTCTACTAATTCTAATGTCCCTCACGTTGCACAACTGGGAAAATATGATAAAGTCATCAACAAAGTAGTATTTACAACTGGAGGAAGTTGTTTTAAAAATATATGCCGGCATCTCAAATATTGGCTTATATTTTCACTGAATGGTCTGTTAGACCATTCATATTGAATCAGTTTTGTCTTATGTATTATTCAGGAGGTTGCTCTTCCCCCACCACAGGTACTTATAATCTATTGTTTACCGATTTCTTCAAGATTTTACACAGGCAACTTTTGTTGTTTGATTTACTGGTGCAATAACAATGAAGGCCATAATGCATCTATTCTCAAACTATTCTGCATCTATAGATCAAACCTATTCTATCTAGTCTTAGATAGAATAGGTTTGATCTGTTAAACAGATGGATTCAGAAAAGATATTTGTTTATCATTTAAGATGAAAAAAGGTTATCAGTATCTTGTTGATCTCCCATAATTTGCTGAAATGTTAGTTGATTATGGGCACAGAGATGAGAAGATAATGCTATTTATCATTCTCTTAAGTATAATGGGCATACTGCAAATTGGGTTTGATGGTTGCTGGTTGGTCCTGTTTTGGTGTAGAGACTTGTTTGTGTCCAGTTCCTTTTTTCCTATTAGCAGAACCAGTATTCTTGAGTTTGGAAAGAAATCTACTCACTGTCGACTGATTACAAGACATTCTATGTGAGTAGAATTAGAGTATGCCTAATCCATAATCTGGCAAGTGTAACTTCCTTGCTATTCCCACTTAGGCTTGACAGTCACTTCTTGTGCTTATTCTTAATATGGAACAATTTTTATCTACTGGAATGTTGAATAAGGGGTGTGTGAAATCATTGTAAGGCAGTGTTTCTCAACCTGTGTGCCGCGCATATGCTTCAGGTGTGCCACGGAAAATGCAAATAAAAAAATAATAAATCCAAGTTTTATAATAAAAATTAATTCAAATAAAAAATTTGTTTATTTATGCTGCACTGATCCCAGCCCCTTCCAGCTGTCAATGTGATGTCACATTTTGATTCCCAGTACTAGATCAGTTCACCTTTATTTGGCCATTCTTATCACTTGAGGGTCTCCCCCAGGCACCCTTCAGTTGTAAAAGTACAACTTGTAAGCTGCATAATAAGAAATTTCCTTTGTGTTTTAAAAGTACTTTTTTATCTCTAAAACGTCATATTCAGTTAATTCGTATAGAACAGGTATTTTAAATTAACTAATAGTACATTCTCGAAATAACTTTAATTTTTTTTTAGAAATTATTAGTGATGGATAAATTTTTAGTGAAAGGAAATCAGAAGAGGCAAACTGATAAAAACGAGCATGAAGAAAATGACAAAAATGAGCAACCATCAACATCAAAAAAGAAGAAAACATTATCATAAATATGATGATGATTATTTGGGGATGGGATTTTCATATGCTGGCACCCAAGATTGTCCTCAACCTTTATGTGGCGTGTAGTTTAAAACTGTCGAATGAATCAATGGTGCAGAGTAAATTGCAGCGTCGTTTTTCTGTGAAACACGAGAATTTATCGTCCAAAACCGGACGATATTTTAAAAGACTGCTGGCCTCTACTAGAAAACAAGGTACAGATTTTTATAATATGGCTAAAATAACTGATGAAGTGCAAAAAGTCAGCTTTTTAGTAGCCGAACTGGTGGCAAAAAAAAAAAAAAAAACCCACCTGATTGCAGAAATTCTGATTTTACCAGTGATGTCAGATAATCGTGAAAAGTATTTTTGGAGAGGAAGCTGAAAAAAGAATGACTGTACCACTTTCGAACAGCACATTCGCATGCATATAAAAGAAATGTCCGATTATATTGAAGAACAAGTTGTTCAAAATATTAATAATTTTGGGCAACTGTTTATATTGTAAGTAGATAATTCTACAGATATTAGCAGGAAAGCCCAATTAAAAGCATTTGTCAGGTTTATCGAAAACGACACAATTATTATGTTTTTATTGTGACGAATTCAATGAAACAACTAGTCAAGATATTTTCAGAGTAATGAATAATTATTTACAAAAGTGTGGTATATTATGGAAATCATGCGTTGGCATTTGTACCGATGATACTGCGATGACAGGAGCACTAAAAGGATTTGTAAAACGACACAATTCAAATATTGACCATTGGTATGTCAAAATCATTGATATTGACCCTTGATATTGGTCAATTATGATGCATACTGAGGTTTGGTTGCTATCAAAGTTACTCGAATGCTCAAAAATATGTGCATTCGAGTTGGGTGAGGGAAATGCTCATATTTTTTTCACTGGAGCAATCAAAATTTTGTGATTATTTAAGTGATAATTTGGTGTTGTAAATTAGCTTTTCTAGCAGATTTATTCATGCAGCTTAATGAATTAGATGTCAGTATGCAAGACCCATAGGAAAATGTACTTCTACTGACAAGTTGTTTGATTTAAAAAGTTCAGTACACTGGTGTTCAAAGAAAGTGCATCACCTAGGAATTTCACATTTCTAATCCTTTTTTGCGATGGTATGTTACATTAATGACTAGCATCACAAATAGAAATATAAACAAAAGATATTTGTTAATAGTTAAGGCAAAGCTAAGTAATATTTGACAGGTGCTCTCAAAGTATTCCAAAATGAGCATTTGCAACCTTTATACAACAGTTTTGGTAAATACAATTATGGTTGAAATGTTATCAGAAGCCCTCAATTTGCTTCAGTTTATCATTTAAAATGGAAAACACAACGAAAAGTTCGCCAGATGCAAACTAATATTTAGTTGAACCGCTTCTGGCACTGATGACAGCAGCACACCGTCGTGGAATTGACAAGATCAATTTCTGAAGATAATCAGCTGATAGTTTGTGGTTCCAAACATGAATTATGAAGTTCATGAAGGGTCTTTGGTTTCTTTCTGGCAATGGCAGATTCCACACGATGCCAACAGTTCTCTATAGGATTCAGGTCCGGCTGGGCTGTTTCCTGCACAGCTAACAGTTTTAATGGACTGTTCTTCCAACCATTTTTTTCACCTGTAACAAATGTAAACACATTACTGTCGAACCTCTAATACAGAAATGAAGCTAAAGTAACCACAGAAGTGCCTACTTACACTTTTCGCCCAATAACAAGGAGCAGAGTCGTCCTGAAAGATGCAGTTACTTGGCAGGTTGAAATGATCTCTAATGGTTGGCAGAAATTTGTCTTCCAATATAGCCAGGCATCCATTGGCATTTACGGAACCTTTTATTAACTGCAGGTGGCTTACTCCGCAATATGAAATGCACCCCCATATCATTTGGCTAGTAGGGAATTTCACTGCAGACACCATACAGTCTGGATGGTATTCTTCACCACGTCTACGGCAAATCGTTTGTCTCCCACCAGAGCCATGCAGGTTGAATTTCTTCTCATCTGAGAAAATAACTGACTTCCACTGCTTGGGGTTCCATTTGACATGCTCCTTACACCAAATTATTCGGACCTTTTTCATTTTTTGTCTGAGGAGGTGCTTCTTAGGACGACGGACTACAAGTCCATTTTTGAAGAGGCATCTTCTGACTGTTACTGCA
This sequence comes from Mastigoproctus giganteus, assembly GCF_048544385.1. Classification (NCBI taxonomy): domain Eukaryota; kingdom Metazoa; phylum Arthropoda; class Arachnida; order Uropygi; family Thelyphonidae; genus Mastigoproctus; species Mastigoproctus giganteus. The sequence goes on from NC_143578.1 coordinate 243,745,630, forward strand.
CTTGCTACCACTCCTGTATGTTCTTCCCATTCTCTTTTCAGCTCAGACAAAGAAGCTTTATGGTTTTTAAGGCATAAGCGCTTCAAAATGCGGTTGGTCCTGTTTTGGTGTAGAGACTCGTTTGTGTCCAGTTACTTTTTTCCTATTAGCAGAACCAGTATTCTTGAGTTTGGAAAGAAATCTACTCACTGTCGACTGATTACAAGACATTCTATAAGCAATATGACAGGAAGAACATCCTTCCTCGCGTAAAGCAACAATAGCACTCTTTCTTCATGGTGTCATCTGCATGTAACTTGCCATCCTGACACAAGCAAGGAATGACTGCAACTCTTGCAGAGCGTGCTTATATAGCTGAAAGTAACAGCTGATGCAATATTACGTCATCACCGTCAATCTTATCTGATGCAATCTAAGAAATACTGCCATATACTTACATTATTTGGATGACAATTACAATTTTAAGGGGTTATGCACTTTCTTTGCACACCAGTATATATGTAAAAAATATGTAAATGAAAAAAATTTATGTTTCCCTTGATTGCTAAAACGAATCATACTAAAATAATTAATGTAATAAGTGAAACCATTAGAGCTGTGTTAAAGACAAAAATTTAGCATTACTTTCTATCCCTTGATACCAAAAAAATATTTGTGGGTAAAAGGCCCATTTGCTAGAAACCTTCCGATGTTAGAACTTAATCTGCACGAGGAAGAATTGACCAATTGAGTAGTGACCAATCGCTCGCTGGAAGTTCACTTTAATAGTGCTAATATTAGCAAAATTCAACATGAATATCCATGAATTTCGGAAAAGGCAATTAGAATTTTATTGCTATTTTCCACTTCCTGCAGCGAAACAGGGTTTTCTACTTTAAACAAGATTAAATAAAAAGAGATTAAAGTCAGTAGAAAAGCTGAGAGTAATCCTTACCACAATAAATTCTTGTATTAAAAAACTGTGTGCTTCCATCAAACCCAACCATCTCTGATTAAAATGTTATAATTGTATATTTGTTTGTTTTTATATTTAAAGATGTTAATTTTTTACATATTTTCTTTTAAATTTCATGCAATTCATGTATGTTCTGAAGAGAACATTGAAAAGCATTTAAAACAAATAAGTGTATTATTAAATATACCCAACAGAAATAACTTACAGTTTGCGAATATACATAAGTTGAGAAAAAAATAGGGAAATTTTATTAAGGGATCATATGTCAAATGCTCCAAAACACTCTCCATACACACCTTTGTATATTTGTATTATTGTACTTTATTTACATTTCTAACCCAGGGACTAACCCTGTGTAGGGACTACCTTGTCTGATAGTATTAAGATAGGGGCTGCATATTTGCTTTTTCCCTTTTCTTGTACTATAGACAAGTTTGGAAACACAGTGCCTGATACGGTCAGGAGCAGTCCCACGATGAAATGTCTGGCCATGTATTATTTTTTCTTTTACTGTACTCAGATTCTGCATATTTGCCATCCCTATATTCGATCTTCTTTTCAAAAACTGCCCTCCCATATCTGAATACAGTGATATCTCTTTATTATTTATTTGGTAATTATTAATTTTTCATATATTGTTTTCTTCCATAGTCCCATTTCATTATTGCACTAGGTTTTTAAAATTCTTTCACTTTTTCTCTACTACTTTACTTCCTTTTTCTACTTTCCTTTAAACCCCTTTTAATTCAGGCACTCTGTGTACTTCTCTTTTCCATGTTTTCGGACTCTACAAAACACACACACACACACTATTATAAATATATATTATATATATGACTATAATAGTGATTGTAGCGTGCCAAAAAATTTTAGCATCTTTAAAAATGTGCCACAACAATGGAAAAGTTGAGAAACACTGTTGTAAGGTATCTGGAGGTCTCATGATACGAGATTAGCATTCTTTATAACAAAGTCTGTTCATTTACTGCAATTCCAAAATGCCCAGGTATCCAGCAGATTATTTTCTGCCTGTTCATATGAAGCTGCACTAATTTTATTCAAATTTATTGCAGTTAGGGATGACTGTAAGGGAGTTTAAGTTTACACTGAAGGGTACATCAGTGCTTAAAGAATCAGTAAAAATAATGGTTTGAGGGCATAACTGTTTTATATTGATTCTTGAGGCATGTCACAGACATTCTCTCAGGTATGAGAAGCTAACTCACAAAATGCTAAAAAACAGCTTCCAGAGAAGATGCTACGCATTATTCTATGAATTTTCAGTGGTTCACAAAGTTTAAAGAGAACCATTTGTCCATCAAAGATATTCCTGAGCTGGACACCCTGTAACTTAAAAAAAAACCAATGATTCAATCTTATGTTTGTGATCTGATCAGGAGTGAGCAACATTTAACTATCTGCAAAGTTCTAGTGAAATTACTATTTCTTATGGTATATGTCAATTAATTTTAACACAAGATTTGAAAATGCAAAGCATTTCGGCCAAGCATCCTTAATGAAAATCACAGGAAGTAGTGAGCAGTGAGTTCTTCCATGTCAGGATTTTCATCAATGTGCTGCTGCTGCTGACTCATACTCTGTTTCTTCCATTATTAGTGATGATGAATTGTTGGGTGTATTGAATACAACCCAGAAGGCCAGGTATTTGCAATGGAAGACTGTCTTCTACAAGGCCCAAAAAAATATAAAGCCGATGTCAATCAAATGTAAAGATCATGCTAATCATACTTTTTGACCCATATGGCAATAAGAGAAATACCAAATTTGTTCCACATGCTCAAACAGTGAACAAGAAATACTACAAACCATTCTACTGATTGTGTGATGCTGCTCAGAGAAAACAGCCAGATAAAAAGAGCTTGAGGGAGGAATAAATATTTGTAACAGCACCTCTGGATACTTCGTACTTTCCACTCAAGAATTTTTTGCAAAGCACTCCACCACCTGTGGTCCTCACCTGCCATGCTCACTGAATCTTGCTCCCTGTGATTTTTTTTTTTTTTTTTTTTTTTTGCTTTGTAATAAGCTTAAGAACTCCTTGAAAAGATGCAGATTTTCAGTGACTGAAGAAATTATTCAGAATATGACACAGGAACTATTTACAATTCATAAAGCATTCTATCAGGAATGCTTCCAGAAAATGCAGAAGCAATGGAATTGGTGTATACAGCATCAACAAGAGTACTTCAAAGATGATTTATCTGAATAGCTAGTAAGCCTCATTTCCAAATATTAGTTCAGAGACAAACAATACTTGGGAAGTGAAGGGGCCTCTTGTTCCAGGTTCCATACTAATAAAGTAAATGTATTGTCCATCTGGAAAACAGTAATGAAGGTTTATTGAAAACTAAAAATGGGGTAATACAAGTAAAATATAATAATATAAAATGAGCACAGAAGCTTTCGAGACTATGGGTCTCGAAAGCTTCTGTGTGCTTCCTCAGCTGTAAAACACATAAAAATAAAAACGTTACAATGGAATGAAGAATGTGCCAGGTCTGGTCATGCTAGACAAACAAAGAATGTGCATGAGGTTGGTGCACATGATGCTGGGAATATTCACTGGGCAGAACTGGATAATTGTTGTTGCAAATGTAGGGTATATGCATGAGGTGTATGCCAATTCTTATCATATTGTAAGACAACCGCCTCCATGATTGGGTGCATGCACACACCTCTGTTGCAATTGAGGACACCATGGCAACCAGATATATGAAGTGACTCGAGCCACAACCATTGATGGCAGTGATGCGAGTGGTCAATGACTTCAGTATCACGCCGCAGATTTAGGTCATGCTGCATTAGCATTAGTAGAGGTATACAATGCAAGAAAGCAAGCTTATGCAGCATCAGCCAAAAATAACCCCTCCCATTTGTTCCAAATGCCTGTCCAGTGCAGCCTTAAATTTATTTAGGCTATCAACTTCCACAACAAAAGATGGAAGTCTGTTCCACTGATCAACCACACCACTGGTTACAGACAAATTTCCACACATCTATAATTGGTCCATGCACATCTATATGCATGGACCAATAGTGTTCTGCAACTGCAGAATGCTCGAAGTCAGCAGTCCGGATGGCCCTCTCATAATCTGAGATGCGGTCCTGGAGTCTCCTGGCAGTTTCTCCCCATATAGCAGCTGCCACAATTGTGGCACATGATGCGTTATATAGAGCCGCTTTTTAAAAAGTAGGGATGGGTGTTTTCACTCTCGAGACGAGAGATTGTAATTTTCTACCAGGAAGCTGCAAGCACTTTATCTGGTACCCACATACCAGATCTTAGAATCTTAGAAAGATGTTCTGAAATGCCTAGGTAATATGAGAGATGTAGGCATTAAAGATCGTCTCATCATACGGGGATGGGGGAGGGGGCTAGGGCATGTGACAAGCTCACAAGCCTGAAAATCACATTTGTCGTAAGCAAGATAGCCACAGTTTGGAATGGGTGTAAGCACGGGTGAGTAGGGCACGTGCGGCACTGAGTAAGTGGCCCGGGGCATGCACTGACCTGTAGTTAGTAAACTGGCCACCACACATGGGTTTTCGGTAGACGAAAGTTTTCAGACATGAGCCTGCACATTGCACCAGAACATCCAGAAAGGAGAGGGTGTTGTTTCATTCCAATTTGATTGTAAACTGGATGAAGGGTGATAGGGAGTTGAGATGTTGTAATAGCTGGGCTTCTGAACCTCGGGGGATAACTGCAAAGACAATTGTCTACATGCCAACACTAGAGGGTGATGGGGACTGGTAGGTTCAAGAATATGTGGTCTTCTAGTTCTTCCATCGCAATGTTTGTATTGACAGAGCTGACCGGCGCACCCATGGCTGTGCCATTTGCTTAAAGAGGGAGTTGCCAAAGATGACCACACTGCCGGACAAGAACAGATCGAGAGCCATACAAACATTCTCCATTGATAGTGAGATTCTGTTAGGCAAGGTGGAATCACTATTTAAAAGGCACCTTGTACATGTGATAGCTTGTGCACCGGAACTGATGGTGATGTCTTTGACGAGGTGCAAGAATTCCTCACTGTTGGAAGCGGTACAGGTGGTATTTCCTACAAGAAGTGTCAACAGTCGGGCGATATACTTAGAAAGCTTGTATGCTGGTGAGTTGCAGCATGAGACAATAGGTCTTAGAGGGATGCCTGGCTTGTGTACCTCAGGAAGCCTGTAAAATTGGGGAAGCTGACATCCTGTCACATGCAGCTGCCGACGTGGTTTTTGAGATTGTTTTAGATTTAAACCAGCCATTAATCAACTTATTGACTCTAGATTCCAACCACTCCAAGACTTTGATAGGAGGATCATGCACTGGTTCATAAATGTCGGGACTGAGTAGAAGGGAGAGGGATACTACAATTCATTTCCTTATTCAGATAGATTCATAACTACAGTGCAACGTCCTTTATCAGCAGGCAGAATGACTATGGTATCGTCTGAGTGAATGAAGAGCTGCGAGTTGACGACAGTTGAGGTTAGAGCCAATGTGGCAGGCACATTGTAGAATGGAACCAGTCTTAAAGAGAATCTCATTCGCAGTTTCTTCAGGAAGACGTGTCAGAGATGCCTTTACTCCCATGGCAAGCTCCATGATGGGAGGTTTTTGTGGTAGGATGGAAAATTTCATTCCAAAATTTAGAAGTTTGATTTGCTCACTAGATAAGTGTTTATTGCTTAGTTTAAGATGAAACGAGCTGACAAAAAAGACAAAATGAGAGTTACCCTCAGAGAGGTTTCTGCAAGTGTTAATTGCAAGAAATCTCGAATATTAATTTAGTCGCTTTTCGATCATCTTATATATATATATATATATATATATGTAATTTGTCCATGAATATTAGATTTTATTTACTGTATGTATAAAATATATAGAATACATTCTCATAATAATGTAATACATATGAACTGTTTATCCCAAGAGAGGGTCTGGTAATCTGGGGAGAGGAAGGATTGGATTAAATTACTATTCATGCAAATTCTAAAGAAACAATAAAAATAATTACCTATAATGCAAGAAACAACATACCTCACACACCACACTAGACCAGTTATACTTTGGAACTGTCTTTATTAGTGTTTCCATTTCCTACCCTCCCATCATTTATAGTGCTGATGACAATTTTTGAGTCCTCCATTCCCTCTGTATTCTTAAAATTTTCACTGTTATTGTTAACCTGAGTCTCTCCAGTTAAGGCAAAGTTTTTGTACATACAGTAGAGCAAGAAGATTCTGAACTTACTGCTGTCCTGTTAAGAGGTGAGTGAGACGGTTCATGGTCTAATATCTTGTTTCTATCATCATTTTCACAAAGCATATCAATACTGGAATGTGCTCTCTCGCCAGACAGCTTGGAATTATCTGTACAGTGTCTTAGAGATTCTTCCTTTTGGGTTTGTGGCTGAGATACTAAACAAGGACCATCATCTCCCATATTGGCTTCTTTTGAATCAGACTGTGCTGAGTGAGGATAACTAGTTATCTGAGGTGAAGGAAGTAATCCATTTTCTATAGTGGTGGAACCAGTTTTGCTTCTTTGATCATCAATTCCTACAAATTTAATTGGTTGAGAAGGGGGTTTTATTCCTAACTTTGGTCCAATTGCTTTCAGTGGTTGCTTAGATATTTTCCTAGTTAAAGGAGGAGTATTTATACATTTTCCAAGTGGAGATATGGAAGAACTTGAAGTTTCTGTAGGAGTAATACTGGTTGGAGACAAATCATCTTCTTTACTACAAAGTGATGAATCACAGAGAAGACCTACAGTTTCATCTTTATGGATATTACAATTCATTTTCTTTAAAATGGATTTTTTACGTGGACTTTCAGGACTCTTTTGAGCTGACACTTGTTCCAGAGATTTTCCAAAAAGTGAACTGCGATTTTCATTCCTCCCTAATTTAAAAAATAGAATTTAAAATTACCATTACAAGCCACCCTGTAACCATTAATATCTAACAATGTCTTTTTGTAAAGGTACAGTATAATTTCTGTGGCCACCTAAACTATTGGGTGCACTCTGTTGCAACATAAATTTGACTGGTGGAAGAAGCTGCCATTCTTTGTCATATGTTATAGACTTTTGACCAGTCAGATTGGATTCAGGTTTTGTTGTAACAGTCTAATAACAAATCTGTTTTCTGAAGAAGTTTGCTTTCATTGATAATAATGTTATGAGTTTATAACTGATTCTATTGCAATATGTTGTGTCAGCAAAAGAGAAACAGCAGCTAAAACCTTAATTAAATGTAGATTTTCAGAGCATACAAAATTAACAGAAAAGTTGATGATGCATCGTGGAGTATAAGAGTTATACTTCACGATGTGACTGTGGTGCTGATAGACAGACTGTGCAACATATTACTCAAGATTGTATCCTGAGAGCATTTTGTGGAAAACTGGAAGAGTTCCTGATACTGACTCCGGCATCAATTGAATATGTTATTAATTTGGATATACAGTTGTAAATATATGAGTTTCTCTTTTAATGCTGCCTTCCTTTTTTGTTATATGTATTCATTTATGTGTATTTTTTTTCCCATACAATAAATAAATGCTGATGCATGATCATCAAGAAAAAAAAGATACAGAAACTTTTTTTTACCAATTATTTTAAAAACTACTGCAGCAAGTATGACAACTGCACTGAGTAAGCGGCAGGCACAAAGGAATAAGTAATTTAGCAGAATTTTTTTTTTTTTTTTTTTTTCAAAATGATGAACAGCAGTGCTTATTTCAGAGATCTCCATACTATACTGACATCCAGAACTATGAAAAATGGGGGGTGGTAGAATTAATACACTGGCTGTGACACAAAAGCGAAGCCCAAAACATTTCTTAAATGGTTATGACATAGTTGACAAAAGAAAGATATATATATATATAACATGGAAAACTATTAGAAAAAAGCAAAATTAAGATGAGAGAAAGACTGTAACACTCATTAAAATAAGTTGAAAGTACTAAGAAACTAGAATCGCATACATGTCAAACTATACTTATTGGAAAAATTTGGAAAAGCTCATGATGTCTTCCAAAATGCTGACTGCCACAAAGCAATATTTTTACTTAAAAACTATCTATGTGCAAATTTCAACCGTCCAGGTCAAGCTGTAGTAACACACTGTTTTAAATTCAACTTGATACATACAGATTTTGTTTAAAAAAAAAAAAATGATAATTACAGATATCAAATTATCACATTTTCTCTGTAACAGTAGAGAACTTTTTTAATTATGAATTTTCCATCTACTAATCAAAAGATAATAATTTAATATACTGCACATATAAAATTAAAAATGATACCAAGTTTTGAAATCCATTTTCTGGGCTTCTCTGTCTGTAGTAGATCCAACAGATGGCTTTCAAAATGATACAACTGTTTTCAATTTTGTAAGTACACACTTACTGATTACCCTAAGATTAGTGGGTGCAATTGCAGCATAAATGTTTTACTACTTTTGTGGGCAAGTGAAATAATTTTCTATAATTATCAGTTATTTCAACCCATTAAAATGCCCTACACTATCTGCAGGAATTAATAGCACCCTCAATTGTGTTAGAAATGGGACAACACACATCTAAAGAACACATCTTAGAAATGGGACAACACACATCTTTTATGGAAATGTAATAGTTTGTTGAACAAGTGCACTTAGACTGAAAACTAAGGAAGCTGGCAAAATGAGAAAAATCCTTAAAGGAAATCACCTGATTGTGTGATGTGTGTGTGAGAGAGAGAGAGAGAGAGAGAGAGAGAGAGAGAGAGAGAGAGAGAGAGAGAGAGAGAGCACTGCTCATTATTTAGAAGTTCAAAGGTCTTGAGGGTAGAAATTTTCTTCAAAGAATTTTTGCTTATCCACATCCTTGCTAACCTTAGTACCACTAGTCTGAAGAAACCTCTTTCCCATTAGATGGGGGCCTGCCTGGTCTTCATCTCCTAGCATTTGGGGATCTGTGACACGACACTCTGAAAATTCATATGTCTTCATTTGGGATCAAATAAGCTTCTGTTGTGAGTTGGAAAAGAGATCAGATAAGAAAAAAAGACTGACAGAGCAAGAGTCATTAGTTTCTATATTTGTAAGTTTAGATGCTTTAAGGGTGGCCTTTCAGTTGTGCATAATGCTTGATCCAATGGGAAAAACCCTCTTCCTGAATAAAGTCTTTTTTATATTCACTTAACCTTTTTGGAATAAAGTTGTATGCACAAATGGAAACCTTCCTGTGGACTGAGGGCAGAAGAAATGGGGGGGGGGGAGAAGATGCATATTAATTATTTTTCAGCCAAGAGCCTCACACTTGGACTTTTGACAATTTTGTAATTCTGGGATCAGTAACCATAACTACATAAGATACTATAATGTTTGGGGAAAAGGGGGAGGGTTTACCTTTTAGTAGCATCTTCAGTAACAGTGGATCCTACTATTACTGAAGATATTTTAGGTTTGATAATTCTTCTTGGAGAATGGCAGGCCCTGCATACTCAGAGGACCCTCAAATATGACTTTTTAAGAAGCAGACTTTTAAAAAAATCGTGAATCTGGCCCACACATCTATCTTTTTGCAAAAAGTGATTGCTTATTGATTTTTATAAGTTTTTTTTTTTTCTTTCTTTCTTTCTTTCTTTTAAGGTAAAAAAGCCTTTCCCAGTTTCAAGGTCAATTATGTTGCATTAGAGATGCCATCTATTTTGAGAGGGATAGATAATCAAGTTAGTATAAATAGCTCTACTGCAGTTGTGAGACAAGCAGCTTTTGCATCTCTAAATAATATGCTGGTAAGCATTTGGTCCACATCAAGTTGAAACAAAAAAACTATTTGATTTGACCTGGGTTAACTGCATACATTTCCAGAAAAATTCTTTGGGTGCATGTGTTCATTGAATTAAAATCCATTTCTATCATATAGCTTAGATTTTTTTTACAGATCTGTCAGAACAAACATGATACTCTTTTTAAAGACTACATAAAATTCTCCAAAGCATAATTTTTTCTAGTAATCCACACTAATGTAACCTTTCATGATCAAAAAAGGATAACAAAAAAAAAAGCAACTATGTAAAGTATTTAGTATTATTAAGCAAAATATCCTTCAAACAATCAGATTCATGCCACAAGAGAGTTCCCCAACAGCCAAAGCACTGTACAAATTTTTAAAACTGTACCTTTATCTAAAAAAAAAATTAGAATAATCAAATTTGCATTTACAATTTCCTGCAAGAATAACAAAACTTAAATGCAAACAAATTTACATGGTTTTTAATAAGTTTTAAGTTTATTACTAATCTTAACACTGCTCGACAAAATTAACAGAAAAAAATGTTTTATACGAATATTTTATTGTGAACAGTGCACCGAAAATGAATATTTGACATAATAGGCATCCTGGTATGCAAATTCTGAGTATCCAATACAAATCAATCTACTACCTAACAGAGCTGCACATTATGCAAATTATTTATGCCTATAAAAACACTGGTTGCAACCACATCACTTCATTCCCATTTTTTTGGCTTGCTCATTGGGATAGCCACATCTACAGCACTCAGGATGGTAAGTCATCGTTGTTTAGATGATTCTTTGAGATGGAAAGCTGTTGGACAACTTGAAGCCAGGTAGTCACAGGTGGAGGTGTGGCATGTTGGCATAACATGTCATGCAGTGCTACTTGGCACTACAAAATCAGTTTCAGGAGAAAGGAACCATTATAAGAAAAGCTCGCCATGGTCACCCAAGGGCTACATCAATCAGAACAGACCACTATCTGGCTCCAGCAGCAAGATAGAACCCTATGATGTCTTGTCAGTAACTGTCTCTTGAAAGCTGCTGTGGCCACAGGTGAAAACATTTCCAACTGGAAATGTGGTTGGAAATGTTTTAACCCAAAAACCACCGCAGAGCTTGTAAAAACTGCCATGAACATGTGACTTGGAGCCCCAACAATGGTGGAGGTGGTGTTGTCATAATGATCAATGGCTGCACCCCTCATCATATTTTTAATAGGGGTACTGTAACTGCACAGAGGTACCGAGAACAGATCCTCGAATCCTATGTGCAACTTTTTAGGAGTGCAGATTTTCTTTTCATGCATGAATACGTCACTGCACATAGAGCTCAAGTGGTGGAGGAATATCTTGAAACTGAAGATATCCAATGACTGCTATGGCCAGCATGATCACCATACTTAAATCTGATTGAATATGTGTGGGATGCCCTTGAGTGTCACATTGCACGCTGACAACAAATTCCTCGGTCAGATAAGGTCTGTGCTGTGGAAGAATGGGATTTGTTGCCACAGAACTTTGTAGACACCTCAAATCAAGCATGGTTCATAGCTGTCAGCCTTGTTTAGCCACTGGAGGGGATTGTATGCCATACTGATGTCATGTGACCATATTTTTGAGCATCTTGTATTGACTTCTGTAATGTGACATTTTTGGTAATTCTTATACAATCTCTATAAATGCCCCTTATACCTGTCCCTTTTCTTGCTGTCTACTCATTTCATTGTTATTCTATAGCACACCACCATGCCAAATTTTGTCCTGCTTTATCACAAGCTGCACAATGCACAAGTAACGCCATGTTTTCTGCATGTTCTGTTAATTTTGTCGATCAGTGTATTTATGTATACATTTTACACATGCATGAAAAAAAGCAAAAACCTTAAAAATTAAAATATCTATTAGAGCGATGACCATATGAAGTATAGTTTCAATTTTTGACTGGTCATTAATTATGTAATAAGCATCAATATAAAAAGGAAACTGAGTTACACAAGCAAGATACCCTTCTCATAACGTTTTAGTGACAAAAAACTTAATTTTAATTTGAAAAATTTTTAAATTATGTTAATAATTTCAGTTTGATAAATTTAAAAATAATGGAAACCAATTTAATAAATAAAAAAAAAGCAAGATTCTCTCTCTCTCTCTCTCTCTCTCTAAACAAAGAAAATAAGCATTGTTTTAAAGCAGGCCACTTTTGTGAAATTTAATATAATAATAAAAGAACCCAGATATTGATTAAAAAAAACAAATTTTTAATGGCAATATACATTATCAAACATACTTTTAATCCCATCTAATCCAAGTATGTAACTGAATATTTCACTTCATAAAGATGAAGTTTTATATGCATTAAAAACCTAATTTTAGACTATGTATTTTAGTGCAATTGCATCATTTATACACAGCTATTGCAATAGCAAATTTGCAATAGCACCATCGTTTAAGTTACATCTCATATTGTGAATACCTCCATGACGAGTTGCCATGACATTGCACTACTTCGAGTAAGTAACGCTTCACCCGAAGGAGAAGACTGTTGTTACTTATTCTCAGTGGATACCACCACCTAGACGGCACCGTTTCAGGGCTATTTGGCCCTTCTTCTGTGGGTGGGTATCTACCCACCCACCCACCCACCGAAGCCCTGAAACAGTGCCGTCTGGGTGGTGGTATGTAGAGCTCACTAATCCCAGTGTCTAGGAATGGAAGGTTTTTGTTTCCTTCTCTTTACATTGCAAATTTAACATTTTTGTTAAGGTTATTAATATAATTATGAAAAGTGTTAATATCTTTAATGTGGCTCCCAATGCAATGAGGATAATAAATTTTCAAAAAATATATTTTAATTTATAATCTTTTTTATTTTGTTTATCTAATAATCTATAAATTTTTGTCAATAAAGATTCTATTAAATAATTAGACTAGCCTTAGATTGTGTTAGATGTTTTATTATTTCATAGTGGATATCATGGCCCAGTAGTACTTGCCCATAAGAGAAAGAGTGTTTCTCCTAATACTTTTTAGGTGAAGGGCTTGTAAAGTTCAAAGAAAAAATTTTTCCTCTTGAGGAAAAGTTTAATGCCTGTTTCTCACTTTTCTCTTTTAAGGCCAGAAACTCTGGGGGAAAAGAAAATTATGTTATTACAGAGGTTTTTGCAAGGGGTTTCCCCGAGAATATTTCCTGTCAGATCTGCAACTGATTATCCATTTGCAGTGTGATCTGATCTGATTATCCATTGTGCTCTAGGATCACTGACATCAGTTGCAAGTGATTATCCCCAATTATGATTTTTTTTTTTTTTTTTTTTTGATTTGGTAGTTGTTGGCGCATCAGCTTCTGTGGCCATATTGCACCTCACAAGGTTTTTGCAGTACTTTGATCCAAGCCCGAGGCGGGAATCGAACCCACGACCTTTGGGTTGCCGGGCAGGTACTTTACCCACTCGGCTAGCCCGGTCGGCCCCCAATTATGAGTAAGCTGCCTAGAAAATAAGATATCCAGTTAAATGAGATCTATAAAAACTGAGATTTATCACGTAGACATTAACAAAAGCAAATTCAATATAGACAAATTTAAATTGTATTTAACATGATAACTTGTTTTATTAATAAAGATAACAAAAAGAAAGGCATTAATAACTACAAATGTTACCTTTGCAGCACAAAGATGATCCAATTCCAACTGTAGATCTTGCAGATGTGTTATTTACTGTTTCATCATTTCTTTGGCTAGGTACAGTGGTAGTACAATCAGATGAATCAAGTGGTAAGTAAGCATTTTTACAAAAATCTACTTTATCAAAGTATCTTGATTTTAAATCTTGAGGCTTCGTTATAAATGGTAAGCTACTGACTGCACTTGGTTGCATCTCTGTTTGTGGAAGAGAACAGGCACTAATGACATTTAATGCTTTTGCTGCAAGCTCCTGTAGACTCCCAATAGACAAAGTGCTTTGTGCTGCCTGTGAATTAGGAGGACTAAGAGATGAAGGTGGTTCAACAGCAATATCTCCTCGCAAATCATTTTCAGGAGTTACACTCTGATCTGAAATATGAGATGCAACATACGGTTCATCTGCTAGATCTCCCTGGGAGGCAGCAAAGTAAGTATTACAAGTTGCATAAGTATCTGAACTGTTCATACTTCCTGCATCCCACTGTTTAAGAGTTTTCATTTCAATATATGTAGAAGAATCATAAGGTGACAGAAAATCTTGTTCTAGAAAAGTATTAAAATCCTACAAAGGAATAAAAACTATCAGCCCTGACATTGGTAATAAAATCATAACAATTTCATCATTTTATATTCCAAACAAAAATCGAAAAGAAAATTAGCACAAGAAATCAAAATATTACATTCTTATATTTTATAATGCAATTTTATTATTATTTAAAATTGATTGCTGTTTAATCTATAAATTTTTTTTCTCTCTTAGTAGGTGTTTGGTATTCACCCATGGGTGGTGTGAGGGGGATTTATGTCATTTCAGGCAGCAGATGAATTCATGCCAAGGTATTTCATTGAGCGAGTGTGGCTTTTGCTTGTTAACTTTGATATTTTTTAATTTAAATTTTTTCTTACCATTATGTACTTCAGTTTGATTTTCTATGCAAAAAAAAAAATTCTTTTTCAAATAATGATAGAGATGTTAATCATCATTTGTTGCAGTTAGTAACTATCCTTATACATGGCATGATAGTTTAATTTTGATAAATGCTATACTGTGTTGTGTGAACATTATTTAGACAATTTCATTAATTCATAATTGTATATTACAATACTCCAAACATGTTGGAGCACGGTGGTTCTTTCTTCTGCAGATAAATAGTTAAAAAACTTGTTGAAGATACCTATATAATTCAGAATTGTCTGGTGGTTAACTTGCTGGACACAAAGAAGAAAAAGAGAACAAGAGCAGGAAGAAAATTTGATACAAAGGTGACATTTCAGTACCCTTGCCAGATCTCATCATCAGAAAAGTTACAGGTAACTTATTGTCTGGATAGATGTCTATTGTGGGATCCATCAGGGTCACTATGAAAGAGTTCAGGAAGGGGGGGGATGGTGATCCTGCTGATGTCTCTTCTTCAAGAAAAATCAGCAGGATCACCAAATTGCTAATTGTTGCTGGTATGCAACAGTTTGCACTTTAAGATATGAGAAGAAGACAGCATGGACACCACAGATGGCATAATGTGCAACATCACTTTGGGTGACATTGTCAATTGTGTGTGTGTTGACTGTTTTCATCAATCCAGATTTGGAGCTTCTGAAGCATTTGTCCTATGTAATATTTCCCATGACCACAGTCAAACCTCCACATCTCTCGTACTGTGAGTGAGAAGAGGAAGGAAGGAATTAAGATACTGGTTTCAAATTTCTATTCTCAGTAAACAAACATTATGCTTCTTTGCTAGTTTATTGATACCATTTCCCCCAACCTTAGATGGAAAGGAAATATGAACTGGGGCCAATCTGAGGGGAAGGAGAGTAAAAACTGTCAATAGTTTTCTTCCAATTAGTTTTCTTAATCACATTTTCAGGGTATTGGTTCTGGTTTATATGTATTATTCAGCTGTTGTTCTCAATAATCAGATGTGCAAGTAGTGCTCTAAGGATCATGCTTTTTATTATATCTGCCTTTATTGGTGAGGAGTGATAATTTAAAATGGATAAAATGTCAGTGAGTTTTCCAAAGACAGAGGTATTGAGCTTGTTGCTGATGCAAATATCAGTGTCTAGGAATGGAGGGTTTTTGTTTCCTTCTCTTTACACTGCAAATTTAACATTTTTGTTAAGGTTATTTAATATAATTATGAAGTGTTAATATTTTTAATGTGGCTCCCAATGCAATGAGGATAATAAATTTTCAAAAAATATATTTTAAATTTGTAATCTTTTTTTTTATTTTATTTTTATTTCACTTCGATTGCCAGGTGCATATACTAAGTGTTCTGGGGGGGGGGAGTCAAGCTTTCCATTATGGATGTAATACTGACAAGGAATGATTGCCATGATAATTTAAAATATGTAATGTCCATGGAAGGGTTTTGTTTTCTTTCCATTCTATCACAAATTTAATCTTTCTTTTAAAATTAAAGAAATATTTTAAAATAAAACTTTTAAAAGAAGAAGAACAAGCCACATTTCCAATCTTTCTTTCTCTCTCTCTCTCTCTCTCTCTCTCTCTCTGAATGGCTTGAAGGAAAGAGGGACTATTTGAATCCTGGGGGGGGGGAATCAGTATCCAATCGAGAATATTACCTCTGACCTCTTGTTTTAGGTTGAATTCTTCCCTGTCTCCTCATTTTCTTTTGCCTCCTTTGTATTCAGCAAGTTGGAATTGGAGGGTTTAACATTATTAGATATCCAAATAAATTTTTAATTATTCATACACAGAAGGAAACAGTGTACCAAAAGGATATTGTAAGTGCAGTTATTAATTAAATTGTCTAAATTAAATTGGTGTGTTTCATTATCAAAATAGTGGTTCCTGTGTTTATATGTCCCTGAACAATCAAAATTAAACACTCATTCTGACTGTTTAATTTTGTTGTATGATTACAAAGTATTTTTTTTTTTTTCTTTTTTGCTACATGCATCATTCTGATGTATGACTGGAATGATATTAGCATTAGTAGAGGCACATGATGCAAGAAAAAGCTTATACAGCATCAGCCAAAAAAAAAAAAAAACATTCCCATTTCACTGCTCCATTCATTCCAAATGTTTGTCTCGTTCTGCCTTGAATTTATTTATGCTATCAACTTCCACAACAACAGATGTAAGTTTGTTCCAGCAATCAACTACCCGCTGGCTAAAGGAAAACTTCCACACATCTATTCTACAACTGTCTTTCCTCAGTTTGAATTTATGCCCTCTCAGGCGATTATTCTGAGCAAGAGGAAGAATCCCATCAGCACTGAGCCTGCTCAATCCATTCAAGGCCTTATACACCTCAATCAGATCGCCTTGCAGGTGCCTAATCTCCAGAACCTGCAATTTTCAGAACTTATGCCTTTCTTCATAAGAGCACCCCTTTGTTCCTTTCACCAGTCTTGTTGCCCTTCTCTGTACTCATTCTGGCAACTCTATATCCTTCCTAAAATGAGGCTTCCAGACCTGTACACAGTACTCAAGGTGTGGCCTGACCATTGGCTTATAAGATGAGATAATATACAGATAACACATTATGATTATAACTGAGATACTCAGGTAGCTAACAAACTAAATGAATATTTTGCATCGACATTCACACATGAGGAGTTATTCAGCGAGGGGAATGCCAGAGGTGTATTCTACTCTAGCAGTAAGCTATAGAATCTTGAAATAACTGGGAGTAAAGTGGAGGAGAAACTGTTGAAGATAAACACAAGAAAGGCACTCGGGGTGGATGGGATCTATCCAGTTATATTAAAGGAGGCAGCAAAGGAAGTTATAATCATAACACATTATGATTATAACTGAGATACTCAGGTAGCTAACAAACTAAATGAATATTTTGCATCGACATTCACACATGAGGAGTTATTCAGCGAGGGGAATGCCAGAGGTGTATTCTACTCTAGCAGTAAGCTATAGAATCTTGAAATAACTGGGAGTAAAGTGGAGGAGAAACTGTTGAAGATAAACACAAGAAAGGCACTCGGGGTGGATGGGATCTATCCAGTTATATTAAAGGAGGCAGCAAAGGAAGTAAGCAAACCCTTAGCCATAATTATGAGAGCTTCCTTGGACTCAGGGGAGGTACCCATAGACTGGAAATGTGCAAATGTGACCCCAATTCACAAAGGAGGATCAAAGGCTGACACAAGTAATTATAGACCTGTGAGCTTAACTTCTGTTCCAGGAAAATTAATGGAGGCACTGGTTAAAGAAGCACTGCAGGATCATTTAGACAAGACTTCAGTTATAGCTCGGACACAGCATGGTTTTGTTAAGGGGAAGTCTTGCCTGACCAATTTGATTGGATATTATGATGCAGTCACAAAAGAACTGGATGCAGGGAATAGCTTTGATATTATATACTTGGATCTTAGAAAGGCTTTTGATACTGTTGCACATGGAAGACTGCTACACAAATAGGAGCAGTGTGACATTGGAGGCAAATTGCTGCTATGGATAAAGGGGTGGTTGAGGGGGAGAAGACAGAGAGTGGTAATCAATGGACACTGCTCATCGTGGACTAATGTTATTAGTGGAGTCCCTCAGGGCTCAGTGTTGGGTCCATTATTGTTTTCTGTATTTATAAATGATATTGATGATGGTATATCAAGCTTAATGTCCAAGTTTGCAGACGATACAAAGGTTGGCAGGGTTGTCAAGGACACTACTGACACTATGCTGCTGCAACAGGATCTGGAAAGGTTGAGCAGATGGGCTGAGAGGTGGCAAATGAAGTTTAACATTGACAAATGTAAAGTACTACACATGGGAAACAGCAACCCCAGAGCAACGTATCAACTCTGTGGTACTACACTGACAGTGGTAGAGAATGAAAGGGACTTGGGGGTGGTTGTGCAGGCAGATATGAAGTTCTCTGAGCAGTGCAGATGGGCTGCAAGAGTAGCTCATGGAGTATTGTCAATGATATACAGGAATTTTTCCAGCAGGGATAAGGAGGTGATTATTCCATTGTATAGGGCAATGGTCAGGCCACACCTAGAGTACTGTATACAGGTCTGGAGGCCTCATTTCAAGAAGGATGTAGAGCTGCTGGAACGAGTACAGAGAAGGGCAACAAGATTAGTGAATGAAACAAAGGGGTGCTCTTACGAAGAAAGGCTTAAGTTTTGCAAATTACAGTGTCTGGAGACTAGGCACCAGCGAGGTGATCTGATAGAGGTGTATAAAGCCTTGAATGGTTTGAGCATGCTCAATGCTGATGGGATTCTTCCTCTAGCTCAGAATAATCACGTGAGAGGGCATAAATTCAAATTGAGGAAAGACAGATGTAGGATAGACGTGCAGAAATTTGCCTTTAGCCAGCGGGTGGTTGGCTGGTGGAACAGACTTCCATCCCTTGTAGTGGAGGTTGATAGCTTAAATAAGTTTAAGGCTCAGCTGGACAGGTATTTTGAACGAACAGAGGGGTGAAGTGGAAGTGGTTTTTTTTTTTTTTTTTTTTTTTTGGCTGATGCTGCATAAGCTAGCTTTCTTGCATCAAATGCCTCTACTAATGCTAATGCTAATGCTGTACACAGTACTCAAGGTGTGGCCCGACCATTGGCTTATAAGATGAGATAATATACAGATAACACATTATGATTATAACTGAGATACTTTTTATATTAAAGTTCATGGAAATATAATTTAACATTTAAGTTAAATTATATAACAGCTGCAGGTGTTTCGTTTGTTATAGTTCATTAGTGCTTCTCGTGTTACAGATTGGAAAGTAGCAAGAAAAGTCTATACTTCTTTCTAACCTTCGGTGCAAATCATAATTCTGAAGGATTCTAGGTCAAGATTTTGGGATCCACAATGTGTTCTCAGATCATGAAAATATCATTGTGTATCTAATTCACTGCTTGGAGGAAAGATGAAATTAGTGAGGAGGTCCAAGTTCCTGGGTTGTTATTTTATTATTATCCACATGGTGCAAGGAAGCCTAACGCTTATGCTGCTCTAGCCAAAAAAAAAAAAAAAAATTCCCGAGCTACCCTGAGAGAGAAAATCAGAAGTAGAAAGGAATCACCAAGAAAGAGAAGAATGATGATATCCAGCTCAGGACCCTGGGTGTGCCAAGTCCATACTCACCAGATGTGAGCCCCTGGGGGATGGTTTGAGATAAACAGCTGCACCAAAAGGAATAACAGCAGCTTTCTCATGCTGGGGTTCATCTTTTAAAAGTAGAACTACCTTTGGAATTTGTCTACATCAGTTCTACATACAGGAACTCTCTGATTTATATAATTCTGAATTTTATCATTTCTATATAACGTAATTTTTAATTCTAAATTTTAAAAACTTTTACTTCTTTTCTTTCATCAAGAAGTATCACAAAGAACAAAATCTCAATAATGGGGCTTTGCTCATTTTTGACAATACACCTGGCCACCCTATTAACACTGAAGCTCTGTATGACAACACACATCATTTAAAAACAGGGGGGGGGGGAACACTCAGAGCCTATTATTTCCACTGGCAATTGATCCCAAGACAGCATTCAGTTCAAGAATTCTGGAGGAGATAAAATATGAAGAAAATCATACATGAATGCTGCAAAATCATGAGAGAAAGCCTACAATAAATGAGGAGAGCGGGAATGAATGGTATGTGGCTGAATTTATGGCCGGAATGCATCATGTGTTCAGAATCATGCCAGCTTTCCCAAAATTCAGTTACAGATTGTAGAACTGGCAAATGAAATTGGCTTTGATAATTTGGATATAAGTAACTTGGTGGAGGTACAGAAATTGAATAATGGTAAACTGACTTATGTGCACCAGCAGTCCCAAGCAAGGGCTGAAACATGCCAGCTTTCCCAAAATTCAGTTATAGATTGTGGATTGTTTGTTATTTGGTTTTTAGGAGCATTAGCAACTAAGGCCATATTGCTCCAGGGATATGCAGTGGTCATTCCCTGACCTTTCCGCATCCTCCGTATTTGGTGGTCACGGGCTCGAACCCCGGTCTAATCAGGAAGCGTGTGCTACGCACTGCTACTCCTGCCCACCTGGCTACGGAGGCGCCACAGATTGTGGAACTGGCAAATGAAATTGGCTTTGACAATGTGGATATAAGTAACATGGTGGAGGTACAGAAATCAAATAATGGTACATTGACTGCTACATGATCATTAAAAGCTTAATGATTCCCTGTAACACTGCTTAAGCACCCCCTCCAGAAAATCTTGATTGTCCCCAAAAACTGCTTCAGTCCCTCCCTTTAGAAAATCCACCACTGCCTATGAAGATCTATATACATATATATATATATATATAAAATTCATATAAAAATAATACATAAGCCAGTAGCATGGCAAAACTGTAGAGCAAAAGTTAACATAAAATTAACATAAATTAAATCAACGAGGAGGGGAAAGTAAAGGTAACAAAAAACCGTAGCTGCAGGTCCCCAAATAATTTAGAGTTCAATTAAATCCAATTAATAATAATGAATCCATATAAATTTAAAATAATGCCAATTATATAATAATTTAGCAGTATCCCCGGTCACATTATAATTTAAATCGTACACGTGTATGGGATGAGTAGGCGTATTGCCCATTGTGGTAAAATTTTTGATGCCAAATGTGATATTTACACATGGTACAAATATTTTATGAAACCAATCATGATATATATATATATACAAAGGGTACTAGGAAAGTTTTGCAATATGACGCAACAATGAATCACAGGAAGCTGCTTGTTGCTGCATGTTGAGACATGTTCATATGTGCATAGTAGCCGCCGCGCCAAGTCGATGGGCTCAGTTATTCATTAGTAGTGAGAGTGTAAAGTGCTTGCGATGGCATCGTGGTCACGAAATGAGATAAGGACAGTTTTGCGGTATAATTTTGTGCGTGGTTTAACCATAGACCAGTGCTTAGAAGAAATGACTCTTGCACTAGATGATGATTGTCCACATCGTACAACGAAATTCAGGTGGTATAGAGAATTCCAAAGGGGAAATTTCACTCTGGAGGATTCTGAGAGGCCGGGAAGGCCACGAACGTCAGTTACGGAGGAAAACGTTACTGCTGTGAGGAAAATGCTTGACGAAAACAGGCGAGTGACCTACCAACAGGTAGAGGATACTTTGGGCCTAAATGCACCAGCAATTCGTTCGATTCTGCAAGATCATTTGCACGTGAAGAAACTTTGTTCTCTCTGGGTGCCGCATCAACTGACTGAAGAGCAGATGACACGACGTGTGACTTGGTGCCGGGAGATGTTAAAAAAGTTTGATAAGGGACAATCTCGGTATGTGAACAACATCGTGACAGGTGACGAGACTTGGCTGTACTATTACGATCTGCCGACCAAGGCTCAAAACAAAGTTTGGGTCTTTGATGATGACGACACACCCGTAATTGTCAGAAAATCCCGATCTGTAAAGAAGAAAATTATAGCTGTATTTTTCAAATCGAGTGGAATTGTGGAACGTGCCGTTTTGGACACGCAGAAGACAGTCACAGCTAAGTGGTATGCTGAACAATGCCTGCCTAAAGTCATTGGATCTATGAAGAACCTGCGGCCAAAGTCAAGAATGGACACCTGGTACCTCCATCACGATAATGCTGCAGCTCACCGCGCCAAAGCCTGCACCGAATATTTGACCACGACAGGACTGAAACTTCTCGAGCACCCTCCCTACAGTCCAGACCTTGCTCCCTGCGACTTTGCACTGTTCCCGCATGTGAAAATGAAGCTAAAAGGGAGGCGGTTTTCCAGTGATGAGGACCTTCTACGGGCTTGGGACAACGAGTGTGCTTTACTCCCTAGTGAAACTTGGCAGAACTGGTTTAAAGATTGGTTTCGGAGGATGGAGAGGTGTATTGAATGTAGAGGAAATTACTTTGAAAAAACTAAATAAACAAAGCTGTATTGCAAAACTTTCCTAGTACCCTTTGTATATATATAATCTTGGCTCATCCACATGTTGTTTTGTGAGAAATTTAACTAATCCAATTTAATATTTAACTGGCAAAGCTTAATTTAAATTAATATTTTTAAATGATCTAGGCCTTTTTGGTTTTCCAATAACAACCAAAGGCAATTTATGACTACTGCTGGCATTAGCATATACCATTACAGTGATGCAATCTTTTTGCATTTTATATCTCAGGGCCATATGTTCAGTCATTGAGGCCAGTGTCTTTTGAGGTAGTGCCTTCCAATTAAGGCCAGTCTCATCACAATTGTATATTTGGTCTTTAACCAAACTTCGATCAGCTATTTCCTTCTGTAGTTTTTCATGATAAACAGAAATTGTTGCGCTATCTGCATTTAGCTTCTCACCCTCGATCGACAACTGTTGAATACCATGGTGAAACTTAAATTTGTCCAACCATCTGATGCTAGTCTTGAATGAAGGATCTCCGCCTAGTTTTTTTATTGATTTCAATGGCTTTTTCGATTATTATAGGTCACGACAATGGAATTCTTTGGCTATGTTTTTGAACAAACCATTAAAACATTGCAGTATCCAATTGTTCATTTTTAGCAAGCTTCATTGTTTTACGACTTTTAACATTACCGTCAGTTGTTTCCATTTTCAACACCACACTTTATATCATTTACTGTTGTCCTTCTTATTCCATAAACCGATGCTATACTTGAAGCACTTTCACCTTTTCTTAGATGATTGATTATTTAATTTTTTGTGATAATCCCAACACTACTCTCTTATGTTTCTCTGTCATTTCAATGGGTTTACTAAATAAAAATTATTAATACAAATTTGTATATAAAACAAGAGGTTAAAGTACAACCGTATACAGTGTGTTGTAAACAAAGACTGAGTGACACATGGCACCAATATCACAATGCATTACGGCATAGTGGGGTTAAGTTGTTGTTATTTGGTTTTTAGGAGCATTAGCAACTAAGGCCATATTGCTCCGGGGATATGCGGTGGTCATTCCCTGACCTTTCTGCATCCTTATTTGGTGGTCATGGGCTCGAACCCCGGTGTAATCAAGAAGCGTGTGCTATGCACTGCCACTCCTGCCCACCTGGCTATGGAGGCACCGCGGGGTTAAGTGACAGTTAACAGAGACTGACGGTAAATAGGGTGATGGACAATCAAAGTTCTACTGTAATTATATAATGTAAGTCAATGAGAAGTCAATGAGTTACATTCCAGGCCCTTCTCAAAAAAATTAACGTAAGTAATATAATATTATTATATTTAAAGATCTGAAATGAATGCTATGAATAAAAACAGCAGTTTTATACATAAATTAAACGTAATACAGTATAAAATAACCAAACTATAATTAAATAAAAAAATTAAATTTTGTACATTTATTTTGATATGTTCAAAGCCCAGACCAAAAGTTTTTTTTACATGGCACTGTAAGGCCTCTGCCTTCTTTTTTGACAGTGACGTAATGCAGAGATTTTATTTCTCTGATGAAGTCCCTGATTGACAATTCCTTCCCCCCTTTTGAAGAAAGAATGCAGTGTTCACTATAGAGATTTCCTCTTTCTTTGAGAATCTCAGAATAAGGGCCAATGAATACAATTACACTCCTTTTTACTTTTGAACTTTGTTCCCAGTTATGGTCAATCTCACAAAGCTCATCAGTGAGGGATCTCTATGGCTGAAAGGATGCACTGTATTGCTTGTATTCATAGATTTTAAAGGAGACTCTCCAGGGACTCTCATCTAATGAAGTATGGGCTTGCAGTGTTGAATATAAATATATATATATATATATTATATATAATAAATATACATATATATGCATAAATATAAATATACAGATTATGCATATTTATGAATGTTATAATAAGAGAATATGAGGAAACATAATACGAAACAAAAGGAAATATTTATTATTTAACATCTAAATACTAATAGTCAGTTCACAAAAACCACATTACTGACAATAATCAGTTTAATAATATGAAAATCACTGATTAAAATTCGCAAAATAAAAATTATACAAATTATAATCACGCATGCATGTACTGTATTGTAATAATCTTATTCTTCGCGTGTGTATCAATCACTTCATTTATTATTGGCGCCTCCGTAGCCAGGTGGGCAGGAGTAGCAAAGCAAAGCATAGCACACGCTTCTTGATTAGACCGGGGTTCAAGGCCGTGCCCACCAAATACTGAGAATGCAGAAAGGTCGGGGAATGATCACCGCATATCTCCAGAGCAATATGCCCTTAGTTGCTAATGCTCCTAAAAACCAAATAACAAACAGCAACAAAACTTCATTTATTAATTTTTCTGATAACTCATTCGAGCCCTCTAAGCTTATCTTCATGAACCATGCAATATTACAGTACACATGCATTATAATAAAAAGTTATGAAATGTATTGTTTATAGGCTGCGACCAGACAATTCTTGTTTGTGGTATACAAAGGAAGAATTAGCCACAAGTAGACTCCTGATGTGAAAAAAAAAAATAAATAAATAAATAATAAAATAAAAATAAAGGGAATGCAAAAACCATAAAGTGAAACTGCCAAAGATTGAATTACTGGCTACAGTAGACTCCTCCCTCTGCCTGGACATCATTTAGTCCTGTCCCTGAAAGCCGCCAGACACTATAATTACAATAGCATCTGCCAGGAACCAATAATGGGGAAACAGCGATATTTGTTTGCGATATACAAACAAAGAATTAAAAACAATTAAAAATTAAGAATCAGAAAAATAAAAATTAAGAATTAAAATTAAAAAAGAATTAAAACAAAAAATTTTGTCGCAAGTCGACCATTTGTTTCAAACACTATTAAGAGATGGTTCGTGTAAAAATAAAGGGAATCTGAAAACCATAAAACGAATGAGGACACTTGAAATAGTGGCTTTTAGTTACAATTTGTGCAGCCAGAAATATTGCCCATTTAATTATTTTGAAAATTTTGTGTCTTTTGAATTTCAGTGATTTATTTTTGTCGCGTACCACCTAACAAGTACCACATTAGTTGATGTGATTTTTTGTGTTATGTTTATTTGACATAAATTTATTGAATTCATGTTTTATAAAATAAAAATTACTATTTTTCACTGGGGGGGGATTACAAGGGGGTAACAGGGATGAAACCCCTTGGATTCAACACTGATGGGCTTGGCACACCCAGGGTCCTGAGCTGGACATCATTCTCTTGTTTCTTGGTGATTCCCTTCTACTTCTGACACACACACACACACACGGTAATTCAAGAAATTTTTTTTGGCTGGTGCAGCATAAGCCTCAGGCTTCCTTACACCATATGCTAATAATAATCTTTTTCTTTCTCCTCCTCCTTCTGTTGGCTTAGTTCTTTAGCCAATTCTTCCAAGTCTTCATTGAAAGCTGCTGTCCATGGTTGTTCAACAGCTCTGTTAAATCTTCAGATGTAACCTCATCCAATCCTGCCTCATGCACCAGCCTGCTAACATCTTCTGGTCTAAACTGGCTCTAATTCTGTGAAGTCGTGCATAAATTCTGGGAGAAGTTTGCACCACACTCCATTCAAACAGTTCACTGACATTTCCTCCCAAGCTGCATTAATGTTATTCATTAATGCTCCTTCCCACCTGGCTACAGAGGCGCCCAGTTCATGCGGGATGGTAACAGGTATGGGCCGACTAAGAAGTCACCGACCATACCTGCTCACACATTTATTGCGAAGCGATGTTGTGCCGCATGGGGGCGCACACCACGTGGGTTGTCGTGAGCCCACACATGAGCATTGTGCTGATTGAATAAGCCTTCCCAAGTGAAATAAGCCTTATCCGTGAACAAAACATAGGTTGGAAAATTCAAGTCTTGAACACTTTCTTGGAGAAACCACTGCGCAAAAGCCACACATGCAGGATGATCTTGGGGGAGCAGTAACCGAACCCTTTGGGGATGAAAGGGGTGTAAGGAATCATCCCGCCAGACACGCTGTACACTGCAACGAGACACTCGTAAGGCAGAGGCAACAGCACTAATAGGATTATTCTGGACGGCATTCAACACACTTTCTTCCATGGCAGGTAAAAAAAGGTAAAGTGCAGCCATTATCAATCCACTGCAGGATGGAAGCCTCCTCAACAATTCATGCTGAGGGAAAATGGACCATAATCTGCCACGCTTGTCCAGTGCCAACCCACACTGGACAATCTGCCACGCTTGTCCAGTGTGGGTTGGCAGATCGACCGTATTCAGCAGTCAGGGGCTTGAACCCCGGTCTACTCAAAGAGCGTGTGCTACTGCACTCCCGCTCCTGACCACTCGGCTACGGAATGCTTCGTGTCAAACGTGGTTTGCCCGCTCTACTCCTGTTACCTCTAAATGACCCATAATCGCACAAATTACTTGTTAACAGGAGAGACTGCTTCTACAGGGATGGGATACACTTAAATAGAAAGGGTGCAAGAATGTTTGCTGATGCTATCGAGGCAATGTTAGGTGGGTCGGAAAACTGCTAGATTGGGGGGATACAAGGACTAATAGATTAACAGTAGCCACTGGCAGAGGTGAAAGTGATTCTTGCACTGCTTCTATTGGAATGAGCCGCAGCCTGGAAAATAAGATGCAGGATATTTCAGAGACTGCTGGGAATCATTGGGGTACAAGTAAACACATGGGTTGTGTTAGGGTAGCTAAGAAAAAGAACAGGTGCATGTATACTTGTGTGTACACCAATGCTAGGAGTTTAGTAAATAAATTTGATGAATTTGAGGTATTGCTCAAAACATCAAAGGCAGATATTGTGGGGATTTCAGAGACGTGGTGTCACACAGATATAAGAAATGCAGAACTGGAATTTGGGGAGTACAATGTCTACAGAAAGGATAGACAGGATAGGAAGGGAGGAGGGGTTATGCTATTAGTTAAAAAACACATAAAATCCAAGGAAGTGAAGCCAGTCGACATCGCTGGACAGTGCAGTGTCGAGTCAGTTTGGTGTGACATAAGCATTGGGAGATCAAAATTGAGAGTAGGAGTGTGCTATAGGCCTAATGACTCTGATGAGTATAATAAGAAACTGTTCGGAGAAATAGAGTGGGCCAGTAAATCAGAGAGTCTTATAATGGGGGATTTTAATTTCCCAGATATTGACTGGAATTTGGGGGCTGGTCACTCACACAGTAGCAAGGCTTTTGTGGATTTATTGGATGATTGTTTTCTACATCAGCATGTTCGGGAGGCAACTAGAGGGAGTAATACTCTTGATTTGATTATCAGTAGTGATTCTTCATGCATTAAGAATCTGCAGATAAATGAACCACTTGGTGGCAGTGATCACAGTGTGCTGAAGTGGGAGTTACTCAAAGAGGTAACTACCATTAGGGGTAAAGGGAAGGGGTATTGCTTTCGTAAAGGCGACTACAATGGACTGAGACAATATTTAAATTCTATACAGTGGGATCAACTGATGATATTGCCAACAGCAAGTTCAAAATGGGAAGCATTCAAAGAACTTATCGTGGAAGCTACTAGGCTTTACATACCAACTAAGAAATATTGTTCAAGGTTTAGGCCTAAATGGTTGTCAGATGAACTAATGAGGCATATGGCAGAGAAGAAAAATGCATGGGATACATACAAATTAACACGTGACACGGACGCCTATGATAGATACAAGTTGATCTGTAACCAAGTTACAAAGGAGGTTAGGCAGGCGAAGGCAGATTACGAGAGATCCTTGGCAAGGGATGCGTAGAAAAACAGCAAAGAGTTCTTTACTTATGTAAACTCTAGAAGGAAGGGGATGAATCAGATTGGTCCACTTGAGATCGATGGGTCAACTGTTGATGACCCTGCTCGGGTAGCTAACAAACTAAATGAATATTTTGCATCGACATTCACACATGAGGAGTTATTCAGCGAGGGGAATGCCAGAGGTGTATTCAAATCTAGCAGTAAGCTAGAGAATCTTGTAATAACTGAGAGCAAAGTGGAGGAGAAATTGTTGAAGATAAACACAAGAAAGGCACCTGGGGTGGATGGGATCTATCCAGTTATATTAAAGGAGGCAGCAAAGGAGGTAAGCAAACCCTTAGCCATAATTATGAGAGCTTCCTTGGACTCAGGGGAGGTACCCATTGACTGGAGATGTGCAAATGTGACCCCAATTCACAAAGGGGGATCAAAGGCTGACACAAGTAATTATAGACCTGTGAGTTTAACTTCTGTTCCCGGAAAATTAATGGAGGCACTGGTGAAAGAAGCACTGCAGGATCATCTAGACAAGACTTCAGTTATAGCTAGGACACAGCATGGTTTTGTTAAGGGGAAGTCTTGCCTGACCAATTTGATTGGATACTATGATGCAGTCACAAAAGAACTGGATGCAGGGAATAACTTTGATATTATATACTTGGATCTTAGAAAGGCTTTTGATACTGTTGCACATGGAAGACTGCTGCACAAATTGGAGCAGTGTGGCATTGGAGGCAAGTTGCTGCTATGGATAAAGGGGTGGTTGAGGGGGAGAAGACAGAGAGTGGTAATCAATGGACACTGCTCATCGTGGACTAATGTTATTAGTGGAGTCCCTCAGGGTTCAGTATTGGGGCCTTTATTGTTTTCTGTATTTATAAATGATATTGATGATGGTATATCAAGCTTAATGTCCAAGTTTGCAGACGATACAAAGGTTGGCAGGGTTGTTAAGGACACTACTGATGCTATGCTGCTGCAACAGGATCTGGAAAGGTTGAGCAGATGGGCTTCGAGGTGGCAAATGAAGTTTAACATTGACAAATGTAAAGTACTACATATGGGAAACGGCAACCCCAGAGCAACGTATCAACTCTGTGGTACTACACTGACAGTGGTAGAGAATGAAAGGGACCTGGGGGTGGTGGTGCAGGCAGATATGAAGTTCTCTGAGCAGTGCAGACGAGCTGCAAGAGTAGCTCATGGTGTATTGTCAATGATATATAGGAATTTTTCTAGCAGGGATAAGGAGGTGATTATTCCCTTGTATAAGGCAATGGTCAGGCCACACCTAGAGTACTGTATACAGGCCTGGAGGCCTCATTTCAGGAAGGATGTAGAGCTGCTGGAACGAGTACAGAGAAGGGCAACTAGATTGGTGAATGGGACAAAGGGGTTCTCTTACGAAGAAAGGCTTAAGTTTTGCAAATTACAGTGTCTGGAAACTAGGCACCAGCGGGGTGATCTGATAGAGGTGTACAAAGCCTTGAATGGTTTGAGCATGCTCAATGCTGATGGGATTCTTCCTCTAGCTCAGAAAAATCACCTGAGAGGGCATAAATTCAAATTGAGGAAAGACAGATGTAGGATAGATGTGCGGAAATTTGCCTTTAGCCAGCGGGTGGTTGGTGGGTGGAACAGACTTCCATCCCTTGTCGTGGAAGTTGATAGTCTAAATAAGTTTAAGGCTCAGCTGGACAGGTATTTCGAACGAACAGAGGGGTGAAGTGGAAGTGGTTATTTTTATTTATTTATGTTACTTTTTTTTTTTTTTTTTTCTTTTTTTTTTTTTGGCTGATGCTGCATAAGCTTGCTTTCTTGCATCAAATGCCTCTACTAATGCTAATGCTAATGCTAAATTTTGATGCACACGTGCAAACAAATGGTGGTCTGGTACATGTCTGTCTGGGAATCCATAAATTCGTTCAGCAGCTTGTCCATTGTCCTCTGCTAATCCATACACTAGGTGCATGGATGCCAGCTCACAGTTCATATATCGATGCATGCTCTTCGTGCGGTGACTACTGCTTGAATAAGTAAACCAGAAATTTTCCCTGTTGCGAACTGATGAACAGCGCCGTCTACCAACTTATGGTGATGTTTCCGGTTATGGGTTCCTATGCAATTCACATTCCTTTAGATGTTACCTACCTCCACTAAATGTTTGTACCAATATTTTTGAGACACCCTGTATAATACTGGTGTAAATACACCATAGACAACTCTTAAACAAAAAACTACATTAGTAGTTTTTGTGCTCTTCCTTTACGAGTTGCCGTGAATTGCACTATTTTCAGTGGGCACCACCACCCAGATGACACCGTTTCAAGACCTGTTTGTATATGTGTGTGGGATAATAATTCTACTATCCACTTGTCCCTATTAGACTTAGAAAAGCAAAAAGTAGAGGGAAAGTTATAGTAGGATGGAAAAAGAAAAGAAACGGTGTAGAAGAATGAAAGGGGCAGTAACTCCTTCAACTCACACCACTCAAAAACTCAAATTCCTCGAATAGGCAACACTTCCCCAATAGAGTAGACTGTTGCTACCTATTCTCAGAAATTCCGTGAATATCAAGCTCCCCTGGTGACCGTTTCAAGACTAGATGACCTCTCATCAGTGGGTGGGCAGATATTGCAGACATGTCAATCCAGTTGTGAAGATAATCCCACAATATGAGAGATGCCAGAAGGTGTACGGGATAATATTTAAGTAAAATTAAATGCAACAAGGCATCATATCTTTAAGAGTATAATAATCTATATAATATTGGTGTAAACACACCATAGGTGTAAACCTATGGTGTGTTTAACACCATAAAACATAAAACTTAAACAAAAAACTATGTTTTTATCTCTCTAAAAGGTCATATGTAATACGTAAATAGAAACGAAGAGAAGTTTCTCAAAATTTGTTTTTTATGATTGAAGGTTTCAGTGAAGGGGAACACATTTCACTATAATAGCATAAAAACCCACCCAATTACAGTTATATGGAAATTGCACTACACTTTCATTGTTATCATATGTTCCAATTATAAGAATCAATTTTGAACGCCTTTCTGATATTTTTCTAAAGCATGTTTCTGAAAGTCATGACCAAAAAATAAAAACAATTTGCACTTTCCAGTTTATTGGGCTTTTCTGTTAGTGCATCCAATAATAAAAGGATAGTAAACTCTATCTTGTTGCATTTTCGATAATACCAATAACTGCAATTGTGTGGGTTTTTATGCTATTATAGTGAAATGTGTTCCCCCTCACACTGAAACCTTCAATCATATAAAAAACAAATTTTGAGAAACTTCTCTTCGTTCCTATTTACGTATTACAATGATGAAAGCAACCAACGAAAAGTGCAAGTGGTGGTGGTGCCAGAAAACAAAACAAAATTGATTTAGAAGTGAAGATTAAAATGATTAAGAAGTACAAAGCAGGACAAAATTTGCCATATATTACAAGGAAATTAGGTCTCGCTGCTTCAACAGTGAATACTATTTTAAGGGACAGTGTGCATATAAAAGAACAGGTTTAATCAATGCATTTAAGATCAACAGTGATCACAAAAGCATTCAGGTACCATATATCAAAGATGGAACAGCTGTTAATAATATGGATGGAAAATCAGATTCAGAAGCGAGCGCCCATGAGCCTAATGACCACTCAAGTGCTGGTTTCCACAACGTTAGAGTATGCAGTGAAGTCGCCAGAGCCAATTCTGCAGCTGCAGAGAAATTTTGTGATGTGTTGGAAAATATTATTGATGAATGCAGCTATTCAATGCAGCAAATTTTTAACGTTGATGAGACTGCTCTGTATCGCAAAAAAAAAATGCCGGATCAAACATACATTGCCAAAGATAAAAATACAATGCCAGGTTTCAAGGCATCAAAAGATAGCCCTGAGCAAGAGCGTGGCCCTAACGCTGCAGGAGATTACAGATTAAAACCACTGCTTGTGTACCATTCTGGAAATCCTCATGCATTTAAGGGCATCAATAAACCAACCCTACCTATGCATTTCCAATTGAACCAGAGCACATGGATAACAATATCTCTCTTTGAGGTTTGGTTTAAATGCTGCTTCATTCCAGAGGTCGAAAATTATTGTAAAGACAATGACGTTCCTTTGAAGATTTTGCTTCTATTAGATAATGCCTCTGGACATCCTACACATACAGATAAATTCAATTTGAATGTGAGAGTCATATTTCTACTGCCAAACAAGACTTCACTCATCTAACCTATGGATTAGGGTGTTTTTTTCGAATTTAAAAGCATACTATTTATTAGCATTAGCATAGGCATTTGATGCAAGAAAGCAAGCTTATGCAGCATCAGCCAAAAAAAAAAAAAAAAAAAAAAAACCCACTTCCAATTCACCCCTCTGTTCGTTCAAAATACCTGTCCAGCTGAGCCTTAAACTTATTTAGGCTATCAACCTCCACCACAAGGGATGGAAGTCTGTTCCACCAACCAACCACCCGCTGGCTAAAGGCAAATTTCCGCACGTCTATCCTACATCTGTCTTTCCTCAATTTGAATTTATGCCCTCTCAGGTGATTTTTCTGAGCTAGAGGAAGAATCCCATCAGCATTGAGCATGCTTAAACCATTCAAGGCTTTATACACCTCTATCAGATCACCTCGCTGGTGCCTAGTCTCCAGACACTGTAATTTGCAAAACTTAAGCCTTTCTTCGTAAGAGCACCCCTTTGTTCCATTCACTAATCTTGTTGCCCTTCTCTGTACTCGTTCCAGCAGCTCTACATCCTTCTTGAAATGAGGTCTCCAGACCTGTATACAGTACTCTAGGTGTGGCCTGACCATCGCCTTATACAATGGAATAATCACCTCCTTATCCCTGCTGGAAAAATTCCTGTATATCATTGACAATACTCCATGAGCTACTCTTGCAGCCCATCTGCACTGCTCAGAGAACTTCATATCTGCCTGCACAACCACCCCCAAGTCCCTTTCATTCTCTACCACTGTCAGTGTAGTACCACAGAGTTGATACGTTGCTCTGGGGTTGCTGTTTCCCATGTGTAGTACTTTACATTTATCAATGTTAAACTTCATTTGCCACCTCTCAGCCCATCTGCTCAACCTTTCCAGATCCTGTTGCAGCAGCATAGTGTCAGTAGTGTCCTTGACAACCCTGCCAACCTTTGTATCGTCTGCAAACTTGGACATTAAGCCCGATATACCATCATCAATATCATTTATAAATACAGAAAACAATAATGGCCCCAACACTGAGCCCTGAGGGACTCCACTAATAACATCAGTCCACGATGAGCAGTGTCCATTGATTACCACTCTCTGTCTTCTCCCCCTCAACCACCCCTTTATCCATAGCAGCAATTTGCCTCCAATGTCACACTGCTCCAATTTGTGTAGCAGTCTATGCACAACATTTGCACAACAGTTATGCACAACATTTGCAGAGGCATTGTCTGCAGTAGCATTAGCAAAGGCAAATGATGCAAGAAGCAAGCTTATATAGCATCAGCCAAAAAAAAAAAAAAAAAAAAAAACCCTTCCACTTCACCCCTCCGTTCGTTCAAAATACCTGTCCAGCTGAGCCTTAAATTTATTTAGGCTATCAACTTCCACAACAAGGGATGGAAGTCTGTTCCACCAATCAACCACCCACTGGCTAAAGGCAAACTTCCGCACATCTATCTTACAACCGTCTTTCCTCAATTTGAATTTATACCCTCTCAAGCGATTATTCTGAGCAAGAGAAATAATCCCATCAGCATTGAACATGCCCAAACCATTCAAGGCTTTACACACTTCAATCAGATCACCTCCCAGGTGTGTAGTCTCCAGACACTGTAATTTTCAAAACTTAAGCCTTTCTTCGTAAGAGCAGCCCTTTGTTCTATTCACTAATCTTCTTGCCCTTCTCTGTACTCATTCCAACAGCTCTAAATCCTTAAAATGAGGCCGCCAGACATATAAATAGTACTCAAGGTGTGGTCTGACCATTGCCTTATACAAGGGGATATTCACCACCTTATCCCTGCTAGAAAAATTCCTGTATATCATTGACAAGACAACCATGAGCTACTCTTGCAGACAGTCTGCACTGCTCAGAAAACTTCATATCTGCTTGCACAATTACCCCCAGATTCTTTTCATTCTCTACCACTGTCAGTGTGGTACCAGAGAGTTGATACGTTACTCTGGGTTACTGCTTCCCATATGTAGTACTTACATTTGTCAATGCTAAACTTCATTTGCCACCTCTCAGCCCATCTGCTCAACTTTTCTAGATCCTGTTGCAGCAGTGTACTTTCATTAGTGTCATTAACAACCATAACCTTCAAATTGTCTGAAAATTTGGATATTAAGCCTGATATACCATCATCAATATCATTTATAAATACAGAAAACAACAATGGACCCAACATCGAACCCTGAGGAACTCCACTAATAACATTAGTCCACGAAGAGCAGTGTCCATTGATTACTTCTTTTTGTCTTCTCCCACTCAACCATCCCTTTATACATAGCAGCAATTTGCCTCCAATGCCACACTGCTCCAATTTGTGCAGCAGTCTTCCATGTGCAACAGTATCAAAGGCTTTTCTAAGATCCAAATACACGATATCAAAGTTGTTCTTTGCATCCAGTTCCTTTGTGACTACATAGTTTCCAATCAAATTAGTCAGACAAGACTTCTCCTTAACAAACCCATGCTGTGTCCGAGCTATAACTGAAGTCTTGTCTAGATGATCCTGCAATGCTTCTTTAACCAGTGCCTCCATTAATTTCCCTGGAACAGAAGTTAAACTAACAGATCTGTAATTACCTTCGTCTCCCTTTGATCCTGCTTTGTGGATTGGGGTCACATTTGCACATCTCCAGTCCATGGGTACCTCCCCTGAGTCCAGGGAAGCTCTCATAATTATGGCTAAGGGTTTGCATACTTCCTCTGCCAACTCCTTTAATAAAACTGGATAGATTCCATCCACCCAGGTGCCTTTCTTGTGTTTATCTTCAACAATTTCTCCTCCACTTTACTCTCACTTATTACAAGATTATCTAGCTTACTGCAAGAGTTGAATACACCTCTGGCATTCCCTCTCTGAATAACTCCATGTGTGGATGTAGATGCAAAATATTTCTTTAGTTTGTTAGCTACCTGAGCAGGGTCATCAACAGTTTAACCATCGATATCAAGTGGACTAATCTGATTCATCCCCTTCCTTCTAGAGTTTACATGTGTAAAGAACGTTGCTGTTTTTCATTGCATCCTTTGCCAAAGATTTCTCACACTCTGTCTTCACCTGCCTAACCTCCTTTGTGACTTGGCTACAGACCAGCTTATATCTATCATAGGCTTTCACGTCACCTATTCATTTATATGTATCCCATGCATTTTTCTTCTCTGTCACATGTCTAATTAGTTCATCTGACATCAATTTAGGCCTAAATCTTGAACAATATTTCTTTATTGGTATGAAAAGCCTAGTAGCTTCCAAGATTAATTCTTTGAATGCTTCCCATTTTGAATTTGCTGTTGGTAACATCATTAGTTGGTACCACTGTATAGAATTTAAATATTGTCTCAGACCATTGTAGTCACCTTTACGAAAGCACAAATCCTTCCCTTTACCCTTGATGGTAGTACCTCTTTGAGTAAATCCCACTTCAGCACACTGTGATCACTACCACCTAGTGGTTCCTTTATCTGCAGATTCTTGATGCATGAAGAATCATTACTGATAATCAGATCAAGAGTATTACTCCCGCTAGTTGCCTCCCGAACATGCTGCTGTAGAAAAAAAAATCATCCAATAAATCCACAAAAGCCTTGCTAGTGTGTGAGTGACCAACCCACAAATTCTACTCAATATCCGGGAAATTAAAATCCCCCATTATAAGACAATCTAATTTACTGGCCTACTATTTCTCTGCACAATTGCTCATTATACTCATCAGATTCATTAGGCCTATAACACACACCTACTCTCATTTTTCCTTTCCCAGTGGTTATGTCACATCAAACAGACTCAACATTGCATTGTCCTCCAACATCCATTGGATGCACTTCCTTAGGATTTTGTGTTTCTTAACTTACAGCATAACCCCTCCTCCCTTATTGTCATGTCTATCCTTTCTGTACACATTGTACTCCCCAAATTCCAGTTCTGCACTTCTTATGTCTGTGTGACACCATGTCTCTGATATCCCAACAATATCAGCCTTTGATGTCTTGACTAGCACTTCAAACTCATCAAAATTATTAACTATACTCCTAGCACTGGTGTACCTGCAAGTATATATGCACCTGTTTCTACTCTTAGTTACCCTAACACAGCCCATGTATTTACTTGTTACACTATGACTCCCAGCTGTCCTGGAAATTCCTATTGCCTTGCTTTCCAGGCTGCTGCTCAATTGCATTTCAATAGAAGTAGGGCAAGAATCACTTTTACCTCTGCCAGCGGCTACTGTTAATCTATTAGTCCATGTATCCCCCCAAGCTAGCAGTTTTCCGACCTACCTAACTCTGCCTCAATAGCATCAGAAAATATTCTTGCAGCCTTTCTATTTAAGTGTATCCCATTCCTGTAGAAGCAGTCTCTCCTGTTAACAAGCACAGAAAAGGCTGAGAAAAATTCTACCCTTGAGCCTTGCACAATCTCACCAGGGCCAAATTGATCGACAAGGCTCATATACTCCTTCCTGTCTGGGCAGAATTGCAGACACTTTCAAATTCAACCCTAACTCACGGCTTTTTTCCAACATTGTCTTGTACTCGTTAATTCTGCCAGTCTCCTACTCTTAATATCATTAATGCCAACATGTACAACAATATCACCCTTTGTGCCCTTAAAGGATGATATATGCCCTACAACATCATAAATCCTTGTCCCTGGCAGACATACCCTGGTCCTGTTCCATCTATCCTTTTTGCACAATATGTTCCCCGTTTCTCTGACAATAGAGTCACCTACAACAACTAGTTCCTTTTGGACCAGCACATTCTGCCTTGTGGGTTGTCACTGTGTTGTGTGATGTTCAAGTGCAAGCTCTGGCATTGATGTGGGCAGCTGAGAGCTTGATGGGCCCCTTCAATTTAAATCCTTCGAGGGCATCCACCCTCAAAGTGACTTGGAAATCTTACAATATTTATTACAACATCTTAAACATTAATAAGGCCTGGGTGGAAATTACTAAAAGTTGTTTAAATAGCATGGTGCATGGAAGAAAATATGCTCACGGCACATTGAAGGATTTGAAAATGACGAATCATATGAAGAGTTTACAGATAAGATTGTAAAGGTTGCAGAGCTATTTCAGTTGGAGGTTGAGGCCATAGAAATGGAGGCGTTAACAGAGAAAGAAGAGAAGGAATTATCTAAAAAAGAACTTATTGACTTGCAGGCATCAATAGTGAAAGAAGAAAATGCTGACGAAGCTCAAGATGAACCAAATGAGGAGCCAAGATGCTTCATCACCAGAGAGATGGCAATGGCAATGGCATTTCATGAAATTGCAATGGCAATGGCAAGGCTTGAGAAGATGGATCCTGACAGCGAACGATTCTTAAAAGTTAACTGCAGGATGAATGATATGCTTGCTACAAAGAAATCTATGATGAAAAGAAAAAAGCCACCATCCAGTCAACCATTAATATGTTCTTTCGTAAGGTTGAGTGGCTGACCCCTTCTAAATCTCCACAGCCCTCAACCTCCGCAGCAGCATACGTCGATTCTGGCAACAATGCTCAAGAGGTAATACTTAATGACATTATGCCTGTCTCCTCTATTTTTTGTAATTTTATAATTTTGAAATTTTTTTTTTAAATTGAGCTCTTTTGTAATTTTTCATGCGCATGAAATAAAAAATTGAATAAATACAAAAATAATTCTATTTACATGTTTGTTGAACATTTATTTTTTGATTCAATGAATTCAGCGAGCACAGTGGTGAGTGCTGCACAAGCATGGGGGAAATTCCGACTTACGAAGATTTCTGCAGGACGCAACTCTTATGTAAGTCGGGGAGTTCCTGTATATAATCTCGCTGCCTCTACTCTAACAGATAATGACTGTAAAGAGTCTGAGTAGTATGTGTGTTTGTGGGGCACTGTTGGTTGGTTGGCTGATATTTTTTTTTTTTTTTTTTTTATGAGAACCCCAAACACGAGAGGTATTAGAACCTATAGTACTTAGTACAGTGCTTGAGTTGGAGGTTGAGAAGACGAAAGAAGATATTTGTTGATATTGGACTTGAAATTCTGTAGATTGTAATTTTCAGGAAATACGTATGAAGGAAGGTTGTTCCAGAAAACAGCAGTTGAATGAATAAATGAGGAAGATGAAAAGTTGGTTCTGTGGGTTTGAAGTTGGACAGTAAATGGATGTTGGCTGGTGGCAGCACGTGTTCGGACTGTTTTGAAAGAGAGAGCGGGAATTATAGAAGCCAATTCAGAAGAACAGTGCCCATGGAAGTATCTGTAGAAGAGGCATGCAGCAGAAACACTGCGTCTATGAGAAAGCGAGTGGAGAGACTCTGTTAGAGATGAATCATTAATTAACCTAACTGCCCTCTTCTGAATGGAATCAAGAAGCCTGAGAGAGGTTTTGGGGGCACCATCCCAGATGAGGGAACAATATTCCATGGCAGGGCGGATTTGCGATTTATACAGAGTGAGCAGCTGTTTGGAAGAAAAGTAACGCCGAGAGCGAAAGAGAAAACCAAGATTTTTAGATGCAGAGGAAGCAATATTTGTAATGTGCTTGTGCCAAGAGAGATTATAAGTCAGGGTAATCCCCAAAAGAGATATCATTTTGCCTAGAAATCGGAGTGTCACTAAAGATAAGCATAGGAGCAGAAGAATCCTTTTTGCGAGATATAAGACAAGACTGAGTTTTACAAGGGTTGAAATCAACTAAGTTGTCTTTGCCCCACTGGAGAATTACCTGAAGATTGGCATTTAAAGAATTGGTAGCAGATTTTCGAGAACTTGAAGCTGATTGAGCTGGACAAGGTTTCTCAAAATGGAAAGTTGAATGCAATGTGCTATCATCGGCAAAACTATGGATAGGATTTCCAGTCAATGGGAGAAGGTAATATACAACAGGAAAAGAGTGGGGAAAAGAACTGAACTTTGGGGGACACCGGCATTAGTGGAGAAGTTAGAAGACAAAGAGCCATCTACCATCACCCTCAGTGAGCGATCAGAGAGAAAACTGGATAACCAATTACTAAAAACAGTTGGCAAACCATAAGATGGAAGCTTGTTTAGAAGACCTTTATGCCAAACACGATCAAAAGCCTTTGAGATGTCAAGAGCAACTACTTGTGTTTCACCGAACCTTTCCATTGAATTAGTCCATAAATGGGTAACATAAGCCAGAATATCACCAGTGGATCGACACTGACGGAATCCATACTGGCGATCGTTGATCAGACGGAAGGTTTCTAGGTAGTTTAAGAGTTGGCGGTTAATTGATTTCTCCATTACTTTAGAAAGAGTAGAAGTAATTGCAATGGGACGATAATTGGATGAGA
This sequence comes from Mastigoproctus giganteus, assembly GCF_048544385.1. Taxonomy (NCBI): domain Eukaryota; kingdom Metazoa; phylum Arthropoda; class Arachnida; order Uropygi; family Thelyphonidae; genus Mastigoproctus; species Mastigoproctus giganteus. Next base: position 243,785,268 of record NC_143578.1, read on the forward strand.
GGGATTTGTCACCCTTTTTAGGAACTGGCTGGATATGAGCAAATTTCCAAGCAGAAGGAAAAACACTTTTGGAATAAGAAAGTGAAAAAAGGCGGCAAAGAATAGGAGTAAGTTCAGGAGCACAGGTTTTGAGACCAAGTGGAGAAATACCATAAGGACCTGGAGCTTTCTTAGCATCAAGATTCATCAAAATCCTTCTGATATCCTTTTGACGGAAGACCACAGGAGGCATTGAATGGAGCGTGTTAGGAATGGTGGGAGGTGTTTTACCAAGATCATTAATACATGAGCTCGAAGAAAAATGGGATGCTACCAGGTCAGCTTTATCCTTGGCTGAAGTGACAACAGAACCATCTGGTTTGGACAGAGGTGGGAGCAGAGATGGGCAAAAGTTGCGGCCAATAGCTTTGGCAAGAGACTAGAATGCTCGGCTACCATTAGGGCAAGAAGCAAGTTTTCTACTCTTAGCCTGTTCAAACTCTAGTTTGGACTGATTAATAACTGCTTTACAATTGTTGCGAGCTTTGGTGTAGGCAGAAAATGAAACTGAAGAATTAGAAACAAGCCAATTACGATATGCAACATTCTTCTCTTGGACAGCCTTAGCACATTTATTGGAAAACCAAGGTTTAGATAAAGGACGAGATTTTAAAGTGGAGTGTGGGATAAAGGATTCCATTCCTGCAAGAATAATTTCACTGATACGATCTGAGCAAACGTTGACATCAGAAGTTTTGAAACAGTAATCAGACCAAGGAAAAGAAGAAAAGAAGTCTCGCAGGTCATCCCATTTTGCATTCTTGTAATGCCAAACAATACGAGGTTCGGAATAGCCATGAGATAAAGGTTCCATTGGAGAAGAGACAATCACCAAGTTGTGATCTGAAGTGCCTAAAGGAGCTCTCACTTCAACCTTGTACTTAGAAGGGTTGTTTGTGAGAAAAAGATCAAGCGTATTGGCTGTATGATTAGGATTGTCCGGTATTCTTGTAGGTAAATGAAAAATCTGTGCTAGGTCATTAGTAATTGCAAAAGCCTCAGCATCTCTACCTGCTGGGTCGGTGTGACTAGAAAACGGAAGCCAGCTGGAGTTGTGAACATTAAAATCACCAAGGAAAATTACCTCACTGTTAGGAAAGCTGGACTGGAGAAAGTCAAGTTGCAAAGAGAGGAAGTCAAAGAGCTCCAAGTGATTAGTGGAGTTGGGAGAATGGTAGAGACAACAGATGAATTTTACACAATGAGATAGAGAGATTTTAAGCCAGAGAAGATCAAAGAGAGGAGATTCCAAATTGCCAAGTCTCTGACAGGGAATATCAGAACGGACATATGCACAAGTACCACCTTTGAGGCGAAAGGAATCATATAGCAAATAATTTGGACATCTGAGATGAGCAGTAGTTGAATCAACTGATAACTGAGATTCAGTCAGAAAAAGTACATGGGGTTTGGAAGACTGCAAGTGGAAATGGACATCGTTGAGATTGGAATTGAGACCACGTATATTTGTGAAATGAATTAGGAAGTATTTGGGAGGTTTAGATCTTTTCGCAGATAAGCTTGCTCTATTATTTTGACAATTCATGGTGTATTCAATAGTAAGAAAAAGTGGGTGGGACATGTTGTATGAAGTAATGAAATTTTTGGATATGGCGTACATGTGGTAAGAATATACCCAGATCCTTGACATAACGTGGCCTCGACAATGCTCCCCGCATATACACACTACTTGGTCTCCCTCCAGTCACTATCTGGCAGAGTAGAGGTAGCAAGATTATACACTAGCTGATCCAGAAGCCTCCTAGAGAGTTACCAATAGGTTTGGTCTGGTGTACTATCTAGCGGCCGGCCTGCGAACACCATTTTAGAGCTGTACCCTCGAAATGTAAGGAATATTGGATCTCGCCACTATATTCATCATAACCTCAAAAATCATCAATCATACTGCATGATGGAAGAGATAGGGAAGGGTTGGCCGGAACTTAGCTCTAGAGACTAAACATGGGTTCCACCACTTCAAGCCTCCAATAAGCAAAGTGGTGGTATTTCACCGGTTGACGAGAGTCATCTACCACCTAGAATGAGAGTCATCTAACACCTAGATATGTTGTTTAATGGCACAAGCCATTAAACAACATGTAAACTTAGGGTTACTAAGGCCATATTGTGCCCGATTCTATTCCGTAGTGCAATTACCAGTTAACATCTGTTAAATAATCCTGTCTGCTTCAAGAAAACAAAGAACTTGGCTAGATTTGCATAGTCTCCAATTAGATGAGGTAACGTTAAAGATTCTTGCAAATGTAAAAATCGTTTCGATAATTATTATAATGGCTGCAATCTATTAGAATATGCTTCACGGTAAGTGTAGACAGACAATGTGCACAAATAGGCGGATCTTCCCCCCATGAGTAGATTAATGTGGGTTAAATGCGTGTGCCCAATATGCATCCTAGCCAGGATCATCTCCTCTTGCCTATTTGATCACATGTTTGATGGCCACAACTTAGGTTCCTGTTTAAATTGAAGCAGCTTATTGTCACCCTGAGCCTGCCAGATTTACAACTATTGCTCTTCACACATTTTTTTACAACTGATTTGTAGTCTGTATATGGCATTTGGTAGTTAGGAGAGCTTGCAGTGATTGGATGTTTAGCAGCTTGATGTGCATATTCATTTCCTTTGATTACTACATGACCTCGTATCCAACAGAAAGTGACTGATTGGTTATTAGCTTGTAACGCAATTATCTGGGATCTGATTTGCTTGAATACGTGGTGGATTGGCTTGGATGAATTTTTCAATACTGTTATTGCACTTAGAGAATCAGAGTACATCATAGTTTGCTTACTGGACGGATTAATCACGTGATCCAGAGCTATTTTAATCAACCACAGTTCAGCAGAATAGATGCTGCATTCCTTTGCAAGGGACACAGAACTAAAAAAAATAAAGTAACTGCCGCTGCACCCACTGTTGTACTTGTTTTTGAGCCATAGGTAAATATTTGAAACCATCAAGAATTTTTAGCTACATGAGCAGCATGGAGTTTCCTGATGGTGAGATCTGCTGCTTGTTTTTGCCCCCATTGTTAGAATGAGAAATCACAGACCATGGAGGGTCTGTGTGCTTATTTCCTGAAAGATATTACCCATATCTAAATTCCAGCTGTAACTGTAGCAGCCTTATCCCAATTGGCTTGCTTCCATTAGGTTTGTTCTGATAAACTTAGGCTCCTGTTTAAATTGAAGCAGCTTACTGCCACTCTGAGCCCACTAGATTTGCAACCATTGCTCTCCACACATTTTTTTATGACTGATTTGTAGTCAGTATGATAAAAGGTGGTCCATTGTATGGCAAGATAGGATGAAAGGGAAGGCTCCATATTTTTGCTGCATAGTTGAGTAGCAACATTTTCCTCCGAAGGTGGAGTGGAGGTTCGTATGCCTCTATATATAGACTCTGTACAGGGGATGTGCTGAATGCTCCTAAAATAGTTCTCAAAGCACTGTGATGGATAGTGTCTAGCCAAATTAGTACACTTTCCTGGCAGAGTTGTAGACTGAAACTACGTAATCCAAGCGAGATACAATTAATACCTGATATAGCCAAAGCAGAGTGTATCTGACAACACCCCATGTTGATGAAGATAGTACTCTGAGGATATTTAATTTTTTCAAGCAAATCATTCTCAGATATGTGATATGTTGTAAGAAGTTTAATTTATTATCCAGGATTAAGCCAAGAAATCTGATACTATTCGAAAGAGGTATGGCGAAATTTTTAGGTTTTAATTCAGGCTCAGGGTGGATCTTTTGTTTTTTAAGAAAAATGAATAGTTGGATTTTTGTGCTGATAAGCAGTAGCCATTGCGAGACATCCCAGCTCAATTTTGTTAATTTAGATCTGAAGCTGTCTCTCGATAGAATTCATATTTTTCCCTTGGCACGAGATCATCTGCATAGTGACATAATTCACTGTGCTTGGAATATCATGGATAATATTGTTTATTCTTATAAAAATAGAGTAGGACTCAAAATAGATCCCTGAGGGACCCCCTCCTCGTGGATATGGATTATAGAAAGAACATTTAGATGACTAACCTGAAAGGTTTTGCCCTGGAGAAAGCTCTGAATAAACAAGGGAAGCCTGCCTTATAGTCCAAAGGTGTGAAGATCCTGTAGGATATCAAAATGCCATGTTGTATCAAAGGCCTTCTCTAAGGCCTTTGATACAACATGGCAAACAAACTTACCATAACTAGGGGGTCATTTCTGATGAAAGCGTTTCTGATCGTAATAGAGGCATGTGATTCAAGAAAGCAAGAGTATGAGCTTATGTAGCATCAGCCAAAATAAAAAAAAATTTCACGCAACCATTCCCTCTAAATGTTTGTCCAGTTCCTCCTTGAATTGCCCCCTTAGGTTTATAAACTGAGCATGTGGAAGAATCCTATCAGAATTCAGTGCTCAACCCATTCAAGGCCTTATACACCTCAATCAGATCACCTCGCAGGTGCCTAATTTCCAGCTGCAGCAATTTGCAGAACTTAAGCCTCTCTTGGTAAGAGGATCCCTTCATTCCCCTCACCAATCTTGTTGCCCTTCTCTATACACGCTCAAGCAAATCTACATCCTTCCTAAAATGAAGCCTCCAGACCTGTATGCAGTACTCAAGGCATGGCCTAACCATTGCCTTCTACAAAGGGATAATCACCTCCATTTCCCAGCTAGCAAAATTCCTGTATATCATTGACAAAACCTCATGACCTGTTCTTGCAGCCTGTCTGCATTGCTCAGAAAATTTCATATCTGACTGCACAATTACTCCCAGGTCTTTTTCATTTTCTATCATCCTAAGTGTAGTATCACACAGTTGGTACGTTCCTCTCGGGTTACTTCTACCCATATGCAGTACTTTGTATCTGTTAACAATAAACTTCAGCTGCCACTTCTCAAGCCCATCTGCCCAAATTTTGTAGATCTTTTCTAGATCTTGTTGCAGTAGCATACTGCCATTACTGTTATTAACAACCCTGCTAACGTTTGTATCATCTGCAAACTTCAACACTAAGCCTGATTTACCTTCATCAAATTACCGAATAGGGTTGAACCCTATTTGGTAATTTTCATTCCTGTGATCACAACATACGGTCGAAAAGCGTTGTCAGCTTCAGGAAGGAAAATTGTTTTGAATATTTTCGTTAGATTCTTTTTAATTGCGTTAAATTGATTTGAATTGTGTTAAATTGGTTTTTAATTATTTAATTATTTATATTTTACTCTAACGTACCAGTAAGTTGTCGATTTTTTCATTTTTTCTGTTTTAATTTCTGGCGAGTATCATACGGAAGTGTTCTACGTACTATATTGAGGTAAACTCCTCTTATTATTTTACAAATATGCATAACATATTATTCTCAATTACCTAATTCTACTAATCTCTTTCTTAGACCATACCCTGTTACCAGCATTGTAGCCAAGACCCCTAAACCTAGCCAAGTATTATTATCCTATATACTAGAGAGCTATTATGAGAAATTACAGGACTTTATGGATGTTTTCATATCCAAGAAATTTCATAAATATTGCCATCAGAAATAGAGAGAGTGACAGTAGCCCCCAACGGGGCCAACTATTTCAGAACAACTCTGGTAAATAGAGGCTAAGCCTGGGCTCACTATTATCAGGAATACACAAAGAAATCTCCCAAAAACAGAGCAAAGAATGACACCATTAACAATAATGGGCACATTCACTTGCCAAAAGCCAATGCAGCACATAACTGGAGCAGTCTCATGTGTTCACATGTCTAGATTCCCAAGGTTCCACACCTCTTATTTTTCCCCAGTTCTTTGCATTTCTACTTTCTAGGATGAAATTGTAAACAGCTATATGTTTATTATTTTGTTAATGTTTTAAATAGTTTTTATTACAGGAGTATAGTGTGTTTTTCAGAAAACTGTTTCAACATTTTTTTTGTGTGTTTTTTAGCAAATTGTTTTTTGCATTAGTCATGCCCTTTCAAGCTCTACATTTCAAATACGTGAAACTTTTGAAATCCAAGACTCCAGGGCAACTTTGACACTTTTTTTTTTTTTATATTGGTGTAGTTCATTTTTTAAATGAAAGTAACACCAGTGTTACTTTCATTAAAAAAATCAAGAAAGGAATTAATATTTTTTATGAGCTGCTTTGTTTATAATTTCTTTAAACCGGAATAAGGTATAACTTATGAATAAAGAAGAACACATTTGATATCCAAAACTTATTTATAAAAAGCATAATATGCAAATGAAACAGAAACAACAAAAATTTAATTTTTAATGAAAGTCTCTGTTCCTGACTCTTACAGTTTTTACATGTTGACGAAAAAAATAATAAAATAATAATAATAAATAGGCACAGATACCATGTTCTAAAATTTAAGTACTACTTCTTTTGATGTAACAACCTGCAATAATAGAAAATTTTACAATCATTTAATAAATCAACAAAATTATTTTGAAAACTAGAGTTCCTTGTTTTCAAGTAACTCTCCAAAAGAAAGAAAGAGGCATATCTAAGTTAATGCTGACATTCTGTCACTTTAGTAGAACTACTGTTAGTTTTTTATATTTTATGAATTTAACTTAGCAAGGTGTAGTGCAAGCATCTGTATGGCAGTGTACGTGCACCATTAGCTAAACTACTTATTTAATAAGCAGGAAACATGAACAGTCTCAAATTTCCTCTGAATTAGTATGTGAGAGGGACAGATTAGGTAGCAAGGTGCAGAGAAGCAGCAGACAGGCAGGAAAAATTTCAGTACAATACCTTCAAGATGATACTTGTTTCATTCCCCCCCTTCAAGGGGAATATCTAGTAGGGGGCACTGCGGTTGCATGCTACCTAGAAACACCCAAACCATTTGCACATCACCAAAAGAAAATAAATAGGTGCTTATTAAGCAAATCTTAAATTCAGTTAAAGTTATTTATTTATTTTTTTTTCTTTTTTTTTTTAATACTGACCATGTAAGTGATATTAATGTTTGGTGTTTTTGATTTGATATGCCAATATGACACAAGAAAAAACTAAATGTTCAACTTTTTTGGTCATCAAAGTTTAAAAGAGAAAAACAGCTTAAAGTAAAATGTATATATGAAAGCAAACATATTCAAAAACACCAGAATGCAACCCATTAAAATTTATACAAATTCAATGTACACTTTTATAATAAGACCAGTGAAGGTAATGTGATCCTCTGTTCATACATAATTCATTTATTTTGCCGATAAATTTACAGAACACAATAACATTAGAAGCCTTTTTCTAATGAAGCCTTTTTCTTTTTCTTTAACTAGAAAATTTTCTAGTTAAAGGTGGCTCTGTGGCACTTTTGTTTCATTTTTTATAATGCTACTTATTATTTATTAATTTTATTCCCAGTGTGACTGCCATTTCTTTAATTGCTGTTTTTCTTTACAAATATTGTAGAGAAAAATGTTTCTTTAAATGAAATCTCATTTTATTTTAGAGTGAAAGACAATTCTTAAAGGAGCTGTAAATATTCTTCTAGAGAGAGAGAGCAGTCTCTTTCACACACACCGTGCCAAAAGGGCTCCCACACAGAGGTTTAAATAAAGTGATGTACGCTGTATGTATGTATCAGATGGAGCTAATATTTTTGCCATATTTCACTTTGTGTGTGTGTGTGTGTGTTGCAAACGTGGAAAGAACCGAGCGATTGTTCAGTATAGTGTGTAACTTCCATTATTGGCTTAGCTACAATTTTAAATTCGGATAATTTTCGAGGTGGTAAATTATAATTTAGTCCTTTGGATAAAAGCGAAATCTGGTCCTGCGATAGTGTACACGAGGAAAGATTTGTAACCTGTTGATATGTCGGTTCGTTGGATACTGGGTGAGGGGGTGTTCGTGAACTAGCTGACATACTAAACCAATCAACAATAGTAATATCAAAAAATACTTTATTTCTGTCCCATATGTTGAACAGTGGCATAAACAGCTTAACAGATTCTTTAAAGATACCGAATTTAAAATTGTAGCTAGGCCAATACGGAAGTTACACACTATACTGAACAATCGCTCGGTTCTTTCAGCGTTCGCAACACAAATTAATGATCTGGTATACAACATTTCTTGCGGTGATTGCGACTCGTCTTATCAGGGTTCGACCCGATTTTCTCTTAATATTTGTGTAAATCAACACGAAGCCTCAGTTCGCGCTTCTCGTTCAGCAGCGTCAGAATTAGCCTTTCGTGCTATTAACGAAAAACATACTTTTTTATTTAACGAGGCCAAAATACTTAACGTTCAACGTAATTATACGTGACTATTAATTGCAGAAACCGTTGAAATTAAATTACACGAGAATTCGGTTAATGTTTGGCGGCCATATTTGATCTCCGATGCGTGGACCTTTACGCGCATGCGCGAAGACAAATAATCCCTATTTAAGTATCAGGTTTAACCCGATTCGGCAATTTTCATTCCTGTGATCACGACATACGGTCGAAAAGCATTGTCAGCTTCAGGAAGGAAAATCGTTTTGAATATTTTCATTTGATTCTTTTAATTGCGTTAATTTGATTTTTAATTGTTTTATATTGATTTGAATTGTGTTAAATTGTTTATTTAATTATTTATATTTTACTCTAATGTACCAGTAAGTTGTCGATTTTTTCGTTTTTTTCCGTTTTAATTTCTGGAGGGTATCATACAGAAGTGTTCTACGCGCTATATTGAGGTAAACTCCTCTTATTATTTTTCTAATAAAGAAGATATATAAAAAAATATAGTTCAATCAAACTATAAACACAGTATACATAAAATCTGACACTGTCATTTTATAACCAAGCCACAGAATTATGTAAGGAAAATTTGTCTGCCTGGGGGGGGGGGGGCACACTCTTAATATGCAGTACTATGAACCAGAATAACAAAAATTGCTTTTATCTCATCTTCTATGAACTGTTGTATAAATTACAGACCCTTAAACATTTCTGCTTAAAGGTCATTTTCATCATATTTTTCATTTTTAAAGGTCATTTTTAATTACTTTTCACCATTTTATCAAACCACACTTCACTCCTGAATCAATTCAAACAGTGTAACTTTATACTTTTGTAATGCATCAACATCAAATCACCATGCAGAATGGCTTCCACATAATTTAAATATTAACCTTAAAAAAAACTACATAAGCTTTTTTAAGATGTTACACAACTAAAATAGCAATCCAAACAGACATGATGAATGTGTTCTAAGATCAGTTTTCTTCACTTTTCATAATTTCAGTGCTGAAATCACAAGCTGTTATTAGCATTAGTAGAGGCATTTGATGCAAGAAAGCAAGCTTATGCAGCATCAGCCAAAAAAAAAAAAAAACAAAAAAACCACTTCCACTTCACCCCTCTGTTCGTTCAAAATACCTGTCCAGCTGAGCCTTAAACTTATTTAGGCTATCAACCTCCACCACAAGGGATGGAAGTCTGTTCCACCAACCAACCATCCGCTGGCTAAAGGCAAATTTCCGCACGTCTATCCTACATCTGTCTTTCCTCAATTTGAATTTATGCCCTCTCAGGTGATTATTCTGAGCTAGAGGAAGAATCCCATCAGCATTGAGCATGCTTAAACCATTCAAGGCTTTATACACCTCTATCAGATCACCTCGCTGGTGCCTAGTCTCCAGACACTGTAATTTGCAAAACTTAAGCCTTTCTTCGTAAGAGCACCCCTTTGTTCCATTCACTAATCTTGTTGCCCTTCTCTGTACTCGTTCCAGCAGCTCTACATCCTTCTTGAAATGAGGCCTCCAGACCTGTATACAGTACTCTAGGTGTGGCCTGACCATTGCCTTATACAATGGAATAATCACCTCCTTATCCCTGCTGGAAAAATTCCTGTATATCATTGACAATACTCCATGAGCTACTCTTGCAGCCCGTCTGCACTGCTCAGAGAACTTCATATCTGCCTGCACAACCACCCCCAAGTACCTTTCATTCTCTACCACTGTCAGTGTTGTACCACAGAGTTGATACGTTGCTCTGGGGTTGCTGTTTCCCATGTGTAGTACTTTACATTTATCAATGTTAAACTTCATTTGCCACCTCTCAGCCCATCTGCTCAACCTTTCCAGATCCTGTTGCAGCAGCATAGTGTCAGTAGTGTCCTTGACAACCCTGCCAACCTTTGTATCGTCTGCAAACTTGGACATTAATCCCGATATACCATCATCAATATCATTTATAAATACAGAAAACAATAATGGACCCAACACTGAGCCCTGAGGGACCCCACTAATAACATTAGTCCACGATGAGCAGTGTCCATTGATTACCACTCTCTGTCTTCTCCCCCTCAACCACCCCTTTATCCATAGCAGCAATTTGCCTCCAATGTCACACTGCTCCAATTTGTGTAGCAGTCTTCCATGTGCAACAGTATCAAAAGCCTTTCTAAGATCCAAGTATATAATATCAAAGTTATTCCCTGCATCCAGTTCTTTTGTGACTGCATCATAGTATCCAATCAAGTTGGTCAGGCAAGACTTCCCCTTAACAAAACCATGCTGTGTCTGAGCTATAACTGAAGTCTTGTCTAAATGATCGTGCAGTGCTTCTTTAACCAGTGCCTCCATTAATTTTCCTGGAACAGAAGTTAAGCTCACAGGTCTATAATTACTTATGTCAGCCTTTGATCCTCCTTTGTGAATTGGGGTCACATTTGCACATGGGTACCTCCCCTGAGTCCAAGGAAGCTCTCATAATTATGGCTAAGGGTTTGCTTACTTCCTTTGCTGCCTCCTTTAATATAACTGGATAGATCCCATCCACACCGGGTGCCTTTCTTGTGTTTATCTTCAACAGTTTCTCCTCCACTTTACTCCCAGTTATTTCAAGATTCTGTAGCTTACTGCTAGAGTTGAATACACCTCTAGCATTCCCCTCGCTGAATAACTCCTCATGTGTGAATGTCGATGCAAAATATTCATTTAGTTTGTTAGCTACCTGAGCAGGATCATCAACAGTTGACCCATCAATATCAAGTGGACCAATCTGATTCATCCCTTTCCTTCTAGAGTTTACATAAGTAAAGAACTCTTTGCTGTTTTCCTTTGCATCCCTTGCCAAGGATTTCTCGTAATCTGCCTTCGCCTGCCTAACCTCCTTTGTAACTTGGTTGCATATCAACTTGTATCTATCATAGGCTTCTGTGTCATGTGTTAATTTGTAAGTATCCCATGCATTTTTCTTCTCTGCCATATGCCTCATTAGTTCATCTGACATCCATTTTGGCCTAAACCTTGAACAATATTTCTTAGTTGGTATATAAAGCCTAGTAGCTTCCAAGATAAGTTCTTTGAATGCTTCCCATTTTGAATTTGCTGTTGGTAACATCATCAGTTGGTCCCACTGTATAGAATTTAAATACTGTCTCAGTCCATCGTAGTCGCCTTTACGGAAGCAATAACCCTTCCCTTTACCCCTAATGGTAGTTACCTCTTTGAGTAAATCCCACTTCAGCACACTGTGATCACTGCCACCTAGTGGTTCATTTATCTGCAGATTCTGAATGCATGAAGAATCACTGCTGATAATCAAATCAAGAGTATTACTCCCTCTAGTTGCCTCCAGAACATGCTGATGTAGAAAACAATCATCCAATAAATCCACAAAAGCCCTGCTAGTGTGTGAGTATCCAGCCCCCAAATTCCAGTCAATATCTGGGAAATTAAAATCTCCCATTATAAGACACTCTGATTTACTGGCCCACTCTATTTCCCTGTACAGTTCCTTATTATACTCATCAGAGTCATTAGGCCTATAGCACACTCCTACTCTCAATTTTGATCTCCCAATGTTTATGTCACACCAAACTGACTCCACACTGCACTGTCCAGCGATGTCGACTAGCTTCACTTCCTTGGTTTTTATGTGTTTCTTAACTAATAGCATAACACCTCCCCCCTTCCTATCCTGTCTATCCTTTCTGTAGATGTTGTACTCCCCAAATTGCAGTTCCGCATCCCTTATATCTGTGTGACACCACGTCTCTGATATCCCAACAATATCTGCCTTCGATGTTTTGAGCAATACCTTGTAAATTCATCAAATTTATTTACTAAACTCCTAGCATTGGTGTACACGCAAGTATACCTGCACCTGTTTCTATTCTTAGCTACCCTAACACAACCCATGTGTTTACTTGTACCGCAATGGCTCCCAGCAGTCTCTGAAATACCATGCATCTTGTTTTTCAGGCTTCTGCTCATTCTAATAGAAGCAGTGCAAGAATCTCTTTCACCTCTGCCAGTGGCTACTGTCAATCTATTGGTCTTTGTCTCCCCCCAAGCTAGCAGTTTTCCGACCCACCTAACACTGCCTCAATAGCATCAGCAAATATTCTTGCACCCTTTCTATTTAAGTGTATCCCATCCCTGTAGAAGCAATCTCTCCTGTTAACAAATACAGTCCAGGCTGAAAAAAATTCTACCCCTTGAGCCTTGCACAATCTTTCCAGGGCCGAATTGATCGACAAGGCTCTCATCATATACTCCCTCCTATCGTGTCTGGGCAGAATTGCAGACACTTTCAAATTCAACCCTAATTCTCGGCTTTTGTTCAACAGTGACCTGTACTTGTTAAGTAATTCTGCCGGTCTCCTACTCTTAATATTATTAGTGCCAACGTGTACAACTATATCACCTTTTGTGCCCTTAAAAGATGATATTCGCTCTACAACGTCATCAACCTTTGCCCCTGGCAGACATACCCTGGTCCTGTTCCACCTATCTTTTTTACAAAGCATGTTCCCCGTTTCCCTGACAATAGAGTCACCAACAACTACTAGTTCCTTCGGGACCAGCGCATTCTGCCTTGGGGGTTGTCTCTGTGTCACGCGATGCCCAAGTGCAAGCTCTGGCGTTGATGTGGGCAGCTGAGAGCTTGATGGGCCCCTCAATTTAGTTTCTTCGAGGGCATCCACCCTGTCCTTCAAGCTCTCATATAGGCCCATAAGAACGCCGAGTTGTTGCCTGATATCGATACACTCCTTGCATCGCGCACACACAAAGACATCCCCCTTGGCAGTATCATGTCCCGTACCCGATTGCTCTGCAAACATCAAGCAAACAGTGCATTTTATAAGGCTGTGAGTCAGAGGACAACTGCCCCCCTCAGTTCTGCTCTGAGCCACAGCTCTACCATTAGCTTGAGCCTTTTGCTTTGCTGCTCTGGTTTGAGTCATGATTCTATTAATTTATTAATTAATTATGTTATGTTATTAATTATATTACGTTTGTAATCTAAGTCGTTATATGTATTTATTTAAACGTACAATTTAACTGCTAACGAAGTTCAACTAACGCTATCTAGTACGGTATCACAATGGCGGGAAAGTTAATAACGGTAGCGGTAGTTACGAACACGTGGAAACCCTTACCGATACTTTTACAAGGCCGAGTAAAGAATAAATACACCAAATTAATCAAAAAATCACAAAATAATGTTATACTACTAAATTTAAATCAAAAGTTTTAGAAAAACAATAATTTCAAATCAATAAATAAAAAAAATCCACTTAGCGGCTTGGAACACGACCGTCACTAGTGGCCTCGTCAGCAGATATTCTAGGGATATACATTCCCTAGATTAACAACCTCCCTTCTCGATTCAGAGGAATAACATTTTGAGAAATATACATAGTTGAAATAGAGACTCTGTAGCAAAATTTTCTTTTAAGTAAATTAATATGTTTATGTCCAACCATTTACATATGTTTAGTTACTTGACCACTCTATACCAACTACACTTCTACAAATACTGGAAAAAATCACCAGTAACTCTGGAAATGATCAACCAATTTTGGATTTTTTGCTTTAAATCTGGGAAATCCTCTGAAAATAGTGGTGCTAGTGATGTGCTTTTGTTATGACGAAAATGAAAGGTGGTGCAAAGTGTCCATGTTGTTGTTATAATTACTATTAGTGAAAGTGAAAGCTGGAAATAAACAGTGAAGTGCAAACAGTAAATGCTAAATTTTGGGACTTAAGGTTTCAACAATACAAGGAATGCACAGAGACAAAAATGGGAAGACAAATAGTAAACCAAAAGTTTGCTTTGATTTGTGAAATAGATAAAATGCAATTTGATATTTTGCTATTATTGTAGCATACAAAATTTGTTGCAAATGCAAGCAAAACATTTTTATTCTACACAGTACTGTGTTATATTTTACCCATAAATTCCCCTGCACCTCCAACATTATAAAGATTATTTTCTAAGCAAAGAGCAAATCAGTAAAGCTAATTACCATCATGTGCAAATATCAGGCATTGAGACAAGTACTACATCAAAAATTATTTGGATGCAATATGGGTCTCAATGCCTGATTTTACTGTGGATTGCCTTAACATGCATTAAGAGTAGCATATAGACACCATTTAGGAAATTTTTTCCCCTACAAGATAACAATCACAAATGCTGCCGAATTGGGCAAGGAAATAGAAAGATAAGAGAAGTCTTTTGTTTACTTTATAAATTCATTAGGTATCCTTAAAAAAAAAAAAAAAAAAAAATTGAGAATAGAACTTGTCAGGACAGCCGATGGTATTATTACAACTTTTAATTATGAAAAATGAAAGCCAAGTTTAATCTGGGATTAAACTTGGCTTTCATTTAATGGCATGGTTTAATGGCAGGAAAATAAATTACCATTTATTCTCTGGAGGGCCAAACGCAGGAGAGTTTAAAAATTCATCATGACTGCATACATATTGAATTACTAAATTTTCAGCATCACACTTACAACAGGCTGTGCATTTTTGTGGTAGTGCACAGGCTCAAAGCTGCAATGTCCGTAATTCTGGCCGCATGTCAACCACTGTACTACTGTTTGCCTCGCTCATGCATTAAAGAGTTATCCACAGTTTCCATCCCTTGGAAATTCATGCACAAAACTATGATAAAATAGTAAATGCTACAAAGTTGCAAGGTACAAAAATAGTAAATGCTACAAAGTTGAAGGTACAGTAATTGAAAGTTGCTTTCCTACAGATGGAAATCTATAGGAAATTTATTATTATTATTGACGTAAGCATGTTTATTAATAATCTAAAAAAACAAATGAAGAAAGTAACTTTATTAGTGTTTTTTGTAACATCCTAAAAGTGCCCATACTTAGTGAAAGAAGAAATTATCTGGTTCTTGTGTCAAGCCCAACAGAACTGACATCTACCCACTTACAGATAAAAAAACTCTTCCTCACTCCAATCCTTATCTCTAACATCATAGTTTTTAGCTACTTATTTATTGGGTTTTTATATGATGAACCAAAAGATGACAGACTGCTGAAATCTACCGAACGCCAGTAAGTGAGTATTTTGGTCTACAGATAGATCACTGCTCTAGACAGGCTGAAGAGTGGTGAAGAAACTTGTTGAAACTAATTGAATATCTATAGATTGTAATCCTCAAAAATACATAAGAAGATTCTTTCAGAGAAGTACAGAGAATAAATGATACAAAAAAAAAAAAAATTTAATGAAGCTGAACTAGGAATGTTTTCAAACTAGTTTAGATGAAGATAGCATTCCAGATGCCAGCTGAGAAGAATTCATGCCCATGAAAATATAAATACATCAAAGTTTATATGTCTGTATAATAAGGAGTGGAGAAAATGTGAGAAATAGAACACTGATTAAACTCCATCCAGCTGTCTTCTGGATAGAGATAATTATTTCAAGAGAGGTTCTTAAGGCACTTACCCCAAACGTGGGAAAGATATTCAATGGTAGAACACAGTTCAGACTTGTACAGTGAGGGAACAAAAGAGAAAATGATTAGAAATTAATTCTGCGGTGGCAGCACGGATTTTAACAGGCTTAGTATCTATTGCACGTTAATTGCTAGTTCGAGGTCCCTGACTCTTTTTCAGTCAACCTTCCTAAATATACCTTTTTTTTTTTTTTTTTTTTTTTTTTAATGAAAACTCCAAACACGAGGTATTAGAATCTATAGCACTTATTGCTTGGGTTGGAAGTTGAGAAGACGAAAGATGATATTTGTTGACATTAGACTTGAACTTCTATAGAGTGTAATACATGTGAAGGAAGGTTGTTCCAGAAAACGGCAGTTGAATGAATAAACAAGGAAGATAAAAATATGGTTCTGTGAGTTTGAAATTGGACAGTAAATGGATGTTGGCTGGTGGCAGCATATGTTCGCAATGTTTTGAAAGAGAGAGAGAGGGAATTATAGAAGCCAATTCAGAAGAACAGTGCCCAAAGAGGTATCTGTAGAAAAGGCATTCAGCAGAAACAGTATGTCTATGAGACAAAGAGTGGAGAGACTGTTAGAGAGGAGTCATTAATTAACCTAACTGCCCACTTCTGAATGGAATCTTGAAGCCTGAGAGAGGTTTTGGGGGGTACCGCCCCGGTTGTGGGAACAATATTCCATGCTAGGGCAGATTTGGGATTTGTACAAAGTGAAGAAAAGTAACGCCGAGAGTAAAAGAGAAAACCAAGTTTCTTAGATGCAGAGGAAGCGATATTTGTAATGTGCTTATGCCAAGAGAGATTAGCATTAGAAGTCAGGGTAATACCCAAAAGAGATACATCATCTTACCTAGAAATCAGAGTGTCACCAAAGATAAGCATAAGAGCAGAAGAATCCTTTTTGCAAGATATAAGACAAGACTAAGTTTTAGAAGGACTGAAATCAACTAAGTTGTCTTTGCCCCACTGGAGAATTACTTGGAGATCAGCAGTTAAGGAATTGGTAGCAGATATTTGAGAAGTTGAAGCTGATTGAGCAGGGGAAGGTTTTTCAAAATGGAAAGTGGAATGCAAATGATGCAAATTGGCAAAACTATGGATAGGATTTCCAGTCAATGGAAGAAAGTAATTAAAATACAAGAGGAAAAGATTGGGGGGAAAGAATTGAACCTTGGGGGGACACCAGTATTAGTGGAGAAGTTAGAAGACAGAGAGCCATCTACTATCACCCTCAGTGAACGATCAGAGAGAAAACTGGAACCAATTACAAAAATTAGTTGACACACCATAAGATGGAAGACTGTTTAAAAGACCTTTATGCCACACACAATCGAAAACCTTTGAGATGTCAAGAGCAACTGCTTGTATCTCACCAAACTTTTCCATTCAATTTGTCCATATATGGGTAACATAAGCCAGAATATCACCAGTGGATTGACACTGACGGAATCCATTCTGGTGATCATTGATCAGACGGAAGGTTTCTAGGTAGTTTAAGAGTTGGCAGTTAATTGATTTCTCCATTCCTTTAGAAAGAGTAGAAGTAATTACAATGGGACAATAATTGGATGGGAGGGCCTTGTCACCCTTTTTAGGAACTGGCTGGATATGAGTAAATTTCCAAGCAGAAGGAAAAGCACCTTTGGAATAAGAAAGTGAAAAAAGGTGGCAAAGAATAGGAGTAAGTTCAGGAGCACAGGTTTTGAGAACAAGTGGAGAAATACCATCAAGAAATGGAGCTTACTTAGCATCAAGATTCGTCAAAATACTTCTGACATCCTTTTGACAGAAGACAACAGGAGGCATTAAATGGAGTGTGCTGGAAATGGTGGGAGGTGATTTACCAAGATCATTAATACATGAGTTGGAAGAAAAATGGGATGCTAACAGGTCCGCTTTATCCTTGGCTGAAGTGACAACAGAACCATATGGTTTTGACAGAAGTGGGAGCAGGGATGAGCAAAATTTGCAGCCAATAGCTTTGGCAAGAGACCAGAATGCTCGGCTAACATTAGGGCAAGAAGCAAGTTTTCTACTGTTAGCCTGTTCAAAATCTAGTTTGAACTGATTAATGATCACTTTACAACTGTTGCGAGCTTTGGTGATTTGGTGGTGTAGACAGAAAATGAAACTGAAGAATTGGAAACAAGCCAATTACGATAAGCAATGTTCTTCTCTTGAAAAGGCTTAACACATTTATTGGAAAACCAAGGTTTAGATAAAGGACGTGATTTTAAAGTGGAGTGTAGAATAAAGGATTCCATTCCTACAAGAATAATTTCACTGACACGATCTGATCAAACGTTGACATCAGAAGTTTTGAAATAGTAATACAACCAAGGAAAAGAAGAAAAGAAGTCTCGCTGGTCATCCCATTTTGCATTCTTGTAATGCCAAGCAAATACAAGGTTGGGAATAGCCACGAGATAAAGGCTCCATTGGAGAAGAGACAATCATTAAGAAGTTGTGATCTGAGGTACCTAAAGGACCACTCACTCTGACCGTGTACTTTGAAGAGTTCTTTGTGAGAAAAAGATCAAGCGTGTTGGCTGTATGGTTGGGATTGCCCGGGATTTATTATTATTATTATTAGCCATATGGTACAAGGAAGCCTGAGGCTTATGCTGCACCAGCCAAAAAAAAAAAAAAAAAAACTTCCGAGTTTCCCTGAGAGAGAGAGAGAGAGAGAAGTTGTTGTTATTTTGGTTTTTAGGAGCATTAGCAACTAAGGCCATATTGCTCCGGTGCAGTGGTCATTCCCTGACCTTTCCGCATCCTCCGTATTTGGTGGTGACGGGCTTGAACCCCGGTCTAATCAAGAAGCGTGTGTACGCACTGCTGCTGCTCCTTCCCACCTGGCAACGGAGGCGCCAAGAGAGAAGTAGAAAGGAATCACCAAGAAAGAGAAGAATGATGATATCCAGCTCAGGACCCTGGGTTTGCCAAGCCCATACTCACCAGATGTTAGCCCCTGGGATTATTCTTGTAGGTAAACAAACAATCTGTGCAAGATCATTAGAAATTGCAAAAGCGTCAGCATCTCCACCAGCTGGGCGGTGTGACTAGAAAACGGAAGCTAGCTGGAGTTGTGAACATTAAAATCACCAAGGAAAATTACCTCACTGTCAGGAAAGTTGGACTGGAGAAATTCAAGCTGCAAAGAGAGGAAAGTCAAAGAGCTCCAAGTGATTAGTGGAGTTGGGAGAACGGTAGAGACAACAGATCAATTTGACACAATGAGGTAAAGAGATTTTAAGCCAGAGAAGACTGAAGAGAGGAGATTCCAAATTACCAAGTCTCTGACAGGGAATATTGGAACGGACACATGCACATGTACCACCTTTGAGGCGAAAGGAATCATACAGCGAATAATTTGGGCAACTGAGATGAGCAGTAGTTGAATCAAATGATAACTGAGATTCTGTCAGAAAAATTACATGGGGTTTGGCAGACTGCAAATGGAAATGGACATCATTAAGATTAGAATTGAGACCACGTATATTTGTGGAATGAATTAGGAAGTGCTTGGGAGGTTTGGATCTTTTCGCAGATAAGCTTGCTCTATTAGTTTGACAATTCATGGTGTATTCAATAGTAAGAAAAAGTGGGTGGGACATGCTGTATGAGGTAATGAAATGTTTGGATATGGCATACACATGGTAAGAATATACCCAGATCCTTGACATAACGTGGCCTCGACCATGCTCCCCCGCATACACACTACTCGGACTCCCTCCAGTCACTATCTGGCAGAGTAGAGGTAGCAAGATTATACACTTGCTACAAAACATCGAGCATGAGAGTAGCCTTGTACAGGTGAAGTTTTTACTGCTCCTGGAATAGAGAAGTTTTTTCTTTTTTTATTAGCTTAAATTGACATATTAACTTATTTTCTAAAGTAGGTTTATATTCCTAGTTACGATACTAAGTTTACAGTTTAACTTAGATAGAGATTTTGTAGGTATTAACTTAGTATTGGTAAGGGTATCAAATCCACGTGTTACAAGTTGCAGCTCCGCTGAACGAGAAGTTTTTTAGCCATATTTAGCCACTTTATTGACCAATTGTTATATTAAATAATTATTTTCTATAAGTAGCTTATAGACCCAGTCAGGATCCTTAGTTTATTCTGAATTGAGACAGCGAGATTTGGAAGTTAATTTATACTTAAGTGTCCGTAGATTTACCATCCGTAACTTCCCGCCATTGTTATGCGATATATCTGCATTGTTATATCCCGAACTAGATAGCATAAGCTTAGTATAGTATGTAATATAATATTGTCAATTAATCAGTAAAATCTATTAATCTTGTTAAATTTCATTGTCAATTAAATTGTACTTTTTAACTAAATACATATAACGACTTAGATTACAAACGTAACGTAATTAATTAACACATAACTTGATATGGAAGTTATATAAACGGAACTCGTATATAATACTCGATACTGAAAAATATATATAGCGTTATAGCTGTGTTGGGATACAAGTTTCGGCTTACAATTTTGTACTGAAATTGAAATTTTATTGAAATTAAATCGAAATCATGACTCAGACCAGAGGAGCAAAGCAAAAAGCTCAAGCTAATGGGAGTGCTGTGGCTCAGAGAAGAATTGAGGGGGGCAGTTGCCCTCTGAATCACAGCCTTTTAAAATGCACTGCTTGCTTGATGTTTGTGGAGCAATCGGGTATGCGACATGATAATGCCATGGGGGATGTCTTTGTGTGTGCATGATGTAAGGAGCGTAAGGAAATTAGGCGACAACTCAGCATTGTTATGGGCCTGTATGAGATCTTGCAGGACAGGGTGGATGCCCTCGAAGGATCTAAATTGAGGGGCCCATAAAGCTCTCAGCTGCCCACATCAACGCCAGAGCTTGCACTTGGTCATCATGCAACACAGCAGCAACCCCCAAGGCAGAATGCGCTGGTCCCACAGGAAATAGTAGTTGTTGGTGACTCTATTGTCAGGGAAACGGGGAACATGCTTTGTAAAAAGGATAGGTGGAACAGGACAAGGGTATGTCTGCCAGGAGCAAAGGTTGATGACATTGTAGAGCGGATATCACCTTTTGAGGGCACAAAAGGTGATATAGTTGTACATGTTGGCAGTAATGATATTAAGAGTAGGAGACCGGCAGAATTACTTAACAAGTACAGGTCAATGTTGAAAAAAAGCCGTGAATTAGGGTTGAATTTGAAAGTGTCTGCAATTCTGCCCAGACACGATAGGAGGGAGTATATGATGAGAGCCTTGTCGATCAATTCGGCCCTGGAAAGATTGTGCAAGGCTTAAGGTGTAGAATTTTTTTCAGATTGGTCTCAAGAAGTGAGTGCTAAGCACTGCTGCTCCTTCCCACCTGGCTATGGAGGCGCCAATTACACAAGGACTACTAGATTAACAGTAGCCACTGGCAGAGATGAAAGTGATTCTTGCACTGCTTCTATTGGAATAAGCAGCAGCCTGGAAAACAAGATGCAGGGTATTTCAGAGACTGCTGGGTGTCACTGCGGTACAAGTAAACACATGGGTTGTGTTAGGGTAGCTAAGAATAGGAAAAGGTGCATGTATACTTGTGTGTACACCAATGCTAGGAGTTTGGTAAATAAATTTGATGAATTTTAGGTATTGCTCAAAACAGCAAAGGCAGGTATTGTTGGGATATCAGAGACGTGGTGTCACACAGATATAAGGAATGCAGAACTGGAATTTGGGGAGTACAATGTGTAAATAAAGGATAGCCAGGATAGGAAGGGAGGAGGGGTTATGCTATTAGTTAAGAAACAAAATCCAAGGAAGTTAAGCCAGTCGACATCATGGACAGTGCAGTGTAGAGCCAGTTTGGTGTGACATAAGCATTGGGAGATCAAAATTGAGAGTAGGAGTGTGCTATAGGCCTAATGACACTGATGAGTATATATAAGAAACTGTACAGGGAAATAGAGTGGGCCAGTAAATCAGAGAGTCTTATAATGGGGGATTTTAATTTTCCAGATATTGAGTGGAATTTGTGGGTTGGTCACTCACTCACTAGTTAGGCTTTATTGTGGATTTATTGGGTGATTGTTTTCTACATCAGTATGTTCAGGAGGCAACTAGAGGGTTGTTGTTATTTGGTTTTTAGGAGCATTAGCAACTAAGGCCATATTGCTCCGGGGATATGCGGTGGTCATTACCTGACTTTCCGCATCCTCCATATTTGCTGGTCACAGGCTCGAACCCCGGTCTAATCAAAAAGCGTGTGCTACGCACTGCTGCTCATGCCCACCAGGCTACGGAGGCGCCAGCAACTAGAGTGAGTAATATTCTTGATTTGATTATAAGTAGTGATTCTTCATGCATTAAGAATCTGCAGATAAAGGAACCACTAGGTGGCAGTGATCACAGTGTGCTGAAGTGGGATTTACTCAAAGAGGTAACTACCATCAGGGGTAAAGGGAAGGGTTTTTACTTTTGTAAAGGTGACTACGATGGTTTGAGATAGTATTTAAATTCTATACAGTGCGACCAACTGATGATGTTACCAACAGCAAATTCAAAATGGAAAGCATTCAAAGAACTTATCTTGGAAGCTACTAGGTTTTACATACCAACTAAGAAATATTGTTCAAGGTTTAGGTCTAAATGGATGTCAGATGAACTAATGAGACATGGCAGAGAAGAAAAATGCATGAGATACATATAAATTAATGGGTGACATGGAAGCCTAAGATAGATATAAGCTGGTCTGTAACGAAGTCACAAAGAAGATTAGGCAGGTAAAGGCAGTTTATGAGAAATCCTTGGCAAAGGACGCAAAGAAAAACAGAAAAGAGTTCTTTACCAATGTAAACTCTGGAAGGAAAGGGATCAATCAGATTGGTCCACTTGATATTGATGATTCAACAGTTGAGGATCGTGCTCAGGTGGCTAATAAACTAAACGAGTATTTTGCATCTACATTCACACATGAGGAGTTATTCAGGAAGGGGAATGCCAGAGGTGAAGTAAACTCTGGCAGTGAGCTGGATGATTTTGTAATAACTGAGAGGAAAGTGGAGGAGAAATTGTTGAGCATAAACATAAAAAAGGCACCCGGGGTGAATGGGATCTATCCAGTTATATTAAAGGAGGCAGCAAAGGAAGTAAGCAAACCCTTAGCCATAATTATGAGAGCTTCGTTGGACTCAGGGGAGGTACCCATAGACTGGAGATTGCAAATGTGACTCCAATCACAAAGGAGAATCAAAGGCTGACACAAGTAGTTATAGACCTGTGAGTTTAACTTCTGTTCCAGGAAAATTAATGGAGGCACTGGTTAAAGAAGCACTGCAGGATCATCTAGACAAGACATCAGTTATAGCTCAGACACAGCATGGTTTTGTTAAGGGAAAGTCTTGCCTGACCAATTTGATTGGATACTATGATGCAGTCACAAAAGAACTGGATGCAGGGAATAACTTTGATATTATATATTTGGATCTTAGAAAGGCTTTTGATACTGTTGCACATGGAAGACTTGCTGCATAAATTGGAGCAGTGTGGCATTGGAGGCAAATTGCTGCTATGGATAAAGGAATGGTTGAGAGGGAGAAGACAGATTGGTAATCAATGGACACTGCTCATTGTGGACGAATGTTATTAGTGGAGTCCCTCAGGGTTCGTGTTGGGTCCATTATTATTTTCTGTATTTATAAATAATATTGATGATCGTATATCTAGTTTAATGTCCAAGTTTGCAGACAATACAAAGGTTGGCAGGGTTGTTAAGGACACTACTGACACTATGCTGCTGCAACAGGATCCGGAAGGAAGGGTTGAGCAGATGGGCTGAAAGGTGGCAAATGAAGTTTAACATTGACAAATGTAAAGTACTACATATGGGAAACAGTAATCCCAGAGCAAAATATAAACTCTGTGGTACTACACTGACAGTGGTAGAGAACGAAAAGTACCTGTGGGTAATTGTGCAGGCAGATATGAAGTTCTCTGAGCAATGTGGGTGGGCTGCAAGAGTAGCTCATGGTGTCTTGTCAATGATATACAGGAAATTTTCTAGCAGGGATAAGGAAATGATTATTCCCTTGTATAATGCAATGGTCAGGCCACGCCTTGAGTACTGTATACAGGTCTGGAGGCCTCACTTCAAGAAGGATGTAGAGCTGCTGGAACGAGTACAGAGAAGGGCAACAAGATTAGTGTATGGAACAAAGGGTTGCTCTAACGAAGAACGGCTTAAGTTTTACAAATTGTCTAGAGACTATGCACCGGCGAAGTTTGTTTATTTATTTGGTTTTTAGGAGTATTAGCAACTAAGGCCATATTGCTCCGGGATATGCGGTGGTCATTCCCTAACCTTTCCGCATCCTCCGTATTTGGTGGTGACAGGCTTGAATCCCGGTCTAATCAAGAAGCGTGTGCTACGCCCTGCTGCTCCTTCCCACCTGGCTACGGAGGTGCCACCAACAAGGTGATCTGAAAGAGGTGTATAAAACCTTGAATGGTTTGAGCATGCTCAATGCCAATGGGATTATTCCTTTTGCTCAGAATAATCACCTGAAAGGGAATAAATTCAAATTGAGGAAAAACAGATGTAGGATAGATGTGCGGAAATTTGCGTTTAGCCAGCGGGCAGTTGGTTGGTGGAACAGACTTCCATCCCTTGTTGTGGAAGTTGATAGCCTAAATAAATTTAAGGCTCAGCTGGACAGGTATTTCGAACGAACGGAGAGGTGAAATGGGAGTGGTTTTATTTTGTTTTTTTTTTGGCTGATGCTGCATAAGCTTGCTTTCTTGCATCATATGCCTCTACTAATGCTAATTACTAGCTGATTTGGAAGCCTCCTAAACAGTTACCAATAGGTTTGGTCTGGTGTACTAACCAGAGCCTGGCCTTCAAACACCGTTTTAGAGAGCTGTATCCTCGAAATGTAAGGAAGATTAGATCTTCCTATGATGTTCATCATAACCTCAAAAGGCATCAGTCATACTGCATGATAGAAGAGATGGGGAAGGGTTGACCGGAACTTGATTGGAGACTAAACATACATGGGTTCCACCACCTCAAGCCTCCAATAAGCAAAGTGGGGGCATTGCACTGATTGATGAGAGTCATCTACCACCTAGTATGTGGTGTGGGCACCACACCTCGTCCCCTGCTTATGTTGGATCATACCTGGTGGTCACCCAGTGTGCTTGTATATGGAGGTTATGCCCAGGATTACTAACAGTCCCACCATCATGAATTTGGGACATTAAGCCTGATATAACTTCATCTCGATTTATCAATGATACTGATTAAGGTATATCAGGCTCAATGTTGAAGTTTGCAGATGATACAAAGGATAGCAAGATTGTTAATGACACTAAAGATAGTAATGCTACTGCACAGGATCTAGAAAACTTAGGCAGATGGGCTGACAATTGGCAATTGAAGTTTAACATTGACAAATGCAAAGTACTGTATATGGGTAGCAGAAACCCAAGAGAAACATACCAACTGTGTGGTACTACACTCACGGAAGTGCTGAATGAAAAATACAGGAGGGTAATTATGCATCAGATATGAAGTTCTCTGGACAGTGCAGATGGGCTACTAGAGCAGGTCATGGAGCCTCTTGTCAATGAGCCAACTATCATACTAGGCTGAATACACCGGTTCTCGTCCGATCACCGAAGTTAAGCAGCGTTAGGCCCGGTCAGTACTTGGGAGGGTGACCACCTGGGAATACCGGGTGTAGTTGGCTTTTTCACCCAGGGCTCACATCTGTGATTATGGGCATGGCACACCCAGGGTCCTGAGCTGGATATCATCATTCTTCTCTTTCTTGGTGATTCCCTTCTCTCTCTCTCTCTCTCTCTCTCTCTCTCTCTCTCTCTCTCTCTCTCCTCTCTCTCTCTCTCTCTGTGTCTCTCTCTCTCTCTCTCTCTTCTGCCTCTGTGTCTCTCTCTCTCTCTCTCTCTCTCTCTCTCTCTCTCTCTCTCTCTCTCTCTCTCTCAGGTGGTTCAGGAATTTTTTTTTTTTTGGCTGGTGCAGCATAAGCCTCAAGCTTTCTTGCACCATATAGCTAATAATAATAATAATAATAATAATAATATATATAGGAATTTTGCTAGCAGAGACAAGGTGATTATTCCCTTGTATAAAAGCAATGGTCTGGCCACAACTTGAGTACATGTGTGGAGGCCTCATTTTAGGAAGGATGTAGAGTTGCTAGAATGAGTACAAAGAAGTATAACAAGATTGGTGAGAAGAACAAAGGGTTTGGCTTTACCAAGAAAGGCTTAAGTTCTGAAAGTTGCAACATCTGGAGACTAAGTACCTGTGAGGTGATCTGATTGAGATGTATAAGGCTTTGAATGTTTTGAGCAGGCTCAATGAAGATGGGATTCTTCTGCATGCTCAGATTATGAAACTGAGGGGGAGCATAGATTCAAACTAAGGAAAGACAGTTGCAGAAAAGATGTGCAGAAGTGTGTCTTTAGCTAGCAGGTAGTTGATTGCTGGAACAGACTTCCATCTGTTGTTGTGGAAGTTAGTATTGGCATTAGTTGAGGTATATGATGCAAGAAAGTAAGCTTATATAGCATTAGCCATTAAAAAAAAAAAAAAAACAACCTCTTTCCATTTCCGGTCACTCAAACATTTGTCTAGTTCAGCCTTAAATTTATTAAAGCTATCAACTTCCACAACAACAGATGGAAGTCTGTTCCAGCAATCAACTATCTGCCTAAAGGCAAACTTCTGCAAATCCATCCTACAACTGTCTTTCCTCAATTTGAATCTATGCCCCCTCAGGTTCTTCATCTGAGCAAACAGAAGTATCCCATCAGCATTGAACGGGCTCAAACCATTCAAGGCCTTATACATCTCGCAGGTGCCTAGTCTCCAGATGCTACAACTTGCAGAACTTAAGCCTCTCTTGGTAAGAGCACCCCTTTGTTCCTTTCACCAATCTTCTCTGTATTCTTTTTAGCAACTCTACATAATTTCTGAAATGAGGCCTCCAGACCTGTATGCAGTACTCAAGATTGGCCTGACCACTGCCTTATACAAGAGGATAATCACCTTGTGTCTGCTAACAAAATTCCTATATATCATTGACAAAACTCCATGACCTGCTCTGGCAACCAGTCTGCACTGCTCAGAGAACTTCATATCTGACTGCACAATTACACCCAGGTCTTTTTCATTCACCACCACCTTGAGTGTAGTACCACACAGTTGGTAAGTTTCTCTTTGGATTATCATCATCATCCATTTTCAATCCACTACAGGATGAAGGCCTCTCCAGCAACTTTCCACTTTTTTGTGCAATGGCCATCCATTTACCACCCATGAAATCATGAATTTCATCTGTCCATCTCCATCTTTGTCTTCCTGGTTTTCTCTTGGGTACCATTCTGTTATTTTCTTAGTCCATCTGTCATCATATCTTCGAGCTATGTGTCCTGCTGAAGACCATTTGAGTTCTTTAATTTTGATAAGAATTTTCTTTATTTGTGTTTGCTACCTAAAGTGTTTCTCTTCTTATCTAACAAATCTGATTCCTAATATAATTCGTTCCATTCTTTGCTGTGTAGTTCTCAGCTTTTCTTCCATTCTTTTGGTGAGCACCCAAGTTTCACTTCCATAAGTCATGGTGGGGGGGGGTATACATTGGTTCATTATTTTACGTTTCAGACAAATTGGGATATTGATCCTTAGTATGTGACTATATTTCCTAAATGATATCCATCCAAAATTTATTCTTCTCTTCACTTCCAGCCATTTATCATTATTACGGCTAATGACTTTTCCCAAATAAGTATATGAATCCACCTTTTCAATTACTGCTCCTTCAATGATTATATCCCTTTCTGTGGCATACTTGTTCATCCTTACTTTTGTTTTAGCCATATTCAATCTTTATTCTGAAATTCGTACTAACTCTGCATAACTGATTAAGATTTTCCTCTACTTCTTTGGGATCGTGGCTTATGACTACAATGTCATCTGCAAATTGTAAATGGTTTAGGTACTCTCCATTCACATTAACTCCTTTCTGCAACCAGTGTAAATTTCTGAAATCTTCCTCAAGGGCAGCAGTAAACAACTTCGGATATATTGCATCTCCTTGTCGAACTCCTTTCTGAATTTTAAATTTTCTACCGTCTTTGTCTAGTCTAATAAAGGAGGTGGCATCCTTGTATATTTTATTCGAAATCATGATGTATGGGGTATCTATGCCTTGTCTTTCCAGTGCACGAAACATTGCCTTATGTTGTATGGAGTCAGATGCCTTTTCATAATCCAAAAATGCCAGGCATAATGGTGTTTTATATTCATTTGTTTTCTCCATTAGCTGTGATATTACGTGAAGGTGATCCATAGTTGAGAATCCTGTCCTAAAGCAGCTTGCTCTTTTGGTGGATTCTCTTCAAGTATTCTTTCTTATCTGTTAGTAATGACCATTGTGAACAACTTGTAGATGTGCTAACTGGTCTATTATTTCCAAATTCTGATTTATTTCCTTTCTTATGCAGCAAAACTATGATTGCATTATTCCACTCCTTAGGCATCATGCCTTTTCTAATGCATTTTGTGAAGAGTCTTGCCAGTTTCTGTGTCATGTCTCTTCCTTCCAATTTTAATAACTCTACAGTAAATTTATCTTCCACTGGGGCTTTCTGATTCTTCATTTTCTTAAACGCATGTTCTACCTCATCAGGAAGGATATTATGTCGTATGTGTTACTAATTTGTGATCCATCTTCCCCACTGCTGGCATCATTCCCTCGCTCCTTGTATAATTCTCTATAGTAGTGTTTTGCTATTTGAATAATGCCTTCTCTGCTATTAAGTAAACCCTTGCTATTCTTCAGTTTCAGCATAATTTCTCTTTCTGTATTACTGCTCACGGCTGCCAATTTAAATTTTGTTTTCCCTTAATGCTTGTTCTATTTTTCTTGTGTTTAACCTTCTTATGTCCTTTCTGAGTCTCTTTTTAATGGCTTTGCATAACTCAGTATACTTAATTTCATCCTTGTCAGTATTTATCTTGCTCTTCATTTGTTGCCTTCGATTCATCATAACAAGTGTTTCTTGACTAATTTTTTCTTCTTTGGATTTCTTTTTACCTATAGGTTTCTTGGGCTTTATCACTTTCAAAAAGTTGTAGTATTCCTTGTCGATATCTTGGTCCTGAACAGCTGCAGGCTCAATTTTTCGCCTTGTCAGTTATTTGCTACCCATGTGCATTACTTTGCATTTGTCAATGTTAGACTTCAGTTGCCACTTCTCAGTGCATCTGCCTAACTTTTCTAGATCATGTTGCAGTAGCACTGTGTTTACTGTCATTAACAACCCTGCCAACCTTTGCATCATCTGCAAACTTGGACATTAAGCCTGATTTACCTTCATCGATATCTTTGATTTTTTTTTTTTTTTTTTTTTGGGAGCATTAGCAACTAAGGCCATATTGCTCCGGGATATGCGGTGGTCATTCCCTGACTTTTCCGCATCCTCCGTATTTGGTGGTGACGGGCTCGAACCCCGGTCTAATCAAAAAGCGTGTGCTACGCACTGCTGCTCTTTCCCACCTGGCTACAGAGGCGCCTATATCTTTGATAAATACACAAAACAACAATGGGCCCCATACCGAACCCTGGGAAACTTCACTAATAATATTAATCCACGTACAGCAGTGTTCATTTATTACCACTCTCTGCCTTCTCCCGCTCAACCATTCCTTTATCCATTGCAGCAACCTGCCCTTAATCCCATACTGCTCCAATCTGTAAAGCAGTCTTCCATGTGCAACAGTACCAAATACTTTCCTGAAATCCAAGTATATGATATCAAAATTATTTTTTGCATCCAGTTCCTTTGTGACCACATCATAGTATCCAATCAAATTGGTCAGACAAGACTTTCCCCTAACAAACCCATGCCGTGTCTTAACTATTACTATAGTCTTGTCTAGGTGATTCTTTAACCAGTGACTCCATTATTTTCCCCAGAACAAAAGTTAAACTAACAGGTCTATAATTATTTGTGTCACCCTTTGAGCCCGCTTGGTGAATTGGGGACTAAGTACACGGTCGAAGTGGTCCTTTAGGTACCTGAGATCACAACTTGGTGACTGTCTCTTCTCCAATGGAGCCTTTATCTCGTGGCTGTTCCCAACCTCATATTATTTGGCATTACAAGAATGCAAAATGGGATGACCTGCGAGAATTCTTTTCCTTGGTCGGATTATTGTTTCAAAACTTTTGATGTCAACGTTTGATCAGATCGTGTCAGTGAAATTATTCAGGAATGGAATCCTTTATCCCACACTCCACTTTAATATCTCATCCTTTATCTAAACCTTGGTTTTCCAATAAATGTGCTAAGGCTATTCGAGAGAAGAACGTTGCATATCGTAATTGGTTTGTTTCTAATTCTTCAGTTTCATTTTCTGCCTACACCAAAGCTCGCAACAATTGTAAAGCAGTTATTAATCAGTCCAAACTAGAGTTTGAACAGGCTAAGAGTAGAAAACTTACTTCTTGCCCTAATGGTAGCCGAGCATTCTGGTCTCTTGCCAAAGCTATTGGCCACAACTTTTGCCCATCTTTGCTCCCACCTCTGTCCAAACCAGATGGTTCTGTTGTCACTTCAGCCAAGGATAAAGCTGACCTACTAGCATCCCATTTTTATTCCAACTTGTGTATTAATGATCTTGGTAAACCCATCCCACCATTCCCAACACATTGCATTCAATGCCTCTTGTGGTCTTCCATCAAAAGGATGTCAGAAGGATTTTGACAAATCTTGATGCTAAGAAAGCTGCAGGTCCCAATGGTATTTCTCAACTTGTTCTCAAAACCCGTGCTCTTGAACTTACTCCTGTCCTTTGCCGCCTTTTTTCAATTTCTTATTCCAAAGGTGTTTTTCCTTCTGCTTGGAAATTTGCTCATATCCAGCCAGTTTCTAAAAAGGGTGACAAGTCCTTCCTA
This sequence comes from Mastigoproctus giganteus, assembly GCF_048544385.1. Taxonomy (NCBI): domain Eukaryota; kingdom Metazoa; phylum Arthropoda; class Arachnida; order Uropygi; family Thelyphonidae; genus Mastigoproctus; species Mastigoproctus giganteus. The sequence goes on from NC_143578.1 coordinate 243,816,020, forward strand.
TCCAATTATCGTCCCATTGTAATTACTTCTACACTTTCTAAAGTAATGGAGGAATCAATTAACCGCCAACTCTTAAACTACCTAGAAACCTTCCGTCTGATCAACGATTGCCAGTATGGATTCCGTCAGTGTCGATCCACTGGTGATATTCTGGCTTATGTTACCATTTATGGACTAATTCAATGGAAAAGTTCGGGGAAACACAAGCAGTTGCTCTTGACATCTCAAAAGCTTTCGATCGTGTTTAGCATAAAAGTCTTCTAAACAAGCTTCCATCTTATGGTTTGCCAACTGTTTTTTGTAATTGGTTATCCAGTTTTCTCTCTGATCGTTCACTGAGGGTGATGGTAGATGGCTCTCTGTCTTCAAACTTCTCCACTAATGCCGGTGTCCCCCAAAGTTCAGTTCTTTTCCCCACTCTTTTCCTGTTGTATATTACCTTCTCCCATTGACTGGAAATCCTATCCATAGTTTTGCCGATGAGAGCACATTGCATTCCACTTTCCATTTTGAGAAACCTTGTCCTAGTGAATCAGCTTGAACTTCTCAAAAATCTGCTACCAATTCCTTAAATGCTGATCTCCAGGTAATTCTCCAATGGGGCAAAGACAACTTAGTTGATTTCAATCCTTCAAAACTCAGTCTTGTCTTATATCTCACAAAAAGGATTCTTCTGCTCCTATGCTTATCTTTGGTGACACTCCGATTTCTAGGCAAAATGATATATCTCTTTTGGGGATTACGTATGCAATAAAGAGTTCTTCTTCTTCTACCCTGACTTCTAATCTCTCTTGGCACAAGCACATTACAAATATTGCTTCCTTTGCATAAAAAACAACTTAGTTTTCTCTTTCGCTCTCAGCGTTACTTTTCTTCCGAACAGCTGTTGACTCTTTACAAATCGCAAATCTGCCCTACCATGGAATATTGTTCCCACATCTGGGATGGTGCCCCTAAACCATTCTCAGGCTTCTTGATTCTGTTCAGAAGAGGGAGTTAGGTTAATTAATGATTCATCTCTAACAGAGAGTCTCTCCACTCACTGTCTCATAGACATACTGTTTCTGCTGCATGCCTCTTCTACAGATACTTCCATGGGCACTGTTCTTCTGAATTAGCTTCTATAATTCCTGCTCTCTCTTTCAAAACAGTCCGAACATGTGCCGCCACCAGCCAACATCCATTTACTGTCCAACTTCAAACTCACAGAACCATATTTTTATCTTCCTTGTTTATTCATTCAACTGCCGTTTTCTGGAACAACCTTCCTTCTTGCATATTTCCTGAAAATTGCAGTCTACAGAGGTTCAAGTCCAATGTCAACAAATATCTTCTTTTGTCTTCTCAACCTCCAATCCAAGCACGGTACTAGGTACTATAGGTTCTAATTCCTCTCATGTTTGGGGTTTACATAAAAAAAATAATAATAAAAGTAGCCACAACTGTTTGTAACCAAACAGTTGTGACTACTACTACTAAAGTTAGGTAGTATGTTCTAAGTGTAATTATCATATCTACTGAACTTAGGTAGTCTGTTAGTCTATGTTTAATTATTATATAAGATGATTTCTTGCCTTAGTTATTACGATTATTTATCTATCTGATAAAAATAATGACAAAAAATAAATAAATAAAAACTTTAATCCTGTAGCAGTTTGGAGACTCCCGACCGGTGTCCCCTCCAAAATAATGATCCCACATAAATCAATGATCAAAAATCGGAAATTTTTTCTATGTTCCTTCATATATACAAATTTTTACTTGATATGGTTTTTTAAGTGATTTTTACAGATTTTTCATAGTAACTGATTTCAAGAACTTGGCAGGTTCCCTCCTTTACAGCCATAGTGGCTGGATACTGTCAAAGCTAAAAAAAAAAACTATAAAAATTCTGCTGCATAAGGAATAGCAAAATAGACTGTTTGTAGTTATTTAAAGAACTGTTGTGGATGTTCTCTAGATATCAGTCTTACATAAAATGTTCTTGAAAAATTATTAATTCTGAACCTGGGATAAAGAGTTAGCAACATTCAAATTTCAAGTGCTTATTGTCCTTTAAATAGAAAAATGGAAGTGACTAACAGATTCATATTTAAATGTCCAAAATGTTTTTTTTTTTTTTTTTAATTTGTCCGATTTTTTTTTGAAAATAAAAAAGTGTAAAAAATACATTTTTAAATATTTATTTTTTTTCAATCCATTGCAATTTGCATTTCAAAAAATCTAAAACTGTTCCCAAAAATCAAAGAAAATTTGTTATCTGTTATAGGGGGAAAGATATTTAGACTGGATTGCAGGAAGTTTTATTTTAGCCAGCAAATTATAAATTACTGGAATAAGTTACTTACATGGGTGGTAGAGGCTGACAGTTTAGGAAAATTCAAAGGTCAGCTGGATAATTACCTACGGGAGGAAGGAAAGCATAGGTTGTCTATTTCATTTTCTCTTATTATTTATTTTTTAAAAGTGTTCTTCTTATTTTTATTATTATTTTTTATTTTATTTATTTATTGTTTTTTATTTTTATTTTATTTTATTTATTTTAATATATATGTTAAGCCATAGGCTTCCTTGCACCATGTGGCTAACTTGATTACAGACTATGCTGTAATTAATGTAGGATTGTGTTCCCTGATAATTTAAAATATGAACTGATGAGTCTTTCTTCCCTCCCTCCCACTTAAGCTCTGCAAGATCCATTTTTGATCTAAAGCTTGAACAATATCTCTTTGTTGGTATAGAAAAGCATATGGCTTAGTAGTGTCTATGATTACTTTGAGCTAACAGCACAAAGAAAAGTAGTAATGAATTTATGAATTCTTTTATTATGCTTTAATCCCAGAAGGAAAGGGATAAACTACATTAGTCACTTGATATAAATGGCAAGTGTCAATGACCATGTTTCGGCTGCTAATGAACTAAAATATTCTGCATTTACGTTGACACATGAAGTTCAGAGATAAGGATAGCAAAGGGACTGGGAGTTTAAATTATTTTATAATACCTGAATGGAAACAGGATAAAATATTTTCATGGCCAAAACATAAACAAGTCATTTGTTGCTGATGGAATCAATCGAATTATATAAAAAGAAGCAGTAAAAGACATAATCAAACTCTTAGATACAATAATGAGAGCTCCTTGAAGTCAGAGAAAGTCTCTACAGGAGGGAGATTTGCAACTCTCCCTCTCATTATTACAAAGGGGGGGGGGGTTCAAAGGGTGAAGTGAGTAATTATGTACCTATAAGTCTGACTTGTGTGCCAGGAAAAATTATGGAGTTCTTAGTGTAAAAAAGCAATACAAGATCATTTTATTCCTTTTTCATTATGAGCATGTCACAAAAAAAAAAAAAAAAAAAAAACACGTTCTCAGAGCAATACAGACAGGATGCTGGGACAGCTCATGGACTTCAGTCAATGATCCAGTTACATAAGGTTAGACTACATACTGAATTACTGTATACTAATTTAGAAATCTTATTTTAAGAAGAACACATCTGTTGGAAAGGGTGCAAAGTCAAGCAAGATTAGTTGAAGGATACAAAAGGGTAGTCTTACCAAGAAAGACTTGATGTCTGTAAATTGCAACTTCTGAACAAACTAAAAATCTACATAAAGACCTAACTGAAGTATTTAATGATTAAGAAGAGTGGCTGAGTACACAAAATGCAGGTGGTGGCATCATTACTCTTTCTCAGGTAGCATGCACCAGAGGACAAATGTTTGCAAAATAGATGTGCAGAAGTCTGTCATCAATCAAAGGGAAAAATCATTGTTGGAATAAGCTTCCATCCAGTATTATGGAGGTAGGATTGGACAAATTACTACAAGGGCTAGGCAAATGAAGGGTTGGTGTTTTTTTTTTTTTTTTTTTTTTGCTGATGTGCTGTATAAAGTTTGCTTTGTTGCAATAATTTTGCCAACACTAATACTAACTGAAATAGGAAAAGCAAATTTTCTGTAAAACTTTGACACACAACTTTCAGAAATGTAGGAAAAACCAGAAAAGTTGGTAGGTGTAGATACAAGAATAGCATGCCTATCAACTAGTACCTAGTTTTAAATGAAACCCTTTCCCCATAAGAATGGATACAGTTCATGTCATGTATCTAATGAAAATGGTCAAAAGAAATCTCTGATAATTTCTTTTTGACTAATTCTCTGTATCAATGACAGAGAAATTACAGAACACCTTATATCCATTCTTGCTGATAACAATCTTTTCCAAATCCAGCTGTGTAGATTGGCTGAACTTGCATTCTTACAAATATATAATATATAACAAATATATAATACCAACAAACCCTAACATCAGAGCCCTCAATCTGTGGGTCATGACCCCTTTAGGAGTCAAAAGCAACTTTGAGGGAGGCAAATTTTTTTTTTTAAATTTTGCCTTGGGTTTGAATGTAATTCCCACCTCCCCATGTGCAATAGTTTTCTTTTATTAAGTTGTAAAGTTCTATTACTGTTTTATTTGATATACAGATAAAAATTTTATTAAGCATGTGTGTAGTATTTCTTGTGAAACTAAAACCAAGAGAAATCAGTTTTATTTATGAGGGGAGGGAGGCACAAATTCAGTCATTTTAAAGGTCATGGTATCACAAAGTCTGAGAACCCCCCTCCCCTCCCCTCCCCTACACAATACAAATCAGTGTCATGTTTTGTGTAGATAAATGTAGGTTGTTGTTGTTGTTGTTTGTTTGTTAGATTTATTGGTGCATCAGCAACTTAGGCTATAATGCACTAATTACTGTCTGATATTTCCTTCGTTTTTCTTACAGGAGATAGCAGTTCAGATAAGGTGATATTTATTAATAAATTTTAGAAAAAGAAAAATGTCATCTATGTTCTCTCGATCTCCTAGAACACACTGCAGTGTTAAATGATTGTAATTATGAAAATTAGAGGAAAAAGCTGTTTTCCGTTCTTTTTGATATTGCGGGCATTCGATGATGATATGCTTTACTGTTAGTGGGCATAAACAATTACTGCATTGTGGAGGGTCACTGTTTGTTAGTAGATAGCTATGAGTGAGGAAAGTATGACCAATGCGTAATCTGGCTAAAATAGTTTCTTCCTTTCTGTTTCTTCTCATGCTGGATTGCCATTGCTTGGGTTCTCTCTTGATTTCAAAAAGTTTATTATTTTTCTGATCTTTCCACAAGCGTGTCCACACTTCTTTATATGTCTGTTTGATAAAAGACTTTTGATCAATATATGGAGTCCTGAAATTTGATGGTATCTCATTTGTAACAATTTTAGCGGCTAAATCTGCCTGCTCGTTTCCTACGATTCCAACGTGTCCAGGGATCCAGCAAAATATTACGAGCTGTCCACGTCCATGAAGTGCTAATAACTGTGCTAAAATTTTCTGTATCAGAGGATGACTAGGGAAGGATTTACACTGTAGAGCATTAACAGCACTCAACGAGTCCGTATAAATGATGGATTTAGCGTACGAGGCTTCGTTTATATTCTCTAGGGCTAGTAGAATACCATATAACTCTGAGGTATAATTACTGCATTCTGGTGGGAGCTGTCTGGAGATGGTGGCATTTGGTAGTACTACAGCTGTGCCAACTTTATTACCAGTTTTGGATCCATCTGTGTATAGCTGAATGAAGCTGCTAAACTCTGTAGAGTGAGCCATATGTATTTGTCTAATGTTGATTTCGGAGAAGCTATTCTTTCCCCATTGCTGAAAATGTCTATCAATATTTACAGGAGCCATGGGAAGCTATGGCTGCGTTTCCATGCTAGTATCCTGGAGGGTGTTAGAAAACATCAGGCCCCAGCTTGTGATCAAAGCTTCAAGCCTAATGCCAGATGGTTTGTTGTAACGCCGTTTAGTTTGATAGATTTCTCTCCATTTTGGCGTGAAGAGGTATTGCCACATGGGATGATGTGGGAGACTGCTGATTTTGGCTGCATAATTTAGTAGTAGAGTTTCACGCCTAAGGTGTAACGGTGGTTCATAGGCTTCGGTATACAGGCTTAAGATTGGTGATGTGCGAAAAGCCCCCAGTGCAACTCTTAATGCACTGTGATGTACAGGGTCAAGCCATTTCAATACACTTGGCCTGGCTGAGTCATATGCAGGAGACCCATAGTCTAACCGGGATCTGATTAGTGAGCGGTATAGATGTAACAGCACGTAACGATCTGCACCCCATGACATAGAAGAAATTACTCTGAGAAGATTTAGTTTTCTAAGACAACTTGTACGAATATGTTTTATATGTTCCAGGAAGTTTAATTTTTTATCAAATATTACACCAAGAAATCTAATACTAGGTTGGAAAGTAATACAATGAGAATCCAAATGAAGGTCTGGATCCGGATGTAAAGAACGTTTGTGACAGAAGTGTACAGCAGTCGTTTTTGGTTTTGAAAGCCGATATCCATTATTTTTGGCCCAAGAGACTATTTTGTTAATGGTGCTTTGTAGTTGTCTTTCAATAAGTCTCATATTTTGAGAATGACATGACATGGCAAGATCGTCAGCGTACAAGTATGCGTCAACTGTGTGAGGTATGCACTTGGTAATAGAATCAATCCTAATGGCAAAGAGTGTGGTGCTCAACACTGATCCTTGGGGAACTCCCTCTTCTTGTACATATACTCGAGATAATGAAGAGTGGAAACGGACTTGAAAGGATCTATTGCCTAGAAAGTTCTTAATAAATTTTGGGAGATGACCCCGAAGTCCAAATTTATGCAAGTCCTGAAGAATCCCATATCGCCAAGTTGTATCGAAGGCCTTTTCGATGTCAACACATACCATAACTAGGTGTTCATTTCTCAAGAACGCATTCCGGATATTTGTTTCGGCCTTGATAATGAGATCAAGCGTACATCTTTTTCTCCGGAAACCATACTGACTTGGGCTTAAAATGTTTTGAGTCTCTAATAACCATGTCAGTCTGGCGTTAATTATTTTTTCCAATGTTTTTCCCAGACAACTGGTTAGAGAGATAGGACGGTAATTTTTGGGATCTGTGTGGTCTTTTCCCGGTTTCGGGAAAGCTAGCACATAAGAATGGCACCAGCTAGCAGGATAATACTCCTCTAAGAAAATTCTGTTATACAGTTGTAAGAGTACAGTTAATGATTCCTCACTTAGATGACAGATCATGGTGTAATAAATTCCGTCGGGACCTGGAGCACTGTTTTTCACCCGTGCAAGTGCATTACGCAATTCATTCATGGTCAGAGGCAGATTATAAGAATGAAGGATGGCAGTATTAAAATTTAGTTTGTATTTTTCTGTCTGGGATTTTAGCAATTGAAATGCAGGTTCATATGTGGCAACAGCTGAAAGCGTTTCAAACGTAGTACCTAAGGCATTGGCAATTTCTGTAGGTTCAGAGATTTCTTTCCCTTTTACAAGTAGAATAGGAGAAGTTGTCTGCGAGTATTTACCATTAATTCTTTTGATTTTTTTCCATATTGTGGAAGTATCCGTGGATCTGTTTATGGTGGAGGCATAATGCGCCCATGCTTCTTTTTTACTCTCCCGTCTTATATGACGAGCTTTAGCTCTGACTCTCTTAAACTGTAGGAGGTTAGCTGTGGTTGGATGTTTTCGAAAAATATTCCAATATTTGTTCCTTTCTTTTTTAGCGCTGTTGCATGCTTCGTTCCACCACATTTTTGGATGAAGCCGGATTTTGGATGATGATTTTGGTATAGCAGTCTCGGATGCTTTCATTATTGTATCTGTAATGTAGCTTACTGCAGAGTCAATTGTGTGGGTTGCTATGAAGATAGCATCTAAGTGAGCTATTTCTTGGTATTTAATCCAGTTCGCCTTAGCAAATTTCCAGGTTGTCCTAATGTTACTCTGAGGAGTAGAACTTATACAGAAAGTACAGATGATAGGAAAGTGATCGCTACCGCGAGGGTTATTAGTAACGGTCCAGTCTATGAGAGGAAATATCACTGGAGAGCATATAGAAAGATCAATAGCGGAGGTTGAGCCAGATGGTAAATGCACATATGTGTGAGCACCAGTGTTTAAAATTGTCAGGTTATGTTTGTCTAAAATTTTTTCAATTATCTGTCCTCTGGAGTCAAGATGTTGAGAACCCCATAGCGGGTGATGGCCATTCCAGTCACCCATAATACAAAAGGGGGCAGGTATTTGCATTACTAAATTATCTAAATCAGCAAAGGTGCATGTATGATTTGGTGATAGATACAATGAAACTAATGTTATTGTGATTCCGAAAGTGACACGGACAGCAATAGCCTCTAAAGATGTTTGCAGGGGGATAGGTCTAGAGGGCACCGAAGAGTTCACTATGAGTGCTACTCCTCCATGAGCTAAATTAGATGAGTTTCTATCTTTTCTATACATATTGTAATTCTTAATTTTCATAGATATTGCATTTGTGAGATTTGTTTCTTGAATGCATACGGCAACAGGCTTGTATTCAGATAGGAGATCGTAAAAATCGTCAAAATTAGCACGGAGCCCACGACAATTCCATTGAATAATTGTATCCATTGTTTGGTTTTAGCTAGTGTCTGCTAACTTCCGTGAGGTAGTTTGCTTACGCCTGTCAATTTTTCCTTTATCCTTCTTTGAGAAGACTGGTCTGCTTGTGTCAATGTCACCTTCTGGATGAATTTCAAGAAATGTGTCATCTTCATCCGCTTTTTCATCAGTGTCCATGGTATCAGATCTGAATGTGTGCGTATCAGTTCTTTCAGAGCTCTTAGTTTGTACTTTCGGTTGCTGATTAGGATTCTTATCTGGAGGTATTGTTACCGGAGTATTTACTTCTTGGGTTGCATATTTGGATGGAGATTGTTCTTTTAATGAAGTAAGTATTGATTTCGCCCAACCAGATATAGAGATATTTGGAGGGACGGAGCAGTCAGTCTGAGTTGATATTGTGCGTAGCTGTTGAGTAACTGAGGCGTATGTAGATGATTTAGTAGGGATTGCAAAGTGTTTCTTTGCCTCTTGATATGACACTTTGTTCTCTATTTTATATCTCTGAATGTTCTTCTCTCTTTTCCATTGGATACAATCCTTAGAGAAGGCAGAATGATTTCCCTGGCAGTTAGGACAGTTTTGGGTTTCATTATTACAGTCCGTATGTGTGTGTTCTTTTGAACCACAAGAAGCACAAGTGACTATACCTCTGCACACAGTTTGCGAATGACCGAATTTTTGGCACTTAAAGCACCGAACTGGGTTGGGAATGTACGGTCGAACATGGCATCTGAGATATCCAGCTTTTATAGTTGCGGGGAGATTTGGTGACTTAAATGTCAATATGACTGTTCGTGTAGGGACAGGCTCTCCATCTTTTTTGATGACAATTCTTTTTGCCTGAACTACATTTTGGTTACTTAATTCGGAGACAAGTTCATCCTCTGATACATTTAGAAGATCCCATTCAGATATTACCCCTTTAGAGGAGTTCAAGGTGGCATGTGGGGTAACCTTTGTGGGAATTCCACCAAAGGTAGATATTTTCAAGAGTCTTTCAGCATGTCTGTATTCACTCATCTCCACTAATAGGTCTCCAGATCTTAGTCGCCGAACCATTTTTGGAGGCCCAGCCACATTTTCGAGACATTTCTGAATCAAAAATGGGGAGAGTTTACTCAATGGTTGGTCTGTGGAGGAATGTAATATTAAGAAGAGAGGAGCAGAAAAATCTGTCCCTTCTTTTTTTTGTCTCTTAGCATGGGATTTATTCAAATTATCATGGTCGTCATGTCTACTTGAATCTGGATCAAGAGATCCATAGTAGGGCTGTTTTGTGTTGTCCATAGTTGCTCCTTTTAGTCCCGGGAGAGTGGATTTCTCCTCCCAGGCTTCCAGCCCCGCCACGTGGAGGCAGGAGCGGTGCCACCAGTGACCAAGCGATAAGGATGTTAGTGTTAGTGCGTTAATAGATTAGTTTTATATACAAGAAGAAAGGTGGCTTTCCTTTCTGTTGAGTAAGCTGACTTCTTTACTTTAGAAGAGCAAAATTATATAACTTTGGAAATTAGAAACTAACGTTCAACTACAATCAATCGCTCTTTTAAGAAAATCGCTTTCAAATCACTATAGAATCGCTTTAGTCACTCGCTTGGCACTCGGGGCCAGATAAATGTAGGTAATCCATAGCAGCAACACTATTTGTGATAAACAATTGCATAACATTTCTGCAAATTTATGTTAATTGCTCTTCTCTTATCATAATTATTGTTATTTATTTATTCAAGTAATGTTGTTTATTTGTTAATATCAGTAACCTTAACCAAAGGGCTTCAGAAAACTGCACCTAACAGATTATAGTAATTCTTATGAATGTTATGAAACAAAATTGTTTGTTTGTTATTTGGTTTTTAGGAGCATTAGCAACTAAGGCCATATTGCTCCGGGAATATGCGGTGGTCATTCCCTTGACCTTTCCACATCCTCCATATTTGGTGGTGATGGGCTCGAACCCCAGTCTAATCAAGAAGCGTGTGCTATGCACTGCTGCTCCTTCCCACCTGGCTACAGAGGTGCCCTATGAAACAAAAATATTAATTTCCCACCCCTCACCTTAACTAATTACTTTATTAAAATGATATTATAAGTACATTTGTTGTACTTATAATATCATTGACTTTGTTGTTCATCTCAAATATAATCACTGAAAACGTTGCAAATCTCATTAACTTACATTCCCTTGCTTATAACAAGCATTAATTTTAAGAATGTGTCACTGAAATTATCTTCCTTGATCCTCTACACAGGAACAGAGGATCAAGGAAGTATGTTCCTGTAGATGTTTCTTCTCTGACTGTTGTATTTTTTATATAAGCACAGAGGATAGATTATATTGAAAAATAAGTTTACAGATTTTACAATATAAGCAACTTTCCGTGAACAGTAAATTATCACCAAATCTGGTTGCTACTGAATAAATGAGACTTATTCAGCATCAACAAAATCTGGCTTACAGCTGATTTGTATCAATTTGCCTTTATTATTTTATAGTCAGTATTCTTATTCTGTTTTCTTTTTTTGTCCTCAAATTCATCATTTTGAATATAATTTTTGCTATTTTTCTGTGCATTTTGAAGTTTTCAATTAATTCCTCTATATTTGGAAGGCTGATCCTCTTCTTACCATCATTTTGTTGTGTACTGCTTTCTTCTCTTTATGCTGGTGTTGTTAATTGCTCTATCAAATAACAACACCAGCAACATACACAACCAAATGATGATATGAAAAGAATTATCATTTTATATGCAGCTGATTAAGCAAAGGGGCTCACATCTGGTGAGTATGGGCTTGGCAAACCCAGGGTCCTGAGCTGGATATCATCATTCTTCTCTTTCTTGGTGATTCCTTTATACTTTTCTCTCTCTCTCTCTCTCTCTCTCTCTCTCTCTCTCTCTCTCTCTCTCTCTCTCTCAGGGGGTAACTCGGGGAATTTTTTTTTTTTTTATTTTTGGCTGGTGCAGCATAAGCCTCAGGCTTCCTTGTACCATATGGCTAATAATAATAATAATAATAATAATAATAATAATAATAATGTGGGTGTTTTTTTTTTTTTTTTTTTGTAAAGAGTTAAGTTTCTCAAAAGAAAACACTCCAAAAGCAAAAAAAGAAAACACTAATTTATTCTCTTCAAAAAAGAAAAAAACATTACATTCATAAATCTTTTACTTGACCTAGTGGAAAAAATACTTTTCAGATGATTATGATAAAGGAGTTAATTTAAGAAAACATGTTCTTGTCTAGAAATCTAAGTCTCCTTTAATATGAGCATGGTGTATATTCCTTTCAGCAGTATGCATTAACTAAATATTATCAATTAGTTTGAAATGGTTTTGCGTGCCCAGCAGGCAAAAACATTTTAAAAAAATGTACCTACGTGATGTAAGGAGTATTATCATAATTGCAAAAAATATAACATATATTATGTAGTATGAGGGTTGTGCTAGACAATGTGCAACAATAAAATCAGGATATCAAGAAAGGTGTTTCATTCTATACAATACAAGAGAATTTAGCATTAAATAGAAACAAGGAAATGTGAAATTTAATGAGAATTCATCAATACACTTTAACAAAAAAACATTAGAAAAAACAACAAAGTCAGAAAAATTGTCTCAAGGGATAACACTTTACTAAACTAATTTAAACCACAGGTAAAAAGCTTACATGTTTGAAAATGTGCAAGTGGTCCACTTGCACATTTTTACCCATGTGCAAGAAACCAGGTATTATTTATTCACCAACTGATAAAAAAGGCAGAACATAATCTGATTTTAAATAAAACAAGATCACATTAAATATTTAAATATGAGAAAAAGGGATACAAAAAAAAAAAACATGCACTGAGAAATGGCATTCTACATAACTTACAGGTGAACCTCTTGGAGAAGCAGTATCAGAATTTCCTGTCTTCACATTCTCTCTAAGCTCTGGTGGTTCTGTATTTGAGATATCCAGTAGGTTGTTTGAACTGGGATTGATAACTCCAGGTGGAAGAGACTGGGCCTGATGAGAATCCTTACGTTTATTCATGCATCCTTCCTGGAGACTATGGTCATGATTTTTGTAACAGCCTGTGCCAGTGTTAAACCTATTTGAGTCCTCACCAAGGCTAGCAGCATCCCCCTTATGAAATCAATGACAATTAATTCAGAATTAAACTTAGAAAAATGCAAATTTACTTTCTTCAATATAAATAAGAACATAAAAATTTGATTAGCAAAACAGATGTTACCATATAAATTTCCTTGTGGTTTATACACACACATCATACCATCCCCATAAACATGCTGAGAATAATTAATATACAGTATTATAATATCACAAAGTTATAGCCTAAATTAAATAAACAAATTAAAAATTACACAAATAAAAAATAGATTCCAGAAACAAATAGAAGACTGAAAATAAACTTTGCTGCACAGAGGGACAAAACATTTAATGGCATTAAGGGATTTTGATATAAAAAGCATTTAGTGGAAAATTCTTTTAAAAATTTCTGACAATCAATATGGAGAAACAACATTACAGTAGCTGTATGAATTGATTTTTTGTTGTGTGTGTGGACAGTTTACACCAAAACCGAAATCACAGTGTTGGTCTAAAACAAAAATGGTTGCCTCCCCATTAGTGGCCAAACAATTTTTAACTATAAGTAGCATATCAGAAATTTTGTTTTGAAAAGGAGTATGTGCAACTATCATTGTTTTTGAAGTTGAGCAACAGATTTTCTAATTCTAAAATACAAAATTAGAAACTGTTTTGCTATGAAAATCTTAGAAAGTGAATTAGAAAGTAAAGAAAAAAAATTAAAATATACAAAGCCGAAAGCAGCCTTGATACTCTCATTAAAAAATTCAAAAAAATCTTGTGCTAAGAGAGAATTCATGATTTCTTTAAAAAAATAAAAAAATAAAAAACCCAAAAAACTTGCTCACTCACATACACTCACACAATTGGGAAAGGACTTTCTACATATGATTAAATTTATTGTTAATGTTTAACACATTAATCCATAGTTTGTTGTTTAAAAAAAAAAATTTAATTACTTATGTTCTGCTTGATTTGAATTCATTATATTCAATTATTTTTGCGATATACATATATTTTTTTAAACTTTATTTTCGTCATATTTTGTCCTGCTGCCTTCTATATAAATGCACGTCAAATTATTCAAACTACCCTGTACTTTTTTTTAGTACAAATTACTAAATACTGTATAAGCATATGTAATTAAATGAGATAAGGTAAGAGAGGCCAAGCAAAGCATATGTGGTAAATGAGATAGGGTTCGAGAGGCCAAGTCTGGAAAATTACAGGCAAACAGAAAAAAAAAACAAGCTCAGAATTGGGGGGGGGGGAAGACAAGGAGTTCTATTCATATCTGAATACAAAAAAGAGAAAATCATGTAGTCATAGAAATAGTAGATTAAGTTGAATAGGTACTTTGTAATGATATTAACATTTGGGAGAACATTTGGACCATGGGGAAACAGTGATAAGAAACCAGACAGCTGCAAAATAAGTAATATAACAATCTTGGAAAGAGCCTATCAAAAAGGCTACGGAGGCTGAGGGAAGATAAGGTAAGGTATATTCTGTTATACCAAAAAAAAAGGCTACATACAGGTGAATCAGCCCACCCATTACAAATGTTAGTGAGCTCCTAGCTCCTCGTTTGACTCCAGGATGCTCTTCTTGGACTGGGGAAGCACTGATGCCACCCAGCCACAATGGAGATGTGAAAGAGGTGATGATGTATCTTAACCTGACTGTAGTATTGCATATGATATACTACAGCCAGGTTATAGTACATATGATATACCGCATAGCCTGACAGGCCACAGAGTAACTTTAATATTTGAAAAAAGTATTCAGTTTTTTCAATTATGCTTGGAGTGTACTGAAGTTTGATCTTTTACCGATTACAATGCTTATTAATTTTATTTAACTTTTTGCAGGGTGTTCAAAAAACTTGTTTTCAATTACTCTAAGGTATCTGTGTGAGAATTATCACTGTAATTAGCAGAGGATGTCTTCAAGTGTCATGTGAGACTAAACATAGTATTGTCAGCATTATGGTGCTTAAAAAAAAAAGAAAAGTCTTGAAATTGACTGGAGCACAGGATAGACTGATGCATAGGATGAATCACAACGTCATTCCAATTTGTCCTACAAATTGGTAATATTGGCTATGCTCTTTTATTCAAGATATCTTTTTTAACTAATATTGTATTTTGCAAAATTTTACATTTTGACCCCTACATGAAAAGCAAATTGGATAGAATTACCAATAGAGTCTAATGGTAACGTTGCTGTGATGTTTTTATGTTTCATGAATCTCCATAAAGCACTGTCACATGATGACCTCAGAATGGCAACTCAACAGGCACAGGAAAATGTTGTAATCCACTGCCAATATACCTCTCTTGGAACACTTAATTTAGGAATTCTCTAATGGGGATGGCATAATGGGATGAGGTGCCATCATGTTAAAATAATGTGCACAAACCAGGTGCACAACATTTTGAAGTATTTACTTGGTTGACAGAGACCTCAAATATGTAAAGAACACATGCAGCAAACAAAGCATTGCAGTCCACTGCATTATATACAATAGGTTTTACTAGTTCCTTAATGAAATGTGGGTTCTGCTTACATCAGAAGTAAATGTTTTGCACTATGGTAAGTTGCACATTTGTCAGAGAAAAATCACTGTTCTTCATGCAAGGATTTTAACCATGCTAGAATGTATTAAGTAGGGTTGACCTGCAGAAATGATGTAAAGTCTGTGAATATTTCATTCACAGACTTCACACCATTTCTGCAGGTCAACACTACTTAATACATTCACAAATGCAGGGCAATAATGCTTTCAAGCCTTTTTTCCCCATCATGTGATCTCTTATTATAAACAAAAACTCCAAGTTCCTGTTACCATTTACAAAACAATTTCTTTGGTGAACATTCTACAAATGCAGTTATGCTCTCACACTGGAGTGCCTTTATTGATAGTCCTCCCCACCTCGATCTATCCATTGGAACTGGTTTCAAACAGCTTCTTCCAGCAAATAATGTCATCTTTCCTGGAACATCTTGATTGAATCTGGTGATGAAATCAGTCTGGATATCTTTCATCATTTTGACAGTACAATAGAATTCTGGTTACTGAATACCAGTTACTGAAAATTTTTCAATTATTTGAAGTTTTTTCGAAATCTTTTCATTTATTCCAACCCCCCCCCCCCCAATTTCCTTCAAAAAAAAAAAAATTAACATTACATGTGTGAAACAAAACTATCATGAAAACACGTGATTCCTCATTAAAAAAAGCATTATGAATGAAATTGCACATCAGCTACAGGTTGTCACTTTTTGACAGTTGTAGTTTCACCATTATCTCCATTAATCAGAATCAGGCAGAAATTGAAGAGGAGACATTATAATGAATATATACCATGGAAGCAAGCAACCAGTGAAGTGTTTAATGGCCTTCAGATCACTACTAGATGGGTCAAATCACAAGAGGAATCATATGCAAATCAAATGTTTGAATAAAATATAGAATCTTGCAGCAAAAAAAAAGACTGACATCTTTCAACCAGAAAAACAGTGGCAATTATTTTAACTGTACAGAATTTAAATTTGTAAATCATAAATGAAAATCAGTGTAATTTTCTGCCAATAATTTTTTTTCTGCTGCTTCCCTTTTTTTCTTATAGACAGCGCATTTAAAATCTATTATCAGGAGGGGAAAAAAAAATACACTACTATCCAAAATACCTTCGACCCAGTTATTTTGAATAATCAAGATTATACTGTATGGTCTTTCATGAGTCCATAGAATAGCCACATAAGCCATCGCTTACATGACTATAATTATTATATTAAAAGAAATGCTACATAAGAGAACCTGAAAGTACGCATCCTGTAGATTCTAATTAACCAATTTATTGCTCATAAAAGAATTAAGCCAACATTCTTAAATGCATCAATTTAAATTCCTCACAAAACTAATAAAATAATTTAAAGAGAAAAATAGAAAAAAGTTATACTTACCTCAGAATAGCATCCTTAATTTCTTTTTACAGTGTCACCTAGTGTTTCAATTTTAAATGAAAACTGCAGGAATTTTAAACTAACAGGCGCAAAAAATCCATATACAATATTTGGATTCCTTAAAATGGCAAACAAAGATATGAAAATCCAGAATTGTTAATTTGTTACACAAATGCAGAATGCACATCAACACCTAAGTTATTTTGAAAACAAGTTGTTCAAATAAATACCAGCTCAGTATAAATCAGTACCAGCTGAAAATTAAGGGGGAGACATAAGCATAAGGTCATGAAACATACTGTCTTTTACAGCAATGTAATATAACCACTGATCATGAAGGGATTTTAGGTGGGCTCAGAAATGTTAATTTATAATAATACATATACTTGAATGATTAAAATACATAGGTGACTTTTTCAAAGCTTATGTATGTATAGACAATGTGTGTGGATGGGGGAGAAGGTTGGGGAAGACAAAAGAAATTACTTGGTAAGCCAAGCTATTAAAAAAGGTTGGGAAATGCTGTTATAATGAGCAACATGCCCAACATTTCCTCGTGTAGTAGTAGTAATAATAGGGACAAATGATGCAAGAAGACAAGCTAATATAGCATCAGTCAAAAAAAAAAAAAAAAAAAAAGGTTCACCCATCTGTACCCTCCAAGAATTTGTCTAATTCTCCCTTGAATTTATTCAACCCATCCACTTCCACAACAACAAATGGAACCTGTTCCAACAATCAACCACCCACTGGCTGAAGGCAAACTTCCACACATCTATCCTGCAATCATCCTTCCTCAACTTGAATTTATGCCCACTCATGTGTATTCTCAGCATGTGGAAGAATATCATCTTTCTCAATCCATTCAAGGCTTTAAACACCTCAATCAAATCATTCCACATATGACTAATCTCGAGTTCCTGAAATTTACATAACTGAAGCCTATCTAGGTAACAGCACCCTTTTGTTCCCTTCACCAATCAAGTTGCCCTTATTTGCCCCCATTCCAGCAGATCTACATCCTCAAGAGAGGACTCCAGACCTGTACAGTACTCATGATGTGGCCTTATATAAAGAGATAATTACCTCCTCATCCCTGCTAGCAAATTTTCTGCATATCATTGACAAAACCCCCATGAGCTCTCATGGTAGCATGTCAGATTATTTCAGAGACTTTCATGTCTGACTGCACAATTACCCCCAGGTCTTTTTTCATTCTCTACTACCACACAGTTGATAAGTTACTCTGGTGTTACTGCTACCCATCTGCAATACCATGCATTTGTCAATGTCAACCCCATGGGCTCACATATGGTTAGTATGGGCTTTTGGCACACCAGAGTCCTGAGCTGGATATAATCATTCTTCTTTTTCTTGGCGATTCCCTTCTACTTTTGACACTCTCACTCTCTCTCTCTCTCTCTCTCTCAGGATAACTCAAGAATTTTTTTTTTTGGCTGGTGCAACAATAAGCCTCAGGCTTCCTTGCACCATATAGCTAATAATAATAACTTCAACTGCCATTTCTCGGCCCATCAACCCAATTTTCCTAGATCTTGTTGCATTAGCTCACTCTAATGACTTTCATTAGCCACCCTGCCAACTTTGTATCATCTGCAAACTTAGACATTATGCCTGATATACCTTTATCAATATCATTGATAAATATTAAAAACAACAATGGGCCCAGCATTGTGTAATGGCATTAATCATGAAAGAAGTAGATTACTCTACTGTTAGCAACCACAACACAAATTGTGCCTACTTTGGTTTTTATATACAAAACATTAATTATCAATTTTTGCATCTGGATGGTATTTGTTGTTCATCACTTTTTCATGCATATAACCTGTTAAAACAGTGGCAAGTTGTGTGTTCATAATATGGTATTTATTTATATAATATAAATAAATAGGGCCATCTGGTGCCCCATTTATTTATTTACCCCTTTGGCAAGGGGAGTCACAAGGTAGGGAGCATTTGCCAGTGCTTGGTGGCAAATTCCCCTACTGCATTACCCCCCCACCACACTCCTGAACAGAATTGTTAAATTGCCAGTCAGAAACATATATTCCACTTAAACAGTAGCATTAGCATTAGTAGAGGCATTTGATGCAAGAAAGCAAGCTTATGCAGCATCAGCCAAAAAAAAAAAAAAACCACTTCCACTTCTCCCCTCTGTTCGTTCAAAATACCTGTCCAGCTGAGCCTTAAACTTATTTAGGCTATCAACCTCCACCACAAGGGATGGAAGTCTGTTCCACCAACCAACCACCCACTGGCTAAAGGCAAATTTCCGCACGTCTATCCTACATCTGTCTTTCCTCAATTTGAATTTATGCCCTCTCAGGTGATTTTTCTGAGCTAGAGGAAGAATCCCATCAGCATTGAGCATGCTTAAACCATTCAAGGCTTTATACACCTCTATCAGATCACCTCGCTGGTGCCTAGTCTCCAGACACTGTAATTTGCAAAACTTAAGCCTTTCTTCGTAAGAGCACCCCTTTGTTCCATTCACTAATCTTGTTGCCCTTCTCTGTACTCATTCCAGCAGCTCTACATCCTTCTTGAAATGAGGCCTCCAGACCTGTATACAGTACTCTAGGTGTGGCCTGACCATTGCCTTATACAATGGAATAATCACCTCCTTATCCCTGCTGGAAAAATTCCTGTATATCATTGACAATACTCCATGAGCTACTCTTGCCGCCCGTCTGCACTGCTCAGAGAACTTCATATCTGCTTGCACAACCACCCCCAAGTCCTTTCATTCTCTACCGCTGTCAGTGTAGTACCACAGAGTTGATACATTGCTCTGGGGTTGCTGTTTCCCATGTGTAGTACTTTACATTTGTCAATGTTAAACTTCATTTGCCACCTCTCAGCCCATCTGCTCAACCTTTCCAGATCCTGTTGCAGCAGCATAGTGTCAGTAGTGTCCTTGACAACCCTGCCAACCTTTGTATCATCTGCAAACTTGGACATTAAGCTTGATATACCATCATCAATATCATTTATAAATACAGAAAACAATAATGGACCCAACACTGAGCCCTGAGGGACTCCACTAATAACATTAGTCCACGAAGAGCAGTTTCCATTGATTACCACTCTCTGTCTTCTCCCCCTCAACCACCCCTTTATCCATAGCAGCAATTTGCCTCCAGTGTCACACTGCTCCAATTTGTGTAGCAGTCTTCCATGTGCAACAGTATCAAAAGCCTTTCTAAGATCCAAGTATATAATATCAAAGTTATTCCCTGCATCCAGTTCTTTTGTGACTGCATCATAGTATCCAATCAAGTTGGTCAGGCAAGACTTCCCCTTAACAAAACCATGCTGTGTCTGAGCTATAACTGAAGTCTTGTCTAAATGATCCTGCAGTGCTTCTTTAACCAGTGCCTCCATTAATTTTCCTGGAACAGAAGTTAAGCTCACAGGTCTATAATTACTTGTGTCAGCCTTTGATCCTCCTTTGTGAATTGGGGTCACATTTGCACATTTCCAGTCTATGGGTACCTCCCCTGAGTCCAAAGAAGCTCTCATAATTATGGCTAGGGGTTTGCTTACTTCCTTTGTTGCCTCCTTTAATATAACTGGATAGATCCCATCCACCCCGGGTGCCTTTCTTGTGTTTATCTTCAACAGTTTCTCCTCCACTTTACTCCCAGTTATTTCAAGATTCTGTAGCTTACTGCTAGAGTTGAATACGCCTCTGGCATTCCCCTCGCTGAATAACTCCTCATGTGTGAATGTCGATGCAAAATATTCATTTAGTTTGTTAGCTACCTGAGCAGGATCATCAATATCAAGTGGACCAATCTTATTCATCCCCTTCCTTCTAGAGTTTACATAAGTAAAGAACTCTTTGCTGTTTTTCTTTGCATCCCTTGCCAAGGATTTCTCGTAATCTGCCTTCGCCTGCCTAACCTCCTTTGTAACTTGGTTGCATATCAACTTGTATCTATCATAGGCTTCTGTGTCATGTGTTAATTTGTAAGTATCCCATGCATTTTTCTTCTCTGCCATATGCCTCATTAGTTCATCTGACATCCATTTTGGCCTAAACATTGAACAATATTTCTTAGTTGGTATGTAAAGCCTAGTAGCTTCCAAGATAAGTTCTTTGAATGCTTCCCATTTTGAATTTGCTGTTGGTAACATCATCAGTTGGTCCCACTGTATAGAATTTAAATACTGTCTCAGTCCATCGTAGCCGCCTTTACGGAAGCAATAACCCTTCCCTTTACCCCTAATGGTAATTACCTCTTTAAGTAAATCCCACTTCAGCACACTGTGATCACTGCCACCTAGTGGTTCATTTATCTGCAGATTCTTAATGCATGAAGAATCACTGCTGATAATCAAATCAAGAGTATTACTCCCTCTAGTTGCCTCACGAACATGCTGATGTAGAAAACAATCATCCAATAAATCCACAAAAGCCCTGCTAGTGTGTGAGTAACCAGCCCCCAAATTCCAGTCAATATCTGGGAAATTAAAATCTCCCATTATAAGACTCTCTGATTTACTGGCCCACTCTATTTCCCTGTACAGTTCCTTATTATACTCATCAGAGTCATTAGGCCTATAGCACACTCCTACTCTCAATTTTGATCTCCCAATGCTTATGTCACACCAAACTGACTCAACACTGCACTGTCCAGCGATGTCGACTGGCTTCACTTCCATGGTTTTTATGTGTTTCTTAACTAATAGCATAACCCCTCCCCCCTTCCTATCCTTTCTGTAGACGTTGTACTCCCCAAATTGCAGTTCTGCATCCCTTATATCTGTGTGACACAACGTCTCTGATATCCCAACAATATCTGCCTTCGATGTTTTGAGCAATACCACAAATTCATCAAATTTCTTTACTAAACTCCTAGCATTGGTGTACACGCAAGTATACCTGCACCTGTTTCTATACTTAGCTACCCTAACACAATCCATGTGTTTACTTGTACCGCAATGGCTCCCAGAAGTCTCTGAAATACCATGCATCTTGTTTTTCAGGCTTCTGCTCATTCTAATAGAAGCAGTGCAAGAATCTCTTTCACCTCTGCCAGTGGCTACTGTCAATCTATTGGTCTTTGTAAGTAGGTGTGATATCCTCTGCAGGGACACTTGTGATGTGATTATTAGCATTAGTAGAGGCATTTGATGCAAGAAAGCAAGCTTATGCAGCATCAGCCAAAAAAAAAAAAAAAAACCACTTCCACTTCACCCCTCTGTTCTTTCAAAATACCTGTCCAGCTGAACATTACACTTATTTAGGCTATCAACTTCCACGACAAGGGATGGAAGTCTGTTCCACCAACCAACCACTCGCTGGCTAAAGGCAAATTTCCGCACATCTATCTTTCCTCAATTTGAATTTATGCCCTCTCAGGTGATTATTCTGAGTGAGAGGAAGAATCCCATCAGCATTGAGCATGCTCAAACCATTCAATGCTTTATACATCTCTTTCAGATCACCTCGTTGGTGGCGCCTCCGTAGCCAGGTGGGAAGGAGCAGCACGGCGTAGCACACGCTTCTTGATTAGACCGGGATTCGATCCTGTCACCACCAAATACGGAGGATGCGGAAAGGTTAGGGAATGATCACCGCATATCCCGGAGCAATATGGCCTTAGTTGCTAATGCTCCTAAAAACCAAATAAACAAACAAACTTCGCCGGTGTATAGTCTCCAGACACAATTTGTAAAACTTAAGCCTTTCTTCGTAAGAGCACCCCTTTGTTCCATTCACTAATCTTGTTGCCCTTCTCTGTACTTGTTCCAGCAGCTCTACATCCTTCTTGAAATGAGGCCTCCAGACCTGTATACAGTACTGTAGGTGTGGCCTGACCATTGCCTTATACAAGGGAATAATCACCTCCTTATTCCTGCTAGAAAAATTCCTATATATCATTGACAATACACCATGAGCTACTCTTGCACCCGTCTGCACTGCTCAGAGAACTTCATATCTGCCTGCACACCACCCCCAGGTCCCTTTCATTCTCTACCACTGTTAGTGTAGTACCACAGAGTTGATACGTTGCTCTGGGGTTGCTGTTTCCCATGTATAGTACTTTACATTTGTCAATGTTAAACTTCATTTGTCACCTCTCAGCCCATCTGCTCAACCTTTCCAGATCCTGTTGCAGCAGCATAGTGTCAGTAGTGTCCTTGACAACCCTGCCTACCTTTGTATCGTCTGCAAACTTCGACATTAAGCTTGATATACCATCATCAATATTATTTATGAATACAGAAAACAATAATGGACCCAGCACTGAGCCCTGAGGGACTCCACTAATAACATTAGTCCATGATGAGCAGTGTCCATTGATTACCACTCTCTGTCTTCTCCCCCTCAGCCACCCCTTTATCCACAGCAGCAATTTGCCTCCAATGTCACACTGCTCCAATTTGTGCAGCAGTCTTCCATGTGCAACAGTATCAAAAGCCTTTCTAAGATCCAAGTATATAATATCAAAGTTATTCCCTGCATCCAGTTCCTTTGTGACTGCATCATAGTATCCAATCAAATTGGTCAGGCAAGACTTCCCCTTAACAAAACCATGCTGTGTCCGAGCTATAACTGAAGTCTTGTCTAAATGATCCTGCAGTGCTTCTTTAACCAATGCCTCCACTAATTTTCCTAGAACAAAAGTTAAACTCGCAGGTCTATAATTGCTTGTGTCAGCCTTTGATCCTCCTTTGTGAATTGGGGGTCACATTTGCACATCTCCAGTCTGTGGGTACCTCGCCTGAGTCCAAGGAAGCTCTCATAATTATGGCTAAGGGTTTGCTTACTTCTTCTGCTGCCTCCTTTAATATAACCTTTAATATAACCTTAAATTTGCCTTTAGCCAGCGGGTTGTTCGTTGGTGGAACAGACTTCCATCCCTTGTAGTGGAAGTTGATAGCCTAAATAAGTTTAAGGCTCAGCTGGACAGGTATTTTGAACGAACAGAGGGGTGAAGTGGAAGTGGGTTTTTTTTTTTTTTTTTTTCTGATGCTGCATAAGCTTGCTTTCTTGCATCAAATGCCTCTACTAATGCTAATAACTAGATAGATCCCATCCACGCCACGTGGCTTTCTTGTCTTTATCTTCAACAGTTTATCCTCCACTTTACTCTCACTTATTACAAGATTCTCTAGCTTACTGCTAGAGTTGAATACACCCCTCGCTTTCCCCTCGCTAAATAACTCCTCATGTGTGAATGTCGATGCAAAATATTCATTTATTTTGTTAGCTACCTGAGCAGGATCATCAACAGTTGACCCATCAATATCAAGTGGACCAATCTGATTCATCCCCTTCCTTCTAGAGTTTACATAAGTAAAGAACTCTTTGCTGTTTTTCTTTGCATCCCTTGCCAAAGATTCCTCGTACTCTGCCTTCGCCTGCCTAACCTCCTTTGTAACTTGGTTACAGATCAACTTGTATCTATCATCGGCTTCTGTGTCATGTGTTAATTTGTATGTATCCCATGCATGTTTCTTCTCTGCCATATGCCTCATCAGTTCATCTGAGATCCATTTAGGCCTAAATCTTGAACAATATTTCTTAGTTGGTATGTAAAGCCTAGTAGCTTCCAAGATAAGTATTTTGAATGCTTCCCATTTTGCATTTGCTGTTGGTAACATCATCAGTTTGTCACACTGAATAGAATTTAAATACTGTCTCAGTCCATCGAAGTAGCCTTTATGAAAGCAATAACCATTCCCTTTACCTCTAATGGTAGTTACCTCTGAGTAAATCCCACTTCAGCACACTGTGATCACTGCCACCTAGTGGTTCATTTATCTGCAGATTCTTAATGCATGAAGAATCACTGCTGATAATCAAATCAAGAGTATTCCTCCCTCTAGTTGACTCCCGAACATGCTGATGTAGAAAACAATCATCCAATAAATCCACTAAAGCCTTGCTAGTGCGTGAGTGACCAGCCCCCAAAGTCCAGTCAATATCTGGGAAATTAAAATCTCTCATTATAAGACTCTCTGATTTACTGGCCCACTCTATTTCCCTGTACAGTTTCTTATTATACTCATCAGAGTCATTAGGCCTATAGCACACTTCTACTCTCAATTTTGATCTCCCAATGCTTATGTCACACCAAACTGACTCGACACTGCACTGTCCAGCAATGTCCACTGGCTTCACTTCCTTGGATTTTACGTATTTCTTAACTAATAGCATAACCCCTCCTCCCTTCCTATCCAGTCTATCCTTTCTGTAGACGTACTCCCCAAATTCCAGTTCTGCATTCCTTATATCTGTGTGACACCAAGTCTCTGATATCCCAACAATATCTGCCTTCGATGTTTTGAGCAATACCTCAAATTCATCAAATTTATTTACTTAACTCCTAGCATTGGTGTACACGCAAGTATACATGCACCTATTTCTATTCTTAGCTACCCTAACACAACCCATGTGTTTACTTGTACCGCAATGACTCCCAGCACTCTCTGAAATATCCTGAATGTTGTTTTTCAGGCTTCTGCTCATTCCAATAGAAGCAGTGCAAGAATCTCTTTCACCTCTGCCAGTGGCTACTGTTAATCTATTCGTCTTTGTATCCCTCCAAGCTAGCAGTTTTCCGACCCACCTAACACTGCCTCGATAGCATCAGCAAATATTCTTGCACCCTTTCTATTTAAGTGTATTCCATCCCTGTAGAAGCAATCTCTCCTGTTAACAAGTACAGTCCAGGCTGAAAAAAAATTCTACCCCTTGAGCCTTGCACAATCTTTCCAGGGCCGAATTGATCGACAAGGCTCTCATCATATACTCCCTCCTATCGTGTCTGGGCATAATTGCAGACACTTTCAAATTCAACCCTATTTCACGGCTTTTTTTCAACAGTGACCTGTACTTGTTAAGCAATTCTGCTGGTCTCCTACTCTTGATATCATTAGTGCCAACGTGTACAACTATATCACCTTTTGTGCCCTTAAAAGATGATATCTACTCTACGTCATCAACCTTTGCCCCTGGCAGACATACCCTGGTCCTGTTCCACCTATCCTCTTTACAAAGCATGTTCCCCGTTTCCCTGACAATAGTCACCAACAACTACTAGTTCCTTTGGGACCAGCGCATTCTGCCTTGGGGGTTGCCGCTGTGTTTCACGATGACCAAGTGCAAGCTCTGGCATTGATGTGGGCAGCTGAGAGCTTGATGGGCCCCTCAATTTAGTTCCTTCGAGGGCATCCACCCTGTCCTTCAAGCTCTCATAGAGGCCCATAAGAACGCTGAGTTGTTGCCTGATTTCGATACACTCCTTGCGTCGTGCACACACAAAGACATCCCCATGGCAATATCATGTCCCGTACCTGAATGCTCCACAAACATCATGCAAGTTGTGCATTTTAGAAGGCTGTGATTCAAAAGGCAACTGCCCCCCCCCTCAATTCTCCTCTGAGCCACAGCACTTCCATTAGCTTGAGCCTTTTGTTTTGCTGCTCTGGTCTGAGTCATGATTACTTTTAATTTAAATAAAATTTCAATTTATAACCCTAACTTATCTCCCAACACAGTTATAATGATATATATTATTTTTTACCTCTTTCAAGGCCTTGTAATATATGGAGAGGCATGTTTGCACATGTTAAATAATAATTAGCATTAGCATATGATGCAAGAAAACAAGCTTATACAGCCTCAGCCAAAAAAAAAAAAAAAAAAAAAAATTTCCCATTTCATCCATCCATTCACTCCAAAATTTGTCCACTTCTTCCTTGAATTTATTTAAACTATCAACTTCTATAATGACAGATGGAAGTTTGTTCCCGCAATCAACTACCCACTGTCTAAAGACATATTTCCACACATCTATTCTACAACTGTCTTTCATCAATTTGAGTTTATGCCTCCTCAGGTTTGTGATCTGATTGAGGTGTATAAGGCCTTGAATGGTTTGAGCCTGCTCAAACCATTCAAGGCCTTATACACCTCAATCAGATCACCTTGCAGGTGCCTAGAGACTAGATTCTGCAAATTGCAGCACCTAGAGACTAGGCACCTCACCCTCACCAATCTCACTGCCCTTCTCTGTACTCGTTCTAGCAACTCTACATCCTTCTTAAATTTTTAATGTGAATAATAATTATATTAGTGTATATTTACAATGTACACCCTCCAGTGATCATTCAAGAGTGAAGTCTTTTCAGTGTACACTGACTGAATAAATAAATAAATAAATAAACAAACTTGTATTTTTCGACTATAAGATGTCTTCTTCCCCCCACTATGGAAAATACCAAAAATTCCCATGCACCTTATGGTCTGAAGATGTATAGGTGTACAGTAAGTAGCAAAGTTTCTATCTGTAAATGTGGCTAAAGAAAACCCAGTCAAAACATTCAGTTTACTTCTGAAAACACTAGCTCTTTCAGTGTGTGATCAGTTCAGATTACATGTAATAGAGGTCACAAAAGGGAAGGTTGCTATATTAAACATGGAGTAAGTTGTAACTCCAGAAGGCCTTAGCCAACTACAGCCAAAGGGCATCTCACTTAATAAACCACAAAGCATTCATCAGTGAGGAGTGGACCAAGTGGATGGAGGCACCAAACATGATTTTACACCGAGGATAAATGATTAAGAATACTTTCAGGTGATTACCAGGACAGATGATTAAGATATCTCCATGTCAATTTATAGATTTTATTCAAAATTTAATTTTTTTAAATCTATGATTTGTATAAGTACTAAGATTTCTAATTAGCCAATTTCATAGGAATACTGCAACATAGAGTTTTAACCTCCCCCCTCCCCCACCAATCTAATTTAAGAATTATTCCAGTTCTAGATTTTCCTATAACTGTTCTCCAAGAGGTATTTTGTTCTAAATTATTATTGAAGTATCTATCAATGAGGTACCATATGGGTATATTAACTGTTAGGTTCAAAGCTTTCCTTCCTTTTGTGCTACCTTAGAAACAGTGTTGAATCCTGAGTGTTGGCACCAGGGAGTAAAACGTACATGCACCAGGGGGGAAGAATGTAAACTTCAGAGGTACATGTAGTATATGTGTATATTTTTTTATTATTATTTAATATTTACAACATATGTATATGTTACAAACAAATCTGTATATTTATATTATTATTAGCCTTATGGTGCAAGGAAGCCTGAGGCTTATGATGCACCAGCAAAAAAAAAAAAAAAATTTCTGAATTACCCTGAGAGAGAGAGAGAGAGAGAGAGAGAGAGAGAGAGAGAGAGAGAGAGAGAGACAGACAGACAGACAGAAGTAGAAGGGAATCACCAACAAAAAAAAAAAGAATGATGATATCCAGCTCAGGAGCCTGGGTGTGCCAAGCCCATACTCATCAGATGTGAGCCACTGGGATATTTATGCATAATATGCATAAATATAAATATACAGATTATACATATTTATGAATATAATAAGAAAATATGAGAAAACAAAATAGGAAACAAAAGGAAATATTTATTATTTAACATATAAGAGTCAGTTCATAAAAACCACATTACTGGCAATAATCACAGTTTAATAATATGAAAATGGATTTAGGATGAACTTATCCAATGTCTCAATGTACCAGACTGAAATTATTGTGGTCCCTTTTTGAAATTTTTGACACTCAAAAACTCAAGAACTGTACCTTGTTTGAAACAGCTGTTCAAAGATTCCATTTAAAATGTGCAACTTGTATATGTTATTGTGCATGTACTAGATAGAAACTATTAGCTACATACAGAACCTTTCTGCAACTTATTGTGCCACCTAATACTGAGGTTATGAACTGAAAGGTATTACTTTCAGCCTGCTCCCACGTTTTACATTTTAAGAAATATAGCCAAAAAATTAGATCACCATGCTTATTTTGCAAAGCCTGTAGAAGAGCCTATAAACATAGGCATACATGACTGCAGAATTACTGCCCATGTCACACTCATGCTGGTGAAAAAAAAAAAATTAAAACTGTTTCTCTTAGTTGAATCAAGGTACAAAACAAAAACCTTGTTTAAATCAAATTAGTGTCCATCAAAAAAGCAGTATTTTATTCAATAAACTTATTGCATTTAATTTCATAATTTTGATATATAAACTAATCACAATGCTTTCCATCAGACTCATTATATAAACATTCATTACTATTAACAAAGTTAAATTCGAATTGAAATTCAGCATAATATGAAAATTGATACTTATTATTAAAAGTTAAGTCATCTGCAAATGATGCTAATGAAAAATTTCATTGGCCAAAATAATCAAAAAATTCTTCAAGGCTTTATTGTATTCAGCTGTAAGCCTTACCTATTTGCTTAAGAGATGCTGCATGAAATGGCTAAAACAACAAAAACAGGTAGGGCTAGGAAATTTTTACTTGCATAGGTACCCAAAAATAATAGTTATGCCCTCTGTTGGCAATGTGTTTTTTTATTGTGATATCAGTAATGAACAAGTGTTGGTCAAAGTGGCAGATAATTTACGATTTGGCCAAGCAAAAAATAACAGTGTTTTTTTCTTTGACACAAAAGTAGACAGTGTCCATAATCAGTTTTTGATAGATACTGTAGATACACACTGATGAGCCAAAACATTATGACCACCTACCTAATATGATGTTGGTCCTCCACATGCAGCCAAAACAGCTCATACCCAGCAAGGCATGGATGCTACAAGATTTCTAAATGTGTCTT
This sequence comes from Mastigoproctus giganteus, assembly GCF_048544385.1. Lineage (NCBI taxonomy): Eukaryota > Metazoa > Arthropoda > Arachnida > Uropygi > Thelyphonidae > Mastigoproctus > Mastigoproctus giganteus. The sequence continues at coordinate 243,845,263 of NC_143578.1, forward strand.
GTGGTATCTGGTACCAACACATAACAAGCATATCCTTTAACTCCTGTAAGGTCTGTGGTTGAGATGCTGCAGATCAGAGTTGCTGTTCCAACACAAACCATAGATGCTCGATGGGATTAATATCTGGGAAATTTGGAGGCCAGGGCAATACCTGTAAGTCTTCCTCAAGTTCCACAAACCAGTCTCAAACAATCCGGGCAGTGTGGCATGGCACATTATCCTGCTGAAAGATGGCACCACCAGAGGGGAAGACCGTTGCCATGAAAGGGTGTATATGGTCAGCAATGATGTTTAGGTAGGTGGTAGATGTCAGAGTGCCCAGCACAGGGCTGACTGGACCCAGGGTATACCAGCAGAACATCACCCAAAGCAAAGCATTTTCCCCAGGTAAACAATGCACACATACCCGGCTGTCCACATGGTGCAACAGGAAATGTGATTCATCAGACCAGACTACCTTATTCCAATCACTCAAGGTCCAGTTTTGATGCTCGCATGCCCATTTTAGGTGCTGTCGCTGGTGAGCCGTGGTTAGCATGGGCACTCTGAGCAGCCTGCGGCTATGCAGCTCCATTTTCAGCAGGGTTCAATGTATTGTGTATTATGACACATTACTCCCATCACCAGCATTCCAATTACCAGCGAGTTGTGCCAGAGTCGCTCTTCTGTTGCCACATACCATCTGGCACCTTTGCTCACCTCGAGCATCGATAAGCCATGGTTGTCCAACACCTCGCCGGCGGTTCGTGGGTTTTCCCTCCTCAGGCCACTTTCAGTAGGTACTAACCACTGCTGACCAAGAGCACCCCCACCAGCCGTGCCATTTCGGATATGCTCTGACCCAGTTGTCTGGCCATTACAATTTGGCCTTTGTCAAACTTGCTTAAGTCCGCTGCCTTTCCCATCTGAAGAACAAGAGTAATACTGATTAATGGAGCTCAGTATCAGGCGATTTTTTATACTGTGTCCCAAACCCACGCATGTGCCGTAGTTCACCTACAGTTGCTTCGATTTGCATAAAGACTTTCTAGTCATAATGTTTTGGCTCATCGGTGTACAAATGCAACTATAAGCATGCAGTTTTTTGCTGTGTAGTAAGCTTTTCAAATTTACAGTGCTTTCCTTAATATACCTCAATATGGGCATCCTTGTTAGCACAGAGTAGGAGTGCACTAACTGGGGAAAGAGTGATGCTAGGCTTCAGTCCTTCCTCTAAAGCAACAATCAAAACAAAAAAAGGAAGCAAGTGGGTAATTTCTGCAGCAGCTCAAAACAGTGGCTCTGATCTTCAGCTTCCCCAAAGAAAAATCCTGACATAACAAACCACCAAGGATGTCCACATCGAGGTATACCAATATCAGCAATGAAATTGAGACATTTACTGCAAATCACATGTCTACAGTTACATTAACTTGTCTTAGCATCCATAAAACACCTTGAAACTTAATGGATACCCAGTATTATTGTTTCTTTAATACCTATTGGAGGAAAAGAGAAAGTTTAGCTTGAAAAGGCACCACTACTTTACACAGACAAACTTACCTTACATCTGAATAAACATTCATTACTAGTAACCAAGTTAAATTCGAATTGAAATTCAGCATATTATGAAAATTGATACTTATTATTAAAAGTTAATTTTCAATAAATCATATAATTATTGGAAGTTGAGATCCATACATCTCACTAAATGAAAGAAATATTCTTACCTGGCTTACATTGTGACCAGTGTCTACAAGGACATCTATTAAATCCATACTTTTTACAAAGGCATCTCGCAAGTTGACATGGTGGAAGGATACGATGCTTCCTTCTCTTTTAGCCCTCTCTAGCGCTTCCTTCCTCTTCAAGGCTTTTTCTCGACGCATTTGGTTCTTGTAAAACTCAGCAAAATTGTTGACAATAATGGGAATGGGCAGTGCAATCACCAGCACACCACAGATACAGCAAACTGTTCCAACAACCTTCCCCAGTGGAGTAGTTGGGTAAATATCACCATAGCCAACTGTTGTCATTGTAATACTTGCCCACCAAAATGTTTCTGGGATGCTTCTGAACAATGTATTTGTCTCATCTTTTTCTGCAAAGTAGGCTAAACTAGAAAATATCATTATACCAATAGCTAAAAATAGCATCAGCAAGCCAAGTTCTTTGTAGCTATTTTTTAGTGTAAATCCCAAGCTCTGAAGGCCTGTTGAATGTCTAGCAAGTTTGAGGATCCTAAGTATTCGCATTATCCTAAAAATCTGCACTACCCTTCTTACGTCATGAAACTGATCGGTATGTTTTTTGGATTCTATTAAAAACAAGGATACAAAGTATGGGAGGATTGCCAGCAAATCTATTATATTTAATCCCCCTTTAAAAAATTTCCACTTATTTGGTGCAGAAATGAACCTGAGAAGGTATTCTAATGTGAACCAAGTTATGCACACTGCTTCCACCATAGCCAATTTATGGTTATCTCCAGGGGGCCCATCTTTATCTTGATGCTCTTGCAATGATGGCAATGTATTGAGAGTCAGTGCGATTGTCGAAAGTATAATGAATAATATAGACAGCACAGCTACTACCTGGAAAATATGAAAAATTAGGGCACTACTGGGTAACTACAACACAAAAGGCTACAAAATAAAATGCTTTGAAAAAATTTTTTAAAATAATAACAGTCACAAAGTGCATGCAATAACAATACAAAGGATGGTGGATTAATCAAAATAAACAACCAAAGTAAACCAGGTGCAACAAGGGGGCTAAATTTATCAAAAGCGTGGAAGGCAACAAAACAAAATTAAACAAAGGAAGTGGTAGGATGGTAGTTCAGGGAAAAAACAAGAGGAGGAGAGAGAATGGTGTAGCTTAGCTTCGCGGTGCTGTTGAGCTTCTGTAGAGATGACAGTTAGGAACGCTTCCACATGCAAAATCCTTGCTGTGCCACCCCTATGTTGGACACTGGTTAGACATGCAGAACTGGCAGCACTGCAGGATGCGGTCGTCACACTGCCCATTTCCACCACTTGGTGACAAGCACAGAGGTCAGAGTTAAGCATGGAAGAGAAGAGACAGGAAGAGAGACAGTGATAAGACAACATCACTAAACATCACACATTAGCATGGGTGCATAATATAAACTTATTAATATCAAAAACACTAATAAAAAACCAATCAACTGTAGTTAGAACAGTTACACTTAAACAAGATGCCATTAAACAGACATGCAATGGTGATTAGTTCTCTGTAAAGTTTAACTGATGTTAGGTCCATTAGGATCATTAAATAATCAACAAGGTATAATTAAACAGTGATACAATGATGATGATTAGTTCTCTGTGAAGTTTAATTGCTGTTTGATTCATTATGAACATCATTATAAAGAAATTACAAAAGTCTTTTATCCTGAAGCAGCAGTTTATAACCTTAGTGTATGTAATACTGTAATAATATGACCTATAAATACAAGACCAATCAAGATTAAGACTGCTTATATCTGGAGGAATAACTACTGTATCACCAACCCTAAAATTCGGGGAATCTCAAACTTTAAGTTCATATTTTGGGAACTAACTGGACTCAAGAGGTACAATGAAAAATATGTCACTCAGTCGCAATAAACTATAGATTAAAGTTGATCACTACATATAGCCATTACTTTCTCCTTTGTTGTTATGGGCAGAGAAATTTGATTTTTTGAATAAGATGATAAAGATTCAATTTAGTTGAAAGAGGTATGAAAACACAGTGGGCGGTTGAAGACCACTGCACTACAGAGCTTAAGTTATCACAGAGTACAGCAGTTGGACACAAAAATTCCCCATCATGAGTAATTATGACTTAGGTGTAATGTTTGACCCTAAACTCCATTTCAATATGCAGCTGGATAAACTTGCCTCATGGGCTTAGAGTCTTCGTTGGACAACAAAACAATTTGCTGCACATTCAAGACCCCAAAATAATCAAGAAATTCATCGGAACAATTATCTACCTACCTTTATGGTAGGCGTCGGAAGTCTGGGCCTCAGCCACCCAAACAACTAAAAAGCCTCTCATTGCATCTGAATATTGGCTAATGAAATGGACCAATTGAAAATCTAACCTGCCGCCACAAGACAGAACAACAGCATTAGCAAATGCAATGGGGGTTCCCCATTTCTCCAAGCTTATTGATTCCCAAAAGGTTGGTTGTCACAGTCAAAATGGTTGTGGGATTTATCTCCGAGCCATCATTATGGTATACATGCTGCTTGGAAAATCCCTATCTCTGCCTTGCGGCCACCCCTAGACTGGCTGCCCGGAATTTGAGACTTTTCCTGACAGATTGATTCCTCCCTTTTCAGATGCTCTCCCACGTCTACAATCTTGATGCTGATCTTAACAAATTCGCATGTGATAAAAGATATAGAAAGGTGCTTTTCATGCAATGACATTAGTTGGACTGAGTTTTTTTTTTTTTTGTTTACTTCAACATTTTATGTCTTGGCATTGTTAACCCCTGGCCTGCATGCAATGACAGGTCAGTTGAAACATTAAATTCTCTGTAACATCTTTTTATTAGGTTGCAATAAAGATTCTCTCTCTCAATTAACTTTACCAAGTTAGCAAATTTTATATGCATTTGATGTTTGTTTCTTTTGCAAACTTTTGTTTTAATAAGTGCTTCTACATGAGGGAGGCTAAGTAGGTGCCCCCTTCTTGCTTTAAGCAAACCCTTATGCTCCTAACAAACAAAATGACCAATACTCTTGGTGACCTCAATTAAGGAATTATTAACTTGACCAATCAATAGCATCACAAGATCTTCTGGGATATTCAGTGAATTCACAATCCTTTATTAGGTTGGAAAATGAAGCTGTTATTTTTTTGAAACCAGACCTGGAGCTTCATCTCCAGGCTGGTTTCAAAGAAAGGCATCTTTTTAATTTTTTACTCCAGGAAAACATTATAATAAATTTTAGAGAAAGTGATTAAACCACTAAATCTCATTTTAAGTAGCATTCCACATTTGTTTGCACTCTTTCATTGGATCAATACAAGATTAGAGACTTCTGGGGGTCCCCACTGACTGAGGGGGGCAGTGAATTGCACTGGTCTGCTACATGTACAGTAAGCTACTGTGGTCAACCAAATCCAATCACAGATCCTCTGAAATAATCGCATAATTTTTTGAATTGAAAAAGAAATAGCTTTATAAAGAAAGTTTTTCTGTTTTAGACTTCTTTAATCTATCTAAAGAGATAGTGTGTCCAGCCCTAAAGATTAAATAATATCTAATAAATCTCAGTAGCAATCAGTTGTTACAATTATGAGCACAGGTCAAATCTGTGTAAACAATATTCATGTTAGATATGCGAAAAGTCATATAATAAGCAATGTTAGTCCGTCTATAAAATAAAAAGGCAACGTGTATATCCCGTACATACGAAAGATGTTATGTGAAAACATCTATGGCAGCACTAGAGTAAAACCATTTAAATTTTTGAATGGTTTGATCAAAACTTACTTACACTATTTAGAAGGTTGATGTTGATCAAAATCTCGAGAAGCAGATTTTATTAAAGTCTGCATTTTATTCTTGCATAATATTACTACCTGCTACTTACTCTACCAAATCAACATTAGTGACTGAGTTGGCATCCTTTAAGAAGTGATGTCACTTCCATATCTTAGCATGAACTTACTTTAATGAATCAACGTTAGATTGAATTAGCATCATCAGCACCATTTAGAAAGTGACGTCAATTGCGTCACTTCCGTAAAAAAATTGTTAACAATCGATTGCATCAGTTCCATTACAGTAAGAAAATTTCATTACCAATCGATTGCTGCCATAGATGTTTTTGCATCAAAATGCTGTGTTAAAAACATGGCTTCTGTATTTAAAGGCTACAAAAATTTGACTTGATCACCTTCAATTCCAATAAGTTAAGCTCTCAGATTTATTCAAAGTACAGATTATGAGTTCATTTTAAAAAAAAAAATGTTGAAGGAAAAGAAAAAAAATCAAAAACATACAAACCATTAAGGAGAGCAACATAACCTTTAAAACTGCAGTGTATCTAGGAGAAAAACTAATTCAATTATAGTTAATTCTGAATATGAATGTCATGTCATGTTTTGTTTTAAGATATTAGCACAAATCAAAATGTTTCAATTGCAGCTACACATTTCAGCCAGGTATATAAAAAAAAAAAAAAACTTTGAGGATTGGCAGATGAGGTTAGCCTGAAATTATCCTAACACACCAGCAGCAAAAATATGTAAATTTAATAAAGAAACATTTAATGAGAATTAATAAACAAAAGGATTATTTTTCTACTAATTGAATGATAAAGAATATTACATTGAAAGATAAAAAAAAAAAATCATCATCATGAACTTGGTCCAGCTTAGGTCTTTTAAGACCTGTTTCATTGTAGCTCTTGGAGGTGGTCTTGATCTCGCCATCGTTGTCTTGGTCGACCCACATCTCTCTTGCCTATAGGTTTGTAATTAAAGGCTAATTTTGGGATCTGGTCTGGGTTCATTTTTTCTAGGTGACTGATCCATTTTTTCTGGTATCATTTTTTCTAGGTGGCTGATCCATTTTTTCTGGTATCATTTTAAGTTATTTACTATGTTATCTACTTTTAATTTCTCGTGGATATCTAAATTTCTTTGGTGGTCTAGTCTTGTAAAGCCTAATGGTCTTAAAAATCTCATCTGTGCTGCTTCTGGTTTGTATGCATCTTATTTATGAGCCAGTCTCACAGCTGTAGAAGAGGGCTGATTTTGAAGTGTGTTGTGCAGTCGTAATTTTGTTTCAGTTGCCATTTGTTTTCCAAAGTGGCGTTTAATCGTTCCATTCATTTTATTATATTTTTGTAGTTTAGTGTCGATGTCTTTCCCTTCATCTGATATTAAATTTCCCAAATAGGTGAAGTCAGATGTTTGTTTATTATTTTGTCATCAATAACAATTTGGACTGTATGTTTTTTCCACATAATCCCATTGATTTTGTTTTTGAGGTGGAGATTTTCATCTCGTACTTTTTATCTATTTTATTCAGTTCATTTGCTGCTATCTATAGTTCATCTTTGGAGTTTGCAATTATAACGTGTATTTATCAGCATATAATATAGTTTGGATTTTATTCCTGTTGTTCAACTGTATTCCGTTGTTAATTGGTTAATTGTTTGTTTCCATTCTTTAATAATTTTATTGATGTAGATATTAAATGAATTTGGCGATACTCCACATCCTTGTTTGATTGGGTCTGAGAGTTGACCATTAGAATATTTTACGACTTGAGTTTTTATATAAGCTTTCCATTGCTTTCCAGAATTGGGGTGGGATATTTTCTTCACGTAGAATCTGACAAAGTTTTTCATGGTTTACATTGTCATATGCTTTTTCATTGTACACCGAAATTGAGTCTTCTAGATGAGCAGAAAACCCACTACACTATTATTATGGGGGATTTCAATGCTAAGGTTGGAAAAGGCCAAAACAGCACAGAAAGGGAAACTACAGTAGTAGTAGTGGCATGTGATGCAAGAAAGCAAATGTATGAGCTTATGCAGCATCAGCCAAAAAAAAAAAAAAAAATATCACACCATTCCCTCCAAATGCCTGTCCAGTTCCTCCTTAAATTTATTCAACCTATCAACTTCCACAACGACAAATGGAAGTTTGTTCCAGCAATTAACCACCCGCTGGCTAAAGGCAAATTTCCGCACATCTAGTCTACATCTGTCCTTTCTTAATTTGAATTTATGCCCCCTTAGGTTCATAATCTGAATAAGTGGAAGGATCCCATCAGAATTCAGCGTGCTGAACCCATTCAAGGCCTTATACACCTCAATCAGATCACCACGCAGGTGCCTAGTCTCCAGCCACTGCAATTTGCAGAACTTAAGCCTCTCTTGATAAGAGGATCCCTTCATTCCCCTCACCAATCTTGTTGCCCTTCTCTGTACACGCTCAAGTAAATCTACATCTATAGGAAATTTTGGAATTGGTGAAAGAAATGAAAGAGGTGAAAGACTAGTGGAATTTACAGAATCTCAAGGATTGTCAGTAATGAACACTTTTTCAAGAAAAGAGTGAACAGAAAGTGGACATGGAAGAGTCCAAATGGATTAACAACTAATGAAATTGACTTCATCCTCACTAACAGAAGATATATCGTGAATGATGTTACAATCCTGAATAAGGTAAATGTTGGAAGTGATAACAGAATGGAAAGATGCACACTTGATATAGATGTAGGAAAGGAAAAAACTGACTCGAGTAAATAATACAAAGGTCTTTGAGATAAGAGAAGAGGAGAAAGAGCAGTATGTACTAACTACAGACTGCACAGGACCAAGATATCAACGAGGAATATTACAATTTTCTGAAAGTGATAAGCCCAAGAAACCTATAGGGAAAAAGAAATCCAAAGAAGAAAAAATTAGTCAAGAAACACTTGTTATGATGAACCGAAGGCAACAAATGAAGAGCAAGATAAACACTGACAAGGAGAAAATTGAGTATACTGAGTTATGCAAAGCCATTAGAAAGAAGCTCGGAGGATATAAGAAGATTTAACACAAAAAATTTAGAACAAGCATTAAGGGAAAACAGAGGACTTAAATCAGCAGCCATGAGCAGTAATACAGAAAGACAAATGACACTAAAACTGAAGAATAGCGATGTTGTACTTATAAATAGCAGAGAAGGCATAATTCAAATAGCAGAAGACTACTATAGAGAATTATACAAGGAGCAAGGGAATGATGCCAGCAGTGGAGAAGATGGATCGCAAATTAGCAACACGTATGACATACCCGATATTCTTCCTGATAAGGTAGAACAGGCGTTGAAGAAAATGAAGAATCAGAAAGCCCCAGTGGAAGATGAAGTTACTGTAGAGTTGTTAAAATTGGGAGGAAGAGACATAACACAAAAACTGGCAAGGCTCTTCACAAAATGCATTAGAAAAGGTGTGACGCCTAAGCAGTGGAATAATGCAATCATAGTTTTGCTGCATAAGAAAGGAGATAAATCAAAAATTAGAAATTATAGACCAATTACCTTGTTATCCCACATCTCCAAGTTGTTCACAAGAGTTATTTACTAACAGATTAGAAAGAATACTTGATGAGAATCAACCGAAAGAGAAAGCTGGCTTTAGGACAGGATTCTCAACAATGGATCACCTTCACATAATATCACAGCTAATGGAGAAAGCAAATGAATAAAAAACACCATTATGCCTGGTATTTGTGGATTATTTGTAAAATAATAAGGGGAGTTTACCTCAATTATAACTTAGAACATTTCCATATGATACTCTCCCGAAATTAAAACGAAAACTTACATTAGAGTAAAAAATAAATAATTAAAAACCAATTTAACACAATTAAAAAGAATCTAACAAAAATATTCAAAACGATTTTCCTTCCTAGACAGGATTTAAATCAACACTAAGATAAGCGGCCCAAAATATAAGGAAGGAAAATCATTTTGAATATTTTCGTTATTCTTTTTAATTGCATTAAATTGATTTTTAATTGTGTTAAATTGATTTAAATTGTGTTACATTGGTTTTTAATTATTTATTTTTTACTCTGTCAGTTTTCGATTTTTTCATTTTAATTTCTGGAGAGTGTCATACGGAAGTCTTCTACATACTATATTGAGGTAAACTCCTCTTATTATTTTACAAATATTAATATCAATGTAGAACGTATCGAGTATTACAGCTCTGATTCATACTATCTAATTTGTGGATTATGAAAAGGCATTTGACTCCATACAGCATAAAGCAATGTTTCGGGCACTGGAAAGACAAGGCATAGATACCCCACATATATTATGATTTTGAAGAAAATATATGAGAACGCTACCTCCTTTATTAGACTAGACAAAGACAGTAGCAAATTTAAAATCAAGAAAAGAGTTCGACAAGGAGACACAATATCTTCGAAGCTATTTTACTGCTGCCCTTGAGGAAGTTTTCAGAAGATTAGACTGGTCGCAGAAAGGAGTCAATGTGAATGGAGGGTACCTAAACCATCTACGATTTGCAGATGACACTGTGGTCATAAGCCGCAATCCCAAAGAATTAGAGGAAAATTTTAATCAGTTATGCATAGTTGGTAAGGATTTTGGACTAAAGATGAATATGGCTAAAACAAAAGTAATGACGAACAAGTATGCCACAGAAAGGGGCATAATGATTGAAGGAGCAGTAGTTGAAAAGGTGGGGGTCATATACTTATCTGGGACAAGTTATTAGCTGTAATAATGATAAATGGCTGGAAGTCAAGAGAAGAATAAATTTTAGATGGATAGCATTCAGGAAATATAGTCACATACTGCAGAGCAATATCCCAGTTTGTCTGAAACATAAAATAATGAACCAATGTATACTCCCCACCACGACTTATGGAAGTGAAGCTTGGGCACTCACCAAAAGAATGGAAGAGAAGTTGAGAACTACACAGCGAAGAATGGAACGAATTATATTGGGAATCAGACTGTTAGACAAGAGAAACACATGGATTAGGCAGCAAACTCAAGTAAAGGACATTCTTATCAAAACTAAAGAACTAAAATGGTCTTGGGACTATTAACAGAATGGTACCCAAGAGGAGCTAGAAGAAAACCTGGAAGACAATGGCAGAGATGGATAGATGAAATTCACGAGTTTGTGGGTAGTAAATGGATGGCCATTGCACAAAGCAGAAGGAACTGTAAAGTTGCTGGAGAGGCCTTCATCCTGCAGTGGATTGAAAATGGCTGATGATGATGACAATGCTTTTTCATAATGAATAAACAGCAGAAATGTTGGTAGATTGAATTCTCTTCTTTTCTCCAAAATTTGTTGTAATGAGAAAATGGCATCTATTGCGCTTCTCTCTTTTGTGAACCCACATTGTTCTTCTTCTAAGAATTGTTCACTGTATTTATTAAGTTTATTCTTTACTATATTAAAGCATAGCTTTGAAGCAATCGATAGCAGCGTTATCCCTCTGTAGTTATTAGGGTTATTTCTGGAACCTTTTTTGTGTAAATTGATTACTATTCCTGTTTTCCAATCTTTGGGTATCTGTTGCTTATGCGATATGATGTTAAATAATTTTAGTAGTGCATTTTTTAGTAAGGTGCCACCATATTTAAATAGTTCTACATTCAAATTGTCAATGCCTGGGCTTTTTCTGTTTTTGATTTTTGTAATATTAACTCTAGTTATTCCATTGCTATATTTTCTTCAACTTCAGTTATTACCACAGATTCATCTTTCAATCCCTAGTGCCAGGGTTATACCATAGATTGGAATAGTGTTGCTTCCATTCTGCTTGAGAGATGGAGTTGGTTTTTATTTGATCATTTGTGTCTAGTTTCAATTTCTTAAAAATTTTAAAACCACTTATCTGTGGGCCCGTGATATCTTGTTCTAAAGATTTAACAAATTTATCCCAGTCATCACGTCGGATTCTTCTTGTTAAAAAAAAAAAAAAAATATATATATAGATGCCGAAAATGGGATCTTGTTCCATCATCCCAAGACCAATAAATGTTCTGGTTTTGCAACATATAAAATAAATAATAATTAAATTAAAAAAAAAAAAAAAAAAAAAACCATTACAAAGTTAATTAAACATGCATCAATAGAAATACTTAAACAGATTTGGAAAAATTTCAAAAACTTGCTCTTTTTTAGTATTAGTAGTGGAAAATGATGGAAGAAAGCAAGCTTATACAGCATCAGCCAAAAAAAAAAAAAAATTTCACCTATCCATCCCCTCCAATAGTGAAATCAAATGGATATATACACTGGTGTTCAAAGAAAGTGCATCACCCATTAAAATTGTAATTGTCATCCGAATAACATAAGTATACAGCAAATTTCCCACAGATTGCATCAGATAAGATTGACATGCATAAGTGATGACATAATATTGCATCAGCTGTTACTTTCAGCTATATAAGCATGCTCTGCAAGAGATGCAGTCATTCCTTGCTTGTGTCAAGATGGCAAAGTTATGTGCAGTTGACACCACGAAGAAAGAGTGCTATTATTGCTTTACGTGAGGAAGGATGCTCTTCCTGTCATATTGCTTATAGAATGTCTTGTAATCAGACAACAGTGAGTAGATTTCTTTCCAAACTCAAGAATACTGGTTCTGCTGATAGGAAAAAGGGAACCAGATGCAAACGAATTTCTATGCCAAAACAGGACCGACCGCGTTTTGAAGCACTGATGCCTTAAAAACCATAAAGCTTCTTCGTCTGAGCTGAAAACAGAATGGGAAGAACATATAGGAGTGGTAGCAAGTGCAGTAATCAGAAGACGCCTCATCAAAAATGGACTTTTAGCCCGTAGTCCTAAGAAGCCCCTTCTCACACAAAAAATGAAAAAGGCCCGATTAATTTGGTGTAAGGAACAAGTCAAATGGACCCCCGAGCAGTGGAATTCAGTTATTTTCTTGGATGAGAAGAAATTCAACCTGCATGGCTCTGATGGGAGATAAATGATTCGATATAGACACTGTGAAGAATACCATCCAGACTGAATGGTGTCTACAGTGAAATTCCCTACCAGCCAAATGATATGGAGGTGCATTTCGTATCGCAGAGTAGGTCACCTGCAGTTTATAAAAGGTTCCGTAAATGCCAATGGATACCTGACTATATTGGAAAGCAAATTGCTGCCAACCATTAGAGACCATTTAAACCTGCCAAGTAACTGCATCTTTCAGGAATACTCTGCGCCTTGTCAAAGAGTGAAAAGTGTAAGTAGGCACTTCTGTAATTACTTGAGCTTCATTTCTGCAATAGAGGTTCGACAGTAATGTGTTTACATTTGTTACAGGTGCAAAAATGGTTGGAAGAACAGTCCATTACAATTGTTAGCTGGCCAGGAAACAGCCTGGACCTGAATTCTATAGAGAACTATTGGCATCGTGTGGAATCTGCAGTTGCCAGAAAGAAACCAAAGACCCTTCGTGAACTTCAGAAATTCGTGTTTGGAACCACGAACTCTCAGTTAATTATCTTCAGAAATTGATCTTGTCAATGCTTTGATGGTGTTCTGCTGTCATCAGGGCCAGAGGCGGTTCAACTGAATATTAGTTTGCAGCTGGTGAACTTTTCATTTTGTTTTCCATTTAAAATGATAAACTCTTTGTTGTTGTTTGTTATTTGGTTTTTAGGAGCATTAGCAACTAAGGCCATATTGCTCCAGGGATATGCGGCGGTCATTCCCTGACCTTTCTGCATCCTCCGCATTTGGTGGTCACAGGCTCGAATCCCAGTCTAATTAAGAAGCGTGTGCTATGCACTGCTGCTCCTGCCCACCTGGTTACGGAGGTGCCAAAATGATAAACTGAAGCAAATTGAGGGCTTCTGATAACATTGCAGCCATAAATGTCGTGTTTACCAAAACTGTTGTATAAAGGTTGCAAATGCTCATTTTGGAATATTTTGAGAGCACTTGTCAAATATTATTTAGCTTTGCCTTAAATATTAATAAATATCTTTTGTTTATATTTCTATTTGTGATGCTAGTCATTAATGTAACGTCACATCATGAAAAAGGGTTAGAAATGTGAAATTCCTAGGTGATGCACTTTCTTTGAACACCAGTGTGTGTGTGTGTGTTTTGTCATCAAGCATACAGCTAGTTATCTACAGAAAGAAGGAAACATGGGTTATTTATTTTCTTTTTATTTTTTTATAGATCTATTGTTTATTTTTATTTAGTAATTCATTTTATACACATATATTTATTTATTTATTTATTTATTTTTTGTCAGTGCAGCAAAAGGGATGGCTTCCTTGAACTACATGGCTAATAACTAATACTTTAAATATAGAGTGGTTATAATATCCTTTCTCAAATTTAACAATTAATACTCAAATAAAAGTGATTTTTCACATTGTAACCAATAAATAAATTGTGGGTGTTTTTTTTTTTTTTTTTTTACTATAAAAAAATATAAATAAAATCTCACCACCAGGAGCACAAAGTGATTAATTTAGAAAAATAAAAGGTAAATTTTTTGCCAATCTTTATTGACAACCAAATCTCCACGTGTCTATTTGTTTTGTAATAAAAAATCATGATAGGGCATTCTCCTATCAGTCTTCAAACCTTCCAGTTAAACATTTACATTTAAGAGTTGTGTACATCAATCCTGTGAATCACTTCTTGTGATCTGATGGATGACCATTTCTATTCTTGGGAGTAGAGTAAACTTCATTAACGCACCTTACGATATTTAATACAGTTCTCGAACAAGAAGGCCTTGAGACATTTTCTGTCTTTGATACAATCTGAAGCTTGAAGTTCTCTGTATCCATTCTTGTAATAAAGTTTAATTACAGTGTGAATCTGGCTGGACTTGGTTACTTAGGTTAGGACTACTGCTTCAAGTTTTTTTTTTTTTTTTTATCTTGATGACAATGGGAAAGGAGTTTATGCATGACTCTGTACACACAGTCCCATATACTGTATATGTGGCATCATCAATAATGAATGTGACAATCCAGAACGATATTCCAGTGTATTCTGAGACTTGCACAGGAAGTCCTGGAAACAACACGATTCTTAAATTGAGTGGAAAGGGAAACAAGTACCAGGAGAGATGTACGTTTGTTGTTAAGAGCATTAGCAACTAAGGCCATATTGCTCTGTGAATATGCAGTGGTCATTCCTGACCTTTCCACATCCTCCGTATTTGGTGGTGATGGGCTCGAACCCCAGTCTAATCAAGAAGAGTGTGCTACGCACTGCTGCTCCTTCCCACCTGCCTACGGGAGTGCCTACCAGGAGAGAGGTCTCTCTCTTTACCATGGTGTGCGTGTGTGTGTTCTTAAACGCTACTTTTAAGCCTGTGTACTTTATTTAAATTTTCAGTTGTGATAATGTTGTGATTGTGTGGCGTTAATGCTATTGTATGATTAAACAGGGTATACATAATAATGTGTGTGTGTGTGTGTGTGTGTGTGTGTGTGTGTGTGTGTGTGTGTGTGTGTGTGTGTGTGTGTGTGTGTGTAAGAATAAATAAGTTTGATAAAATTTGCATAGATGGAGGTGAAAAATGCACAGAGAGTGCCAAGGACTAGAAGGATAAGGATAGTAGAAAAAAGAAATAGTAAGTTTGTAAAAGCAAAAGAATGTTAATATACTAAAAGTTAATATATGGGAGTTCTGTGGCTCAGGGGGGAACTGAGGAGGGCAGTTGCCCTCTGAATCACAGCCTTTCGAAATGTACTAGTTGTTTTATGTTAGTAAAGCAATCAGGAACAGGACATGATATTGCCAAGGGGAATCTCTTTGTGTGTGCATGATATAAGGAGTGTGAGGAAATCGGGTGCCAACTCAGCTTTTTTTTATGGGCCTATATGAGAGCTTGAAGCACAGGGTAGATGCCCTCGAAGGATTTAAATTGAGGGGCCCATCAAACTCTCAGCTGCCCACATCAATGCCAGAGCTTGATCACACAACACATTGGCAATCCCCAAGGCAGAATGCACTGGTCTCATATGAACTAGTTGTTGTCGATAACTCTATTGTCAAGGTAACAGGGAATATATTGTGCAAAAGGGATAGGTGGAACAGGACCAGGGTATATCTGCCAGGGGTAAAGGCTGATTACATTGTACAGGGCACAAAAGGTGATATTGTTGTACACATTGGCAAATAATGATATTAAGAGTAGGAGACCAGCAGAATTACTTAACAAGTAGAGGTCAATGTTGAAAAAAAAGTGGTGAGTTAGGGTTGAATTTCAAAGTGTCTGCAATTCTGCCCAGACATGATAGGAGGGAGCATATGATGAGAGTCTTGTCGATCAATTCGGCCCTGGAGAAATTGTGCAAGGCTCAAGGGATAGAATTTTTCTCAGCCTGGTCTGTGCTTGTTAACAGGAAAGACTGCTTCTACAGGGATGGGATACACTTAAATAGAAAGGATGCAAGAATATTTGCCAATGCTATTGAGGCAGTGATAGGTGGGTCAGAAAACTGCTAGCTTGGGAGGATACACGGACTAATAGATTAACAGTAGCCACTGGCAGAGGTGAAAGTGATTCTTGCACTGCTTCTGTTGGAATGAGCAGCAGCCTGGAAAACAAGATGCAGGGTATTTCAGAGAGTGCTGGGAGTCATTGCGGTACAAGTAAACACATGGAAAAAGAAAGTTGAGTTAGGGTAGCTAAGAATAGGAACAGGTACATGTATATTTGCATGTACACCAATGCTAGGAGTTTGGTAAATAAATTTGATGAATTTGAGGTATTGCTTAGAACATCAAAGGCAGATTTGTTGGGATATCAGAGATGTGGTGTCATACAGATATAAGCAATGCAGAAATGGAATTTGGGGAGTACAATGTGTACAGGATGGATAGACAGGATAGGAAGGGTGGAGGGGTTATGCTATTAGTTAAGAAACACAAAATCCAAGAAAGTACAGCCAGTCGATATAGGTGAACAGACCAGTGTCGAGTCAGTCTAGTGTGACAAAAGCACCGAAAAAGCAAAATTGAGAGGAGTGTGTTATAGACCTAATTATATATATATTGACTGGAATTTGCGGATTGATCACTCACACGCTAGCAAGGCTTTTGTGGATTTATTGGATGATTGTTTTCTACAGCAGCATTGACAAGAGGCAACTAGAGGGTGTAATACTCTTGATCTGATTATCAATGGTGATTCTTCATGCATTAAGAATCTACAGATAAAGGAACCACTAGGTGGCAGTGATCACAGTGTTCTGACGTGCGATTTACTGAAAGAGGTAACTACCATTAGGGGTAAAGGGAAGGGTTTTTGCTTTTGTAAAGGATGACTACAGTGGTTTGAGACAGTATTTAAATTCTACACGGTGGGACCAACTGATAATGTTACCAACAGCAAATTCAAAATGGAAAGCATTCAAAGAATTAATTTTGGAAGCTACTAAGCTTTTCATACCAACTAAAAAATACTGTTCAAGGTTTAGGCCTAAATGGAGGTCAGATGAAGTAATGAGACATGAGGCAGAGAATAAAAATGCATGAGATACATATAAATTAACAGGTGACACTGAAGCCTATGATAAATATAAGCTGGTCTGTAACCAAGTCACAAAGGAGGTTAGGCAGGCAAAGGCAGATTACAAGAAATCTTTGGCCAAGGATGCAAAGAAAAACAGCAAAGAGTTCTTATGTAAACTCTAGAAGGAAGGGGATGAATCAGATTGGTCCACTTGATACCGTCGATATCAAGTGGACTTCATCCTTACTAACAGAAGATATATCGTAAATGATGTTACTGTCCGGAACAAGGTAAATGTTGGAAGTGATCACAGAATGGTAAGATGCACACTTGATATAGATGTAAGTAAAGAAAGGAAAAAACTGACTCGAGTAAATAATACAAAATCTGAGATAACAGAAGAGGAGAAAAAGCAGTATGCACTGGAATTTAAGAACAAGTTTGAGCTTCTGCAGACTGCTCAGGACCAAGGTATTGACGAGGAATATTACAACTTTCTGAAAGTGATAAAGCCCAAGAAACCTGTAGGTAAAACGAACTCCAAAGAAAAAAAATTAGCATTAGCATTAGTAGAGGCATTTGATGCAAGAAAGCAAGCTTATTCAGCATCAGCAAAAAAAAAAAAAAAAAAAAAAAACCCACTTCCACTTCACCCCTCTGTTTGTTCAAAATACCTGTCCAGCTGAGCCTTAACTTATTTAGGCTATCAACCTCCACGACAGGGGATGGAAGTCTGTTCCACCAACCAACCACCCGCTGGCTAAAGGCAAATTTCCGCACATCTATCCTACATCTGTCTTTCCTCAATTTGAATTTATGCCGTCTCAGGTGATTATTCTGAGCTAGAGGAAGAATCCCATCAGCATTGAGCATGCTCAAACCATTCAACGCTTTATACACCTCTATCAGATCACCTCACTGGTGCCTAATCTCGAGACACCGTAATTTGCAAAACTTAAGCCTTTCTTCGTAAGAGCACCCCTTTGTTCCATTCACTAATCTTGTTGCCCTTCTCTGTACTCGTTCCAGCAGCTCTACATCCTTCTTTAAATGAGGCCTCCAGACCTGTATACAGTACTCTAGGTGTGGCCTAACCATTCCCTTATACAAGGGAATAATCATCTCCTTATCCCTGCTGGAAAAATTCCTGTATATCATTGACAATACTCCATGAGCTACTCTTGCAGCCCGTCTGCACTGCTCAGAGAACTTCATATCTGCCTGCACAACCACCCCCAAGTCCCTTTCATTCTCTACCACTGTCAGTGTAGTACCACAGAGTTGATATGTTGCTCTGGGGTTGCTGTTTCCCATGTGTAGTACTTTACATTTGTCAATGTTAAACTTCATTTGCCACCTCTCAGCCCATCTGCTCAACCTTTCCAGATCCTGTTGCAGCAGCATAGTGTCAGTAGTGTCCTTGACAACCCTGCCAACCTTTGTATCGTCTGCAAACTTGGACATTAAGCTTGATATACCATCATCAATATCATTTATAAATACAGAAAACAATAATGGACCCAACACTGAGCCCTGAGGGACTCCACTAATAACATTAGTCCACGATGAGCAGTGACCATTGATTACCACTCTCTGTCTTCTCCCCCTCAACCACCCCTTTATCCATAGCAGTAATTTGCCTCCAATGTCACACTGCTCCAATTTGTGTAGCAGTCTTCCATGTGCACCAGTATCAAAAGCCTATCTAAGATCCAAGTATATAATATCAAAGCTATTCCCTGCATCCAGTTCTTTTGTGACTGCATCATAGTATCCAATCAATTTGGTCAGGCAACAAAACCATGCTGTGTCCGAGCTATAACTGAAGTCTTGTCTAAATGATCCTGCAGTGCTTCTTTAACCAGTGCCTCCATTAATTTTCCTGGAACAGAAGTTAAGCTCACAGGTCTATAATTACTTGTGTCAGCCTTTGATCCTCCTTTGTGAATTGGGGTCACATTTGCACATTTCCAGTCTATGGGTACCTCCCCTGAGTCCAAGGAAGCTCTCATAATTATGGCTAAGGGTTTGCTTACTTCCTTTGCTGCCTCCTTTAATATAACTGGATAGATCCCATCCACCCCGGGTGCCTTTCTTGTGTTTATCTTCAACAATTTCTCCTCCACTTTACTCCCAGTTATTTCAAGATTCTGTAGCTTACTGCTAGAGTTGAATACACCTCTGGCATTCCCCTCGCTGAATAACTCCTCATGTGTGAATGTCGATGCAAAATATTCATTTAGTTTGTTAGCTACCTGAGCAGGATCATCAACAGTTGACCCATCAATATCAAGTGGACCAATCTGATTCATCCCCTTCCTTCTTGAGTTTACATAAGTAAAGAACTCTTTGCTGTTTTTCTTTGCATCCCTTGCCAAGGATTTCTCGTAATCTGCCTTCGCCTGCCTAACCTCCTTTGTAACTTGGTTGCATATCAACTTGTATCTATCATAGGCTTCTGTGTCATGTGTTAATTTGTAAGTATCCCATGCATTTTTCTTCTCTGCCATATGCCTCATTAGTTCATCTGACATCCATTTTGGCCTAAACCTTGAACAATATTTCTTAGTTGGTATGTAAAGCCTAGTAGCTTCCAAGATAAGTTCTTTGAATGCTTCCCATTTTGAATTTGCTGTTGGTAACATCATCAGTTGGTCCCACTGTATAGAATTTAAATACTGTCTCAGTCCATCGTAGTCGCCTTTACGGAAGCAATAACCCTTCCCTTTACCCCTAATGGTAGTCATCTCTTTCAGTAAATCACACGTCAGAACACTGTGATCACTGCCACCTAGTGGTTCATTTATCTGCAGATTCTTAATGCATGAAGAATCACTACTGATAATCAAATCAAGAGTATTACTCCCTCTAGTTGTCTCCTGAACATACTGATGTAGAAAACAATCATCCAATAAATCCACAAAAGCCCTGCTAGTGTGTGAGTGACCAGCCCCCAAATTCCAGTCAATATCTGGGAAATTAAAATCTCTCATTATAAGACTCTCTGATTTACTGGCCCACTCTATTTCCCTGTACAGTTTCTTATTATACTCATCAGAGTCATTAGGCCTATAGCACACTCCTACTCTCAATTTTGATCTCCCAATGCTTATGTCACACCAAACTGACTCAACACTGCACTGTCCAGGATGTCGACTGGCTTCACTTCCTTGGTTTTTATGTTTCTTAACTAATAGCATAACCCCTCCCCCCTTCCTATCCTGTCTATCCTTTCTGTAGACGTTGTACTCCCCAAATTGCAGTTCTGCATCCCTTATATCTGTGTGACACCACATCTCTGATATCCCAACAATATTTGCCTTTGATGTTTTGAGCAATACCTCAAATTCATCAAATTTGTTTACTAAACTCCTAGCATTGGTGTACACGCAAGTATACCTGCACCTGTTTCTATTCTTAGCTACCCTAACACAACCCATGTGTTTACTTGTACCGCAATGGCTCCCAGCAGTCTCTGAAATATCACGCATCTTGTTTTCCAGGCTTCTGCTCATTCTAATAGAAGCAGTGCAAGAATCTCTTTCACCTCTGCCAGTGGCTACTGTCAATCTATTGGTCTTTGTCTCCCCCCCCCAAGCTAGCAGTTTTCCGACCCACCTAACACTGCCTCGACAGCATCAGCAAATATTCTTGCACCCTTTCTATTTAAGTGTATCCCATCCCTGTAGAAGCAATCTCTCCTGTTAACAAGTACAATCCAGGCTGAAAAAAAATTCTACCCCTTGAGCCTTGCACAATCTTTCCAGGGCCGAATTGATCGACAAGGCTCTCATCATATACTCCCTCCTATCGTGTCTGGGCAGAATTGCAGACACTTTCAAATTCAACCCTAATTCTCGGCTTTTGTTCAACAGTGACCTGTACTTGTTAAGTAATTCTGCCGGTCTCCTACTCTTAATATCATTAGTGCCAACGTGTACAACCATATCACCTTTTGTGCCCTTAAAAGATGATATTCGCTCTACAACGTTATCAACCTTTGCCCCTGGCAGACATACCCTGGTCCTGTTCCACCTATCCTTTTTCAAAGCCTGTTCCCCGTTTCCCTGACAATAGAGTCACCAACAACTACTAGTTCCTTCGGGACCAGCGCATTCTGTCTTGGGGGTTGCCTCTGTGTCACGTGATGCCCAAGTGCAAGCTCTGGCATTGATGTGGGCAGCTGAGAGCTTGATGGGCCCCTCAATTTAGTTTCTTCGAGGGCATCCACCCTGTCCTTCAAGCTCTCGTATAGGCCCACAAGAACGCGGAGTTGTTGCCTGATATCGATACACTCCTTGCATCGCGCGCACACACAGACATCCCCCATGGCAGTATCATGTCCTGTACACGATTGCTCTGCAAACATCAAGCAAACAGTGCATTTTATAAGGCTGTGAGTCAGAGGACAACTGTCCCCCCTCAGTTCTGCTCTGAGCCACAGCACTTCCATTAGCTTGAGCCTTTTGCTTTGCTGCTCTGGTCTGAGTCATGATTCTATTAATTTATTAATTATAATTAATTATGTTATGAATTATGTCAAATATAATTAATTATGTTACGTTTGTAATCTAAGTCATTATATGTATTTATTTAAAAGTACAATTTAACTGCTAACAAAGTTCAACTAACGCTATCTAGTACGGTATATAACTATCGTATCACAAAGGCGGGAACTTACGAACTTTATATCTACGGACACTTAAGTATTAATTAACTTTCAAATCTCGCTGTCTCAATTCAGAATAAACTAACGATCCTTACAAGGTCTATAAGCTACTTACAGAAATAATTCGATGTAAAAAATATTCAATCAAGCGGCTAAATATGGTTAAAGAACTTCTCGTTCAGCGGAGTTGCAAACATGTGGATACCCTTACCGATACTTTTATGCAATTACAAGGCCGAGTAAAGAATAAATACACCAAATTAATCAGAAAATCACAAAATAATGTTATACTACTAAATTTAAATCAAAAGTTTTAGAAAAACAATAATTTTAAATCAATAAATAAGAAAAATCCACTTAGCGGCTTTGAACACGACCGTCTCCTAGTAGCCTCGTCAGCAGTCAAAAAATTAGTCAAGAAACACTTGCCATGATTAACCGAATATGACAAATGAAGAGCAAGAAAAACACTGACAAAGAGAACATTGAGTATACTGAATTATGCAAAGCCATTAGAAAGAAACTCAGAGAGAACATAAGAAAATTTAACACAAGAAACATAGAACAAGCATTAAGGGAAAACAAAGGATTTAAATCAGCAGCCATGAGCAGTAATACAGAAAGACAAATGATACTGAAACTGAAGAAAGTGTACATAGCGATGGTGTACATAATTCAAATAGCAGAAGCGAGGGAATGATGCCAGCAATGGGGACGATGGATCACAAATTAGTAACACATATAACATACCTGATAAGCTTCCTGATGAGGTAGAGCATGCGTTGAAGAAAATGAAGATTCAGAAAGCCCCTGGGGAAGATGAAGTTACTGTAGAATTGTTAAAATTGGGAGGAAGAGACATGACACAAACTGGCAACACTCTTCACAAAATGCATTAGAAAAGGTGTGATGCCTAAGGAGTGGAATAATGCAGTCATAGTTTTGCTGCATAAGAAAGGGGATAAATTGGAAATTATAGACCAATTAGCCAGTTATCCCGCATCTACAAGTTGTTCACAAGGGTCATTACTAACAGATTAGAAAGAATACATGATGAGAATCAACCGAAAGAGCAAGGTGGCTTTAGGACAGGATTCTCACCTATAGATCACCGTCACTTAATATCACAGCTAATGGAGAAAGCAAATGAATATAAAACACCATTATGCCTGGATTTGTGGATTATTATTATTATTATTATTATTACCATATGGTGCAAGGAAGCTTGAGGCTTTTGCTGCACCAGCCAAAAAAAAATTGAGTTACCCCTGAGAGAGAGAGAGAGAGAGAGAGAGAGAGAGAGAGAGAGTGGGGGGGCGGGTGTCAGAAATAGAATGATGATGATATCCAGCTCAGGACCCTGGGTGTGCCAAGCCCATACTCACCAGATGTGAGCCCCTGGGGGTAATGAAAAGGCATCTGACTCTATACAGCATAAGGCAATGTTTCAGGCACTGGAAAGAAAAGGCATAGATACCCCATATATTATGATTTTGAAGAAAATATATGAGAATGCTACTTCCTTTATTAGACTAGACAGAGACAGTTGCAATATTAAAATTGAGAAAGGAGTTCGAAATGGGAGGCACAATATCTCCGAAGTTGTTTATTACTCCCATTGAGGAAGCTTTCAGAAGATTAGACTTGTTGCAGAAAGGAGTCAATGTGAATGGAGAGTACCTAAACCATTTACAAGATATCATTGTAGTCATAAGCCACGATCCCAAAGAATTAGAGGAAAACCTTAATCAGTTATGCAGAGTTGGTAAAGATTTTGGACTAAAGATGAATATGGCTAAAACAAAAGTATTAATGAACAAGTACGCCACAGAAAGGGATATAATGATTGAAGGAGCAGTAATTGAAAAGGTGGAGTCATAGCATTAGCATTAGCAGAGGCATATGATGCAAGAAAGCAAGCTTATTCAGCATCAGCCAAAAAAAAAAAAAAAAAAAAAACCCACTCCCATTTCACCCCTCCGTTCGTTCGAAATACCTGTCCAGTTGAGCCTTAAATTTGTTTAGGCTATCAACTTCAACAATAAGTGATGGAAGTCGGTTCCACCAACCAACCACCCGCTGGCCAAAGGCAAATTTCCGCACATCTATCCGACATCCGAACTTCCTCAATTTGAATTTATGCCCTCTGAGGTGATTATTCTGAGCAAGATGAAGAATCCCATTGGCATTGAGCATGCTCAAAACATTCAAAGCCTTATACACCTCTATCAGATCACCTCGCCGGTGCCTAGTCTCCAGACTCTGTAATTTGCAAAACTTAAGCCTTTCTTCGTAAGAGCAACCCTTTGTTCACTAATCTTGTTGCCCTTCTCTGTACTCGTTCCAGCAGCTCTACATCCTTCTTGAAATGAGGCCTCCAGACCTGTATACAGTACTCAAGATGTGGCCTAACCATTGCCTTATACAAGGGAATAATCACCTCCTTATCCCTGCTAGAAAAATTCCTGTATATCATTGACAACACACCATGAGCTACTCTTGCAGCTCGTCTGCACTGCTCAGAGAACTTCATATCTGCCTGCACAATTACCCCCAGGTCCTTTTCATTCTCCACCACTGTCAGTGTAGTATCGCAGAGTTGATACGTTGCTCTGGGGTTACTGTTTCCCATATGTAGTACTTTACATTTGTCAATGTTAAACTTCATTTGCCACCTCTCAGCCCATCTGTTCAACTTTTCCAGATCCTGTTGCAGCAGCATAGCGTCAGTAGTGTCCTTAACAACCCTGCCAACCTTTGTATCATCTGCAAACTTGGACATTAAACTTGATATCCCATCATCAATATCATTCATAAACACCGAAAACAACAATGGACCCAACACTGAACCCTGAGGAACTCCACTAATAACATTAGTCCACGTTGAGCAGTGTCCATTGATTGCCACTCTCTGTCTTCTGCCACTCAACCATCCCCTTATCCATAGCAGCAATTTGCCTCCAATGCCACACTGCTCCAATTTGTGCAGTAGTCTTCCATGTGCAACAGTATCAAAAGCCTTTCTAAGATCCAAATATATAATATCAAAGTTATTCCCTGCATCCAGTTCTTTTGTGACTACATCATAGTATCCAATCAAATTGGTCAGGCAAGACCTGCCCTTAACAAAACCATGCTGCGTCTGAGCTATAACTGAATTCTTGTCTAGATGATCCTGCAGTGCTTCTTTAACCAGTGCCTCCATTAACTTACCTGGAACAGAAGTTAAACTAACAGGTCTATAATTACTTGTGTCAGCCTTTGATCCTCCTTTGTGAATTGGGGTTACATTTGCACATCTCCAGTCTATGGGTACCTCCCCCGAGTCCAAAGAAGCTCTCATAATTATGGCTAGGGGTTTGCTTACTTCCTTTGCTGCCTCCTTTAATATAACTGGATAGATCCCATCCACTCCAGGTGCCTTTGTTATGTTTATCCTCAACAATCTCTCCTCCACTTTCCTCTCAGTTATTACAAAATCATCCAGCTCACTGCCAATGTTTACTTTACCTACATCATTCTTCTTCCTGAATAACTCGTCATGCGTGAATGTAGATGCAAAATACTCGTTTAGATTGTTAGCCACCTGAGCAGGATCCTCAACTGTTGAACCATCAATATCCAGTGGACCAATCTAATTCATCCCTTTCCTTCTCGAGTTTAAATATGTAAAGAACTCTTTTCTGTTTTTCTTTGCATCCTTTGCCAAGGATTTTTCGTAGTCTGCCTTTGCCTGCCTAATCTCCTTTGTGACTTGGTTACAGACCAACTTATATCTATCATAGGCTTCCATGTCACCCATTAATTTGTATGTATCCCATGCATTTTTCTTCTCTGCCACATGCCTCATTAGTTCATCTGACAACCATTTAGGCCTAAACCTTGAACAATATTTCTTAGTTGGTATGTAAAGCCTGGTAGCCTCCAAGATTAGTTCCTTGAATGCTTCCCATTTTGAGTTTGCTGTTGGTAACATCATCAGTTTGTCCCACTGTATAGAATTTAAATACTGTCTCAGACCATCATAGTCGCCTTTACGAAAACAAAAACCCTTCCCTTTACCTCTGATGGTAGTTACCTCCTTGAGTAAATCCCACTTCAACACACTGTGATCACTGCCACCTAGTGGTTCCTTTATCTGCAGATTCTTAATGCATGAAGAATCACTACTGATAATCAGATCAAGAGTATTGCTCCCTCTTGTTGCCTCACGAACATGCTGATGTAGAAAACAATCATCCAATAAATCCACAAAAGCCTTGCTAGTGTGCGAGTGACCAAACCACAAATTCCAGTCAATATCTGGGAAATTAAAATTCCCCATTATAAGACTCTCTGATTTACTGGCCCCCTCTATTTCCCTGTACAATATCTTATTATACTCATCAGAGTCATTAGGCCTATAGCACACTCCTAGTCTCAATTTTGATTTTCCTATGCTTATGTCACACCAAACTGACTCGACACTGCCCTGTCCATCGATGTCGACTGGCTTCACTTCCTTGGACCTTATGTGTTTCTTAATTAATAGCATAACCCCTCCTCCCCTCCTGTCCTGTCTATCCTTTCTATACACATTGTATTCCCCAAATTCCAGTTCTGCATTACTTATATCTGTGTGACACCACGTCTCTGATATCCCAACAATATCTGCCTTTGATGTTTTGAGCAATACCTCAAATTCATTTACCAAACTCCTAGCATTGGTGTACACGCAGGTATACATGCACCTGTTTCTATTCTTAGCTACCCTAACACAACCCATGTGTTTACTTGTACCGCAATGACTCCCAGCAGTCTCTGAAATATCCTGCATCTTGTTTTTCAGGCTTCTGCTCATTTCAATAGAAGTAGTACAAGAATCACTTCCACCTCTGCCAGTGGCTACTGTTAATCTATTAGTCCTTGTATCCCCCCCAACTAGCAGTTTTCCGACCCACCTAACACTGCCTCGACAGCATCAGCAAAAATTCTTGCACCCTTTCTATTTAAGTGTATCCCATCCCTGTAGAAGCAATCTCTCCTGTTAACAAGTACAGTCCAGGCTGAAAAAAATTCTACCCCTTGAGCCTTGCACAATCCCTCCAGGGCCGAATTGATCGACAAGGCTCTCATCATATACTCCCTCCTATCGTGTCTGGGCAGAATTGCAGACACTTTCAAATTCAACCCTAATTCACGGCTTTTTTTCAACATTGACCTGTACTTGCTAATTAATTCCGCCGGTCTCCTACTCTTAATATTACAAAGGGTACTAGGAAAGTTTTGCAATATGACGCAACAACGAATCATAGGAAGCTGCTTGTTGCTGCATGTTGAGACATGTTCATACGTGCATAGTAGCCGCCGAGCCAAGTCGATGGGCTCAGTTATTCATTAGTAGTGAGAGTGTAAAGTGCTTGCGATGGCATCGTGGTCACGAAATGAGATAAGGACAGTTTTGCGGTATAATTTCGTGCGTGGTTTAACCATAGACCAGTGCTTAGAAGAAATGACTCTTGCACTAGATGATGATTGTCCACATCGTACAACGATATTCAGGTGGTATAGAGAATTCCAAAGGGGAAATTTCACTCTGGAGGATTCTGAGAGGCCGGGAAGGCCACGAACGTCAGTTATGGAGGAAAACGTTACTGCTGTGAGAAAAATGCTTGACGAAAACAGGCGAGTGACCTACCAACAGATAGAGGATACTTTGGGCCTAAATGCACCAGCAATTCGTTCGATTCTGCAAGATCATTTGCACATGAAGAAACTTTGTTCTCTCTGGGTGCCGCATCAACTGACTGAAGAGCAGATGACACGACGTGTGACTTGGTGCCGGGAGATGTTAAAAAAGTTTGATAAGGGACAATCTCGGTATGTGAACAACATCGTGACAGGTGACGAGACTTGGCTGTACTATTATGATCTGCCGACCAAGGCTCAAAACAAAGTTTGGGTCTTTGATGATGACGACACACCCGTAATTGTCAGAAAATCCCGATCTGTAAAGAAGAAAATGATAGCTGTATTTTTCAAATCGAGTGGAATTGTGGAACGTGTCGTTTTGGACACGCAGAAGACAGTCACAGCTAAGTGGTATATTGAACAATGCCTGCCTAAAGTCATTGGATCTATGAAGAACCTGCGGCCAAAGTCAAGAATGGACACCTGGTACCTCCATCACGATAATGCTCCAGCTCACCGCGCCAAAGCCTGCACCGAATATTTGACCACGACAGGACTGAAACTTCTCGAGCACCCTCCCTACAGGCCAGACCTTGCTCCCTGCGACTTTGCACTGTTCCCGCATGTGAAAATGAAGCTAAAAGGGAGGCGGTTTTCCAGTGATGAGGACCTTCTACGGGCTTGGGACAACGAGTGTGCTTTACTCCCTAGTGAAACTTGGCAGAACTGGTTTAAAGATTGGTTTCGGAGGATGGAGAGGTGTATTGAATGTAGAGGAAATTACTTTGAAAAAATTAAATAAACAAAGCTGTATTGCAAAACTTTCCTAGTACCCTTTGTATTAGTGCCAACGTGTACAACTATATCACCTTTTGTGCCCTTAAAAGATGATATCCGCACAACGTCATCAACATTTGCCCCTGGCAGACATACCCTGGTCCTATTCCACCTATCCTTTTTACAAAGCATGTTCCCCGTTTCCCTGACAATAGAGTCACCAACAACTACTGGTTCCTGTGGGACCAGCGCATTCTGCCTAGGGGGCTGCCTCTGTGTTGCCTGATGACCAAGTGCAAGCTCTGGCGTTGATGTAGGCAGCTGAGAGCTTGATGGGCCCCTCAATTTATTTCCTTCGAGGGCATCCACCCTGTCCTTCAAGCTCTCATAAAGGCCCATAACAACGCTGAGTTGTCGCCTGATTTCCTTGCACTCCTTACATCGTGCACACACAAAGACATCCCCCTTGGCAGTATCATGTCCCGTACCCGACTGCTCCGCAAACATCAAGCAAACAGTGCATTTTAAAAGACTGTGATTCAGAGGGCAACTGCCCCCCTCAGTTCTCCCCTGAACCACAGCACTCCCATTAGCTTGAGCCTTTTGCTTTGCTGCTCTGGTCAGAGTCATGATTCCGATTTAATTCAATAAAATTTCAAAACAAAAATTAAATCCTTAAGTTATATCCCAAAACAGTTATGTTATATATATATTTTTTTTTTTTTTCGGTATCTAGTGTTTTCTACGAGTTCCCTTTATACAACTTCCGTATCACGTGTACCACTATAGTTATGTATTAATTATTTGTTACGATTAAGTCATTATATATATAGAGTTAAAAATACAATTTAATTGACAATAAAGTTTATCAAGATTAATAGATTTACTGATTAATTGACAATATTATATTATGCACTATACTACACTAAGCTTATGCTTAGTGTAGTATAGTGCAGAATATACTTATCTGAGACATATAGAGACTTATCTGTAGCATATACTTATGAGACAAGTCATTAGTTGTAATAATGATAAATGGTTGAAAGTCAAGAGAAGAATAAATTTTGGATGGATAGCAGCATTCAGGAAATATAGTCACATACTGAGGAGCACGATATTCTTCTCTTTCTTGGCGATTCCCCCCCCCCTCCCTCCCTCTCTCTCTCTCTCTCTCTCTCGTAACTCGGGATTTTGTTTGGCCGGTGCAGCATAAGCCTCAGGCTTCCTTGTATCATATAGCTAATAATAATAATAATGACTTATGGAAGTGAAACTTGGGCACTCGCCAAAAGAATGGAAGAGAAGCTGAGAACTACACATCCAAAATTGGAACGAATTATACTAGGAATCGGACTGTTAGATAAGAAGAGAAACACGTGGATTAGGCAGCAAACTCAAGTAAAGGACATTCTTTAAGAACTAAAATGGTCTCGTGCAGGACACATAGCTCGAAGACATGATGACAGATGGACTAAGAAAATAACAGAATGGTACCCAAGAGGAGCTAGAAGAAAACCTGGAAGACAACAATGGGATGGACAGATGAAATTCATAAGTTTGTGGATAGTAAATGTATGGCCATTGCACCAAACAGAAGGAACCAGAAAGTTGCTGGAGAGGCCTTCATCCTGCAGTGGATTACAAATGGCTGATGATGATGAACCCCAGAGTAACATATCAACTGTGTGGTACTACACTGACAGTGGTAGAGAATGAAAAGGTCCTGTGGAGTTAGATATGAAGTTTTCTGAGCAGTGCAGACAGTCTGCAAGAGTAGCTCACAGTGTCTTGTCAATGATATACACAAATTTTTCTAGCAGAGATAAGGAGGTGATCATCCCCAAGTATACGACAATGGTCACGCCACACCTTGAGTACTGTTTACAGGTCTGGAGGCCTCATTTTAAGAAGGATGTGGAGCTACTGGAACGAGTACAGAGAAGGGTAACAAGATTAGTGAATAGAACAAAGGGTTGCTCTTCCAAAGAAAGGCTTAAATTTTGTAAATTACAGTGTCTCGAAAATAGGCACCTGCGAGGTGATCTAATTGAGGTATATAAAGCCTTGAATGGTTTGAGCATGCTCAATGCTAATGGGATTCTTCCTCTAGCTCACAATAATCGCCTGAGAGGGCATAAATTCAAATTGAGGAAAGACATTTGTAGGATAGATGTACGGAAGTTTGCCTTTAGCCAGCGAGTGGTTGATTGCTGGAACAAACTTCCATCTGTCATTTTAAAAGTTGATAGGTTAAATAGATTCAAGGCAGGGCTAAACAAACATTTGGAGAGAGTGGATGGGTGAAATGAGATTTTTTTTTTTTTTTTTTTGGCTGATGCTGTAAAAGCTTGCTTTCTTGCATCACACGCTTTTATTAATGCTAATATCCTAAAAGCAAATATCCTTGGCACTTTGTGTATTTTTCACTTCCATCTAATCAAATTTTATCAAACTTAATTCTTAATATTCTTTTGCCTTTTACAAACTTTATATATATACACACACACATATATATTATTATCAGTGTATTAGGTGGAGGTGCTGAACTGTCAGGTGTAATTACCATGGAAAAATTGAGACATAATTGGGGCATAATGGTCAGTCTTTTCTATTCAATTCGATATTATGGTATGTTCTCCTTTTTATTTTTACTTTTTCTCTATTTTTACTTATTTCTGTATTGTTGGCTGTTTACATTTACATATAGTGATATTTCACACAATTCGGAAACTGCTGCTTAGCAATGGAGGCAGCACTGCTAAATTTTCCTTTTTTGGACTATTTTCTAAATTATTTAATAATGAATTTTTAATGAATTAATAAATTAATAATGAATGAATAACGAAGAAAGGCTTAAGTTTTGCAAATTACAGTATCTGGAGACTAGGCACCGGTGATGTGATCTGATAGAGGTGTACAAAGCCTTGAATGGTTTGAGCATGCTCAATGCTGATGGGATACTGCCTCTTGCTCAGAATAATCAGATTAATGAGAGGGCATAAATTCAAATTGAGGAAAGACAGATGTAGGATAGATGTGTGGAAATTTGCCTTTAGCCAGCGGGTAGTTGGTTGGTGGAACAGACCTCCATCCCTTGTTGTGTAAGTTGATAGCCTAAATAAATTTAAGGCTCAGCTGGACAGGTATTTTGAACGAACGAACGGAGGGGTGAAGTGGAAGGGTTTTTTTTTTTTTTTTTTGGCTGATGCTGCATAAGCTTGCTTTCTTGCATCATATGCCTCTACTAATGCTAATGCTTCTCCAACGGTACTCTATTCTTAATTTTGCATGCTAAATTCTTCTTCTTCACTCTACTGGTTTGCCATGCTACTGGCATACTTTCATTTCTTTTTATTGAAACATAAAATTACAGTTAAATATAAGCAAAATGTTGTGGTTTTTGCCTATTTTTGCCTGCTGCTACTATCCCTATTTTTTTATTTCTGCACTTATTTCTGCTGTCTAATATTCGATTCATTTGGATTATATATATCCAAGGGCAGTCTTTGAAGCCATTGTCATGTTCAAAGTAACCTTGATGCATTGATAATCTTGATGTTCTTTAAAAAATTTTTTCTGTTTTTTTTTTTTTTAATTTCTTTAAAAATTTTTTTTCTGAAGAAACAGAAAAAATTTTTTAAAGAACATCAAGATTATCAATGCATCAAGGTTACTTTGAACATGACAATGGCTTCAAAGACTGCCCTTAGAGATTGAAGCCATGAGGATACCAATTAGCTATCACAAAATCGGATAACAAGGTGGGAATCTTTAAACAACTGAAATTCTAGAATATATCTTCACAGTGAACAAAAAAATTCCCCAAATGATTATTTTCAAATTTTTTATTGCAATGCCCATGCTTTTCCCTCCCAGTTATTTTTTTAATTTACGTAGACTGGCGTAGATTGCAGCAATGTTGAAGGTAGTCAAAAATCGAACCCGACATATGTGCAGTTCAGACAAGCGCATGATCAAGTTGAGTTTATCTATATGCTATTTATAGAACGATTTACAAGAATTTGTCCCTGATAAGGTGCAAACATACTAGTATATTGGGAGCTGTAAGCTACAGAAATTAATTCGACAGAAAGACATAAAACGATAAAAAAAAAAAAAAAAATTGAGTAAAGTGAAAACAAGGTATTTAGAACTTTTAAAAAATTCTACCTTTTTTTATTTCTTTTCTCTTCGTTATTTTCTTTCCCTGTACCTTGTTTTGAAAATGAACACCAGGTCTCGCACTCCCCCCCCCTCCACTTTGTTCTTTTGGACTGGTGCCAAACGCCTTCGCCAAGTTTTCGGCACGTGCTCAAAAACACGCTTTTGCCGAAGATGATAGTTCCTTGTCACCATTCACAATGCGAAAGTAAAAAGCGTATTCTTATGTAAGCGCCCAAATATATTTTTTTCGCCATAAATTACATTTCTCTCAATTTCAAAGAATTTTAGAATGATGGGAATTATAAATATGTTGCCAGCGCTGTTTGGATTAGCAGCAAGGCAAAAGTGTGTGGTCTACCAGTTCTGTTTTCTGAGTGGTTTGTCTTTACTTTTTTCTACTTGCTAATACAAATAGAAAAAAAAGTTAGGAAAAAATCCTACACATCCATTTATAGTTCCATAGAAAGCCAAGATACAAACGGGAAAATGCCGCTGCTCAGTACAGTATCCTAGGTGATGTGTTTTTTTTTTTTTTTTTTCCCTGAGAAATAGTGAAACAGACGCAGTGTATTCCAGAAACCTAACGTGTATTACAATGACGCTAACTCGGCAAGTCTCTGGAATACTTCTTATGGAAATGACCTTAAAATAAATTTTCTGTTTATTATCCGGGACGACTACATAAGGTCAAAGGAGTTCAAAAGATAGAGAACACGAGAACATTTAGTAGTCACGCGAGCTTGAACCATTCATTCAAAAAAGGGTGGACTTCTGGACCACTCGGCTACGTTTTGCAGTCATCGACAGTGGCGTAATCAGGATTTTTTTTGTCAGTAGATACATTCACAAAAAAGGCGCCATTTGCCATCTAAAAAGCGCCACAATACCAGATTTCGGTGTCGGGGGTACACCGCAAAATATAAGTCACACTCAGCACTCTCGCTGAGTGGTTTTTCTACCCTTCTAGAGTTATCCCCTCCCCCTTTTCTCCTGGTGGGGCATATGCTCCACTGTCAATTTAGGGGATGCCCTTACCTACATCCCCTTACTTTCATCCCCCATCTTCCGTACACCCTGTACTGCCGCACTCTACCTTATTTTTTATTTATTTATTTTCATTTATTTTATTTATTTATTTATTATTATTTTTATTAATATTATTTTATTATTATTATTATCGGTTTTTTATTTTTTTTTTATATATTTTTTATTTTTTTAATTTATTTGTTTAATTTATTTTTTATTATTATATTTTTATTTATCTTTTATTATTTTATTTTATTTTATTATTATTTTTTATTTTTCTTTATTTTATTATTTTTTTAATTATTTTTTTTTTAATTGGTCTCCGTTCAGGAAGCTCAGGCGACCCTGACGGAGACCTGCTAGAGAATAATGGGCAGCCTGGCTACCTCCTAGTGGTGTGTGCGGGCAACGTGAGGTCCCATCTGGGGTCCTGTGGCCAAATGCCAGGACACACAACAGAACCCAAGACAATACTACACATTCAACACACTATACTTTCTGGCATTTACAGTGTTCTGTATTTCTTCACAGTGTACATATGGCGCAGATGCGGGAACCACAGGTGGCACCCGATCCTAACACTATGCACACTATGTCGGGGGTACATTGTACCTGTTGATCTTACCCTGGCTACGCCACTGCATCGACAGGATTCAAATCCTAATCTTTCAATAACTGAGATCATACACAGTACACTGTCACTTTTTTTTTTTTTTTTTTTTTTTGTAATGTACTGTATTTCTTCCTGGATGTTAACAATCGAAAGATAACAAATATATCACTTGGCTGCTGTGATAATATAAACAAATATTAATAAGTCATGATTTATATATTTAGTAAAACTGATAACAACAAAAAAAAAAAAAAAAAGCATTGACTTATGTACGCAGGGAACATTTATTTTCTGCGCATTCGCCATATTGCCCATTCATTCCTCAAATCAGAGTACCACAACAAACAATATCCAGTGCTTCGTTACATGGATAGCTTGATGTGATATGAAAAAATAAATAAAATAACAGTTTCCGGATTTTTATTTTTTCGACTTGAATGAACATTTGGGATGGTTCAAGAAATCTTTTTAAAGGAGACAAATGTAAGATGTCGAGAAAATCCCTCCACTTGAAATCGAGTTCTAACATGCGGAAGGACGGACGGACGACATGAAGGCAAAAGGCGCTATTCGTATATAGACGAAAAGGCATAAAAAGGCAAAGCTGAAAGGTACGGGCAATGACGAATTTGAAGCCCAAGAGTCTGAACAGTCATTATTCAGCTTTGTGCTAATAGACATTAACATAGAAAATGAGCCACCCATCCGAACGCACACTGATATTACTTTTAAACTATCATAAAATATGACTGCTTTTATCCACGGGGCGTTAAGGAAATTGAAATTCAGCGAACTACACAGTTTTAAGTGAATGTTCATAAGAGTTAATGGAAGATAGCGGTACTTAATGTTGGCAGGATTCCAATCATGGATACTTAAACAGCTCAGGAACAACGCACAGTAATGTCGAATATACATTGAGCCCAATCGATGGCTAAGGAAGGGGGTAGGAATGTAACGTTACTTTTACAAAGTTTTCTCGATTTTGCAGATTTTCTCCCCCCTTCTTTCCTTAAATTATTATCTTAAGATTGTTTACCATCCGCAGCGCAATTTGCGGAACCTGGCAGGCGGTAGGTGTCTTCGATTCTAAAAATTAACAGGAGCCATATATGAATAATAGGACGGAAAAATACGTGAAGTTTAAGCACTCATGTCATTAAAAAGCCTACAAAGCCATATTGTTGATCCTAATTAGATGAATAAAATACACTGTCCTGTCAAAACATTATGACCACTACCTAACAGTAGATTAGGTCCTCTTTTTGGCGCCATTACCGCCGCCACACGACGAGGCATGGACTCTATGTACATGTACCTCCTACTCATGGGGGTATGTACAATATCGCCAGGATGGCGTCCCGTACATCTGCAATAGTCCGAGAATCCGAACGTCAGATCTGTCGATTCCCGTAATCCAAAAAATGTTGCATGGAATTCATATCCGATGAAACTGGCTGCACATGAAGCAGCTGGAAGTCGCTGTCGTGTTCGACAAACCACTCTCAAACAATAATGCACCAGCAACGTTGCATGGTGCATTATCCTGCTGGAACACACCTGTGCATCTGGAAAGACAGTCATGAAGTTATGACTGATTAGCCACAATGGATAGCTAGTTTTTAGCATTTCGAATGGAGTCTAGAGGTGTGAGGGCTCGAGAGATTTCCAAGAAAACATCCGTTGTTGGTAAAACGGATGTCTTGGTAGACACAGCTACCACCTGCCTGTTTGTTTGTTTGTTTGTTTGACTAGAACATCGGAGATTGATTCCTCTCCACAGTTTTTTGCCGTACCCTTGATTTACCGTTCACACGGCATTGCAGGAAATGTGATTCATCAGAATAGGCAATTTTTTTTTTTTTTTTTCAGTTGCAAACTTTACGTGTCAGTCTACATTCACTATCAGTCCACCTTAATTACAGCACTCTGCAAACAGCTAAAAAAATTCGCAGTTTCCGTAAACTACTACTCTTCAACCGGTACCCGACAATCATCCTTTTTCGAAATCGGTCAGATCAGCCCCTTGCTCATGTCGATACTTCATATGAACACCATGCCACAAACTTGCAGCATAACATTTACTGGTTCCCACCACGGCACTACCAGGTGGGGAGGAACATCCAATTGCTAAACCATGGGGGAGTGGTCATAATGTTTCGACTGGACAGTATAGATACAATAAATTTTTCTTTTAGCAAAGGATGATTATTAATTGTTGAAATAACTTACCACACAACAACAACAAAAAAAAAAAAAAAGCTCCGATTTCCTCACCAAGCTTTTCTTTGGCAGTAGCAATCAAATATTTTGCCTGGAGTAGGATTCGCTAATAGGAAACCGCACTTCACATCCGAACTGCCAACGATTTTTCAGTGAGTGAGTGATCCGAATGTAATCGGTGGCGGAACTAGGATGATACCATCGCCCTCTCCCCCAGAACCGCATGCCTATTAAGATTCAATTAACCAGAGCCATGCCGATGGTGAAGCGAACGAGGCCCTTGCCTCAGGTTAAAAGCTGAAAGGGGGCCAAAAGAAAGATTAATTTTTGAAATGAATGACGCATAAATAAATCTGGTATATATTTAAAATAAATACTGCTCATGGGAATAAAAATCATTTTAAACAGTTTTTATTTATTTTGCCATCCATTTATTTTTATTAAAAGGTGTACCAGAAATGTATTTAAATAAGTCATATTTTTTAATATTTTAGAGGAGGGGCAATTTTTCATCCTTGCCTCAGGTACTAAAATGGCTCGGTACGGTCCTGCAATTTAAATTTTCGAGGGAAACACAGCGATACTCGGCATCTGTCGGACACCGCGCGAACTACTCGAGGTAGTTCACAGTTTCAACATTAAATTGCGCTACATTCCTAAAGTTTGAGATATGTTTTTGTTTACTTGTACTTTCGGCTACGATTTTGTATTTCTTCGATTTTGTATATAAATACCTGTCGACTCTCAGGGTTCGTCAGCGGGGTTCAAACCCGTGACTGCTCAATACGGTGCTGTTTCTTGTATTCTGTCTGTCTAGCTTGTGAATTCCTCTGACCGTTTGATCGTCCCGGAGTATAAACAGAAAATTTATTTATTATTTATTTAAATAACTGAAGGGTGTTTTGATCACGTGTCCGCAAGGTCTAGCGAAATTCAGTGAATTGTTTTGATTGTTTTATTGACTTTTAGTCCTTGTGCATAAAAATGCAAAGATTCTTTAACATTAATAAGAAGTGTGGGAGTGAAGAAAGGATGGCGAACCACAGACCAGTGGCAAAATTGTGAAGAAACGGAAATATGATGATACTTATACCTTTCGGTAGATGTCAATCATGAAGAGTGTCCGGAATGGTTTACGTCTGAAAGTTTTGGCACCAGAGGGCATGCTTTTAAGTAAACTAAAACGCCACTTAGAGACCAATCACCCTAACACAGCTAGTAAATACCGCGATTATTTTACCAGAAACTTGAAAGAACAAAAAGGTACAATTTTTAAACAAACATCAATACCAAAACAATGCTTTGCTAGCATCCTACAAGGTGGCATATAGAGTCGCGAAGTGTAAAAAGCCTCACACCATCGCAGAACTAATTTTACCGGCTGCAGTGGATATGGTCAACGACTGATAGTATCCAACATGACCAAAGACCTCAACGATCAGCTAATGAGTGAAGGAATTCGGGTAACAGCTAGATGAGGCGAAGGACAGTAACATGGATGCTCATTTGATTTGCTACACACGGTTCGTAGATGGTGACAAAATTGTGGAAGACCTGTCTTTCATATGAAGAAAGAGTCAGATGTGTGGAAATTTCTGGAACTTCAACAATAAATATTAAGAAAAATAAAATAAATAAAAACCCTCCCTCCCTATGTCACATCCTTCTATAAAAATAAAAAAATAAAATAAAAAAACACTATTGTCTTGCTCGACAATAATCAGGTTGTCTATCGAAAGGTAATATCTCAGTATAGTCTGGATCTTTTCCCAGTTTTAGAATTTTTATTGTTTTTAATCCTCAGTTACAATAATCTATAATCGCCTTTATCCTTCGGAGAAATCAAATTGCAATCAAACGAACATCGAAATGAAAACTTTCCACTGTAATATATTATTTCTTAAAACAACGAATTTCAGTACTTGTAAAGTGATAAACCATTTATGAGCACAGAAGACTGCTATATAATTTCACTGTTGCTTTATCTCAAGCCACTCAATTTAATTTTTTTCCTTTCGAATAACGTTATTTCATCTCGTAAATAAAGTTCAAACCCGAATCCAACATTTATAAATGCCAAAAGATTGCAAAGTCTTAAACTCAAACTACCTCACCAGTTTAGAAATACCATTTATTGAAGACGGCCGCCATTGTAGAAAAAGGGACAACTACGCTAACATTAATTAACAGCGACACCTGTCAATAAACAAGCTTTGCATATTTTTAAATATTATTCTTTTTTGTGTTAGATGTTTACAAGCATGCATGAATGAAGTGACTTTATAATTGCTGTCAGCTCCTTCCCGATTACCATTCGTTGCTATGGTTGCAGTAAAGCGTGAATCTAACAGTTATAACCGTAGATTTAATGTCAAGGTGCATCAGAGTGTACTTCGCTAGCTATAAAAGCTGCTGGTGTGTTTTTCTCAACTTCAATATCTCAACATAGGTTTTCCTGCATAATCGCACCTTGGCAAGAAGTTGCACTGTTTTTGACTATTATGTTTCTAATTTTATGTTGTCTAAACAAAATCTGTGCAATTAACTCTAATCAGCACTGAATTATTCATGAAAAGAAAAAAGTTCTTAAGAACCTAATTTGCAATCTGATTCTTGAAATGTTGGTGCAATAACGATTTTAAGCAGGTTGTTTACAACGTAGGAATATCAATTTTCTCCAGAACTGAATTATTCAAAATGAGT
Organism: Mastigoproctus giganteus; assembly: GCF_048544385.1. Taxonomy (NCBI): domain Eukaryota; kingdom Metazoa; phylum Arthropoda; class Arachnida; order Uropygi; family Thelyphonidae; genus Mastigoproctus; species Mastigoproctus giganteus. The sequence continues at coordinate 243,884,117 of NC_143578.1, forward strand.
GCAGCAAATTTCCTTCATTATTTTTTAAAACATACAAATCATTATAAGTTCATCAAAACAGAAGCTACAGTGTTTTATTTTTGCGAGCTTCTGCATCCAGAATTGCATCATTTGCAGGATCTCTCATAAAAAAAAATTAACAAACAGAATATAAGAATTTCTTATAAGGAAAATTCCATAAATTATAAATGATAATTGTGGAATCTCTCATAAGAAAACATCGAATAGATTCAAATACCGCAATACAGTCCCACTACTGTGTTTGTTTTCGCAACATAACAACTACGATTGGGCGTCAGCGTATCGCTTCTGTAAATGGTGCTTATTCAATGCAGTTTGTCTGATTTGCTAGATCCAGCAAATGAGGCAAATCGCATATTCTATCTTTTTTGGAAAATGTTTCTTGTCTATTAACTATCATGCCACGAGAATCTTGAATGACTATCGGCATTCATATCGTCTTACTGTTGACTGAATAAACAAGACTTAATTATACTGTGCAACAAAGCAAAATGTTTGTTTATACAGTATTTAAATAAAAGTATTTTGTGGGCTGAATCCAACGTTTTTGAGACATAAGTACACTGCACTGGTATTCAAAGAAAATGCGTCACCTAGGAATTTCACATTTCTAACCCTTTTTCGCGATGGTATGTTTCATTAATGACTAGCATCACAAAATATAAATATAAACAAAAGATATTTATTAATAGTTAAGGCAAAGCTAAGTAATATTTGACAAGTTCTCGCAAAATATTCCAAAATGAACATTTGCAACCTTTATACAACAGTTTTGGTAATCACGACAATTATGGCTGAAATGTTATCAGAAGCCCAGTTTACTTCAGTTTATCATTTTAAATCGAAAACAAAATGAAAAGTTCACCAGGTGAAAACTAATATTTAGTTGAACCGCCTCTGGCCCTGATGACAGCAGCACACCGCCGAGGTATTGACAAGACCAATTTCCGAAGATAATTAACTGATAGTTTGTGGTTCCAAACGAAAATTATGAAGTTAAGAGTCTCTGGTTTCTTTCTGGCAACTGCAGATTCAACACGATGCCAACAGTTCTCTATAGGATTCAGGTCCGGCCGGGCTGTTTCCGGGCCAGCTAACAGTTGTAATGGACCGTTCTTCCAACCATTTTTTCACCTGTAAAAAATGTAAAAACATTACTGTCGAACCTCTAATGCAGAAAGTAACTATAGAAGTACCTACTTACACTTTTCGCCGGATGACAAGGGGTAGAGTAGTCCTGAAAGATGCAATTACTTGGCAGGTTGAAATGGTCTCTAATGGTTGGCAGCAATTTGCCTTCCAATATAGCCATTGGCATTTACGAAACCTTTTGAAACCTTTTATAAACTGCAGGTGACCTACTCCGCGATACGAAATGCACCCCATATCATTTGGCTGGTAGGGAATTTCACTGTAGACACCATAGTCTCGATGGTATTCTTTACTACGTCTACATGAATCGTTTGTCTCCCATTTTATTTTAATGGTCTCCCATCAGAGCCATGCAGGTTGAATTTCTTCTCATCAGAGAAAATAACTGACTTGCACTGCTCGGGGGTCCATTTGACATGCTACTTTTTTTTTTTTTTTTTTTTTTTTTCCTCCCTGGTTTAATTTGGCCTTGTGGAGAATTTTTATTTTTATTTATATTTTTTAAATTTTTTACTTAATTTTTTATTGTTATTTACTTATTTGTGTGTGTGTGTGTTTATTTGCTGGCAATCTAGGAGTTACTAGACCGCAGGATGCTGGCTAAGGATGTCAATACTAATAGTATTGACTACTTGGTGCGGGATTGCAATGTGTTTTTCCATAAATGGAATGCAGGTTGTTTGTGTATTTATTTTTTTTTTTTTCCCTGGTTTACTTTGGCTACGTGGTAAGACATTTAATTGAATTTTTTTGTTTGTTTAATTATTATTATATTATTAATTTATTATTATTATTATTTATTTATTATTATTATTTTGCTGGCACTCAGTTTTGGGCAGCTTGGGTTGTTGCCAGGCTGCCCAACAACCAAGTTGGGCAGCCTGGCAATATAACCAAGAAGAATGTATTCGTTTTGCACATACTATACAGATCACTAATAATCGCTTCGCACCCAGGTCGTACAACAAGAATGCTGTTCCGTGCATACTCAACTGCTTCTCAGGTTTTTGCAAATTGGATGGTCGCGGATCTCCATTCCGAAGAATTCGTTCCACCCCATTCCATAAGTAGGTTCAACTGGATTAAGAACTGGTGACTAGGGAGACCACAACAATGGGATGAATTCACTATGACATTCCTGGAACCAGTTCTATACAATTGGTGTAGTATTAGCCGTATGGTGTAAGGAAGTCCTGGGATTTTGCTGCATATGCCAAAAATAAAAAAAAAAAATACTAATAATAAATAAAATAGTAATAATAATAATAAGATAGATATTAGACTCCCTCCTCAACAACTTAGGTATCTATCCACGAATTCCGGCAGAACATGGCGCATTATTCTGTTAGACCCATTCACAGATCGATATCTACAGCTATGAAGCGATGCGTCTGGTCAGAAACAATTTCCAGCCAGATAACCTGTAGGTATTCAACCATTACTCCTCTGCTATTAAGGTGCCCAATGTACACAAATAAAACACTCCCAATGGATCCATGGACTCGTGCTATTTCCGTCATATTCTGGTCATCAAACGTGAAACAGCAGGAACAGATCAGACATCTATTTAATCTTTCACTATCCGATAGTTTGGTAACTATTATTATACTGTGTTACTATTTTACTGACTAGTCTTTATGTTACCATGCACAAGACTCGTCAACCTTCGCTGGCTTCTCGCATCAACTCTTGGCTGGATATTATTTGGTTACTGGAGCAATTTCGCTATGCCGGGGGAGGGAGGCAGAGAGAGAGAGAGAGAGAAAAAATCGTAAGTAAAATCCCCCAGTAGGGTTACAGTTTCGGAGATATCCACATACCGGCGCGTCCATCTGGAGCCGACTACGTTCAAAACTCACTGAATTACACACGTGCAGAATCCCTACGTATATGTGGCTTCTTCCAGTCAGGTTTATTATTTTATTCTTAGCTCCACCTACCGACACATGCTGATACCACTGTTGGTCGTACGGATTTTTTTTATTTATTTTTTTTTAATGATTTTGGTAAGAGATTATCTTTTTCCACTGAACCGCATTTTCTGGCATCAGTGTGCTGCTGAGTACCTTGGTAGCAGACAATATATTTTTCATTTATTTTATTTACACATGGATTTTGTTTACCCAGACACGGATTAACACCGACGCCAGTGGCCGGCATCTTGGATGGGAACCAGAAATCAATTTTCTTGTTTACTGCGTTCCTGGTTGCAAAGCGGCCAATCTGAGAACAGAACCCAAGCACAGTTCAACTTAAAGTATATACAGTCATCGTCATTTGAGTTATTGCTCCAGAATGGCCATAAGATACATACAATAAAATACACTTATAGAATAAACAAACAATTCTTATAAGAGTTAGTAAAAATTGATATAATAATATTATGTAATAATGAGGTTAAATGAATTACAACGATAGCATAGAAAAGATAGAAAGAATAAATAATCATAAACCAAAAAAGGTACATATTATCTTATCCAGAAGCTACAACGTGACCGTGGCTTATGGAAGTGCAAAGTATTTCGATTAGCCAAGACAGTTAAGTACAAGTTTGGCAAAATTTCTTGCTAAATTATTTTAAAATTGGTAACATTTTTTTAATTTTGAATTTGGCACATTTAAACGGAATGGCAGAAGCCACTGCTCATAAATTCTAATACTACTAAAACAGTAATTTCTATATAAGTTCTCGTATACACATATAAAAGGTGCATCGTACGTATTTTCACACCGGCTTTATATCGCATAGTACGAACATGTGATGCTATTACTGAAGCAGCACTCCATTTCACGAAAAGGAGCTATGTACCTAATAAAGTGGCCACTCAAGTGTATATCCACCTGTAATGAGTTTTCTCAACAGCATAATACGACGTATAACAATTCCAGAATCGTAGAGAACTTGTTGCAGGAAGAATTGCGCTCATGGGTAGCTCAGTTGGTAGGAACGCCGTCCTCCACACATCGGGTGGGAAAGACCCGAGTTTGAGTCCCGTTGATAACGGGAGCAATTTTTACGAGCCTTTTTCACAACGTGGCTGAGTTAGTTTGTCTCAGGCGAGGGTAACACGGCGTTTTCTCCCGGAAACTCGATTTTTCGTCCAGCAAACAGAAAATTGACCTCAGAACGCAAGCAATTTACAGACAATATATACGGAGCAACATGGCCTTAGTTGCTAATGCTCCTAAAATCCAACAACAACAACCAGGAAGAATTTATTGCGTTCTCCAGCACCTTAAGTGTGGTACCACCAAACTGGCATGTACAACTTAGAAATTTCTCAGTCGCATCATAAGTCCTACGTATTCTGCTCATATACTGTATATGCCTTATGACGTATCTAAGGAAAATGATTAACTGGAAATTTGGAGAAGTAACAAACAGAAAAAAGCAACATGAAATTGGCAAGAACCCAAATTTTAAGATGCCAAGATTCTTATTTTTTTCTTAGTTAGTTAGGACTAACTAAGAAAAAAAATGCCAAGGGCATTATTTTTTTCGTAGTTCACCAATTGTCGCACTCGATCTGAAAGAGATCAAATTTTTGCCGAGAACACTGGGATTAGAAAACAAAAAAGTAAGATTATACAGGTCAGATATGAAATGCAGAAGCACATCTACCATACAAAAAAAAAAAAAAAAAAAAAAAAATACAATCATCAAATGCACGAAGAGGAGAGGCACCGCATCTTTTCTTCCATTTCGCATGCTTATAGTTTCTCAGAAGCTGGCAAGAACGTTTAACTTGAAACCGGATCATCTTTCTATTCATTTGTTATATTCGTTCACACTAAAAGACCATTCTGAAAATGCATTTTAATTGAGTTTCCACTCCCAGAAACGGCATGAATATGCGCATGTTTTACATGAAAACAAAAAAAAAAAACAAGTAGGGTATAAGATTCAAATATAATATCGACTAGTCTGCCAAGCAGTAGTAAGAAGAGATTTCTGTGGGTGTTGTCTGTAAAGTCAGAGGATCCCTTACCATTTGCTCAGAAATTTATATGAAGAAATGCATCTTAATTGAGCCTTCATATCGCATGCTTTAATTTTCAGCAAAGAGCGCGCGCTGTTTAAAAGAGCCATTGGGTGGAGGGGGGGGAGAGTTCCATCAGCTTAAACGATATAAAGAGATCGATTACCTATGCTCAGCAATATCTTTAGCAGCACTACGTTCAAAAATGAAAACAAATATGAAACATCGAATTGTATACAGTTATTCTTTTCCTAAAGGTCAAAATATCAGGATCAATGTTTTTCCTCTGCGAATCATAACCATTTTCTGGGAATCGGTATGGTAATGTAACCTTGAAACTTATACAAATAATTATGTGAATTTTTCGGACATTTTTTCGCTTTCCTAGAAAAACCAAAAAGGAGATATAAACAATATTAAATATAAATCACTAACTGTAAATCCAGCGAGTTGAGATTAGAGACAGTGTAGAAGAACACTGAAGAATGTGGGTAGGGGTGGTAACGCCCACAATTCAGCACCATACAATATAGCCGAATACACTGTTCTTATACATGTGCTGCCACTTTATTAGGTACACCTACCTAGAAGCGTGTTGAGCCTCCTTTAGCCTTAAAAACAGCCTGAATTCGTCTGGGCATGGATTGAACAAGATGCTGAAAACGTTGTGCAGGAATGAAGTACCATGCAGACGTGAGTGGGTCACACAATTCCTTGAGATTCGACGGAGGTGTAGGCCTGCAGCGAACAGCCCTTTCCAGCTCATCCCAAAGATGTCCAATAGGATTGAGATCCGTGGACTGAGCGGGCCACTGCAGCAAAGAAAAGTCATTGTCATGCTCCTGGAACCATTCCATAGTGATTCGGGCTTTGTGCACCGGCGCATTATTCTGCTGGAAGTAACCAACTGACTGAGGATAAACTGTCAACATGAACGGATGCACTTGGTCAGCAACGATGTGGCATTCGTGAATCTATGGGTATCAATGGACCAAACGTGTGCCAAGAAAACATTCCCTTAAGAGCCCTCCCTTCCTCTGCAGTCTGTGGCGTGGAAGCTCAGGATAGGGGATAGATTCCTGCCCATGGAGATGCTCCACAACGTTCAGGAGATGGGTGTGGACTGCAAAAAGTTCATAGAAGACATATCGTACAGAAGACGCATCATCAGGGAACAGCTTTCATCTTCAGCCGAGTGACTGCCATCGTCTTTTCATCTTCTTTCATTTCCCATGTTAATGTTAATTTTATATGTAATTATACGTTTTATGTAATTTTTCCTGTTTGATCAATTTTATGTTAAACTTCTAGCATTGTCGCTGCTATGGGTATTATTGCATCAGGCAATCATGTAACCATTCACTGCCTGCAATAAATATATTAATTCCCCACACCATAACACTACCCCCACCACCTTGCACGGTAGTCGTCAGACATGACGGGTCCGTGCATTCATGTTGTCTTCGCCAAATTCTGAGCCTTTCAGCAACATGATGCACCAGGAACTTGATTTGTAAGACCAAGCAACTGTTTTCCAATCCTCGATAGTCCAGTGCTGGTGTTGCTGTACCCACAGAAGGCGTGCACTCCTGTTCTTCATTGATAACAAAAGGTACGCGATGTGGCTGTCAGCTGTTGTAGTCTATTCGCGACAAAGTGCGACTAGTGGTCCGTTGCGATATTTTGTTCTGCGCATCAAGGTTGTATTGTGACGTGATGTGCGACATTGGGGCCCGTCTGCTTGCTTGCACAATTTTAGCCATCCTCCTTCGACCTCTCTCACAAGCGATTTTCTTCCACAGGAGTGCCGTTCAGAGGATGTTTTCTGTTCGTTGCACCATTCTCGATACACCCTTGAAATTGTGGTGTGTGAAAATTTCAGAACTGCCGTTTCAGAGATGCATTGTCCAGCACGTCTTGCACCTACTACCATGCCACGTTCGAAGTCCGTTAGGTCACTCCTTTTCTCCATTCTTGCTACGGTTTGTACGCTTAACTGATACTAGAAAGGTTGTTCTGCTTGATTTATATCCACTGTGGTCATGTGACTTGCAACGTTGTGGGACAAACCATTTGTGTGCACAGCAGGGGTGTAACTAATAAAGTGGTAGCACAGTGTATATCTTGCGGTTGTCGCTGTTTGTTTCACATGCAAGAGGTGTTGCTTGGTTATCCAATGTAGATAGTTTAATCTCTTTAAAACCACGTCAACAGGGCCGTGAATGTAAGTTTGGTGTCATATATTATTCCCAGATCTCTGAGTTGTGCCAATTGGGATAGGTTCCCATTTAGTTCTGGATGCACGAGTGTAGGTGATTTTTTGAGAGAGTACAACAGCAATACAGTCTTCTGTGGATTTAGGGTAAGGCCAAATTTTTCTAAGTATATTAATAGCACCATAATCTTATGATTGATCTAGTCACGTACTACACTGTTAGACAAGGCCGGTTGATTGGTCGTCAATATCTTAATATTATCTGCGTATGTGTATACATTTTTTTTTTTTTTATGTAAACCCCAAACACGAGGTATTATAACCTATAGTACTTGGTACTGTGCTTGGGTTGGAGGTTGAGAAGACGAAAGAAGATATTTGTTGACATTGGACTTGAACTTCTGTAGACAGTAATTTTCAGGAAATACGTATGAAGGAAGGTTGTTCCAGAAAACGGCACTTGAATGAATAAACGAGGAAGATGAAAAGTTGGTTCTGTGAGTTTGGAGTTGGACAATAAATGGATGTTGGCGGCACGTTTTCGGACTGTTTTGAAAGAGAGAGCGGGAATTATAGAAGCCAATTCAGAAGAACAGTGCCCATGAAAGTAGCTGTAGAAAAGGCATACAGAAGAAACAGTACGTCTATGAGACAGCGAGTGGAGAGACTCTGTTAGAGATGAATCATTAATTAACCTAACTGCCCTCTTCTGAATGGAATCAAGAAGCCTGAGAGAGGTTATGAAAGAACCACCCCAGATGTGGGAACAATATTCCATGGCAGGGCGGATTTGCGATTTATACAGAGTGAGCAGTTGTTTGGAAGAAAAGTAACGCCGAGAGCGAAAGAGAAAACCAAGTTTTTTAAATGCAGAGGAAGCAATATTTGTAATGTGCTTGTGCCAAGAGAGATTAGAAGTCAGGTTAATCCCCAAAAGAGATATATCATTTTGCCTAGAAATCGGAGTGCCACTAAAGATAAGCATAGGAGGAGAAGAATCCTTTTTGCGAGATATAAGACAAGACTGAGTTTTAGAAGGGTTGAAACCAACTAAGTTATCTTTTCCCCACTGGAGAATTACCTGGAGATTGGCATTTAAGGAATTGGTAGCAGATTTTCAAGAAGTAGAAAATGTTGGGAGCAGGGCAAGATTTCTCAAAATGGAAAGTAATGTGCTATCATCGGCAAAACTATGGATAGGATTTCCAGTCAATGGAAGAAGGTCATTAATATACAAGAGGAAAAGAGTGGAGGAAAGAACTGAACCTTGGGGGACACCGGCATTAGTGGAGAAGTTAGAAGACAGAGAGCCATCTACGATCACCCTCAGTGAGCGATCAGAGAGAAAACTGGATAACCAATTACAAAAAAACATTTGTCAAACCATAAGATGGAAGCTTGTTCAGAAGACCTTTATGCCAAACACGATCGAAAGCCTTTGAGATGTCTAGAACAACTGCTTGTGTTTCATCATACTTTTCCATTGAATTAGTCCATAAATGGGAAACATATCACCAGTGGATCGACACTGACGGAATCCAATTCTGGCGATCGTTGATCAAACGGAAGGTCTCTAGGTAGTTTAAGAGTTGGCGGTTAATTGATTTCTCAATTACTTTAGAAAGAGTAAAAGTAATTGCATTGGAAAGATAATTGGAACGGGAGGGCTTTGTCACCCTTTTTAGGAACTGGCTAGATATGAGCAAATTTCCAAGCAGAAGGAAAAACACCTTTGGAATAGTGTCAATTAATTCCAGTGTTGGCATTCGAGGTGAGCGGACGCGCTTCGTCAGGGCTCCTCAGTTAAGTGAATTACTGTGGATTAGTGCTTTTAAATATTTGATTTATTTAGATATTGTTGGGTTTTTTTGTTATAGGTTTTCCTGTAACAGTGTGATTTTAATAGTATCATAGATATAGTTTTTTAAAGTTAACTTTCATTGATATTTATTTAATTTTATAATGGTAGTTACGAGATCTGCCTTGATGAATTTGAGGTATTGCTCAAAACATCAAAACATCAATTGTGAGGATTTCAGAGACGTGGTGTCACACGGATATAAGGAATGCAAAACTGGAATTTGGGGAGTACAATGTGTACAGAAAGGATAGACAGGATAGGAAGGGAGGAGGGGTTATGCCATTAGTTAAGAAATACATAAAATCCAAGGAAGTGAAGCCAGTCGACATTGCTGAACAGTGCAGTGTTGAGTCAGTTTGGTGTGACATAAGCATTGGGAGATCAAAATTGAGAGTAGGAGTGTGTTATAGGCCTAATGACTCTGATGAGTATAATAAGAAACTGTACAGGGAAATAGAGTGGGCCAGTAAATTAGAGAGTCTTATAATGGGGGCTTTTAATTTCCCAGATATTGACTGGAATTTGGGGGCTGGTCACTCACACACTAGCAAGGCTTTTGTGGATTTATTGGATGATTGTTTTCTACATCAGCATGTTCGGGAGGCAACTAGAGGGAGTAATACTCTTGATTTGATTATCAGCAGTGATTCTTCATGCATTAAGAATCTGCAGATAAATGAACCACTAGGTGGCAGTGATCACAGTGTGCTGAAGTGGGATTTACTCAAAGAGGTAACTACCATTAGGGGTAAAGGGAAGGGTTATTGCTTCCGTAAAGGCGACTACGATGGACTGAAACAGTATTTAAATTCTATACAGTGGGATCAACTGATGATGTTACCAACAGCAAATTCAAAATGGGAAGCATTCAAAGAACTTATCTTGGAAGCTACTAGGCTTTACATACCAACTAAGAAATATTGTTCAAGGTTTAGGCCTAAATGGATGTCAGATGAACTAATGAGGCATATGGCAGAGAAGAAAAATGCATGGCATACATACAAATTAACACGTGACACAGAAGCCTATGATATACAAGTTGATCTGTAACCAAGCTACAAAGGATGTTAGGCAGGCGAAGGCAGATTACGAGAAATCTTTGGCAAGGGACGCAAAGAAAAACGGCAAAGAATTCTTTACTTATGTAAACTCTAGAAGGAAGGGGGTGAATCAGATTGGTCCACTTGATATCGATGGCTCAACTGTTGATGATCCTGTTATTGTAGCTAACAAACTAAATGAATATTTTGCATCGACATTCACTCATGAGCAGTTATTCAGCGAGGGGAATGCCAGAGGTGTATTCAACTCTGGCAGTAAGCTAGAGAATCTTGTAATAACTGAGAGTAAAGTGGAGGAGAAATTGTTGAAGATAAATACAAGAAAGACACCTGGGGTGGATGGGATCAATCCAGTTATATTAAAGGAGGCAGCAAAGGAAGTAAGCAAACCCTTAGCCATAATTATGAGAGCTTCCTTGGACTCAGGGGAAGTACCCATGGACTGGAGATGTGCAAATGTGACCCCAATTCACAAAGGAGGATCAAAGGGCGACACAAGTAATTATAGACCCGTTAGTTTTACTTCTGTTCCCGGAAAATTAATGGAGGCACTGGTTAAAGAAGCAGTGCAGGATCATCTAGACAAGACTTCAGTTATAGCTCGGACACAGCATGGTTTTGTTAAGGGGAAGTCTTGCCTGACCAATTTGATTGGATACTATGATGTAGTCACAAAAGAACTGGATGCAGGGAATAACTTTGATATTATATACTTGGATCTTAGAAAGGCTTCTGATACTGTTGCACATGGAAGACTGCTGCACAAATTGGAGCAGCGTGGCATTGGAGGTAAATTGCTGCTATGGATAAAGGGATGGTTGAGGGGGAGAAGACAGAGTGGTAATCAATGGACACTGCTCATCGTGGACTAATGTTATTAGTGGAGTTCCTCAGGGTTCAGTATTGGGTCCATTATTATTTTCTGTATTTATAAATGATATCGATGATGGTAGATCAAGCTTAATGTCCAAGTTTGCAAACGATACAAAGGTTGGCAGGGTTGTCAAGGACACTACTGACACTATGCTACTGCAACAGGATCTGGAAAGGTTGAGCAGATTGGCTGAGAGGTGGCAAATGAAGTTTAACATTCACAAATGTAAAGGTACTACATGGAAACAGCAACCCCAAAGCAACGCATCAACTCTGTGGTACTACACGGACAGTGGTAGAGAATGAAAGGGACCTGGGGTGGTTGCGCAGGCAGATATATGAAGTTTTCTGAGTAGTGCAGACGGGCTGGAAGAGTAGCTCATGGTGTATTGTCGATGATATATAGGAATTTTTCTAGCAGGGATAAGGACGTGATTATTCCCTTGTATAAGGCAATGGTCAGGCCACACCTAGAGTACTGTATACAGGCCTGGAGGCCTCATTTCAAGAAGGATGTAGAGATGCTGAAACGAGTACAGAGAAGCGCAACAAGATTAGTGAATGGAACAAAGAGGTGCTCTTACGAAGAAAGGCTTAAATTTTGCAAATTACACTGTCTGGAGACTAGCCTCTATCAGATCACCTCGCTGGTGGCTAGTCTCCAGACAGTGTAATTTGCAAAATTTAAGCCTTTCTTAGAAAGGCTTAAATTCTAAGCCTTGCTTAGAAATGAATGGTTTGAACATGCTCAATGCTGATGGGATTCTTCCTCTTGCTCAGAATAATCACCTGAGAGGGCATAAATTCAAATTGAGGAAAGACGGATGTAGGATAGACGTGAGGAAATTTGCCATTAGCCAGTGGGTGGTTGGTAGGTGGAACAGACTTCCATCCCTTGTGGTGGAAGTTGATAGCCTAAATAAGTTTAAGGCTCAGCTGGACAAGTATTTCGAACGAACAGAGGGGTGAAGTGGAAGTGGTTATTTTTTATTTATTTATTTTTTTTTTTTGGCTGATGCTGCATAAGCTTGCTTTCTTGCATCAAATGCCTCTACTAATGCTAATGTCCATGCAGTTCCACAAGTTCGCTTGAGGATCTGACTGTCTGGATGAAAATAAATGGTTGCACAGGTTAGTAGGGGCTGCAGGAACTTCAGCAGGTTTCCTTTTATTTGGAAGGCGTGCTGTAGCAGACGTTGTAGGGCATGTTCATTGAGACTATCAATGGCGGCCTTTATATCAGCATATATTTTTGCAACTTCATTTCCGGCTTGGAAAGCGTTCAGTATCGCGGTCTGCACTGTAAGGTGGTTCGTATTAGTTGACCTGTTAGATGCAGTATAATGAATTTGTTGAAGCTGACTGGCCAGGTTCTGATGCGTGAACTTTGGGAGTAGAACTTTCTCCAGTATTTTCCAGAGTGTAGATGCAATATAGGCCTATAGTGCTCCATGTGTTTAGAATTTAAAATTTTTGGCATAGGGATGAAAGCATACTTAGAAAAGAATAGAATCTTTAATTGCAACATGATATACATGCAATTAGTCCCGTAACGGCATTGTGGTGGTTTACAAAAGACATACACATGAGAAAAACATAAGTTACATCAGATTATTGGAAGGCAAAAAAGCACAGTTTTACATTTTCAGTTCGACGAGGATTCCCTTCTTGTATTTTTTATTGTTGACCACTTCTTGGAGGTCCCCGTCGATGGCTTTCAGTGAGGGCAGCATTTGCTTTGGCAGGAATCTGCCGGTTAGGGTTTGCTAGCAGCTGTGCTAAAGACGGAAGATGAGGAGGAGGAATGAGCCAAGAGCAGTGATCCCAGAAGTTCGGCTCTGTAATTTTACCGGTGGCCATCATGATGGTGAACAGCAGCCTTCTTTCTCCGATGTAGGATCGCAGCTTGCGTAGTTGAAGGGCTCCTGCTAACTGCGTTGATCAGTTTTTCCTGGAAAACTATTTCAGTTTTCAGGGAAAATTCTATTAAAAAGTATAGAGTTATAAATAGCTTGCAGTGGTTCAATTAGGTATGGGCTGAGACACTTTACCATAAAGTGAGCAAAAAAAAAGCAACCAATCTACTCCAGCTGTCTTAGAGGCCTTGAGTGAGTTAATGCTCACTCAAGGTGAGTTAATATAATAACTGACTCCAGCTCATTATCAACCAACTGAACCCACTCAACCTCCACGACCTGCGACTGGTGATGTATTTTGGAGAATCTACTGATGTGGTCAATCCAAGCTTCACCGTCTATTCGCTGATATGTATCATTTCTATGCCTACACCGGGTTAGCTTTCCCTTGTCAAGTTTATCTTTCATGTAGCAGTTGACTGCTTTAGATTTTTCCCTATTAAATCTTGCTCAGGCAAATGAATAGTTAATTCTGTCTTGTTTATCATTTGATAGTTTCCATTTCCTGTGCAGAGTTTGCTTTAATTTAAACAGGACAGTTAGGCTCGTGTTCCACCAGGCTCTGGATCTTGATGAGATCCTTACAAGTTTGGAAGCTGCAAATACTGCAACAGAGTTGATCCAACTGGTTAAGAGAGATGTTGCGAGTAAGGCGTCACATGTGAGTAGGCAATTCTATGGGATACAGCTAGCAGCATAGATGAAACAAAATATTCTATGGTCGAAAAAGGATAGCAGATTTCTTTTGCCCCCAAAAAAAACTGTCGCTAAAGGGACAAGGTTGAGAAACATTGCCACAAATTGCACAATTTGGGAAAATTCGACACCCGTCGACTTGGAACGTACAAAGTTTTTTTTTTTTTTTTTTTTATATTTCACAAAATCAGTAATACTTTCCCCTTCTTGCAGATCAGTCCAGAATATCAAAGGACCATCCCAAATTATGGGTTTCCAACAAACTCAAAGTTGGAATATGGAATATTAACAGCTATGATTTCTGTGGATACCGAATTGGTTTCTCCTTTTAATTTAGTTTCGCCATATTCAGGCTCCTACCGAAATCCAGTGCAGTTTGTAGGAACATACTATTGATAAATTAAAAGGTCACAAACCTCATGCGACTGTTTATATACGTCACGCTTGCGTTGCCTTGACAACAACGCATTTAGTTTGATGGAACATCAGCCAACTTGAGTTCCACTGCACGCAGTGAATGGTGCTAGGAAAGCAAGTACATGTAGAGAATCAGGTGGGTAGGGGGACTTGGAAACAATTGGGGTGGTGACAGTATCTAATTAAGTCTGCATTCAACAGGTTATCACGTTCTCTTTAGGCCTAGAACGAATTGAATTATTTTTGGTTAGCATCGCATATTCTCACTGCGGTTACAGCTGCCTTGGAGCCAGACTACGGCATTCTTTCTGAGTGCCGAACTCATTTGTTACCCAGAATTCCTCTCGCTCCAACACGAGCTGCTAAACAGCTCCTTTACAGTAACGCCTACGTAGACAAACTCAAAGGAAAAGGAATTAGCTACTACATTTAACTAGGCTTCGGTCGAAATTAAACTTAAAATTATCCTTAAATAAAATAATTATTTGCACGATTTACATTAATTGCAATAATTATTTGCATTTGTTTTAGTTTATTGTAATCCCTGTATTCCTGACAGGATGTCAGGCGTGGGATGAACTACCTGTTCTCGGCGGAGGGTTCCCTCCCAGGAGAAACCCGCATTGCAGGGTTTTGCATACAATAGTTAGACACTATTATAGCACACAGTAGAGGAATATTACTTATGGCTTTGTCCAAGAATCTTATATGGTGCGCGCGCATACACACGTACGCACCGTTAGACAATATATCAGACTAATTATTTGCATATGTACACACATACACAAATAATTAAAGTAGTTCAAAGTTCGAGAATGAACTAGATGCATAATACAATCCTGAAATTCTGTGTAGCAATTATTATACAAGACCTTCACTGATGGTATCACTGTAATAACAGTTGTCTTTTCTTTTTCTTCTTCAGAGATTTTTTGTAAGCCACAGCTGTCTGTTGAAAACAAAGTGGAGAAATTCGAAAAGTTTCTTTAAAGTTTCTTGTGGACATTCTTCCAGCACTTGGGAGTTACAAACTTTGATAAAAACTTGTGGTCAGGTGTCACTTGCGAGTCAAGGTACATCGAATTTCTTCAAGTACTACGACAACAAAATCCTCTCTGCTTTACAGTCTCATCTTCAAGCTGGTTTGCCTGTTAGTAATTTTGTATCTCCCCATTTGCTAGGTCTAAAAATACTATGAATGTCTCGTGAGCTGAAGATGACTACCCAAATGACAATCAATGTAAGCGGAAGTCAAGGCGTCTATACCTCAGAGAAACCCGACACTAGGCCATACCAGTTGTCCGATGACTGATCAATCTGGTTCCTGACTGATCCGTACTGCAGGCTTGAAGTGGTTAAAATTATATTTGGTTTCTGCAAACATCCAGTACCTCCCAATTTCTTATAACATGTAGTATGGGTTATGTTTTTTTAAGGTTGAGTATCATCAAGGAAAGATCCAATGTTGTTCGAGGGTAAGCTATAAGAATGATTTTCGCAGGTCGGCCACTAGAATGGGACCTGAAATTCTCTAAGAGGCATCCAATTCGACTAGATGTAATAACACTACTTCTATTCTGCTAGCTGTGAATGGAGGACCATTCACAGCTAGAAGAATAAAGTCAAAAGGTAGTCTTTCCTTCCTCACAACCATTCAAACTACACAGTGGCCCAATGGGTTGGTGTACCCAGATCACAGCAGATCACAACTTGGTGATGGCCACTTTTTCTTCAATGGAACCTGTCAGAAAGCCATTTTCTGCTCGGTGTCATTTGCCATGAGATACGGATGATATACGTGATTTCTACTTCTATTTTCCTTGGATGGGCCACTATTCAAATTCTTTTGGATCCTAAATATTTTCTCTAATAGTATCAGTGAAATTATTCTTGTAGGGATCATTTTTTTTTATTCCACTCTACCCTCGAAACCTTGCATAGGTTAAAAAAGGACTCTCGTCCTTATCTAAACCATGGTTTTCCAAAAACGTTCTAAGGTAATTCAGGTTAAGAATGCAGCAGATGGTAAACCACTTATAAATGAATCAGGTACAGAAGCAACAGTAGTAGAAAATTATGCAAGAAAGCAAGCTTATATAGCATCAGGCAAAAAAAAAAAAAAAAAACACACTTCACCCATCCATTCCCTCCAACACTTTGTCTAGTTTTTCCTTGAATTTATTCAACTAATCCACTTCCACAACAACAGATGGAAATCTGCCCCAACAGTCAACAACGTTGGCCAAACTTCTGCAATCAACCCATCCTACCTCAAATTGAATTTATTTGCCCTCCTGTGTGTAGTCTCAGCAAGAGGAAGAATACCATTAACATTCAGCTTACTCAATAGATTTAAGACCTTAACTAAGAAACAGGAAATCGTAAAAAGGCAGTTGAGACTGTCCCAGAAAAAATACAAAACTTATTTAACCAGTGCCTAAAAGAAGACTATTTCCCATACACCTGAAAAATCCAACAAAGCGGCAGGACCTCCCGGGGTCCTACAGACCCATAGCCTTACTGTCTGTACTGAGCAAACTGATGGAACACCTTATACGAAACGAGAGGGAAACCCAGACTTCAATCCAGAAATCAATTCGGGTTTAGAAAAGGACACTCCACTGTAGATGCTTTAGGAAATACTGTTAACGCCGCAACCACAACCAATCGAAAGTACTTCGTAATCGCAATAGATTTTGCTGGGGCGTTTGACACCCTCTGGTGACCATGCGTCCTCGGGAGGCTAACCTGCCAGCGAATCTATACAAATGCATCAGTACATACATCTCAGACAGGTCAGTCACTACTCCATATCACGATCGATACACCGAGGATGCCACAGGGGTTCCGTTCTGAACCCTCTTCTTTGGAATGTCGTCCTAGACGGCTTCCTAAATCTCAACCTTGAAAACGTCCCAGGCATATACAGACGATCTATTCTGATGCTTGCTGAGGACACCCGAGCACAATTAGAGAACTCCGCAAATAGAGCGGTCACTATCTTGCAAGACTGGGGCTGGCAACAACCTCACAATTTCTCCAACCAAGACATGTCCAATCCTACTCACGGGGACCCTAGATATTAGGAAGCCTCCCCAAATCAAAGTCCAGGGAAAAACCGTCAAACTTGCAATGGAATTAAAACATCTGGGAATCATGTTCGATAGGAATCTATCCTTCACACCACATCTGACATACGTCAGGAATAAAATCAGAAACTATTCTACACTCTTTGCCGCCCGTAAGGACCCTCACCCTCTTCTACACGACAGTACATGTGCCAGCCATTTCATATGCCTCCAGAGTCTGGTACCACAAAGCGACCACCGCGGTCAACAGAAGAAAAAACTCGAGCGATACAAAGATATACCCTGCTAATGATCTGCAGAGCCTGCAAGACGGTCAGTACTCACGTGCTGCAGGTCCTTATGGGTACCCTCCCCCCGGACCTGGAGATCGTTCGTCGCGGACTCCTCCACCACCTCACCAAAGGAAATACGTCCACCTGTCTGAACTACACGATTGACTTAGCCAATGACCCTAAAATGGAAAAGAAGCGACTCACACTGCATCTCCAGAGCTGACAAACCCGCTGGGAAAACTCAGTCAAAGTTGAAATCACCCGGAAAATTCGTGTCGACAATTCAGACAGTATATACAAAATACCCACACTGGCTCTCTCCAGGACTCCTGGCCACATATCTGCACACTGGACACGGTGCATTCAGACACAAGTTATCAGACTTCCGACTCGGTGACGCACTCCTCTCTGCCACTGCGGCCAAACAGAAACATGGGAACACCTCATATATCACTGCAACCTGTATGAAGATCTATCGCTGCTAGCTCATCACTAAACCTCGACTCACACTGCAAAACCAGGAACACTTCACTTCATCCTGGAAGAAGAGAGCTACTAAGCGTCAAATTCGCTCAGAACCTCTTAAGCAGAAGAAGGACCTTCCCTCAGCCGCAACCAACGCAATGAAGAGAATGCAAGTACCCACCAAAGCTGCCCATAATATGAAAAACAATTTGACACCGCTAAGGATCACCAGAACAAATCAAACCTGCAGGGATCTCATAGCAGAAGGACCAAAATAAAATCACAAATGCACACACAACTAACTGGACTATATAACCTCGGACGGGCCCTAACCCATGAATAGCTACAAAATAAATTGGATTTTTGTAAACCTCGGACGGGACAATGTCCCAGAAATGACATTCCACCGACTGAGGAAACTGCACAGCCGCTCTGCACACTAGTCTTATTGGCGATCTGAGCCGGCGCCATTGCCTGGTCCACTTTTTCCTCCCCTCCCTGACGGGCGGAGGAGACAGAGTATTAAAGAGTAAATAACTATAATACTCGTGTACCTGGTCTACATCCACGGGCCGGAGTGTGGGCAACGTTAGGTCCCATTAGGGGCCCAGCAGCCAAATGACCAGAGGAACAACGGTACACGACACTACACATATACAAGATCCATACACCTTTAAACCTCTGGCATTGACAGTGTTCTGTTTCACACCTACAATGTATACTACGCGGAGATGGGGAAAACCCCTGGTGCCATTTGATACTAAACACACTCTACCACCTTTTAATGAGCCATGACCAGTGTAATCAATGGTCATGGCTCATTAAAAAATAAGTTATTCCAACTGGGCGTAGTTGAACAACCATTGTATTTGTGGTATGCTAGAAACATGGGATCATGTACTATATGACTGTTCCATTTATGAAGAGTATAGATGTACATTAAGATCTTTCATACCAAATTTTGGTAGAGGGTCTGAAACTTTGTTAATGTTCACTCCAACATTACTTTTTCGCCTTACAAGAATTTTGTACAAAGGCTTCCTCCTCCGCACGCTTTTTTTTTTTTTTTTTTTCCTGTATTGTGTGCAGACCGTGAGCTTGTTCTACAGTTTCTGTACTCTATCGGTAACAAACTAGTTTTTTTTTTTTTTTTTTTTTTGCTGGAACCGGGGAAAGCAGCTGGTGCGGAATTTTGCTCATGCGAGCTTGGAGATTTTTTTCCCCCTCTTTATTTATTATTATATACTGTATTTATTTTTAGTCTAGCACTTCTACCATTGGGAGCGGGATTTTGTGCTGTTAGCACACACAGTGTAGTAGACCCGTGCACTCCATGTGCCTTGGGAAAGGCACTGGTTACCTAAGGTTTTTTTTTTTCCCCCTAAGCCTGTGGAAATTCCGGTTTGGATATTACAGACAGTAAAATTAGGTGAATTTAGATTAATGTATACATACCTATCTCCTCGCCACCTATACTCACCCTTCTGGTGGGGCATGCCCATGCCCTACTGAATCCTGGAGTCACCCTCCATATCGACTCCATTCTTCTGTTTATCGCCCCCCCAGCCTTCAGTCTCCCCCCGCTCTACATGCACGTAAGCAAAAGCTGCACACATCTAAATTCAATTACAGCCCAATTATTTTCGCCCACAAACAATTTTGGGCTTCTCAATTCTAGCGCTACCCCCACGCAATCACTTCTCGATCTTTTTTTTTTTTCCCTCTTAGGTCCTAGCCACTGAAATCTTAAGAAACTAGGTGGCAAGACCTGCCAGAGTACCAGAGGGAAAAGAGGGGGGTGGGTGGGGAGGGGGCAGAAAGACCGCTCCCTCACCTCACCAGGCTAGAACAACGATATATAACACTACACTTAGAAAATCCATACACTTTTAAATCTCTGGCCTTCCCAGTGAGGTACACCTAAAAGGAAAGCAACGCGGAGATGGAGGAAACTCCTGGTGCCGTTTGACACAAAATACACTTTACACTTCGCTTTATCTGTGGTCTCCTTCTCTATCGTCCCCATGTTTCTGTCTTTCAACCTTCCGTCTCCCCCCACTCTACCTAATACGATAGCGTACGCTCCACATAAATTGCAAAATGTAATAATGACCAAATTTAATTGCGTTCACAATAACCATTTGGCTTTTCTACTTCAATTGTCTTAACCCCCACCAAGCGAGATTTTTTTATTTATTTATTTTATTTATTTATTTATTATTAATTAAATTATTTTTTTTAGGTCCCAGCCACGGAAATTAGGTGGGAAGAGCTGCCAGAGTAAAACTCAAACTGCTGGGTACCTGGTCTGCCTCCACGGGGCTGTGGGCAACGTTGAACCCCAGCAGGGGCCCAAATTAAATGGTCAGATGAACAACGATATACAACTACACATATACAATATCCATACACTTTTAAACCTCTGGCCTTAGCAGTGAACTGTACTACACCCACATTGAAAGCAATGGGGAAAACCCCTGGTGCCGTTTGACGCGAACACACTATACATTGTGAGTGACATCATATCTTCGCTATTCCTACAATGTCTGCATTTAAGACTTAATCAGTACTTCAAATTTATTTACAATGCTCCTAACATCAGTGTGCAGGCAAGCATCTCTTCTTACTCTTAGTTATCCTAACACATCCCGTGTATTTATTTGTTCCATGATGACTAACAACAGATCCTGAAATCTTGGACACCTTGCTTTCCAGGCTGATGAATCTATAGTTTCATTTTGTGCTTACACTAAAGATTGCAATAGTTGTAAAGAAGTTAAGTCGAAACTAGATTTTTTGAAAAAGGCTAAATTCGGAAACTTGATCCTTGTCTAAATAGTAGTCTAGCCTTTTGTTCTCTGACCAAAGCTACTGGCCTCACTCTCATTTGAGGTCAACAGCTTTTTTTTTTTTAATCCTGTGGACCTTCATCTAACAATAAAGACTCAGTAGCATCTTAATTTCCCTTTATCTCTTACATCGAGAACTTCGTAAATATTTACCAAATACCTTCCATTCAATGATGCTTTTGGATTTTCAACAGAGACTAAAATAATGTGTCAAGAAGTCTCCATGGCGTTCTCTATTTGTTCTCAAAACCTATGCTCTTGAGTTGGTCCGTGCATTATCGCATTCGTATACTCTCTTATTGCAATAGTGTTTTTGATGTGTAAACATCTTTGGCAGCACCTACTAAATTTCGGATGGTAGTAAAATCAATTCGTCACGATTTTGCGACGCGGAAATGACGTCATGTACATTTCATAACAAAAAAAAACCCGAGTCGGGAGAGGAGATCGCGCAAAGGATCATGGGAGGTGATCTTGGATGTGCTCAAAGCTGGTTTATGCCAGCTTTGAGCACATCCAAGATCATTACATTACATGCACTTCAGCCTTAACAGTTGAAGCGCATGTAATGTAGGCGTTCACTATCCGTCTGTATTACTCAAGCGGTTGTATACAGTATTTCCATCAAGAGACGAATCAAACGTTTTTCTGCAACCAGCTTGGACAGTCAAGAATATTTGAATCGGTTCTCGATTGGGAGATAACAGACTCCAAATTACATGTATGAGTAGAATCTTTTGCTTGTCATTGGTCATTCTCATTAAGTTGCAGAAGTCCTTGTTGGTCATCAAAGTTTCGCGTTTCTTTGCAAATGCGCCTAGTCGGTTGACGTAGCGAGTTTTAGATCCTCATTCATCTCGCTGTTTGGATGATTGCAAAAGTTTAGAAAGGGGTCTTCTCGCGGTCGCGTTACAAGGCTATGCAGGTCATTACCGCATGCTTCGTCAGGCTCACCGTCGTCGTTGTCTTGACACATCGTCAAACATATTTCAATCGTTTTGCGAATGTCCAAGTATTAGCTCTTCATTGTCGTCGCAGATCTTGACATATTTCATCTCTAACAGTATCTGTTTCCTCATTGCTAAATGGAATGTGCAGCGTTACCATCTCGCGCTTGTACCCGTTGAGATCCTGAGCCAATCAGTTTCGATAGCGCATTATGCGTGGATACTGTCGTTTCTTGCAGATCTCGTTAGCACTGCACGTGTGTAATTTGAAACAAAGCATGACAGAGTAACATGATACGACATGATAGTATGGTTTGTAACAATACAAATACTTGTATTGTTGCAATCATACTATTCAACAAATGGCTACAATTCAATGTAATGAACCGTCATTTCGCCATCTATGGACCTTGCTTACATCGAGCCAATCTCTAAAAAGAACATATCATTGTGTTAAAATTATCTACTCATGGCACTTACCCCTACCCTTTCTTGTAATGAAGAAATCCATCAAATACCAACTCCTATACTACCGCGAAACCTTCCATCTGATCAACGATTCGCTACTGACAGAATAAGATTGCCAATGTTATTCTCTCAGTATCGATTCATTGGGTGATAGCTGGACTTTACTCACCTTTGGACAAATTCAATTGAAAATTTCGATGTAGCTACAGCAGTTGCTCTGACATTTCTGAGCTTCTGATCGTGCGTGAATATTCAGAGAACCACGCGTGTTTTCATGAAGGTCTCCTAAGGAAGAGTACATTTTCTGTATCTGTCTTTCTTTTCTTTCCCATTTTTGCAAATAGTAGCAGTTTTCTCATGCAGATTACAGTAGATAACTCCAATTTTTCAATAATGCTGGAGTAGCCCAAGGTTCTGTTCTTTCAGCCACTCTACCTCCTGACTGAAAATCCTGTCCATAGATAGCGAAATGACGGTTCATTACATTTTATCTTCCAGTTCACCAAATGCTGCCACACACGAGCAGGTTCAACTTCTTAATTATCAACTGCCAGTATATTGATTCCATGCTCATTTTCACAACTTTTAGACTTTCACCTATGGGTGAAAGTCTAAAAGTTGTGAAAATGAGCATGGAATCAATATACTGGCATTTTCACAACTTTTAGACTTTCACCTGCACTGAGGAGAATTCTGAATTCCAACCTTGGGAAAACATCAGAAGGAAGAAATCCTTAAAACACCGGAACTGAACCTACTGATTGATGTCTTCCTATTTACAAAACCAAAGGAGTACATTCGTGGACATGTATTTCACTTGGACAAAGAAATGATGGGTGCAGTGAGGGAGTGGATTGCAAAAAAGGACGAGTTTTATGGGTGATATAAGAACCTGAGCACATTTGGGAAAGTGCGTTGCTGTGCAAGGGGAACATGTTCGTGTTGACCACCGAAATAAAAACTGCTGCAAAACTTGCATTCTAAAAACGTTTTGTAAAAAGAAATTTTTAAATTTAATTTAAATAGTAAAATAAATATAGCGCCAATTACGTGGAAACAAAATATTTAGTTGAAACCATACATACATATCCACATACAAGTGAAATTAATACATAAATTGTACAATAAAATATATATATTACAGTATGCCTTTATTCTTTGGACAAAATACTCTTTGTTTACAGGCTTGAAAGACGTGTGTGTGTAGATTAGAGGGGTTGCTATTAAGTGAAAAACAAAAGCCAGGAGTGATTGCTTATGAAGAGTGGCAGGTGCCAACTATGGCTGAAAATAATATTCACAGGTTTCGCGCTAAGCTGATTTAGTCGATAAAGGAGTGACGCAAGATGAGTGTGAAAAAAATAACAGGTGCTAAGGAAGAAGGAATCTTCAGGACGTCGTACTTCGGTATTCGAAGCATACTTTTACATACAGTAAAGCAACTTGTTATCCTTCCCACAATAAGATCCGGCAGCTCTGGATGCGTTCATGCCAAAGGAATGACGGACGTTCCGAAGTCGTTAACTTCGTGCTGCTACTCAGAACCGAGTCGTAAGAATGCATCCGAGGCGCTGCATGTGGTACAGTACTAGACTTGGACCAGTGCCTCACACGAATGTCTGAGCGTGCATGTTTTCTTTCATGCTGTGACACACATTGTCGGCCTGGGTTTCTTTACGCTTCGTTTCGTGTTGTTTAACCCCCGGGGAAAGAATGTCACGATGTGTCACGAGGTTACAAAATCAAGAACTCGTCCGGACCACACAGGGAACGCTGCTAAACAAAAATAAGAAATGCCAAGAAACACCTTTCCTACAATAAACAACACGCTTATTACTAATTCTTAGTTGTAACGTTTCATTTATTCATTCCTTTATCTTATTCAATGACAGTGACAGATGGGAAAGCATCGCACTCGATTCCAAGCCTTCCTTCTTGGACAGTGCTGGAGAACATTAGCGCGAAGGAACTGGAACCACAAACCGAAAACTTGTATAATACTGTATATCAAATACAGTTTACGCATCTGTGATCTTGACATCTGAATCTGGACGATAAGTTTAAATAGCTGCTTGATTAATCCTCTCGCAATGTTGAGATCAATTCTGTTCGTCACACTTGGACTGCAGCATAGCGTTGTTTCTCAGAACACAAACTATATTGCAGAAGCTAATTCATCCATTCATAACCCAACGGTTGAAGATACATAGCGAAGAATGTCTTGTGCCAGTATTTCTTCTGTTTTACAACAAGAAGGTTGGAACATGAAACCCATCAGTTTCTGGTTTACAACGTAATTCTTATTGAAAATGTCTAAAACGTTGGAGAGAATGCAAACCTCAACTGTTAGTAATTGCGTTTGCAATGCTCTTTTTCTTTTTATTAACTTCTCCGAAAGTTAGTACAGCTCTTTTCACAATAATATGCAAAATGTCACTTCCAACTGAGCTTTTTGATCGTTGTCTTATATAACTGTTAGAAAAATTAGACAGATTGGCTAAGAAATTGGCTAATATTAATAAATGAAAGGCAGATGGATAGCAGTAATATCAAAATAATATACCAATAGAGTGGTACTACTCTCAGTAGAGAATGAAAGACCTAGGAGTAATTGTACAGCTCAACAAAGTTCTCTAAGCAGTGCAAACAGGCTGCTAGGACAGCTCATGATGTTGTGTCAATGATATACAGAAATAAAATTTTGTATATCATTGATAATTTTTCAGGGACAAGATGATTATTTTCTAAAATGAGGTGAAAAATGCCTCGTTGTAGGAAAGTTGCAGATCTGTTGGAATGAGCGCAAGGAGAAGCATACGATTAGTCAGGGGCACAAAGCGTACGCTTATCACGAAAGACTTCAGTTCTGCCAATTGCAACATCTGGAAACTAAGTACCTAAGTGGAGAGTTAATTGAAATGTTTAAGGATTTAAATCGATTGAGTAACCTGAATGCTGACTGACATCCTTACTTTTTCTAGGATGGCACCCATAAAGGGACATAAATTTAAATTGATAAACAATGGCTGCAGGACGGATGTGCACAAATTTTCTTTCAGTCAGAGGGCGATTGATTACTGGAACAAATTTCTATGTAGAAGTGGGAAGCTTGAATAAATTTAAGGAAGGATTAGACAATTTGTTGGAGGTGGGGATATACAGGTGAATTTTTTCCTTCTTTTCTTTTTTTTTGCTCATGCTGTATAAGCTTACTTCCTTTCATGATTTTCCACTACTAATACAAAGTGCTGTGGTTTGTATTCTGGTTTTGGTCTGGTTTTGTATTTTGGTCTGATTGTGTGGCCTTACTGAATTATGTAAGTTTTGTCCAATAGCGTCTTATTTATATATTCTTGAAACTCTTGCTTTCTTCCTCTTCTGGGAATGCCTATTTCTTTCATCCCCTTGCTTTTCCTCTTTCTCATCCATTCCTTACTTCTACTTCTCACGCTATGTTCCTTCCTTTTCATTTTTCCTTATTTATTGGGATAACAAATTTTCTTGTTATCCCTCTAAGAGTCTTTGCCTGTTGGTGATACCTACCCCGTCTCCACGTGGCATGGGATGGGAGTCATGGGGGCAGCGGACCAGGTGTTCGCTATTCCCTGGCTGCGAAGTTGCCAGACACCGGCACTCAAGATAACACCACGTAAACTTTACACACCAACACTTATTCACACTTGCCAACTTTGGCATGTTTGTTTTTCAGACGCTACTGCGGCACATAGGGAAAACTCTGAAGGCAGCCTCAAAAAACAAGAATACCTTAAATCCCGTTAACACCAAATCAACGTATAGCTCGTCGAAACTGGTGCAATGAATATGTGACTTCGAACCCTGACAAATAGGGTACAATTCTGTTCTGATGAGTCCCATTTTTGCTTACAAACAGATTCTACACGTTATTTCATCTGGAGGCAATGAGGAATGGGTACCATCTCTCCAGCATCAGAGAAAGGGACACTTACGATGGAGGCGGAATAATGATCCACGGCCACACCCCTTTTCATATTTTTTGATAGGTACTGTAACTGTGCATTTCATTTTCATTTCATTTCATTTCATTTGAGTGAGCTTCCATCTCAGTTGCCACCCGGATTTTCATCCATATGCAACCAATTCTCATCAATACATCAGTCTTAACTTAAAATAAAAACCAATATAGTCAACTCAAAATCAACAAAATTAAACTATTATTCGACCATTTAGCCTTGCAGTGGGGATGGGCAATCACATCACACACCACAAGTTGCCGTCCCCACCACGAGGAGGTAGGTCACTACTACCACCCGGGCATCGCCCGGCAGCGACTATAAGCCAATTTTGCAAAATTTAAGAAGGAACAAAGAAGTTCATTATTTACAAAAATATAACTTAAATTTCCTTCAATGAGAGCGAGCGTCCCAAAGTCCAACCTCGCTCTCAAGTCCTCATATAAAGGACAATACAGCAAGATGTGAAGGCCAGTCTCAGATTCTCCACACTCACAGAACTCCGTAAGGGACAATCCCAAACGAAACAGCCTTGACCTCAGGCCATGCCCCGTAAGCACAGCAGCAGCTGCAAACCCAAACCGGAGCCAGGAGCATCGCTCCCTACGCACAATATGGACCGAGGGCATAAAGGCATACAAATGTCGACCTTTCTCAGAGTTTGTCCATTGGCACTGCCATATAGCACTCAACTCATCATTGATTCTCCCCCGTTCTGCTGTTATACCAGGGAAAACAACCAGCTGCCCCACCGGGCATGACCGGACGCCAAAAATCACTCTGGTAATTCCCCGCTTAAGAGCATATCGCAACGCAAACTGCGCCACTACTAACTCTGCAGGCATTTTCCCTGCAAGGACGCACAAAGCATCCGTGGACACAGTTCTACAAGCCCGCGTTATGCCCAAAAGAGCAAACCTCTGTGCCGAAGACAAGATTCTACGTACATGAGAATGTTCAATACACCCTCCCCAAGCCCCAGCAGCGTAAGTCAAAATCGGGGTAAAGATGTTATCATAAAGAAGGTGGAGGGCACACCCCTTTATACCCCATTCGACACGCGTAACTCGCCGGAGCTTGGCATATAACCGCTTAACCTTGTCTCTGACATAGGCAGCATGTGCTACCATCGAAAGCCGCTCACCAAGGACAACACCCAGGTATCTAGTATTCTTAACCACTCTAAGCGAGAAGTCACCAGAACGACATAAAGGAGGGCGAGTCCCGCTGAGGCGTCCCCTCAAGAGAACTGCCACATATTTTTCAGCTGAGACCTCAAGCTTATGCTGAAAAGACCAATTCAACAACTGACCTAAAACAGCAGCTGTACGATCTTCAAGCATCCGGCGGGATTCACCACACACCAGGATAACTAAATCATCAGCATAAGCTAACTGTAACTGTGCAGAGGCAATACAGAGAAAAGATCCTCGAACCCTAAGTGTGACTTTTTAGGGGTGCGGTTGGCCCAGATTTTTTCTTGCACGACAACGCCACTGCACAGAGCTCAAGTGGTGGAGGAATGAATATCTTGAAACTGAAGATATCCAACGACTGCCGTGGCCAGTACGATTATCGGACTTAAATCCGACTGAACATCTGTGGGACGCCCTTGTACACCGGATTGCCCGCCGCAGCCAACTCTTCGGTCACTTGATGAGCTAAGGAAGAATGGTATTTGTTGCCACAGAACCTTAGACACCATTATATCGAGCATGGTTCACCGATGTCAGGGCTGTTTAGCCGTTGGAGGGGATCATACGGCGTATTAATGTCATGTGACCTTTTTTCGAACATCTTGTATCGACTTGTGTAATGTGACCTTTTTGGTAATTCTTATACAACCTCTATAAATGTCCCCTATACCTGTCCGAAGTTTCTGGCTTTCTCCTCATTTCGTTAATTTATGGTACATCATACCAAATTTTACCTCGCTTCATCGCAAGCTGCACGAATTACACCACGTTTTCTACATGTTCTGTTAAATTTTTCAAGCAGCGCATATGAACCGAAGAGCCAACTATGAAATCGATCTCAATGTGGAAGTAGGAGCAGCATTTAGGGGCCAGACTTTACTTTGAATTTGTGATCCATCACCCTTGACGCACACCTGTCGTCTCCGGGTGGCTGGGTTCATGAAGGAGAAATGGAGGCTCCTGCGGTGAATTAGATCACCACTTGTGATAGCGATGGTTGAATCGTTGCTTTGCTTCTTGAAGTTGTTTGTTCATAGCGGTCTTCTACTGAGCTGCGTATTCCTTAGTACTTAACGAAAGGATGCTACATCTCTGTTCATTCAAATACTGCATGGACTTGTATATGGATTGCGTTCCAGTTCCTGAGCAGTGCTATTCTTGATTACAGCTTAAC
Source organism: Mastigoproctus giganteus (assembly GCF_048544385.1). NCBI lineage: Eukaryota > Metazoa > Arthropoda > Arachnida > Uropygi > Thelyphonidae > Mastigoproctus > Mastigoproctus giganteus. The sequence goes on from NC_143578.1 coordinate 243,912,761, forward strand.
CATCGCTATGTGATGGGTACATCAGCTGCATATGTTGCTGTTGGAACAAAGTTCTTGACTGATCCTGAATGGATTTTATGTAGTGAATGTAAAGTCGACTTTCTGTGGTGAGGTGAAGCAGTTAAATATTTCCTCGTGAGAAAGACTTATCCTCTAATCAAGATCAGCTTTAGTACGATATAGCGGTTTCTTTGATATATGAACTAATGAACCGAAATATCTTCCAAATTGGGGGTATTGTATTGATCTGTATTTGCTGTTTCAATGAAATATGGCATATCCTCATTTTATTTTTTATTTTTATTTTTTATTTTATTTTATTAATAAAAAGATACACAACAGGTAACCATTAACAGTGTATCTGAGATCAGATCAATAAACATAATAACAATAATGTGAAATCCTACAGGACGATAAACATTGATACAAATTCAAACAATAAAGCATATGTACAAAAGAGGATTGTATTAAGTTAAGTTACCGGTAAAACAAGTAATAATTAATCCGTTAGAGAATAGAAAAATAATATAACAAATAATAAGCTACAATAATTAGATGTGAGCTAGTCACTTTGCAGTTTAAGTGAAGAGGCAAACTTGTGGATGGAGTTCATCAGTGATTGGGAGTTGTCAAAGAAGTCAATGCGAGAGTCATTTGCTGATTTGCTGATTCTGTTCAGTGGACTGAACTTCATTAAGTCCGTGTTGGCAGAGTCAAGGCGAAACGGTGTAAGGTTCCTGACTTGTCTACAGGGAGCATTGAAGTTTATTTTACTCAGGATATCAGATGCTTCATAAATTCCAGTGATTACTTTGGCTAGGAGGGCGATGTCAGCAGTAACTCTTCTAGTGCACAGAGGCCTTAGATGAAAGTAATCACACAACGATTCATAATACACTGAGTGATAGAATAGAGGATTGCGGTACGTAAGGTAACGGATAAAGTTTTTTTGGACTGCTTCAATTTTGTTAGTTAAAGTCTTTGTGTGAGGATTCCAGATGGGGGAACTGAATTCAAGGATTGGCAGTACAATAGTTTTAAAAGGATAACCGCATATCTGTAGTTTTTGAACTTGTATGTGTTCCGTTTGATGAATCCCAGTGTTTTGAATGCTTTGCTGGTGATTTTAAGGACATGGGCATCGAATTTAGCACTGCTGGAAAAGAGAATCCCTAAGTCGTTAACTTGGTCACACCTTTCGATGATCACAGAGTTAATACTATACTCCGTATTCATTAGTTGTGGAGATCTGCAAGATGAGAAAGAGATAACTTTGCACTTCGAGGGGTTAGCAGACAAGCCATTCAGAGATAGCCACAGAGAGAATTTATTGAGAGCACATTGAAGTTGTTGAGAATCGGTAGTCTCCTTCACTGCTGAGTAGATCTTAAGATCATCTGCATAGAGAGCAACTTGAACATTGGAGGTGTAGATGAAAGAAGGAAGATCATTTACGAAAACAATGAAGAGAAGAGGACCTAAGGGAGAGCCTTGTGGTACTCCGCTTAGTGGTATAAAACAGTCTGAGTTCACTTGATCGATGATAACGCTCAAGGAACGATGCGTAATATAGCTGCGTAGCCATGAGAGCAAAGGGTCACGGATGCCATACAGCTTAAGTTTTTCCAGAAGTTGTTCGTGCGGGACTTTATCAAATGCCTTAGATATGTCTGTGTAGACTGCATCAACTTGTAGGTGGTTATCAAGAGCTTCAGAGGTGTATTGCCAGAAAGGAAGTAAATTTGTGACTACTGACTTGCCACTGCAGAAACCATGTTGATTCTGATCGATAAAAGGCTTGAAGAATTCGAAGAGATGTTTGTGCACTGCTGTGTCGAAGAGTTTAGCCAGGCTGTTTTGCAAGGTTATGGGTCTGTAATCGCATACGTCATTTTTATCACCTTTTTTGAAAATAGGAACTATATTGACCTGCTTAAAGTGATTAGGATACTTCCCCAGCCTGAGAGACAGGTTGAAGATCCGCAGTATGAGGGGTTTCAATGTAGTGACAGTCCTTTTCCAAAATAGGCCTGGAATGTCATCTGGGCCTCTAGTGTAGTCATTTTTCATGCTTTTTAATGCCGAGTTTAAATCTTCATCAGTGATAAAGAGATTAATGAGGATATCATCTTTAACAGGTGTGAAGTCAGGAAATGAGGCAGGTCTCAATGTATCATTTGTTTGAATTCTAGAAAAGTGTTTGGCAAACTCTTGAGCAATACTGAATTCGTCAGATAAGAGAATTCCATCTGCGTTTCGGAGTTGTAACTTTCTACTGGTTATGTTCTTATGCTTCATGAAATTCCAGAATGGTTTGATATCTCTGTGAGTAAGCAGACTATCCTGAACTGACTCTATATACATGTTGTAGGAGTTTAATATGAGAGTTTTCACTTCTTTGCGGAGTTGGCTGAATATTTCATAGTATTGACTGTCACCTGTTTGCTTATATTTGTTTCTGTAGAATTCTTTGGATTTAATTTTACGTATTAGTTCACTATTATACCAGTGCGGGTAGGTAGAGCGTGCGGTAAGATGGGATTGAGGAACAATGTCAGATATAACTGAATGGACACAGTTAATCAGGTTGTTGGTGAGCACATCGATGTCATCCATAGCGTCAGCGAGCTGCTTGTCTACGTTTCTTAGAGCTAGGTTGAGCAGAGGCCAGTCAGCCTTTCTGAAATTGAATCGAGGAGTACGGGAGCTGCATTTGAAGTTATGAGAAGTCACTGTGATGTCAAAAGTAATTGGTGAATGATCCGAGTGAAATATGGGGTTGTCGGTGTGAACATCTATATGAGTAGAGGAAAATATTAGGTCGAGGTAGGCATTTTCTCTGGTTGGAAAGTTGCAAATTTGTTCCAGACCATAGCTGTGAAGCATATTAAAGAGAGCCCTAGTCTGCAGTGATGGAGAAGAAGATTCTAAATTGGCCATTTGACAGTTAAAGTCACCCAAAACCATTGCTATGTCGGCAGATTGAATTAGTGGGAAGATTGATTCCAGCGAGCTTTCCAAGTACTGGAGGTCTATATTAGTTAAGGGAGGTGGAAAATAAAGCAATACTATTAAAACCTTTAACTTGCCAAGATGAAGAAGGCAGTATACTGATTCAATATTTGTGAAATTTGATGCAGTTTCACAGAGTATATGGTTAGAATGTATAATAGCTACTCCGCCTCCACGAGATCCTCTGTCCTTTCTATGGATTGTATATTGTCCATCTATAATCTCCTGATCATCAATATTTATGGAGAGCCAGGTTTCAGTGAGCAGGTAAATGTCGTAAATATGTGAGCCTTGGATTGCTCTGAAGTGGTTTAGGTTGCTAATTATACTCCTGCAATTCTGAAGGTAAACACTGAACAGTTGGGATCTGGGGATTCTATGACGAGAGGAGAACGTAGTATGTGTAGATAGCAGGGTATCTGATTGCTATGCCGGTGGAGAGGAGATTTTGGACTCCCTTGATGGTCTGTCCGTGAAGCGTTTTACTAGAGCCCCTGATAAAAGGGATCTTAGATTCAACACTTTTTCTGTTTGTGATGGAAGGCATGTTATTATAAAAGATGAGTAGGCGGGACATCGTGTCTTCAGAGAACGGACATCTACTCCGAAACCATATTCTTCTTTAAATTTCAAAATTCTTTAAATTTCTCTGATATCTCCAAATTGGGGCTATTATACTGATGCTGTGTATTATATCAGCACGCTGGTAGACGACCGATGCTATTTCGGTATCATCCGTGCGCTGGCGAACGATCCATGGCCGTCTCAATGATAACCAACTAGTGGTAGTATATGTTAGGCTAGAAATTACTTGTACAGTACAGTAAAGTACTTTTTAGTACTTTACTATCGCACACCATCTGGCATCTCTAATATTGTGGAGTTATCTTTTAAACTTCATAACTGGGTTGTCACTCGTTGTATCACCGCGATACCTACCCAGCAACAAGCTTCGAACCGGTGCCGTCTGGGTGGTGGTATCCGAGAATATGTAACTTTAGCCTCCTCTATAACCCCAGGGTCTCACATCTGGTGAGTATGGACTTGATCCTGAGCTGGATATCATCATTCTTCTCTGTCTTGGTGATTTCTTTCTCTCTCTCTCTCTCTCTCTCTACTTAACTCAGAAATATTTTTTTGCCTGGGGCAACAAAAGTCTCAGGCTTCCTTGCACCAATGGCTAATAATGATATGATATGAAAGCGCTGCTTAATATATTGTTTAATGGCACAAGGAGTTATTAGTTGTAGCGAGGTTTTAGGAGTATCAGCGACTAAGGCCATATTGTTCCTGTATACTGTCTGTAAATTGCGTGTATTCTGATTTTCTGTTTGCTGGACTAAAAAACCAGTTTTCGGGAGAAAAAACCATGATACCCTTCCCTAGGTCCCACTAACTCGGCCACGTTGTAAAAGAGAGCCATTAAAATTTCTCAAGTCATAGACGGGACTATAACTCGGGTCTTTTCCACCCGGTGAGGAGAGGACGGGGAGTCTATCAACTGTGCTACACACGAGGGCTCTTATTCCAGGTAGCGCAATAACAGCAACTCGTTGTGAAGGCGTTCACAATATGGGATGTAACAAAAACGATGCCATTTCTCCTACTTCGGTGATTTACTAAGAACTAAAATGATGCTTTGTACTAACTTGTTCGTATAGTATCAGATATCGGCATTAGCATTACTACAGGCATATGATGCAAGAAAGCAGACTTATATAGAATCAGCCAAAAAAAAAAAAAAAAAAAAAAAAACCTTCCTTCCCATTAACTACAAATGTTTGTCTAGTTCTGCCTTGAATTTATTTAAGCTGTCAACTTCTACGACAGATGGAAGTCTGTTCCAGCAATCAGCCACCGGGCTAAAGGCAAATTTCCGCACATCTATCTTTCCTTAATTTGAATTTATGCCCCGTCAGGCGACTACTCTGGGCAAGAGGAAGAATCCAATCAGCAATGACCTTGCTCAAACTATTCAAGGCCGTGTACACCTCAATCAGATCACCTCGCACGTGCCTAGTCTCCAGACACTGCAATTTGCAGAACTCAAGTTGACGTAAGAGCAACCCTTTGTTCAATTCACCAATCGAGTTGCTCTTTTCTGTACTCGTTCGAGCAGATCTACATCCTTCCTAAAATGAGGCCTCCAGACCTGTATACAGTACTCAAGGTGTGATCTGACCATTGCCTTATACAGAGGGACAATCACCTCATTATACCTGCTAGGCAAATTATATCACTAACAAGACACCATGAGCTACTCTTGGAGACTGTCTGCACTGCTCAGAATTTCTTATCTGACTGCACAATCCCCAGGTCTTTTTCATTCTCTACCACCCGAGTGTTTCTCAATGTTAAACTTCAGTTGCCACCTATCAGCCCATCTGCTCAACTTTTTCTAGATCCTGTTGCAGTAGCACACTGCCATTACTGTCATTAACAACACTGCCAACTTTCGTATCGTCTACAAACTTGGACATTAAGCCTGATATGCTTTCATCAATATCATTGATAAATACACAGAAAACAACAATGGTCCAAACAGGAACACCTGGGGAACACCACTAATAACATTAGTTCAGAAAGGGCAGTGTCCATTGATGCAGGATGAAGGCCTTTCCAGTTCCTTCTGTTTTGTGCAATGGCCATCCATTTACTACCCACGAACGAACTCGTGAATTTCATCTATCCATCTCCATCGTTGTTTTCCAGGTTTTCTTCTAGTTCCTCTTGGGTACCATTCTATTATTTTCTTAGACCATCTGTCATCATGTCTTCGATCTATGCGTCCTGCCTAAGACCATTTTAGTTCCTTAGTTCTCTCGATCTACAACAGATGCCTCACTGAGCATTATTTCCCACCCCAATGGAATAAGTACAGAATGTACCCCATCCCTAAAAAACAATTTGCCACAAACGTCAGCCAGTTCAGACCCACATTAGTTGCCTCTTGTCTGTTAAAAACTCTCGAAAAGGCTTTGCTACTCACAATCATCCACTAAATCCTCCAGACGAAACCACCTGAAATCCACTATGCCATCGTAGCAAAATCATCAATCACTAACTTGGCAGCCATCACAGAACGCATCTTCTCAGCATTCGAACAAAGAGCTGAGCTGGCAACCACATATCTCGACATAAGCGCATGCCGTGTCGATCCCGGCCTTGCTCCTCCTACTTAAGGAGAAATTTCATATTCGAGGTGATATGCTGTCCTTTTTGGATTCTCTGCTCTGTCATAGAATACTTATTCTCCATTGGCAACAACACACCCTATCCTGCGACATTACTGCTGCAGTACCACAGGGGGGGGGGTGTCCTATCTGGTGTCCTGTTCATGGCTATCGTCGTGCCCATTATTGCCTCCATGAATGGTCTCTTATGCTATGCCGATGACCTCAAACTGCTGACACAAATTAACCCTGGTGACAACCCCGTTCAGCTCAGCAACTGGATCAATTCCCAACTTAAGGATCTTAAATTGTACCTGGCTTCAGTCTAAAAATCAACTCACTGAAGTCTGCTCAGGTTATATTCTCCCTTAAATCCGTGCCGACACTATTCAACTTGTCACTTGCAGGGGTATGAATACCAAACGTACCCTCGCACACAGACCTTGGCATTCTGTTTGATCAAAAGATGTCCTTTGTCAACCAGATCAACAAAATCAGTACCAAATTTTCTTGTCTACGGTGGATCTCAAAGCAGCAGCTGCTACACGTCCAACATCCTATCACTGTTAAAAAGTTTATCACCTCCACGATCTAACCCGCCATTCCCTATGGTGCAGATATATGGGTCTCTGCTGCACCTACAAACCTTAAGCGGGTGTATACCGCTGAATACTGGTTATTGAAATGGGCCAATAACCAAGCTTCGTCTACCTCCCGCTACCACAACCACTATGATGATGGTTGTGGTAAAGTGTGTTTAGTGTCAAGCGGCACCAGGGGTTTCCCCCATCTCCGCGTTGGTTGCATTGTGATGGGTGTGCCAGTTTACTAGAAATGCCAAAGATTCAAAAGTGTATGGATATTGTATGTATCGATGTTCATCTGGTCATTTAGCCGCTGGACCCCTACTGAGGCCCAACGTTGCCCCACTTTCGCCCTGTGGAAGCAGATCGGGAAACACCAGTAGACTAAGATCTGGCAGGTCCTGCCACCTAATTTCCTGAGATTTCAGTGGCTGATGGTTGTGGTAGCGGGAGGTAGACGAAGCACTCGCATCCCGAAGGCACAAGCACTTGACATCCCCGAAGATGAAGTTCCTGATCGTGGAAAAGAGGCTGGTCTTCACAGCCAAACTCATCATAGGCCAGATATATCCGAATATTTGGAACGCTTGCTCTTGGAGGATCCCACAGTTTTTTAGTTTTAATTTAGGTATAACAGTCTGTGGTGGTGCCCAGACTGATGTCCATCTCCACCTATATTCATGTATCCAAGTAGAATATATATATATATATATATATATATATACACACAGGGTGATTCACTACCAGTGTGACAAACTTGCAGGAGGTGTAGGGGGCACAAAGACGAATCGGAATCACAAAGCACTGCAGGGTCCGAAATGCCTTCATCATGCGGTAGAGGACGTTGAACGGGAGGTCGCGTGAACAGCGATCCCGCTGGAAGTCAGCATTTGCGAACCGTTTCTGTTGAAGAAGCCAAGCAGCAAAAGTCCTCCAGAGTGGATAATCCGCAGGCTTCAATGATTGGACGCGTTGCAGATGGTATGAACTCATTTGATTTGTTGACAGTATCCTCCATACAGTGGATTGGGAAATACTCAATCGTTGGCCTATCGCTTGAGTACTCGTACTCGGATTGCCTTCTGCGAGACGTAGGACGTTCTCCTCATTGTCTGGTGTCCTCTTCGTTCGCTCTCGATTCATGGTACCTCTCGTGAAACAACCAGTCTCACGTAACTTTCTGTGCACACGTGCGAAAATCGTATGATGAGGAGCACGCCTGTGCGGGAAACGTTTCTGGTACAAGCGCAGAGCCCGTTACAGTCCGTATCTCCATACGCGAGGTGCATGTCGGCCAGTTCAACGTTTGAATATTCGTCCGTCCTACTGCCTCGGGAACCGGTTCGCAAGTGCTCAATTACAGCGGGATCGCTGATCACGCGACCTCCCGTTCAACGTCCTCTACTGCATGACGAAGGCATTTCGGATCCTGCAATGCTATGTGATTCCGATTCGTCTTTGTGCCCCCTACACCTCCTGCAAGTTTGTCGCACTGGTAGTGAATCACTCTGTATATATATATATATATATATATATATAATAAAACAACAATAATATTCAATAGTCTGGATGGCACAACTATAAACTTCAAGAATCACAGTTCAACTAAATATTTCCTCAGTTGCTGTTCCACATGTACAAGATACTATCCAGCAAATCTCCAACTATACGACATGGATAATGGAACCTTTAGAGCACCAGACCCAACGCAATGAATCAGATCCAGCACCCCAGAATCCAGAAGGGAGTATTCATGATCTCAGCACAAAAGACAACTAACCAAAGCACCAGACCCAACACCATGAATCAGGTCCAGCACCCCAGCTGCTATGCACAGGTAGAAAAAAAAAAAAAAAAAAAAAATAGTGAAACTTGATGAAGACAATCCACTCACCAAGTTTGCCTCTCAAAGAAAGGCTCTGAGAACAGTTCTTCTTGCAAAAACAGCAGCTGAAAACTCCCGAAATGAATTAAAACAATCACGATTTGAAATAAGTAAATGCGCTGTATCAAATGATAAGTGAGGAATATGTGCCATCAAAATCTGCCGTAGGTCTTCATACTCCCGACATAAAAAAATTACATGCATCCAAGTCTCCTGCTCGCCACATGTACAGAACGGATCCGTCTCCAATCCTCTCTCATATAATTTGGTCCTAAGTGAGCCGTGTCCTGTTAACAAAAAAGTGTACATAAAGGCGTAAACCAAGATGCCACGGTTTTTGACAATGCATAGTTCACCTGGGGAATATATTTCCTCGTCACAGCTCCAACATCACCACTTTCCCATCTGGTCTGCCATAAATCCATTAATTTATTCCATATTCGTCTTTTTCTTCTTTAATATTATTCTCCAAATCGATTGTGATATCCAAAAATGTTAACAACAAACCCTTTTTCAATTTGTACAAAACCCTCTGTAGACAATAAATAAATCCAATGGCATGGTACCAGCAATTACCTGTAGGGCGTTTGTAGACGCTGTTCTAGGTACTTTCAATAAAGTTAATAACTTGTGGCTCACCACAACAGGCTTGTACTCACTGAGAGATTTCTCCCCAAAGCAGATGCTCGCCATCCTGAACTGTGTGGACGCCGACATCGACAGAATAATAAGTAACGAGCAGGACAGACACAACTTTATCAAAGCCCTTGAACCCTGATTCATTGCCAAGTTGTATTTGTGTTCAGCTCTGTTTTTATGCTGTATTTGTATTTCTTTTTGAATTTGTAATCTGTATTTTTACGCTGTACTTATTCTGCTTTTCTTTAACTGCTATATGTGAACTCCTGGCGCTCGTCGCCGTGATGGGATATTGTGCTGTAATTTTATTTCACAATAAAGATTTATTTAGTTTTGATAAGAATGTACTTGGAGTTTGTTGCCTAATCCACGTGTTCCTCTTCTTATCTAACAAACAGTCTGATTTCCAATATAATTTGTTCCATTCTTCGCTGTGTAGTTCTCAGCTTCTCTTCCACTCTTTTGGTGAGTGCCCAAGTTTCACTTCCATAAGTCATGGTGGGGAGTATACATTGGTTCATTATTTTACATTTCAGACAAACTGGGATATTGCTCTTCAGTATGTGACTATATTTTCCGAATGCTATCCATCCAAAATTTATTCTTCCAGCCATTTATCATTATTACAGCTAATGACTTGTCCCAGATAAGTGTATGAATCCACCTTTTAAATTACTACTTCTTCAATGATTATATCCCTTTCTGTGGCATACTTGTTCATCATTACTTTTGTTTTAGCCATATTCATCTTTAGTCCAAAATCCTTACTAACTCTGCATAACTGATTAAGATTTTCCTCTAATTCTTCGGGATCGTGGCTTATGACCACAATGTCATCTGCAAATCGTAAATGGTTTAGGTACTCTCCATTCACTGCGACCAGTCTAATCTTCTGAAAGTTTCCTCAAGGGCAGTTTCCTCAAGTAAATAAAGTCGGAGATATTGTCTCCCCTTTCGAACTGTTTTCTCAATTTTAATATTGCTACTGTCTTTGTCTAGTCTAATAAAGGAGGTAGCGTTCTGATATTTTCTTCAAAATCATAATATATGGGGTGTCTACGCTTTGTCTTTCCAGTGGCCGAAACATTGCCTTATGCTGTATGGAGTCAAATGCCTTTTCATAATCCACAAATGCCAGGCATAATGGTGTTTTATATTCATTTTCTTTCTCCATTAGCTGTGATATTACGTGAAGGTGATACATAGTTGAGAATCCTGTCCTAAAGCCAGCTTGCTCTTTCGATTGATTCTCATCAAGTATTCTTTCTAATCTGTTAGTAATGTAGGTAAATCTGTTAGTAAATCCTCCACGCTGACCAAGCGTCTTGAAGAGAATCACTCTACACGTTCGTTGCCATCAAAGTGACGTAACAGAGCTTACCATCGAGGTGTGCACGAGTGGATTTTAGGCCAACTGGACTTCTCCCAAATCTTCGGAAATATAAAGATATTGGATTCGCCAGTGTCTGCTAACACACAGAATGCCTGTTTCCCTCTAAGCTCCATGGTGTGTCTGAACTAGAACTGCAGTCTTGTCTAGATGATCCTGCAATGCATCTTTAACCAGTGCCTCCATTAATTTTCCTGGAACAGAAGTTAAACTACCAGGTCTGTAATTACTTGTGTCACCCTTTGTTCCCCCTTTGTGAATTGGGGTTACACCCGCACATCTCCAGTTCATGAGGAACTCCCCTGAGTCCAAGGAAGCTCTCATAATTATGGCTAAGAGTTTGCTTACTTCTTTTGCCGCCTCCTTTAATATAACTGGATAGATTCCCATCCACCCCAGGCGCCTTCCTTATGTTTAACTTCAGCAATTTCTCCTCCACTTTGCTCTCAGTTATTACAAAAGTATTTAGCTCCCTCCCATAGTTTGATAAACTTCTGGCATTCCGCTCCCTGAATAACTTCTTATGTGCAATATCTTTATTGCAATACGCAGAAATAATATAGTGTTACGTAGAGTACTAATGCAATGCTCTTAGAGCAAAAATGCTAGGAGTTTAATACCGTTAAAATGAATAAATAATTACAAAAGGTCATGAATTTAAAACCTACAGGTACAGGTGACATGGGAGGCTTTGTTGCCTCTACTAAAAATTGGTTACTTTGTAAACAACGCCTAAATATGGAAGCGTTTGCTGTAAGAAATTGATAATCTCAAGTAGTAACCCCCGAAGAATTCCATAAGCTGTTTTCATCTGATGAAGAAGATAAATAAATTCTTGTTTTAAAAGGATGCATCCTTCTAACATTCCCTGCTGTTGCAAGCCGACTTGTATTTGGTTAAACCGAATAAGTGATAAGCATTCATCGACCATCATACCAATTTGAAAATACTATTAGTTTCCATGGGAAGTGTCTCCTTCAATTTACAATAAAGAATCAAAACATCATGACAGGATGGGAAACCATACTTGTGCTAAATGTCAACGCGGCTTAACCCATCTTAACCCGAAGTATGATGGGACACCGACATGTCGTACCCTTATTTAGTACGGTTTCTAATGACATAAAAAAGCACTGCTTCAAAGTGATTTCTGTTAACTTCTTTTTGAGATTGCTTTTCAGCGCTGAATACCTTGGAGAGATCGGAGGTTTTGTAATTTTTTAATTTCATTGCTCTAGTATTGTGCCCATAATGCCACTCCGAAATAAGAGGACAGCTTGAAAAGTGAGGTAATAAAATGAGGTCTGGAAGGCCCAAACGCATGAAAGTTTGAAGGGGTAAAAGTCGAGACTGGCCGAATCCTGGTCCAAAAGTTTGGTAATGCGGAAGGATTTCACTGACTTTCACTTTGATCCAATTAATATGGAAAAAGTATTCATTCGACATAGTTATTGATTAAAATAGTGATGTCCGACAGTTAAGTTACAAATCGGAAATGCCCTTCTGAGCCACTTTGGTTAGGCAAAAATAATTTGCATTTTTCAATTTTCTGCTTTTGGATGGTCACTCCATTCTGATGCCAGGTATAGTCGTCTTTCTTGCTGTCCTTTACCTTGGTCAGCTAGCTGGGCTGCTCTCCATCTAGCAAGGGCGGTCATTGCCTTCTTGCCATTCTGTATTTAATAGGTAAAAATAAGTCGGTAAAAAAAGTTTGGTTTTCCGTAACTTTTTTTCCATAATGGCTGTTTGAACAGGTCAAGTCCAGACCAATAAATGAGTTGTTTGAGCAGTATCACATAGTCTGATCATAATCTGAAAATTAGGATTACGTCCGTTATCTTGCTTTTCAAACAGCCCTCAGAGATGAGCAAAATTATTCTGGGACGTGAGTGAGCCATTTTCAAATAAATCACTTTTAATTAATTTTCGAGTTACAAACTAAAAGCGAACTACGGACTTGGGACGCCACATGACATTACGTAAACTGGCTTCACTCTTGCGCGTAACTAAAATTGATGGATCAAATTCCAGCACATACAGTTAAGTGCTGACGAAGAGGGTCGCTGAATTCTCAGCTGATGCGCGTAATTCAAGAAGACAAACTACTGTCGACGGGACGTTCAGCGTGATGAAATCTCCCGCATCACACAAAAACTAAGGGCAAACACTTCCGGTATGTTGTTCACAACTATGAGCAACGGATAACCTAAAATCGTTGGACATCGATTTCTGTCAAGGGATTAAGGTGAATGACCATGCAGATTGTGAATATATCCTACCCTAACATCCGATTAGGCAAATACGTGCACGAGGCGAGCCTTTATCCACAAAGGGTATAGGATATTGCAGACAGCTGTTCTTTGGACACTGCACGAGATAGAAGAAAAGGAATGTTGAAGAAAAGAGATTTAGGCGCACATCAGCGACTGTATTGCACCATATATGTTTATGTCTGTTAAATTACCGATTTGCTGGACACAAAAAGTGCAACCTGAACCCGCCTAACTGAGACACGTTGTGAAAAAGGCCCATGAATATTTTTCGCGTCAATGATGGGATTCGAACCCGGGCATTTACAACCCGGAGTGAAAGGACGGTACTTATAGGCAGTGGACTACCCCGCGAGGGAAAATAAAAGGAACGGTAACTTTCTAGTAGAACAGCCACGGTGGGTTGACTCAACTGTAGAATGTGGTACAAGGGCAACAGGCTTTATTCTATTCTGGTATATCTACTTTCCCTTAGTATTTTAAAGTTAATGCTAACTAAAACTTTTCTTGTCGAGCTCTTCCTCGTCTCTCAAGCAAACTTTGCAACCATATGGACGATTTCAAGGCTACCTCTGTAGAACCTAGGAACTGATAATGGACAAACCTTATTTATATAATTTAGAACTATGTTTGGCAATGAATATCAAAAGTGCAATACTTTGGGAATAGAAGATAAGATAATCACAAGATCAACCTGTCCCTCCCTACGCAACAACTACTAACTTATCAGTTTAGTACAGGATTTTTACCCTGGACAGCAATTTTTCTAGATGGGTGTTCATTCTATAATAATTTTCCAGTTATGCAGTATACCATTTAAATAATGTCCAACATAACATATCGACACAAACAATTTATATGCAGGTTGTTAGACAAGTATTTCTTCAAATATTGACAGTTCATAGGAGATAATCTGGAGGCTGGCACTGAGAGAGAAAATTTAATCAATCAAAGAAGCTCTTAAGTTATAGCAGTGCCACGCCACTGTTATAACTTAAGACGGAAAGACAAGGGACCGATTTCGATTTCCAATTCATTCATATATTTTGTTTCCTCCTCCATCCTGATTTCAATTTCTTTTTATTTCATTTATTAAGATAATAATCATCATCAAGGTTCGTTCAAGTGAGAAACTCTAGGTTTCATGGTTATACCCAGACCTGTCACAAGTATTATTTTTGTTAATAATCTCTGGATGCACATTGCGGGAGAGCTGTAGCGTTATAATAACTGTTCTGTTATAATAAAATAATTCCTAACTTGATTCTTTTCTTAAGTATTGGATAACGCACCTACCACGGTCATAACAGACAGGGTATCAAGAAAAGCATGTACTTGATGAAATTCTATCAAATATCTTAATAAGATAATTATTATATGAATTACAAGTTTAGAAAGAACTGCCTCGAGTCTGTATTAATCACAGTCATGACTATTAAAAATGCGGCTCTCCAGTTCTACATAATTCAGGCAATTAATAGGAAATGTGATCAGCGCTAACAATTTCTAGTACTTTTGACATACCCTGCAGTAATAAATCCCACTATCGACAAATAGCAGACTTGGCGCATCAGTAACTCCTATCACATCGAGCCATTGTGTCTGTTCATGGGCCGATTTTCATGCTGTGCATGCTGAAAATGAATAAATACTCTCTCTCCTCTTGAGATTGACTAACTACAACCTGGATTGAAGAGGCCTTTAAGACTTCCTCCAGTCTGTAACAGGATTCGAACCCAAACTGTCCAAATTAATGACAAGTGCTGACGTAGCCGAGTCGTCAAGAGCGCGAGTGCAGTAGCACACGTTCTTTGAGTGGACCGGGGTTCAAGCCCGTAAATACGATTAATATTTGTATTGATTGATTTATTGTAAACTCCACTGACCTAGTGGTCGTGCCGGAGTATAAACAAGAACATTTTAAACCACTACATTGTCACAGAGGACCAAATCCACTGCCTCGGATCTTTCAAAACGTATATACTGCATTTTAGAGGAAAAATGCCTAAACTGATTTGAGCTGAAAATCGTATATTCTGATGATATTCGGATTTATCACGTTATGTGATATCGTGACTTCAAGTTTTATGGAAAAAGTTTTGCGTAATTGTTAAAAATATATAAATGTAGTTTGGTTGATCTGAACTAGAAACTGTGCCCAATTTTCATAACAACCAACACTGAACTACAGAAAAATAAATTATCTGCTTCTCTGAAATCTTCTGTTTGCGTTAAATTCATTGCGTTAAGAGTTTCCATTTATCATAACATTTCACTCTCCAACTTCACGGTTTTTTTTTTTTTTTTTTTTTCAAAGTAAAGGGAACCCAATCTGAAACTGGTCTGTAAGGGAGCGTTGACATTGCTTAAAACATTCATAGTGAGTTCGATGGTGTGGGAATGCATGCGCGATGATGGATGGGCGAGAAAGCTATCCATGCCTCTGATAAAATGCCTGTTGCACAAAATAGGGAAAAATGCCGAACAAAGACAGACAACGAACGTCCGTTGTATGCTGCTTGACATTCCTCCCATTCCAAAGCTGGAAACTGCTTTTTCAGCGCAAAAGAACGTATTATGACATAAAGGACACAAAAGCATTCACCTCTTATTACAAAATCGCAACTAAAATCCATACGAGACAGTGAAAGCTCTGGTCTGATTGTTGTTTTTTTGCAAGAGACCACCGGAAGCGTATACTGTATTAAGTTTATGTACGTCACCCAAAGAAGAGGGGGAAAATGACTATTAATAGTGTATTAATAATACAATTCTCCATATAGTAATACTGTATTCACGTTTGGACGTTTCGGCTATAAACAGGAACTAGTTTAAGGCAATACGGTGCAAAGAAGTCAGTCTTTTGCTACACCAGCAAAAAAAGAGGTGGGAGGAGGACCACCCGTATGTTTCCTCTTCCCGTACGTTAATGTCGTTGTTGGAGGGTTTTAGATGCATCTGTGACAATATTTGCCGTATACATTGTCTGTGAATTGCGTGTGTTTTGTGGGGGATATGTGAAAATGCACATAAAACTTCCTCGTGTCATTGATGTGATTCGATGTAGATCTTCTGTAATGGGTGCAGAGAAGGGCAACCAGATTAGCGAAGGGAAAAAAGGGTGCTCTTAACTAGAAAGGCTTCAGTTCTGCAAATTGCAGCGTTTCGAGACCAGGCACCTGGGAAGGAGGGGGGGGGAGATCTGATAAAGGTGTTTAAAGCCTTGAATGGATTGAGTAAGCTGAATGTTAATGATATTCTACCACTTCACTTGCTGAGACTCCACACATGAGAGGATCATAAATTGAAGTTGAGGAAGGATGGTTGCAGGATAGACGTGAGGAAGTTTGCTTTCAGCCAGTGGGTGGTTGATTGTTAGAACAGGCTTATAAATTCAAGGGTGAACTTGACAAATTTTTGGAGGGTACGGATGGGTGAACTGTTTTTTTTTTTTTTTTTTTTTCCCTCTTTGGCTGATGCTATATAAGCTTGCTTTCTTGCATTATTTTCCATATTACTACTAATCCAGACCTTTTCAATCCGGTCTAGGGAGAACGGTGCTACTGCGAGGGATCTTATAGGGGAACTGTTAGTTGAATCTTGTTTTTCCAAGATGGCAGCCTCAACTACCCCCAGAGGTAACTTATTTCAGTAATTAACAAAAGCAAAAGAAAACTTCTAAATCTCCTTCTCTGTAGTTATGATTATATCTAGTTCTGGAATCGTTTATGACAGTTACTACCCCCCTTTCAGAACGTTACAGGCACCTTAGAGACAGACCTCAATGAGGTCTGTCTCTAAGGTGCCTGATTGCCAGGCTCTGCAGGCTATATATTCAAAGTCTTTGCTCAGACTGGCTCCCTTTTGGCAGATCTCAACCGCCTTTGGAACCTTGTAAGAAGTTTGATTTTTTTAAGGTACTGCCTCCACACTTGGACGCAGTACTCCAAGTGTGGTCTTACAATTATACAGTAGAAGTATACAGCCTTATACAGTAGAATTATTACTTCCATTTCTGTACAAGAGAATCTTCGATGAACTGTCGAGATGATACCCATGAGCCTTCCTTGCTACCTGCTATACTACTCGGAGAACTTCATCGATGTCCTAACGCCCAAATCCCTTTCTTCTCTACTGTTTTTAATTCAACTTCACCAAGCGGGAAAATTATTTTGGGATTGCTATTTTTCAAGTAAAATCTTGCATTTTTTCCGTATTAAAACACAGAAGAAACTATTCTGACTATCCCTGTTAAGTCAGAGTCTTACAGGGATATGCTAAAAGAGCGTTGCTTGAGAGAGAGAGAGAGAATCATTACAATACAGGATTAGTTAATGTTGCAACTGTCCCATCGCAGTTAGAAGCCAAGAGTTCACATCAAAATTAATTAACTGCATACACTAGTTATAAAATAGAGTAAAATTAACAAGTTACATTTATTTCTCACATGATGATAAGTAGTTGCTCCTTTTATGACGCATTATGGCCTTAGCTGCCAATGCGCCATTAAAAACCAAACCAAACCTTTTATGGTATTTATTTACAAGATATCTCCATAATGTTCTGATATTAGTGATAGAAGTATATGAGAAAAGAGTGCTTGGCTCGTAGTAAGGAAGGGAACACACCCCATTACTTTTACCACTTTGTGAGCTGCTAAAACTTCTTTCCTGCAAGTTTTATTGAAAATTATTCGTCGGCATGAAAGTGCTGTACTTGAGTTAGCACTTGGTTTGGGAGGATGCGATCTGATAGAAGTAGTCTGATGCTTTGCGTAGGGTTTCAGAATTGTCTACAGTTTTTGCAAGTAATACAATCCCACAAGGACGAGTTGGGATCTGGTTTTTGACCATTTCAGCTGTCGCTACTAGTCCCTGATACTGAATGTCAGGTAGGCGCTGCATCCCAACTGAGGTAGTTAAAGTTATGGCTTGGTGGGAGATATGCTTTCCAGGTGGCCCATTTAAGGAGCCAGAATTCCACAGCAAGAACTGGCTTCTTCATTGTGGTAGCTGTTGACGCAACGGCTTCTCCAGCATAGAGGGACAGACTATTGATATCGTGGCTTCCTTGACACAGGTGAGGTGTTATTTACTTATCCATCGAAGACAGGCGGCTCTGTAACATAAACTTGCTTACGTGAGTATGAAACAAAAGTTTAGTGTCAAATACTATTCCATGTCTAAGTACACTGAAAGGGCAGAATTCATGTGATACCTGATTCCTGGGCAACGCTACGCTTTCACCCCTCTCGCTAGTGGACGAACCCACCGCTTGGCATGTATATAGGTACACTGTATCACTGCATTTAAGTAGACGCTAATTCGATGTCAGTATGGATAAACGTCGCGAGTTAACCGACTTTGAAAGAGGGATGATAGTGGGCGCTCGGGTCACTATCGCAGAGGTGGTACAGAAATTGCACTATCCCCGTTAGACAGCATCAAGAGTATATCTGGAATACGCCATTTAGGGAATAACAGCTCATCGTGGACAGCGCTGTGGGCGAGTGCAATACCAAGCCCACAGCAATAGTTGCCAAATTGGATTTCTTGGTAGTCATGGCGACCATGTTTGTCAAGTCCTGGTCATGATTAGTGGAAATAGAGCATATTTCTTGCAGCTTATTTATCTGTTGTTAGGTGTTGTCTTGGTCTCATTCATTACAGCTTTAAAAAATAAGTTTTAATCTAGATAAATGTTCCGGCTCTCCGTTTAGAATGATTTAAGATTGTGTTTCTTCGTTGTTTTCACTCGAATACAGAACACTGTTCTGCACGTCTGACAAAACATTACAATGTTTAACCTTGCAAAACAGCCTGGCTAAACTCTTCGACACAGCAGTGCACAAACATCTCTTCGAATTCTTCAAGCCTTTCATCGATCAGAATCAACATGGTTTCTGCAGTGGCAAGTCAGTAGTCACAAATTTACTTCCTTTCTGGCAATACACCTCGGAAGCTCTTGATAACCACCTACAAGTTGATGCAGTCTACACAGACATATCTAAGGCATTTGATAAAGTCCCGCACGAACAGCTTCTGGAAAAACTTAAGATATATGGCATCCGTGACCCTTTGCTCTCATGGCTACGCAGCTATATTACGCATCGTTCCTTGAGCGTTATCATCGATCAAGTGAACTCAGACTGTTTTATACCACTAAGCGGAGTACCACAAGGCTCTCCCTTAGGTCCTCTTCTCTTCATTGTTTTCGTAAATGATCTTCCTTCTTTCATCTACACCTCCAATGTTCAAGTTGCTCTCTATGCAGATGATCTTAAGATCTACTCAGCAGTGAAGGAGACTACCGATTCTCAACAACTTCAACGTGCTCTCAATAAATTCTCTCTGTGGCTATCTCTGAATGGCTTGTCTGCTAACCCCTCGAAGTGCAAAGTTATCTCTTTCTCATCTTGCAGATCTCCACAACTAATGAATACGGAGTATAGTATTAACTCTGTGATCATCGAAAGGTGTGACCAAGTTAACGACTTAGGGATTCTCTTTTCCAGCAGTGCTAAATTCGATGCCCATGTCCTTAAAATCACCAGCAAAGCATTCAAAACACTGGGATTCATCAAACGGAACACATACAAGTTCAAAAACTACAGATATGCGGTTATCCTTTATAAAACTATTGTTCTGCCAATCCTTGAATTCAGTTCACCCATCTGGAATCCTCACACAAAGACTTTAACTAACAAAATTGAAGCAGTCCAAAAAAACTTTATCCGTTACCTTACGTACCGCAATCCTCTATTCTATCACTCAGTGTATTATGAATCGCTGTGTGATTACTTTCATCTGAGGCCTCTGTGCACTAGAAGAGTTACTGCTGACATCGCCCTCCTAGCCAAAGTAATCACTGGAATTTATGAAGCATCTGATATCCTGAGTAAAATAAACTTCAATGCTCCCCGTAGACAAGTCAGGAACCTTACACCGTTTCGCCTTGACTCTGCCAACACGGACTTAATGAAGTTCAGTCCACTGAACAGAATCAGCAAATCAGCAAATGACTCTCTCATTGACTTCTTTGACAACTCCCAATCACTGATGAACTCCATCCACAAGTTTGCCTCTTCACTTAAACTGCAAAGTGACTAGCTCACATCTAATTATTGTAGCTTATTATTTGTTATATTATTTTTCTATTCTCTAACGGATTAATTATTACTTGTTTTACCGGTAACTTAACTTAATACAATCCTCTTTTGTACATATGCTTTTATTGTTTGAATCTATATCAATGTTTATCGTCCTGTTAGATTTCATATTATTGTTATTATGTTTATTGATCTGATCTCAGATACACTGTTAATGGTTACCTGTTGTGTATCTTTTTATTAATAAAATAAAATAAAAAAAAAATAAAATAAAATAAAATGTTCTGGTTTCGCACGTGAATTGAACTTAAACGATTTCGGCACGCTATAACTGAAACCATATAAAATAAACAGGGTCTAACCGCAGGAAAATTCTGTATCCACTTTAGCGCGTCTATGTGAAAGAGTGTTCCAATAAAACGGCATCCACTGCGCTTTTCCGGCTTCCACAGGTTAAGACTAGCATCAGCTAACTTTTTTTTTTTTTGCCTCTTCCAACGACGTGGCATATCACTATATGTTTTCCAAGACTCTCCGTTTATAGCGCACGTACTGCGTGTGTACGAAGTTCTCCTTCCCCCACCACCAACAGAAGAGAAGCGACCGGCGCTCGCCTGTGTTGCCGGGGGATGCAAACAGACATTTCGCGTCCGTGTAATAAATTAAATTGTTCGGTTAGCTGACGGCCACTTAGTCTCGAGACGACAATCTACAAAACTGACCGCATTTTCTATTACGTTAAGTGAAATCGCGAACCGAGCGCGGATGCGGCCACAACGAAAAGCAACAGCCGAAGGTCGGCAAAATGCGAGAAAAAACTTCGAACGTTTCCTCATTTCTTGGAATTACTCGGGTGGCGAGTGGGGGGGTGGGCAGGATACTCCTCCACCACGTGATCTCGTTCGCCATGTCGTACAAAAAAAATCTAAAAGCACCAGGGTATTATCTCGTTTATTTTTAAGTTTTGTCACCTGGATTTTGTCCTATTTGAGCTGAAAATTTTAAAATCAATGATAAAGTTGAATTCTTCAGGTTCCGTGTTCAATTTCAATGTGGGAGACCAACATTTTCCAGCCAACTGTCTCTTGCTTTGTGAAATACTGTAGTTCTTGTGCCGTAAGAACTCCTGTCCATTCTTTGATGTTATCAAGCCACTTTTTTTCTTTGTCTTCCTTTTGCCTTTAATCTTACCTTGCAGGATTAATCTCTGCAGGTCATATTGTGAGCCTCCCATAATATGCCCGAGGTAGGCAGCCTTTCGCTTTGCAATTGTAGTTAGTAGTGTCTTTGTGGTCCTTGCCCTCTTAAGGACCTGCTCATTAGTGACCTGATCTGCCCACGGAATTTTGAGCATTCTTCTGAGCGTCCACATCTCGAAGGCTTCCAAGTTTACTGCCTTCCGCATGACCCAGGTCTTGCATCCATATAGGAGAGCGCTCCATGTGTAGCATTTGACCATTCGACGTCTTTTCTGGAAATCCAGTTTCGTGTCAAGATTCTTAAATACCTCTTTGACCATACCAATTCTTCTTCTAATTTCTGTGCCTTAGTCATTATTATTTGTAAAGATCTTCCCTAGATATTTAAAGCTACTCGCTTGTTCAAGAGGGGGGTTTGCCACAGCGTACTTTAATTCCAGGCAAGGTGTTTTTGCTTTTGATCATGGTTTTGGTCTTTCTGACATTAACTGTTTAAGCCTATCTGTTTGCTGGTGTTACCACTTTGTTGAGGAGTGTTTGTAGCTTTTCCTCTGATGTTGCAATGAGGGCAGTATCGCAGGTTACTGATAACTGAACCATTAACAGTAGGAGCCAACACACATCCTTGCCTCACTCCTTTCTGGATTTGTACCTAGTATGTTTTCTCCCTCTACAGTGACTGCCGCTTCTTGCTCAAGGTATAGTAACCGTAGTATCCTTAATTCCTTGGGACTGTTGTTTAGATTGTTTATGAGCTGGACAAGGATATTATGTTTCAAGTAATCGAATGCTTTGTTAAAGTCAATGAAGCAAACAAATAGGTTCTGTTGGTGTTCAATTGTTCTTTCTGCCAGTATATTCAGAGTAATATTGCTTCTCTTGTGTCAACTCATTTTTAAAACCCATCTGGTCTTTTCCAATTTGTTCTTGAATCTTGCTTTCAATTCTGCATAGAATCATCTTCAAGAGGACTTTCATGGAGGCCTTTTTGGATTTCACGAGGCTTATTGTGCGGTGGTCTGCACATTTTGCTGCTCTTGCTTTTTTAATATGGAAATATATTTGGGAACATGGGTTTATATTTTATGATTTCTAAATGTAAGTTTTGCCTAATTAACTACTTTTTTGTCAATGAGAAAGTTATTCCCCGTACTCGGTCCAAAAACGTTATCAGCGTACTTCTGAAACGAATGTAAACTAATTTTTATCTAAAATAATAAGAATACAACGGTTGTAGCGTAAGGAGACGCAGACCGTAATCCGGACACCCCTCCGTGGATTGGGAAATAGGTCCTATGCATGCGACACGTCACAGAACCTGCTATAAATATGCACGCTGTGCTTTAGACAGATAATTGCAAAAGTGGGCATGCAAGATGACAACGTTCAACAGAATTACCTCAATAGTTCAACAGACTTCCAACGTGGAATGATAACAGTTAGTGACGTCATATGCAAATGAAAGAGGAATGGGACTGAATCTGCCAAACAAAACGGCCTGGTAAACCACGAAATTATTTTATTTTTATGTTCAGGCTGGAAGCATTAGATGCTGTTTTGCTCTGTGTGGTGTGTTATTTGTGAATGTACTGGGCTTACGTTGTGTTTCAAAGGGCTACACAGAGCGTAAGCCTCGGGATCAGGTTTAACCTACTCTATCCATGTAGTATGTTACTAGAATGCAGACAATTCATATAGAAATGGTTAAGTCAATCCAAAATAATGCAATGAAATTAAGCAAAATAAAGATGATAATAATGCAATGAAACAAAGTGAAAAAAGAATTGCGACATAAACCTAGAAATGGCAGTATAATAGATACCTTTGATACGGATTAATAGCAGAATAATGAAATGAAGTGTGCTAATTTACGAGGAAGAAAAGGCAGGGGCGCGTGGCCTCATTGTGTTTAATCCCTCCGTCAATCCCGTATGCCATACTGCATTCCAACGCCTGAGGTCGCTTCTACATTCTACATACAATATAGTCATTGAATCAAGCATGTAGCAATTTCTCTCCCCGCAGTACACCGGACGAAGGTCCTGTCTGTTGATATATCCCAATTGCCCACAAAATGGCCTTCCTATTCATCTTTTAGATTAAATTCAACATAACTCAATACAAAATCTTGATTCAGCCATCTGCCTGGCCTCGATGGCTCCTCATCAGGACCTTTTTTCAATCCCCCGCCTTAAGGCATCAGCAGCACAGTGAAATACTGCATGGTCACATTAAGGGTACAGGGTAACCCAACTAGCTGACTCAGCACGGAAATCGTGGATGGAAGATAATACACAATTCCTGTGAGAATATCTCACAGGAATTGTGTATTCCTAGAAAACTCAAGTAATTAGGTTGCAGGACCTGCCAGAGAATAATGGGCAGCCTGGCTTACCTCGTAGTGGTGTGTATGGGCAACGTGGGGTTCCATTGGGGATCCTGCGACCAAAAGCCAGACAACAATAGAACCCAACATAATACTTCTCACATACAACACACAATACTTTTGTCTGGCTTTTACAGAGTAATGTATACTTCACAAGAGTACTTATGGTGCAGTTGTGGGAAACCACAAGTGACGCCCACTCCCCAGATACTATGTACCTACCGGCTACGTCCATGGATCCTCTCTTCAAATACCACGCTAACCACCGAAGGGAGGATTACAGTGTATATATACATATGTGAAGATTTCGCCTGATTTGTCTTAGGTTAATCAGCTATGCATATTTAACATTACGCAATTTATCCTAATTTGAATTTTTCAGGATTAAGAAGCATCCTTCTAGCAGATATTGCTGTCTCGGGGTGAGGGTGTATTTGCCCATAAACGACAAAATAAATGATTTCGAAATAGAGGACCAATTACAGTTGAGAGCAAAACATTATTACGTTCGCAAATTTACTATCAATCAAAATAGTATTAGCATTAGCAGAGGCATTTGATGCAAGAAAGCAAGCTTATGCAGCATCAGCCAAAAAAAAAAAAAAAAAAAACCACTTCCACTTCACCCCTCTGTTCGTTCGAAATACCTGTCCAGCTGAGCCTTAAACTTATTTAGGCTATCAACTTCCACGACAAGGGATGGAAGTTTGTTCCACCAACCAACCACCCGCTGGCTGGTGGAACAGACTTCCATAGATAACACAAACGTAGCTCGACTTCGACCCTATTCAAGCAAAGGCATGCGTTGTAACATGAGCTCTTCATTCAGCAAAACAGGCAAAAAGATCATAGAATACACGTTAACTGATGACTTGTAGACAGTTGTTTTGTAAAAAACATTTCTAGCTAGAGTTTACTTTGTGGTCATTTCAATCTTATACTAGTAACAAATCAAACCATGATTTGTTTAACCTTTAACGATATTTTTAAAAATCTTTTTCAATATCTGCGACATCTGATAACGGATGTTCTGAAGATCGGCAGCTCGTTGATGATTTGATTTCTTTGCATTCGTAGGAGATGGTGCGAGTCATTGCATCAGCAAACCCTCAGAACAATTCGCAGACTCATCCCGTCAACTTGGCGCTGAACTTCAAACCAGAATTACGATAAAGATGGATATCTGGAGCCTTTTCTGTAGCGTCCATCGACACAATGGCGCCTTTTCAGAAATGCTCATCGTTCTGACAATACCAACATGTCTGTTGTGGCTCCTTTTGTATCCCATGAACGTAGCAGGTTTTTCTATTTAGTGAAAAAAAAAATGGCGACACTAGTTCTGCTGGGCTGCAAGAAAGCTATTAGTTTAACCATATTAGCTTTATTTAATACTCTACAGAACGAACTTTCCGGCCAAAAAAACCTCCAGTGGTTCACAGTACTCATATTTCAGAAGATGGTAAGAATGTTCCTTATTGTAAATTCAATTATATAGTGCGCCATGTTTAGCGGAATAAAAAGCTCGAACAGGATGGCATTATAAAATCTGAAAAGATTACTATTTGAAGTATAAAGTGCAAGGATTGAATGTGGCAATTGCTTAAGCTATTCTCCTTTTCTGTTCAAACATAGATAACTTCTTTGATTTCGTTAAAAAGAACCACCCATATGAAGAGCGTTTTTGATACCGGTTTGAAGAATACAGTACTTCCATTTTTTTTCAAGTCCATTTGGCTACCACTCGCTAGCTTCAAAATTTATTACTG
Source organism: Mastigoproctus giganteus (assembly GCF_048544385.1). NCBI lineage: Eukaryota > Metazoa > Arthropoda > Arachnida > Uropygi > Thelyphonidae > Mastigoproctus > Mastigoproctus giganteus. The sequence continues at coordinate 243,938,173 of NC_143578.1, forward strand.
CCCAACGCCAATTACATAATAGCACCAAAGAATAGAAAGAGAATGGACAGAAGAAAGGACACCGAGTTATTTCTGACAGTCACAGTAACAATTAATTAAGTGTCACTGACAGGATGGAATTTACTTCTCCCTGATTTCCCAAGACTCTCCAACATCTCTGGCCTTGACTGCCAAACCATATTACAGTAAATGAAAAGCGCTGTACCGTGAGGAAGAGTACCTAAGTAGTGTAGTAGAAGAGATGGTGGGGTGGGTGGATGGGAGGGTAGCATATTGACTACCGTTTGATTTCGGTACTGTGCTTCCAAGCAATGCACCTTCCAGCATATTATCCCTTTTGTAGAGTTCTTACAGTCACGTGAGTGCAGCATTTAAAAGAAATTTTAATTTTTGAGTTAGTAATTTTAAAAGATGGTGAGAAAAACTTTAAAGCCAACGAAATTTTTATTTACTAAGATAGCAATCAAAATAAATTCACTTACTTCTAATGGCATAAATTATAAGCTACATTCAGTCTATTATGACAGTAAGTAATGTTAGTGTGTGTCAGATCGAAGGCAAATTGTACGTGCGATTCTTTAGAGTTGGAAAGCGAAATTAAAAATAACATTGTCTACAAATTTAAGGTAAAAACTTATAATAAAATGAAATTAAGATATCCCAACGCTTCCAGAATGACCGTGACCTAAATACTGAAACCCAACATTTTACAGGGCCCATAAATTTTATTATAATAATTATTTATACCCTGTGAACTAAAAGTCTAGAAAAATATATTTTTAAAAACCCTTTAAAATATATTAGGAAGTCATTTGTTTATTGTGGAAAGAAGTAACTTTAATGTGCATTATGAATGGCCCAACCATCTTGGTTGGGCCACTTAAAATCTTAATTTAAAGACTAAATGCACAAGGCATAATTGCACACGGGTTAAATTAACTATATAATATCGGTGTAGATACAGCACAGTTAACCCATAAAATTAAACTACGTATGTAGTTTTATAGGTATCGTTTTAATTATATCTCATATTGCGTCTACCTTCACAACGAGATACAAGGTATTGCACTACTTCGCTTCTCTAGTAGAGAAATAACAGTAGTCTTCTCTTTTATGGGTTAACTATGGTGTATCTATACCGATATTATCTAAAATCTTAATATACAGAAATGTGAAGCAAAAAATTCCTTCATCATATGCTGTACTATCTGGATTTAAATTTCAACATCACGTGTCTTTAATAAACTAACTTTAAAATCTTCCCTACAGCCTTGACATTTCGTACTATTAAGCAGTCCAGGGCTGTGTTCTTCTTGAAAGGCAGATTTCTTTCGGCAGGTAGGCGCGCACAGAAAAAAAAACGTTTCTCTGGTGTGTGTGTGGGATTTTTTTTTTTTTTTTTTAAGTGCGCGATGCCACAGAGAACATTAGACATGAAATGTTCCCTTTGCGTGCTTAGAAGCCATCAATTACCATCTATCGGTGTGTAAGCCGAGATTCAGGGCTAACTTTACACTTAGACTAAGAGTTATGTCTTCTCGTTTCATGGTCATCCAAAGTGGACTTCCTTCCACTCAAACTTTCGTCTTCAGGTGTCCATTGGACAACAAAAGATTCGAACAAGTTCTGCCGTTGAAAACTTTAGAAATATTCCAAAGATGCGCGACTGCAAGTTCATTTCTCAACAGCCAAGGAAGTTCGCCAACATCCAAAATTCCTGGCTGCACCCAGCAATCACTGCACGCTTCGTACGAACTAGAATGGCCGCTTGAGGAACATGACTGACACGGGCACGACCTCTAAATGCGCGGCATTCAGTGGCGCAATAGGCTCGTGCAACAGGTAATGTATTAACCACACTACGGCGGTCTTTATTCTGCAAGAGAAAGCCGCCCACCCCAGAGTTGATTTAGCCTCCACAAGTACGCGTGGATATTGATCCATTTGGTTCTGGGAAGCAGCGCCAGCTGCCACTCTGTATCGCGTGCTCATTGCTCTTTCTGTTATTTCCTACAATCACATGATAAACGCTATTGTATCCAAAAAAGTGCTCCACTGCAGCGTGCTTGCAACTGTGGTAGAATTCTTTTTCTTCTGGAAATTGCACGCCGCTGATGTCTTCGAATGTAGCGTCGATATAACGAACATAAACAGACCTCTTCGAAGAATTATCGCTGCACTAGAACCACGTGTGCGCAATATCTGTTCTTGTCACAACACGGAATAACGACATCCAGATGGGCGCTGTGCACTAATTTTTTGAATGACTCGCTCGTTCTTCATTATTTACTGAAGAAGTGCTTCCAAAATTGTTATCCATTTATTTAAATCGGAGTTCTCCTCCACGCTGAGTGTTTCGAGTGGTTGCAACAGATTTTCTCAACGGCTGTGTGAAATGTAAATTAATTCCAGAGGAAGAGAGAGAGAGGCACCCTCTTCGTTTGTTCCACAAGATGTGTTATTCGCATCTTTGTATCCAAAAAGGTGCCTGTCCAAAAAGAGATGGGAAACCATACCTACCTGGGGAGTGCGATACTAGTGGGTGCAGGGAAAATCGTAATTGCCAAAGTCTGAAGAAAAAAGGTTTTTCGTACAGTTAAACAGGCAACACCACAGGGAGGTGTCCTGTTCGGTTTGTTTTTCGCCGCGGCCCTTGAACTTTTCCTCGCAAGGTACATTGATTTCTCATCATATGCAGATGACCTCAAATTATATATAAAATCAAAATACCCTGAATAATGCGATGGATGAACAGGGTCAAGGTCGACAAGAACTGACGGGGTTACGCAATCATCATCTCCAGAGCTGTTTTATATACCAATCTAAAGATCACTCCTTGGAAAGTTCACATAGCATCTAGGAATATTTTTCTTCTGTCTCAAATGCTAACTGGTGTGACTGACGCTCCCAGTCTTCATGGAGTCATCGGTACTCCACGTGCTGGACGCAATAATGACAATCCCTACTTACCATTGCATTATACACTGTCCATCCTGTGCTGTCTAAAGAACTTCTTTTCGAACAACACAGTTCATCATAGTCAGTCATTTTCAATCCACTGCAGGATGAAGGCCTCTCCAGCAACTTTCCAGTTCCTTCTGTTTTGAGCACTGGCCATCCATTTACTACCCACAAACTCATGAATTTCATCTATCCATCTCCGCCTTTGTCAACACAGTTACCCTTTTCAATTAAACAGTGTGAAGTACTGTTTCAATTCAATAGTGTGAAGGCAAGCAGTACAGAGTGAAGAGCCTCTCTGAAGCACACAGCATGCTTGAACTATAGAAGTATGAAGAAGCTTGAAACCTTAGGCCTGATCCTACTTGATACGCTTCCGACTAGGGGAGAGCAGCATTTGGATTTATTATATCATAATCTGATAAACAAAAAAAATGTCACCCCTAAAACTAAATTCCAGTCAGATCACAACCCAATATGTTGTGAAATTCCCCTAGCCAATAGTGCAGGTGAGCAACGCATCGATGAGCAAACTCGTCAAACCAAGAAGATATACTCTCTTAAATTCATTAGACCCGAGATTATTTTAAAACAACTCAAGACCTACAACTGGAATGCTCTATACAATAAACCGGTGGAAGAAGCTGCCAGCTTGATAGAGAAAGAGTTCCTATTTATTGCTGACCTGGGGGCCTCAAAAGAGGTAACGGTCACCGACAAAACTAAACCGTGGTTCAACGAGTATTTAAAACAGCGTTTGTGGCCAAGCAAAAGGCTTATAGGAGATGGAAAAAAATCAGGATTGAATGAAGACTTCACGGACTACAAGAAAAAAAGAAAGAAAAAAAAAAAAAGAGCCATTTTATTGAAAAAGAAACGACATTCACGCTACGAAGAGGTTATTAGAAAGCTTCGACATTCGAAAAGAATCGTGAGCAAAAAGGCCGCTAAATCTGAAATGGAAGAAACCACATTCGGACACTGGGCTAAGGAGTGCTTTGAAAGGATGCCAGTTGAAGGTAAAGCAAAAAATGTCCAAAGATATCAGCTGGAGAATATGGCAAAACTGTCAGATGGTACATCAGATGCTCCCAGCTTTCTCTTTCTCCACAAGGACAGTTTGGGTCTTGGAGTATACCCAGAGTGGCGAGTTTGTCATTAAAGGGCCCCGGGTGGAGCCACGCAGATGACTTCGGGTAGGTTTTTTCTACAAGCGGGATGAATTTCCTCGTTACCTCGTGCTTGTGCGAGGTGGACCAGGTCTGCCACGTTTGTTTCAGGTGTGCCTGCAATCGTGCTCTCTGTTGTTTTTCTCGGTTTTCTGGTTCTATTGTATGCCCCAAAAAGGTAATGGTAATCCCTTTCATTATGTGAGATGTCAGGCCACATCTAATGATTTCCAGATCCAGCAGCAAGACTCCCGCCAGAACCTGGAGCGCATCTGTGCTGACTGCATTACAAGCTCGCGTTATTTTCAACAATATTGACCGTTGTATTGAGTTCAGGATCCCTTTGTTGGCTAGAGTCGTCATTTTGTGGTAGAACATGGCAGCTGCGTATGTGATTATGGGGATAAAAGTGACTTTGTAATAAAGAGCCAGTGTTCTTTCGTTTAGTCCCCAGTGTCGTCGCGTGACTCGGGCTACCATGGCAGCATAGTTTCTACTTTTTCTTTCTGAGTTGTATGAGGTGTGGCCTGAACGTGAGCTTTGTGTCGAGGATTATGCCAAGATATCTCACTTCAGTGGCGAACCTGATTGTGGCTCCGTTTATTTTTATCTGTGGGGGTCTTCTTGGATCAAGGGTTCCCCTGAGGAGTATAGATGTTGTTTTGGTGGGCGATATTACCAGGTAGTTCGCTTCTGCCTATTCCTGAAGAGTGACGAGGGCTCTGTTTGCTGCTATTTCCAACTGAGCTCTGGAGTTAGCCGCCACTGTCAATATTAGGTCGTCGGCGAATGCCTGTGACTTGACGTCTCCCAGGTCGATACGCAGGAATTCATCGAAGACCAAATTCCACAACAGTGGGCCAAAAACTGACCCTTGAGGGCATCCTCCGTGTACTTCTCTGACTAATCTTTGGTAAGGGTTTATGACTTCTATCTTTCGCTGTGAGAGGTAGGAGCTGATGGCATGAAAGAGGTTTGTTGGAGTTTGCGGCTGTCGGAGTCTGCAAGGACGCTCGGCCACCAGAGGGAGTTGAACGCCTCGGCAAAGTCCACCGAAATGGCCAGGAAGTATTTGCTTTGGCATTCTTCCACTGCAATGAGGAGATTCCTCACGGCGTCTGTTGTGGAGGAACCAGGCTTGAAGCCATATTGGTTTGGTGCATTTAAGTCCGCTGCTGTATAGTGTTGCTGTAGTCGCTTGTGTAGGAGTCTTTCATAAAGTTTACTTGCCACGGTTAGGAGCGCTATTGGCCTGTATGATTCTGATTGTTCAGGGTTCTTGCCAGGATTTTTGAGGATTAATTTTAGACTAGCTGTGCTCCACTGTTTTGGGAAGTATTCCGCTTTCAGACAGCAGTTATATAGGTGCAGAAGTAGGTTGGGTGCCAATTCAACCACTCGCTTGACGATCTCAGGTTCCATCTGGTCTGTGCCATGGCACTTTGTTTCTAATCCTTGATGCCGCCTGCTGCAGCTCTTCCAAGGTGAAGGGGGGGGGGGGGGCCTTGTGCTTCTGGATCAATAGTTATTATTCTGGTGGCAGAGTTCTCGCTGTTGTTCAGTTCTCGGCGCCACTTGCTCCCTGTAGATAGTATCCAGAAGGTTGCATTATCGTGGAGCAGGTGCACACCTTTTGACAGCTTCCCAGTCTTTTTTTCAGTCTTTGACAGCTTCCCAGTCTTTTATAGCAGTACCTTTACGAGGGGGTTGGAATAATACTTCGCCGTCACAGTACAGCCATTTTAAAGGTAATCTGTTAGTATTACACCATACTGATCCCCCCCCCCCAAAAAAAAAAAAAAAAACTGACAGCATTATTAGTTTATACGGCGATCTTCCAGGATTAATGCCTCAATTTTTGCAGCACTCTTTTGTTACAGCATTTGCTGGATGTTCTGGGATTTTTTCATGATGCACTGAGGTTCTTCCAAGTTTGAATTGTTTATATCAAATGTGCAAGAACACTGTAACCTGTGCAGTCTTCTTCATAAACAGCGACCATTTCTTTCTGGATTGCTTTGAGTGTTTTCCCTTGCAGAAAGAGAAACTGAATCACGGATCTGTATTCCACTTTATCCATTGCAACCGTGAATGAAATGTCACAAAGAAAAAAAAAATCCAATGTCAGATCGAAACCAAAATTTGTGGTTGCTATAGAATCTTTCTATCACAACAACTTCTGGAAGAATACAAATCTTTTTTGAACCCAAACTCGCATGCAAAAGGTTGTGGGGACCTTCCCTGTGGACAGTTTAAGGAGGGAATATTTGCGAATTTGCCTTAAAGCAGAAATCAAAAATTATCAAAATAAACCCCATAATAATAGTAGTAAATGAAACAACAGATAAAGTGGCATTGCGTATTTTCAGTTTTATTTAAAACAGTGTTGCCATCTTATGACCAGAAAGTATATTACCATCTTATAATTTGTTTGAGACTGCGAATGCCACCATGTTGTGAAGCAATTTTCGACACTTTAAAAGAGTATGATATTTCTTATACAAATATGTTAGGGCTTGTTTCTGATTCACACACTTTCTCCAGCGTATTGTCAAATGTCAAACTGTCAAATGTTGCTAAAAGCACGGGTCTCTATGTATAAATCTTTATTTCATGTCCCTGAATAGAAGTACGTTCCCCACGAATGAAATAACTTATTTCTTCTTTATTTTATTATTTTTTTTACCGAGTGCAAAAATAAAATGATGTCCGAAACCAGCATCTGAGTGGGCCAGCCAAACACGCTATATTTTAAGCAGAATTCCAAATCATCAACCCTATCCTCCAAAATCCTGGATTACAAGAAAATACCCACTAGATGACGCATCCACTCATTTATCAAAGAAGTTTTAACACAGGCCCAACTATTTCCATTACTATTCCACTTTCATCATCCAAAGACATTAAGTAAACATGCATTTGCAGAAGTAGATTAAAACAAACTTCCCACTTGTATTTTGCTTGGCTATCAAAGAAAGAGTTTTCTGTTTACTGTATTTTTCAACCAACATTTTAACCAACTACAAACATTCCATTAATAAGTACATTAAGAAAAATTGGAAAGTAGATTATTGAACACTAACGGGGGGGAAGAAACTGAAAAACATCTCTTGGATGGAAAACAAAAGTTTTTTTTTTTCCGATTCTTAATTTTTAATGGGACTTTTCCCACACACCGCAGAAAGTTACTACGTTAAAAAGTATGCCAGGCAACGTAATGTTTGGAGAGTGCGGTCATTTTTTAATAAACGCTAAAAGTATGAGGCGGCCAGAAGTGCCACGAAGTGCCCATCGAAGAGAATCACAAACGTAACGTTACATACTAAATGGAAAGTTGCAGAAAGTAGGCCACAGCGTTTCGTACGAGGGAAGTTCGCCTATTAAAACAACTCGGTCCACGCGGGTCTTATTGACACTACCTACAAAAGGGACCATCCGTATATTACATCGCGAATATAAGGAAGGAGAGGTCCCTAAGAGTGAGGCACTTAACTGATTTATAAACCTGAAAATGGAAGTGAATAAGAGTTACACGTTTCTATTTTATTTATATTTTTTATTCAATAGAATTAATAAAAATTTCCTTTGTTTAAAATAACGGGGTTAAACTACAACAACGTTTTTTTAATTTTCACATTTTTCCTTAAAAATAAATTTAATTACTATTTAATGAGTACTGGTCAAGCTTCAGTATACTCCACGCAGAATTAAAAAAAAAAAAGAAAAAATTGGGGGCGCAAGAACTGCCGAATAGCACATGTAATAAAATAGCATGTAATATTATTATTATTATTTTTTTTAAACAAAAAAAATGTTGAATCATTTTTATTAAAAATGAAAAAAAAATATCAATCTGGCTTGCACTGCTTAACGGTATCGCATGGAAAACGGAATCGGTCGAGTATACACTACTCTCGAAAAAGTATGAGAACACACATGGTTTTACACGACGTGTGCGTTCTGATAAGTGTGTACAGTTATTGGGTTTTAGGAGCGTCAGCAACTAAGGCCATATTGTTCCGTGTTTACTGCCTGTAAACTGCATGAGTCCTGAAGTCCATTTTCTGTTTGCTGGACTAAAAACCCGAGTTTTCGGGAGAAAAACCATGAGCTCCTCGCTTGAGACAGACTACAGTAAAATAGCCAGGTCATGAAAAGGGTACATAAAAATTCCTCCCGTCATCGAACTCGAACTCAGTTCTTTCCCACCAGGAATGAGGAGGACGGCAATTCTACCAACTGTGCTGCTATCCACGAGGGCCATTATCGTCTTGGAAGATTCCGTTTCTGTCCGAAAATATGCAACATGGCAGGATACACATGATCTTCTAACAGCTGCCCGTAGACCTCATCAATGAAACGTTAGTCCATACGCACCAGGAAACTTAGTTCTTACCAGCAAAACATACCCAATATTAAGCATCCGCAGCCACCTGCTTGGATAAGGAGCACCATGCACAATGTGTTCACGGCCTCGTGTTGCTTGCACCACACATTAAGGCGTCTGTTGGCGTGTCGGATGATCCGTAGGTATTCGGGCTCATCCGACCAGTACACTCGTTTCTAGTCCTCCAGCGTCCAACGAGCGTGCAGTTGACACCACAGCATTCGCCGTCGACGATGATCAGCAGTGTGAAGAGGGTATCTCTTGAGTCGCCTGCTTTGGAACCCCATACGTCTGAATATGCGGTGCATCGCCATTTCAGACATTGTTTTTGCTGTTGTTATTTCGTTTTTAGGAGCATTAGCAACTAAGGCCATATTGCTCCACGGATATGCAGTGGTCATTCCCTGACCTTTCCGCATTCTCCGTATTTGGTGGTGATGGGCTCGAACCCCGGTCTAATCAAGAAGCATGTGCTATGCACTGCTGCTCCTGCCCACCTGGCTACGGTGGCGCCCCACTGTTTTTGCATTCCCCATATTGTATTGAGATGTCAACTATCGCCCAGTTGGTGGATGTTCGCTACGAATATCCACCTTGCGTAATCCTTTATAATTCTGTCGGCGGGAGGATGAGGTTTTTAACCTGTTCTACACCATTCTTTGCACACCTAGAATGGGTTGTGAGCAAAAAACAAGACACGTCGTTTCCGATATAGAAGCACCCGACGCAGGAGCTACTACAATAATGCCCTTTTTTTTTTTTTTTTTTTTTTGAAACACCATGATATCTTTACTATTGCCCATAACTGCTATTTTATCGCTTTGATTTGCACGACCAAATGCAAATTACTACTGCTCTAGCACACGAAGCTTTTCGGTTTTTTTTTAACTGAGATCTATGTGACACAGTGCATTAAGGATGTGGTTGGTCACAATTCACTAATCAATGAGTGATACCGGTGAGAGTCACTTTTCAATTCCGGATGGTCCAGGACTATGAAAACATGGGCGTCCCGATACTTTTAGGAGGTCGGTGTAGAGCTAGTGAATATCAGAACAGTAAAACGGTTGTAATTCAAAATTATAATGATCAAAAGTGATTATCACCCGAGTAAAGAATTTTAGTCTTCTAATTTAAAGGGAGGTTGGATTAAAACACATCGTATCCATAATGAGTAGTTTCTGCGTGATGATCCGATTATTTTCCCAAATCAGATGAATCGCAGTAATCAAAAACCAATGATTAATTGCTTGTAACTGGTTAGATCAGAATGCAAGACGTCTGTTCTGAGTGCACATTTGAGAGGGGATGTGCCGTATGTTCAGAAGAACAGCATCCAAATGAGGAAAATTTGACTGGATCGTAGATATTCTGAAAAAATTTAAAGTTGGTGAGAATGAGTGGTATTGGTTTAAGGTCAAGTGCATAGCGCAATCTGTTATTTTAATTAAGAGTACTTAAAACTATCGTCGTTACTGGGGACGATAAATAAAACGCTCCAGGGGAGGGAACTGATGCCTTCATATCCAAAGTGACTTACAGGTGAAAGCAACCAAGCTCTTTCGTAACCCTCAGCTTCTACAGGTGCAAGCAAATATTTCTCCGATGGCTTAGGATTTGAATCCAAGCCTAAAATTACAAATTCTCTTTATTTTCTTTTCCTTCAGATTTTGAAAATTTGTTTATCAAATGGAATGTGCCATTTAGGACGCGTGAAGATACACATGGAACGGTAAAGCTCGACTTTTAAAATTCTAAACTTCAATAAACTCTCCACTTACGGCCCCTATTTTCAGTTGAACTACTTCTCGTCAGCTCCACTGGAATAATCCAATGTCACAAAATTTCTGAATGGAAAATTACAGCACGAACTTTCCCCGCTTATCGAAAGATTGCGGCAGCAATTAATCTTCCAGTATCCATTACATTATGGGTCCTATCTTGTAGCGCTACATTATTATTATTATTATTATTATTATCCGTTTATTATCGAGTGCCCTTGATTTGATAAAGGGCTTCCAGCGCTGTTTTTAAGCTGGGAACCAGTCGGTGATGCCGGAAGCGTAAAATTCACTCGCTACTGCATCGAAAAATATTTAACAGTCGAAAATGGCCTCTTGGTCTGTTGTCTAAGCGAAAGTACACAGTAGTTACCTGTTGTGATGTGTTTACACTAAACTACGACCTTAATGCTGAACATCATTATGGCAGGTAGCATTAGAGAAAGCCCGAAACCGGTGTTCATAGCAAATTGCAATTTTGAAGGTTCACCAAGGAGTGACCATTCAAAATCTGCTTTGAATTTTACCAGATTTCCTGCTCGGCTACCGTGGCAAGCAATTAATTGCACTGATCTACAACACGCTGCAGGAAGATAAAGTTCGTGAGATCCAAGCTTCTGTTACTCCTCTGGTTTCTTGTCTATCTTACCAGTGAAAATATACACTGTGCTGCCACTTTATTAGGTACACCCCTGCTGCGCACACAAATGGTTTGTCCCACAACATTGCAAGTCATGTTGATGGAAGGCACAGTTGTGGATATAAAAATGCAGCAGAACCTTTCTAGTATCAGATAAGCGTACAAACTGTAGCAAGAATGGGGAAAAGGAGTGATCTGACGGCCTTCGAACGTGGCATGGTAGTAGGTACAAGACGTGCTGGACAAAGCACTTCTGAAACGTGAACTTTTCATACACCACAGTTTCAAGGGTGTATCGAGAATGGTAGCAACGAACAGAAAACATCCTTTCAACGGCACTCCTCTGCAAGAAAATCGCTTGTTGATGAGAGAGGTCAGAGGAGGATGGCTACAATTGTGAAAGCAAACAGACGGGCCACAATGTCGCACATCACGTCCGAATACAACCTTGGTAGGCAGAACAAAATATCGCTACGGACCACTAGTCGCACTTTGTCGCGAATGGGATAACAACAGCCGACGGTCAAATCGCATACCTTTCTTATCAATGAAGAACAAGAGAGCACGCCTCTTGTGGGCCCAGCAACGCCAGCATTGGACTATCGAGGATTGGAAAACAGTTACTTGGTCTGACGAGTCGAAGTTCCTGGTGCATCATGTTGATGGAAGACTCAGAATTTGGCGAAAACAACATGAATCCATGGACCCGTCATGTCTGACGACTACCGTGCAAGGTGATGAGGACAGTGTCATGGCGGGGGGAATGTTTTCTTGGCACACACTGGGTCCACTGATACCCACAGATTCACGTCTGTATGCCACATCGTACCTAAACATCGTTGCTGACAACGTGCATCCGTTCATGTTGACAGTTTATCCCCAGTCAGTTGGTTCAACAGGATAATGAGCCGGTGCACAAAGCCCTAATCACTATGGAATGGTTCCAGAAACATGACAATGGCTATTCTTTGCTGCAGTGGCCCGTTCAGTCCCCATCAGTGCGGATCTCAATCCTATTGAAATCTTTGGGATGAGCTGGAAAGGGCTGTTCGCTGCAGGCGAAACCTCCGTCGAACCTCAAGGAACTGCGTGACACTCATGTCTACATTGTACTCCATTCCTGCACAACGTTTTCAGCATCTTGTTCAATCCACGCCTAGATGAATTCAGGCTGTTTTGAAGGCTAAAGGAGGCTCAAAACGCTACTAGACAGGTGTACCTAATAAAATGACAGCACAGTGTACCTCCTCTCTCGTTCATTTTACTGAACTCTTTCACTGTTCTGTACACCTCAATTAAGATCCTCCAAAGATTGTCTGCCATTTTCGGGCCCCATCTTTCAAGCAGTTCTTCATATGGACATCAATTAGCGCCCACAACAAACTAGTCTCCCCAATTTGAACCCCCTCTCTACAAGCTCCGTCTTTCTTGAGGTATAGCCTCCACACATGAACACAAGATTTTAAATGTGGTCTCAGCATCGTCTTATACAGATCGACAATAACATTCCTCTTCCTACTTCCAAAGGAAAACTCTTTATTATATACACACAGCATGTGGCAGTATATAGCTCCCGCGACGGCTACAAGCTAGGAGTTTCCATGAATAGCTGATTACATAAAAAAAAAACAAAAAAAAAAAACAGTAAATTTAGAAACAGAAACACTGTGGAATCAATTAATCCCTAATTCTAAAATCATTTATAAATTCTTCAAGTCTCTTCTAAAGTGCCCAAGTTTCCGAGCTCTGCAGCCTGCATTTCTGTATCAGGACGTTCCTTTGCCAATCTCATCAGGACAGATGCATACCTTTCAACAAGATCAAGGTCTTTTTTTTTTTCTTTTTTCAAGTGCGGTCTCCATAACTGGAGACAGCACTTAAAAGTATTCCAAGTGTGATCATATAATTATACAGTACGATTATGACCGTACAAAACACCATGTCCGACCGTACCATACTCCCAGATCCCTTTCTTACTGTTTTTAGTTCGATCCCAACAAGTAAGTAAGTTACTTGGGGGTTTGCTATTCACCAAGTGCAAAACCTTGCATTTTACTGAAAGGTTTTAGAAACATAGCTGCCACTTTTCTGACAAACCGTAAAGTCTAAGTTGTCCCGAAGAAGCTTTGCTTGGCGCTGATCATCAAATTTAACTATTATAATTTGTTCAATCAATGTCATTTAAGAAAACGAAAAACAATGGTCTCAGTACCAATCCACGGGGCAATCCACTTCTTACATAGGCCCAATCTCAAAAATAACCACGAATCACACTCTGAGGATTTCCCCTGAGATTCCAACATTTTCCAGCTTATACCGTAAGCTCTCATGCGGAATGAACCAAATACTCTTAGAACTACTTTAATGTATTGGCGATATATTGACATTTCTCCAATCAAAACCCTTGTGGGAGCAAAGTTATTATAATCACAGTCTTTCCCACAACGGGTGGAAAAGACCAGAGTTCGAATCTCATCAACGACGCAAAGAATTTTTATGGGTCTTTTTCACAACGTGGCTGAGTTAGTCGGTCTCAGGCGAGGTAATAGTAATAGAGGCATGTGATGCAAGAAAGCAAGCTATTGAGCTTATCTAGCATCATCCGAAAAAAAAACAGATTTCACACATCCATTCCCTCTAAAAGTTTGTTCAGTTCCTCCTTGAATTTATCTAAGCTATCAACTTCCACAACGACAGATGTAAGTTCGTTCCAGCAATTAACCACCCGCTGGCTAAAGGCAAATTTCCGCACATGTATTCTACAACCATCCTTCCTCAATTTGAATTTATGCCCCCTCAGGTTCGTAATCTAAGCAATCGCAAGAATACCATCAGAATTCAGCGTGCTCAACCCATTCAAGGCTTTATACACCTCAATCAGATCACCTCTCAGGTGTTTAGTCTCCAGCCGGTGCAATTTGCAGAACTCAAGCCTTTCTTGGTAAGAGGACCCTTCGTTTCCCTCACCAATCTTGTTGCCCTTCTTTGTACACGCTCAATCAGCTCTACATCCTTCCTAAAATGAGGCCGCCAGACCTGTACGCAGTACTCAAGGAGTGGCCTGACCATTGCCTTTTATACAAAGGGATAACCACCTCCTTTTCCCTACTAGCAAAATTCCTGTATATCATTGACAACACCCATGACCTGACCTGGCAGCCTGTCTGCATTGTTCAGAAAACTTTATCTATCTTTATATCTGTAATAATACCACTGTGTGGTATTATTACAGATCAATCATTTCTGACTATTTCGAATTCCTAAGTCTTTTTCATTCCTAAACCGATTTTAATATCCCCCCCCCGCTTCAGGCTTTATACATAACCCAAGGATTTCCCCTTCCCCAAATGCACAACCTCAATCTTAAAAGGGCATTGACTTTAGTTTTTCCATTTTTCGCAGCCGATCAAAGTCATTTTGAAGCAAGACTTGATTCTTGTCTTCAACCACCCTTCTTACTTTCAAATCATTAGCAAACTTAAAGAGCCCCCATCGATGTAGTTAAGGAAGATTACAAACACGAGGGACCACTTAATACACTGAAAAACCATTTCCCATTTATCCCTATCTTTCAGTCAATCCTTAACTCAAACAATGGATTGCATCAGTAATCAATTTGCTCTAGTTTATATAACAGCCTTTCAAGTTTAACATTAATATTAAACAAAAATATTCACTTATTGGAGGAATCCCATCTTCCTCTTTGGACGTTTTGTATTCTCCATGACCACAAGATGCATAATAACACCTTAGAAACTATCTGAAATTTGGGCGATGGAAAATTAGTATTTAAACTGACTGCACACGATTGAGATTCCACAATTCCACTGCTCATCGATAGGATTTTATGTGCCACACCTTTCCACCTCAGTACCAAAAGTTACCAATTAATCCAGGTAGATGACCTGAGCTTGTGACTGCTTTGGAAAGTGAGAATAATTAAAATAACTTGCCGGTCTATTTATATATTAATAAACTGACAACAGTCACAACTGCCATTGCAATGCCAATGGTCACATTTGCAGAAGAATGAACTAGTCGCATTTTTTTATACCGATCTCCAAAGAAATGAACCGAACTATATAACTACTTAATTGGCTATATTTCGTAAAATTTATCATTATAAGTAGACCAATAAATAGTCTGTCTACCACGGACTATATTTCGTAGAAAGACAAACCCCCTTTGGCCATGGCGGAAATTTAGGAGAGTGTGGCACACCCCTTCGTAATAAAGAAAAAAAAATTGCAATTCAAGGAGAAGGAAGAATAGGATGATCTCGATACTTATAATTCAGGGGCTATACATATTTATAAAAGTTTGATGGAGCATTGGGTACTTGGCAGTGGAAGCAATTTTCGAATGGAAGAGATTAAACATGCTACGATGAACAAAGAACGAAAGACCGATTTGCACGACCGAGCATTTATCGACTAATGTGGGTGTCCTAATCGCTGTCTCTTCATACAACGAATGTTTAAATGCTTGTATTCATTACAAAAACTACTGATAGCATTAAGACTTGTTTACATGAAAGAAAATATTCACACTAATTGTCATACGTCTACTCAAGAGGATGTATCGTTTACTTGAAGGAAGCAAAGGCTATGAGGAGTCAATATATAACATAGCTTGCTCCACTCCTTCAAAGCAGTCGTAAGTTGCAGAGCGAAAGAGAGAAATATGTTGGCCGTGGTCTGATCAGGACTTGTAAAGATCACATGATCCAACTCAGAGCCGGCAAATAAAAATTCCGCGACGTAGTTTTTTCCCAAAAACTAAAAAAAAAAAGTGCCTTCTAACTCATCCTTATGGATCGAAACATTATCTACTGGTATACTAGGTTCCGTTCCTCCAGAATTGCTAATTTGGATCCCACAAAACTGTATCTGAAACATCCATATCAAGAGACGCTTGCAAAAGAAATAGTTTTTTGGCTACAGTTCAGTACGATATCCTGGGGTAGTTGCATGCACATACAGTTCATTATAGGACTATCATGAACTGCATATCCATGCAACTACCCCAGGATACCGTACTGAACTCCTGATGGCTGCACCCCAACCTCACTCTGAGGAGGCCATAATTAATATGGCATCGAAAAGTCGCATCCAATGGGTTGCGATGTTGATATTTGTAGTGCGCTTGCTATGCATACAGCCACTTGGAGGCGGATGCCGAATACTTAAAAAAAAACTTGTATGATGCGTGCGAACATCAAAGCCCATTTCGAAAAACAGTAATTTAATTATCCACACGAAACGACTTTTGCAGCTATAAAGCAGACACACACCAGTATTACTGGATAGGTCTTTAGTAGACTGTTTCATAACCTGATGCATCTGCCGAGATCGAATATACAACCTATTATATTTGTTGCATGGCAACGAATGTTTACAACTCCAATAGTAAAACAAAAACGGGTGTTCATCGAGACCTTGAAACTTTTAGCAGAAAAATGTTTTAGGTCTGCAATTTTCCATGTGCTTGCTACTTATACACTCCGGCCTCATAATAAAAATCCAAATACGTAATTGCCATGTTCTTTCTTCCCGGCTATGGGCAACACCGAATATTCTTATACATATATCCTTCGAATGTGTCAATCGTAAAGGGAGAACCTGAATTTAGATCAATTCAGGCTGTCCAATCGATCTACCGATGATAAGTGTAATGATGATCACCAAGCAGAAGTCAACGGATCATTCTTGGATAATGATTCTATAGGAACTGATGGAATACTACTGGGAGATTTTCTCTGGTCACCGAGAGCTTTTCGCGTCATTATTACAAGTGGGTCCAATAAAGCTGATATATTCAACAAATGACATCGCCAAAGGTTAATCCACCATTTATTTAAAAGCCGAAGTACTTCTATTTTGGATCCCACAAAAATATCCTGATTTGGGGCCACCAGCTATTTTTTAAAAATATATTTGCTTAAATTTTAGTGATATATCAAAAGCCTATCTCAAAAATACTTTAAAAACGAGACTCATATTTTACAATGCAAACAGGGAGACATAAAGGAGGTGCAATGTGGATTAAAAAAAAAACTATTTCCAGTTGTCTCGACAAACATAGGGGTGCCAGATACAGACATTTTGGTAAAAGAAAGACGGTAAGGGAATACTATAGTGATGAAAGAGTACCAACGTCTACAACACTATAAGTTGATCTGTAATAAAACTAACACAGAAAGGGTTACGCTAGGAAACAGAGTATGAACAAAGGTCACCAAATTTAACGAATATGAATGTAAAGAAGAAAAGAACAATTTAGATCGGATCCTTCCTTGTGCGCATGCTGAAAACCTCGGAATTCCAAGGTTTTCGGTATACTCCCTCTGCTAGAGATTGCCCAACTACAGCCTCGACTGAAGAGTACGTTAGAAATTCCTCCAGTCATCGACGGGACTCGAACACAGACTTTTACAAATGAATGATAAGTGGCGCACATGGAAGGATCTACACGGAGGATGTCTAGATTCGCTAAAATAAAGATGGCAAGAGTAGCAACGTCGGATTTAGCAGTAACAAATAAATTAAGAACTGAATCCTACTAATTGAATAAAAAAACAGGGTTTAGATATAAAATTTTAGGTGTGGATAGGAGACTTGGGAGAGATAATTAGTTCAGTAGTAGTAGCAGCACACTTGTTTGTAGATTCTGCGAAAGGAACTGGCGACTGTTGCTTTTGTGAATAAGGAAAACAGTCGCAAGCACGCACACATTTAGACTGGAGCCATTTGCAAGCTTTATCTTACATCCGGGAACCCGTTTTGCCCCATAGGAAGTTTCGAATCAACTGCTGGACGGAAGTATATATGACCTTGAATATTTATTCCCAACCTGTAAATAGGATTCCGATTTCCACATACAGAAGAGGCACGCAAGAAGCCAGGTGACTTCGCACGAAACCTGCACAAGCGTGGCGAGATTTAATTAGGTGATGCGCAGCACAGAGCAAGCAGATGAGTCCAGATGTGCAAGACAGCTGGGCTCTGTTTCGGGGGAAGCAAGAAAGTAAAACAAAGCAGAAGCGAACAGCTAGTCTTTGGAACTAGAATTCCGATTTATAAACACAAAGTAAATAGCAGAAGCGGGCAATTCGTAGTGTGAAGACACCACCGACTAGTACAATGTGGAAAGGGCGGCTATGCTTACAATCTGGCTCCAGAGAGTCGGTTGTTCGGCTCACGTCAGCACCCCGTGAAAATCTGGTAGCAGTACACCCACTGGAACGCTGCCAGGGAGACGAATAACCGATTTTACGGATAGATTTAATAGTGTGGTATTTTGATGCATTCCGATGATCTCCCACGTGTGCGTATCCGATGTTTCATTGATATTTTACTTTCTCTTTAGTTGAGAGATAAGAAAGACCAGCCTACTGAAAGTGGAGGATATTTGTCTCTTCCTATTGCAGTGGTTCAATCTCGTGACGTCTTTTATAACAGTATGGCAGTTTTACTGTCTCCTTAAAAGAGATCTCTGCAATAAATGGTCCACTTAGGGAACACTGTGCTTCGATAGGCCCCAAATTCCATTTTCAGCAGCAGTTTTACAGGCACTTGAACTTTTATTGCGAAACCTGTCTTCGTGTTAGAGGCAATGTATGGATCGTAAGACAAGTAGTAAAATAAACCCAAACATAAGAACCGCAAAACATTTAAGGTTATTACACGATAAGAAACTGAAAAGGTGAATGGGCTGGCTCCCAATCATCCAGTTAATCATTACTAGGATATTTCTAATTGTAGTGAGAGAATGCAGTTTTTTCTTTCTTCATTTTTCTTTTCTTGGCAAGGTTGTTTGAATATTACCTTCTACAGTAAAATTTCCGTTTGAGCGCAAAGAGATGTCACAAGGCCACGTTCAATAGCCACCAAATATTCAAAACACAAGTTTGTTTGGAGGACCAAAATAGCAATCTACTAATTCCCCGACCTTTCTGTTTCCATAACAAACCCACATGGCAGACAAATGATATCACGCAAAGTTGCCTTTAAACAGCTAAAAACAAAAATAAAGTAAATAAATTTCGTAAGTAAGTCTTATTGGCACGCCAAAAACTGCTATTTTCAGAACAGGCAGTTTATTTTTCGTTAACGGTGCCTTACCGCGTGTCTACCGAAGGAAGATAACAGCTTTACTCTTCTTCGTTCCTATTTGGATGTAAAGAAACCACGTGTTCAATTGTTTTTTTTTGCGATTAGCGTTTATGGATCACTGATAATTCACTTCAAAATATTATTCTAATATTTTTATAATTCTCCAGCACGATATTCAAGAAGCTCAAATGAAGTATTAATAAACTGTTTTTCAATGATATTTGAATAATTTTAGCAAAACAAGTTGTTTTATGAATATTTTGGTATATTTTTTAGAATACATTACATATTTCGCCGCTAGGTGGACATTTAGAGAATAAATGATATACACCAGTAAGCACAAATTAAACACTAATATTTTATAATAATGCATTTCAAGTGTTTTTTTTTTTTTTTCTCCAGGTTACAAATTTAATAAAACAGCACAATTAGAACCTAACAAGTTATGAAGTGTTTTTCTAGAAGATAAACTGTTTTTTAAAAAAATTGATTCTGTATCAACATAAGTCAGAGAAGCGAAACCTGGTACTCATGCAATCACAATGTTGCACACTACATATGCTCAAATACACTAAAAATAATTAATTGTCCTAAACAGAGAACGAATATGACTGCCCTCAGCCAATACAATCACAGTCCTCCTACACCGGGTGGAAATAAGTCTAGTTTGAATTCGGTCAATGATGTGAGAAACTTGTTTTTTTTATTTTTATATTATGTGGTGTAGGTAGTGGGTCTTAGACGACGGATGAATTGTTTTTATCTCCAGAAATTAGGGTTTTTCGCACAGCACACGGCAAATCGACCGAAGAATAAGCACAATCACAAACAATTATACTCAAGCTTTACCATTTGAAATGGTAAAATGAAAATAGAAAATATCAATACATATACGCTGCTCGACAAAATTAACAGAACACGAAGTAAACGTGGTGTAACTCGTGCAACTTGCGATGAAGCTGAACAAAATGAGCAGTTTTCGACCAATTACTAGACCAATCTCGATACACGAAAACAGTTTAAAGTGAAACCTCGGCATACCGGCGCGTCTGGCCCGAACTAGCACGCCGCGTTCGGCGTCACTAAAATCTTTCGTGTTGCCCAGTCATGCACTAAATTGTACGAAATTGCCAAGGTGACCAGATCCTTAGCATTCCAATGCGGGACATATAGGGAGGGGGAGATTCTTCAACGCCCTATAAACAATATATACATTTTTAAATTTTTTTTATATAAAAAAATATTCACATACAAAATACAAATTAAATACACTGACTTCTTTGAACTAAACTTATAAAATAAGATATCAAACTTAAAAAAAAAAAAAAAAAAATATATATATATATATATATTATTATTATTATAATTAGCCATAATTCCAGCTCAGGACCCTGGGTTTGCCAAGTCCATACTCTCACCAGATGTGAGCCCCTGGATATCATTGAATTATATTAAATAAAATTAAATTATAATGAAATAGTTAAGCATTCATTAGAGGCAGCAGCATGCAATTCCTCCATATGAAGCTGAAATACATCCATTATGTTAAATTAAATAAATAAAACATAAGCCATACTACTGGCTTATGTTTTATTTATTTAATTTAACATAATGGATATTTTTTTTTTTTTTTCCTCCCACAAAGGCTGAAATTCAGTATATGGTACCCCTCGTGTTACGCTACGTAACGAACAGAAGGTTGCATGAACGATGTGAACTGAGAAAAATAATTGCAATTAGAAGGGGGGTAGGAAACGCTTATTTGATGGGTCATGTTTTTAATCGATTTTCATTTTTGTTTGGTGAAAAAAAAAAGTTAGATTTTTTCTGTGAAATAATAATAATACATATTTCTTTTAACAATAAAAACAAGAGAAATTAAATATTTTTTTCCGCCGAGTGAATTTTTCTTAATAATTCTTCATTATTTACTATTTCTTTGTCAAGTTCTTCACAAGAATTAACAAAGTTGCACTTAACTTGTAGTATTGCTTTCAGCGTTTCTACGGTCAGTTTTTTTTTTTTTTTTTTTTTGACGTCCACAGCTTATTTACTACCGAAAAAAACTTTCCGTTGCAACATTGGTTCCTGGCAAACATAACTGAAATGGTTTGCATTATGTCCCGGATTGGCTACATGTCCAATCCGGGACATTTTGCAATGCGGGGCAAACGACTGAAATCCGGGACGTCTGATCACTTTAGAAATTGCAAACATACAGCATCCCCCCCACACACATATGCCTACCTACTTTATACTGCATGGTCGGAGTGCCCCATTTTATGAAAAGGGAAAGCGTACCTAATAATGTGGCCATTCACTACACAAATTATTCTCGTTACTTGGATCTCCTGATGGCATAGAATTATAACAAGAGCAGATAGATTGTCCTGCGGCCCTTAATGGTGGGAGATGTTGTCAAAGGTTAAACAATACTGGTTCTGTAATAGCAATAAGGAAACACTAATAAAATTAATATTAGGAAGAAAACAGTCACCCTTCCCCTTGCATACACAAGGTTTACTTCCAGACACCCTGGGTTTGGGTTGTTTCGTGTATATATATATATATAAAAAAAAATCGTGTATTTATGCTTAGTTTGCCTGCTTGGATGGAAAAGTATGGTTTTACACGAGATCGGCTAGAGTTCGCCCACTACTAAAAATTAGTTCCTGCCATTGCTGGCAGAAATCAGTTACCCCACAGTGACACGGAATCAGTCCACAACTTTCCTTTCCTTCTATAACACTAAACAAAATTTCCTTCGATTTGAATCCCTAATTTAACCTGAAATAGTTTCTTTCATGTTTTTTAGTTTTGTTTTCTACCTATCCTCATATCGTCAGAATCCTTAAGCTGGCATATCCTCTATCATCGCAAGCGAAACATGGTGGGGTTGAACTGACGTTCCAGGCGCCACCATTCATCAGACACTTACTTTATACCTTTACTTTCTATGTAAAAAGACTGAATGCCCATTTCCGCGTTTTCTAAAGACTGAAGGCCACAACTCCGATGGAAATGTTTCAATGATCTAGCTCAATCTTCCTCAATGCCAGTTTTGTTTGTTATTTGGTTTTTAGGAGCATTAGCAACTAAGGCCATATTGCTCCGATGTCAGTTTTACATTAAAAAGTATCGTTCACAGAATGTTAATTGATGGTGCTATGCATTCAATATGGACAAATGCTAAATCCAAGATGAAGACATCCCAGCAATCGACACTTATTCCGAAAACATAAACAGGACCAATGTCAACTAGTAGTGTACGAACATGAATAAAATTCGCAAAGGACTAAGATGCTAAGCTTGAGGGAAAAAAAAGAAAAAAAAAAAGTGTTCTTTCTCCTGACAGCGCACCGGTAAGTTCATGAAAGATTATTGACCTTACTCAAACTTCAGTCCGTTAACCACTACTGACGACTTAAGTTGTTTTTATACGCGACTGGAAAGAACAGAAGATAAATTTCGTCTCTCAGAGATGGATGGTCTGTTAAATTAGAATAATTAAACAATCAATCAGTCTTTCTCTCCTCCCTTCAGGGCCAAGAGAAGATTTCTAACACGCACAAAAAAAAAAAAAAAAAAAAAGAAAAAAAGAAGAAAAAAAAAGCTCTTCACTCGTGTTGATATACTAACTAAACGGACGTTAAAGCCTGGTTTCTGTCAGATAAAGAAATCGTGTATTCCAAAGAATTCTGATGGCAGTGTTTGTTCAAGACAAAGACCATCGCGGTACATTGGCATAAGTAAACACTACTAATCTTATCTCCTTCACACTTTACTTTCGGGGGCTGTCCAGTGAGCTATCACATGATTCCGATTAAGTCGCGTGCCTTGAGGCTTTCTTCCCCGACCGCTGTCATGGTCGTTACGACCACTGCCAAATAACTCCTCCCTCGGGTCTCTGAAACATTTATGACGTCGGCATTACAATTAACAGGTTCCAATAAAAGAAACTTGTGACTAAGTAGCGCATCAATGTTCTCATTAAAACAATTTATTATAACTTCATTTTCTTGGGATCATTGGGCAATATTTTCTGAAAAGGCGACCAAAACGTGTACCTATAATACTAGCTGCGAAAAAGGGTAATAAAAGAATTCAAATAATCGAAGGTGTATTCTAAGTAAAGTATCTTACATACATACATACATACATATATATATATATATAAAAAAGTCAGTCTGTTCGTAATTGCTAAATATTTCTGCGTATAATAGGGCTTTCGTCCGTGTTTAAAAATCTGTTGTGGCCACAGTCAACTTTAAATAAACTTGATAATTTTGCGGAGAATGACACAGAAAGGGATATAATCATTGAAGGAACGTGCTCAATCCATTCAAGGCCTTAAACACTTCAATCATATCATCGCGCAGGTGCCTAGTCTCCAGCCACTGCAATTTGCCGAACTTAAGCCTCTCTTGGTAAGAGGATCCCTTCATTCCCCTCACCAATCTTGTTGCTCTTCTCTGTACATGCTCAAGCAAATCTACATCCTTCCTAAAATGAGGCCTCCAGACCTGTACGCAGTACTCAAGGCGTGGCCTGACCATTGCCTTATACAGAGGGACAATCACCTCCTTTTCCCTGCTAGCAAAATTCCTATATATCATTGACAAAACCCCATGAACTGCTCTTGCAGCCTGTCTGCATTGCTCAGAAAACTTCAAATCTGACTGCACAATTGCTCCCAGGTCTTTTTCATTTTCTACCGCCCTAAGTGCAGTACCACACAGTTGGTACGTTTCTCTGGGGTTACTTCTACCCATATGCAGTACTTCGCATTTGTCAATGCTAAACTTCAGTTGCCACTTCTCAGCCCATCTTCCCAAATTTTCACAAGATCCTGTTGCAGTAGCACACTGTCATTAACAACCCTGCCAACCTTTGTATCATCTGCAAACTTCGATACTAAGCCCGATATACCTTCATCAATATCATTGATAAATATACAAAACAACAGTGGATCCAACACCGAACCCTGTAGGACTCCACTAATAGCTTTAGTCCACGAAGAGCAGCACCCATTAATTACCACCCTCCGTCTTCTCCCACTCAACCATCCGTTTATCCATTGTAGCAACTTACCCTTAATACCATTCTGCTCCAATTTGTACAATAGTCTTCCATGCGCAACAGTGTCAAAAGCTTTCCTGAAATCCAAATAGATGATATCAAAATTATTTTTCGCATCCAGTTCCTTTGTAACCACATCATAATATCCTATCAAATTTGTCAGAGAAGACTTTCCCTTAAGAAACCTATGCTGTGTCTGAATTATTGCTGCAGTCTTGTCTAGATGATCCTGCAATGCATCTTTAACCAGCGACTCCATTATTTTACCCGGAACAGAAGTTAAACTAACTGGTCTGTAATTACTCGTGTCACCCCTTCGATCCCCCTTTGTGAAATGGGGATACATTTTCACATCTCCAGTCCGTGGGGACCTCCCCTGAGTCCAAGGATGCTCTCATAATTATGGCTAAGGGTTTGCATAGTTGCTTTGCCGCCTCCTTTAAAATAACTGGATAGATCCCATCCACCCCAGGCGCCTTTCTTGTGTTTAACTTCAACAATTTCTCCTCTACTTTGCTCTCAGTTATTACAAAATCATTAAGCACACTGCTACAATTTGATAACCTTCTGCCATTTTTAAACCTTAATAATTCCTCACGTGTGAATGTAGATGCAAAATTCAGTTTGTTTGCTATTGAGCAGGATCATCAACAGTCGAACCATCGATATCAAGTGGACCAATCAGATGCATCCCTTTCCTTTTAGAGTTTATATAAGTAAAGAAATCCTTGCTGTTTTTCTCAGCATCTTTTGACAAAGATTTCTCGTAATCTGCCTTCGCCTGCCGAACCTCCTTTGTGACCCGATTACAGACTAGCTTATATCTGCCATAGGCTTCTGAGTCGCTTGATAATTTATATGCATCCCATGCATTTTTCTTCTCTGTCACGAGTCTCCCATAGTTCATTTGATAACCATTTAGGCCTAAACCTTGAACAATATTTCTTAATAAGTATGAAACTTTTAGTAGCATCCACGATTAATTCCTTGAATGCTTCCCACTTAGAATTTACTGTTGGTAACATCGTCAGTTTATCCCACTGTACAGAATTTAAAAACTGTCTGAGACCACTGTACTCACCTTTACGGAAGCAAAAACCCTTTCCTTTACCCCTGATGGTAATTAAATCTTTAAGTAAATCCCACATCAGTACATTAGGCAGGAAACACAAATAAAGAACATTCTTATCAAAACTGAAGAACTGAAATAGTCTTCGGCAGGACACAGTCGAAGACCAGATGAACGAAGAAAATAAGAGAATGGTGCACAAGAGGAGCTAAAAGAAAACCTGGAAGACAACAACGGAGATGGACAAATGATATGCACGAGTTCGTGGGTAGTAAATGGATTGCCATTGCAAAAAACAGGAGAAGGGGGAAAGTTGCTGAAGAGGATTTCAATCCTGCAGTGGATTGAAAATGGCTGATGATAAATCTTGCGGAGATAGAAAAAGATTCTTGTACTTCGGAATGTTGTATCGTCCCTTAAGGCGAGGGGGGAGTTCATTCATAGATATGCGGCCTCTTGATTTAATCGTTGACAATGGATAATTCTGGAAAATGATCTTTGGAGGGAATATTTTAAAATCAATATGTGAACTGCTTTGAAGATTTGCAAGCATAATATAGCGTAAATGGGAGATAATTGCCCCCAGAAATCTAATGGATGTCTGAAGAGATGCACTAGATGTTTGAATAGATCCCTAGACAGTAGTGCCCATTCAGTTGAGAACGAAACTACGCGGGGCTACATCTAACAGCCTAACACTACAGCACACCTCCGTCTATCTGTGGCGCTTCTGCGTAATGACATTTAACCACCGCTATTACTCGATCTGATCCCCCCCCCCCACGAGTTTATCAATACAATCCTCGTAGTCTTGATCTGAAAACAATCACGAACTTCATTAGGACTGTCTCTCACACTAAACTAGTAGGAGTTTTCACACAACTCAAAGCTAGCAGAAGCTTGTCAACATTACAAATGTGGATAATGTAAGCAGATAGTTACAACAAAATGTAACCGAGGTGGTAACTACAGAGTGGGAATAATTTATACTCTCTATTTACTTTGTTTGCCTAATCTATATAAGACAGATTACGCAGGCCTCAGTGATCGATTTTTTGTCGCTATGCAACAACATAACTGCGTATATAGTTAGAGAAGCAGCTACGTGGTTGTTTTCCATTAAGGTTATTATTATATTAAAACCACTCTTATATCACGTGAAAATTAATAATAGTTTATTAGGCTGTTCGCCTACATTAGGGTGACGTTTCGGGTATCTTACCGATACCCATCAACAGATCAAGCTGTTGGGGGAAAATTTTATTATTGGTAATTGTAATATTCTAAAACATTCAAATTTGTAACCCTTTCTATTTTCTGTTCCCCCAATAGCTTGATCTGATGATGGGTGTCGGTAAGATACCCGAAACGTCACCCTAATATATAGTAATGTAGGCGAACAGCCTAATAAACTATAATATTTAATTTTCACGTGGTATGAGTGGTTTTAATATAATAATAACCGTAATATATAACTGCGTAATTCTTTATTTAGGAGGCAGGAGTACAGGGCAAGAAGCAGTTCCGCATAACGCACAATAATTTCCTTAATTCAATTAAAATTCTTTTTCAATCCTTTTGCAAATCCAAATTTGCAACAGATTAGGATAACATTTTTCCAAGCAACAGCCTCGGTCTGATTTCATTTGCAATTGATTTTCGTCGACGATTAACTGGTATGTACGAGGGGAAGAGGGGAGGAAAGGGTAAAAAAAGATTTTTATTCACCCAGAAGTAGTTGTGATAGAAAGATGAATTTTTTTTGTTTGATACCATGAAATTTCTATAGTAATCAAACAAAGTTTGGTTTCGATCTGACAATTGATTTTCTTTTTCTTTGCAGCACTGAATGAAGTGAAGTGTCACAATGGATAAAGTGGAATGCAGATCAGCGATTTAGTTCTTCTTTGTGCAAGGGAAAACACCCAAAATAATCAATGTGGAAGAACCTCAGTGCATGAACCCCAACAACTGCTGTAACAGATGTTGCAAAAATTGCGGTAACTCAAAGAACTAGCTGCAGAGCTCCAAATTAGTGTAGGTTTGTGGAGAACATCATCCATCAGCGTTGCATATGAGTAAAGTGTCTGCTAGATGGGTTTCCAGACTTCTGACCCCTTACCAGAAGAAGGAAAGGGCACAGTAGGCACATGAAATGTTGTCGACGTGCCAGAAAGAACAAGTTTTTTTTTTTTTTATGGATTAAACTTAGATCCATCAACTATGATCCTGAACCTAAACAAATGTCAAAACAATGGAAGCATACACAATCATCACCCCCCCCCCAAAAAAAAGGCAACGAAGTTGTTATTGTAGTAGGGTTTTAGGCGCAGCAGCAACTTAGGCCATATTGAGCTGTATGTCTGTAAATTGCATGCGACGAAAAACAGGACTTTCAGGAAGAGAAAAAAAAAAAAAAACCATGCCTGAGAACGACTAACTCAGCCATGTTGTGAAAAAAGCCCATAAAAATTCCTCTCATCATCATCGACGGGTCTCAAACTCAAGTCTTTTTCACCCAGTGTGGGGAGGGCGGGATTCTACCAACTGCGCTACCACTAGGGCAAGCAACGAAATTCTAGAAAGGTGATTTTTTTTATTTTTATTATTAGGGATTAGCATGGTGTAATACTAACAGATTACCTTCAAATTTATAACATATTACCTTCAAAATCCCTTTAGGCTTAGCATTCTGCTAACGCTTTGCTGTAGTCAAACACGTATTGTTGACAGTTAGGCCTAGTGGATATTGCTGAGAATACGATACGTACATAGTTTTGATTTGGAGCAAGTTCGTGCGCGTATAGTGTGTGGCAGCCTACGAATGAGCTCCGATTAAAATTAATAATTTGTGCGGTTATACTGTTTTGATTTTCGAGAAAGATGTTCTAAAGATGATCTGTCCGGTAATAATGCCAAATCGCCTGCATCTTCCTCAGGTAATGTTTTATTTATTTCTTGGCTGATTTTATCAATACAGTACTTCCAATTCCCGACTATAGAACAAAAGCAGTTGGCTACGCCGTCGGTTCCTCTCTCTAGGGCCACGCTCACCGCTGGCTACTTCTTCCCCCCACTTGTGTTCTGGGGATAACTCGGGGATTTTCGAGGCGTTGATGTGCGGCTTCAGATCATCACGCGGGCCTGACGCTTTCGTTCGGCGGCTTTTTCAGTCCTCTTGAGGCGTAAAAAATTTCAACCCCGTTAAACCTCCGATAGACCTTTCAGAAGAAATCAAATTACTCAGGAGCAACCCCTTACAATTGCTTTATTATAGCTTTATTGGTCTTTGACCCAAACCATACAACCCTTAGACATGAGCTCAAGAGAAACATCCTCATCGTCGGCTGACGAGAATGCTGTAGCAGACGATTCAGACCAAGTTGGCCTCCAGCCTCCCAAAGTCAATAAGTCCAAGAAAAAGAAACAGAAAAGTAAGAGGAGAGCAAAAACCAGAACACCCCGGTCTCCTCAAACCATACTAGAATTTCTCAACAAAGTGCCTCTTGATGAATCTGACCCTGTGATCTCATCTAAGTTTCAATTTAACACTTCAACGCCAGTAGTAGTTCGCCTAGCCCCTGTCCCTCCTACTCTGGAACCTTCACAGGCAAGCTCTCCCTGCACTGGGAAATTACAGACCACTCTCTCTCCAACAGCTATAAGTGCTCCTGCCTCCCAGGCAGCTTTAGGGCCCTCCCCTAATCTAGCAGAGAGTCCTGGAACATTATCTGCAGCCAAACTATCAACCAATCTTCCTACCCCATCAGGGACCCCTAAGACCTCCTCTGCCAAACAACCAGAGAGACCACGCAGAGCATTGGATCAGACTGAAGCAGAAGGCCTCCCCCAATCTAGAAAACTAACCGTCACAGTAACTACACCTTCTGCATACCCTACAACTCACAAACCTATAGATGAAGACTCTCCAACCCATCAAATAATATCTGCTTTACATAGGAATCTTGTGACCTTTCTTAATCAAGATAATAGTCGATTCAACAGACAAGCGGCAAGTTATGTTCAAGAACTCTGGGCCACCCTTGAATCTATTACCACTGCCCTCCTTATCGACAGCGAGAAACTAAAAACCACTAACGAGGAACTTAAGACAAGAACCTCCATCCTTGAGAAGGTGCTGGACACTCTACCGAATCTTCCTACACCACAGCTACAAGCACATAAAGAATGCGGGGCAAAACAAACGCCACAGTGCGTCCCGACATACTCGGAAACGCTGAGGATCCCAATAGCAACGGAAACCCAACCAACCGCAGAGACGCACCAGAAGAGGAAAACACTGTTGCCAACACCAAACCTGGTGATACTCCGACCAAAGGAGACTGGCAAGATCCCCTCTAGTGAGGAATTAAAAACAAAAGTAATTAGTAATATGAGGGAGGACCTTAAAAATACAAGAATAAAAGGAATACGGAAAATGAGAGACGTAGGACTAGTAATTGAAACCGAAACTAGACAAGAAATACAAAGTATCATAGAAAACCCCAAAATAGACGCTCTCGGATTAACGGCCCAGCCGCCCAAAAGG
Organism: Mastigoproctus giganteus; assembly: GCF_048544385.1. Lineage (NCBI taxonomy): Eukaryota > Metazoa > Arthropoda > Arachnida > Uropygi > Thelyphonidae > Mastigoproctus > Mastigoproctus giganteus. The sequence goes on from NC_143578.1 coordinate 243,967,922, forward strand.
AAGGGACCGTCAATAATAATCTATGACGTCAATCCAGAAGTCACAGCAGCCCAGCTGGCCGAAGAGCTCTACCTCAGGAATCTGCAAAAGGAAATACCAGACAAAGAAACACACGAAGTAATAACCACAAAGTTTCATATAAAGGCGAGAGGAGGAATAAACAACAACTGGAGTGTGGAGCTTATACCGGAAGCATGGCAAGTCTTAAAGGACAGAACAAGGGTATATTGAGTGGGGCAGCTACCGATTCCGGGAGCGGGTGGTGGTTCCGAAATGCTTTACATGCTGCAAGTTCGGACACACTACGCATGTCTGCACCCAGACAGTTCCAACTTGTGGACACTGCACAGAGAAGGGACACGCCTTTAAAGACTGTCCACACAAAGACAAGGAAGCCACCTGCGCAAACTGTAAGGCAATGAAAATAGAACACGCGCATTCAATCAAGGATCCGAAGTGCCCAGTCTACCTTAAAGCCAAAAGCATATACCAAAATAGAATCGATTATGGGGACAAGAAATAAAAAGTATAATATAGCAATGATTAAGATAATCCAGACTAACGCGCAACGAGCCAAAACAGTGGCAGACCAAATCCGGGTCAGGGCCGATGAGGAGGACACCGACATAATCATATTGCAGGAGCCATACGTTCACGCAAAGCGGATGGTGGGGTATCCGCTGCAATATAAGGCCGTCCACACGGAGGAGGACACCCCATGGGCAGCGGTCATAGTCAGGGACACCAAAATCACTGCAACAAAAGTAACTCAACTGTGCACGACCTGGGCTGCCTGTGCCCAGCTCATTACAGCACTAGGCTCCCTATATTATTATTATTATCCGTTTATTTCCATAAGGAAACCACCCCGGGACGGCAAAGTGCCAGGAGGGTGCTAAGTACATATCAGGGTACGAGATACTACGTGCAGTGGGTTACATATACTGAACACGTAGTCTCGTCCCGAAATATTATATACACATTTTATGTTTAATATATACAGTATTTACACATTGATGATTCTGTACATACATTATACAACTGATATATTTACAATTCACTAATAATTCCATCTATAAATTACATATTAACATAACTGTTACAGAAGGTATATTTTTACAGTCAACAAATTATTATTGTTCTTAAAGCAGAAAGTTTCTCTTTTACTCTAAACTCTTTGGTACTTTGCAGCCGATTCATATTTTGGTAAGTCTATACGAATCCTGGAAGATCTCTTTCCGGTATGTCGCATCCTCACACAGTTTTTCGGCATCTATGTGTAGTGAGTTAAATATTTTCGCTGCATTTGATGGGAAGAATCTTTGCAGGCTACTAAGATTGTTCAGGACTGAACGCAGTGGATTATTTACTTCTCCGCAACGTCTAGCAGTGGCACGCGGTTTGACTAGAATATTATCCAGGACTGGAGCATCCACTCTGCCTGTGAGCATTTGTGCGAGAGTGTGTATGTTCTTGTTAATTGTCCGCTGCATCCAGGGTGTGATGTTAAGGTTTGAGTAGAGAATGGCCCTTGAGATAGTAAAAGGGTGGCCAGCAACTCTGTTAAGCCATCGCAAGAACCAGTACTCGATCCCAAGGACGGACTTATAATGTGAATCTGGAGCTGAAGACCAGATTTGCGAGGCATACATTGCAATTGGCAGGACACACATTAAAATGTACTTGGTCGCTAGCTGAGGATCCCTAATTCCTACCAGTTCCTGTCTGGTAGCCCATAAAGCGGCGAATATTTTTGTCTTCATATGGGCGAAGTGTTGAGCAAAGGTGCGTCTGTCATCCCACTTAAGACCCAGGTCCAGGTGAGAGTGCACTTTTACCACATTAGACCCGTTCACGGAGATCGAGATGTCATTTTTATTCTGCTTGCAAGTTATGGTCATTTGGGCAGACTTCTGCGCATTAATACGGAGCCCGATGCAATCCAGGTAGCTCTCAAATTCTCTGATTGTGCTATTTGCCATCTGACAAATACCTTCTGCTGATTCATGGTCTTTGGAAGTGATGAAGAATTTTACATCGTCAGCATATGTTATAAAATTGTAGTACCGTGCAAGAAACGGCTCCAGGGCGGCCGCGAAGAGAGTAGCCGAAAGAACTCCCCCTTGTGGCACTCCTCGCGAGATAGTAAAGCAAGATTGTAGCTTTTGGTGCTTAACAATAAATTTTCTATGTTCTAGCAGGCTGGTTATTATAGTTAACAAATTTCCTCTTACATTAAAATAATTCTTTAAAATCGCAATGAGCGCTGGAATTGAGACGTTGTCGTAGGCTGCGGAGATATCCAAAAAAATAATATCCATTTGCTTTTTCTCATTTAGTGCTTTCTGCAGGCGAAAAAGGGTTTCCAGTAAGTTTGTTATTGTTGATCTACCGGAAATAACTGAGTGCAAATGTGGCGGTCTATGGCTGAAGCAGTGTTGATTGATGGTGGGAAGCAGTGCTTTTTCGAATACCTTCTGTAGGGTGCAACTGACAGAAATTGGTCTGTAATCCTTAGCCAATTTTGGGTGTTTAATCTTTGGTATTGGGGTTACAATGTAATTTTTCCAAGCTTGCGGGAAAGCTCCTGACCTGATGATTTCCTGATAGATGTGCAGTAATAGATCTATTATAAATGGGCTACTTATCTTAAGGATGAACATTGGAAATTTGTCTGGTCCAACAGTGGCCTTATTGGGCAGATCGTTGATTGCTTTCATTACGCTCTCTTTGGTGATTTGTATTTCACTCAAAGGAGGTCTTGTTGGTTCCTCTATTGCCGAATGGTTTCGCTTGGTTAAATCTTTCAGGAATTCAAAAATTTTGTTACCATTATCAGTGTTCTCAATTTGATTCCGTCCATGCAGGTTACTAAAAGTGTTATTAGCCCATTCCTTGAAAATGCATTCGGTCATATTCTCTGTGCTATTTCTATTGCTAGTAATTCTTTTTGCTCTTTTTAGTTTATTATGAACAACATTGCAGTGTGCCTGTCATTTTGCTTTGATGAAATGTGCTCTTTCTTTCTTATAACGAATGTGATCGGCAGGATGACCCGTTCTTTGCCATTTTCTATACAGTTTTTGCTTCCTGAGGAAACTTGCTTTCAGTTGTGGGTTGAACCATTCTTTTGTTCTCTCAGATATTTTGATTTCTTTTGCCGCTCCTTCCAATGCTGTTTGGTATAGCTTTTTAGTGATCATTTCTAAAGCTTCATCTACTGGCTTTTCTTGCAGGTCATTCCAGTTGTAACTAGTCAGGTGACTGAGAATGACCTCTGCATTAATATACTTCACGGAGAAAAGATACTTACTTTGCTTTTCCCAGTTCGTGTGGTTACCCTGCATGTATTTGTGTATCTTCAGTGCTGCTTCTATTTCAATGGGATTGTGGTCCGACTTAAATTTTATGCAGTTTTGCGCTAGCCTTATGTCTAAGGAACTATGATACAACAGGTCAAGTTGCTGCATTCCCCTTGTCACTGGTGTCGGAAGCTGCGTTAAGTGCAATGCACCCAATGTCGCATCCAGCTCTTTCTTGGCCTCCCTGTGTTTCGGAAAAGGCAAATTAAAATCTCCCGCTATTATTGTGTCGACTGATGGCTTTAGATTTGCAGCAAGCCAAGCATAGAGTTCGTTTCTTGTCTCCGTTGTGTGCTCAGGTGGGAGGTATATGACGCATAACTGTATTTTCACGTGCTCTTTTGAAAAGGTAACGCAAATCCCTTCAAAATTATTTGAATTGGTTTTTCGTTCTCTTATAGGCTGGTATTTATTTTGATAGCAAATTATAACTCCCCCTCCTCGCCTATCTGTTCTTCCGGTTCCCACACATTTGCAGTTTGCTGCCGCAGTTAGCCGATCTAACTGTTTTCCACTTCCCAACCAGGTTTCGATTAGGCAAATGAAATCCAGGTCCTCGTACATCATCATCGTTTGTAGGGTGTGGAGCTTATTTGAGATGCTCCTCACGTTTTGTACAAACAGGTGGATGTGATGTTCTGCATTCCCAGCTGGGGGTAGTTTTCTTGATTGCTATTGAGCCCGATTCCTTGCATCATTTTTAACCAGTGGTCTGGCCCATCTGTCTCTGTAGGGCTTGACTAAGGTACCTACTGGCCAGGCGCTTACGTCTTGTAGGCGAGTTGCTTTATCTGGTGGACAAGAGATTATAAAGGAGGAGTAAGCTGGGTGTCGTGTTTTCACTTGCTTGACTTCCACAGTTATCCCATGTTCGCCCTCACACATGGCTTTAATGTTTCTGGGCTGTGTTGTGGGTCCCAGCCTTGATACAAAAATTTGCTCTCTGGTTGCAACGGAAGTAATGTTGTACATTTTAGAAAACCGTTTGTTTGTTTCAGGTGTGTTACAGGAAGACACGTTAATACTTTCTCTGTGAACTGGATTACGTCGTCGGCTGTCCTCGGCGAGAGTAGGCATGAAATTTTGGGATGGGCTGGTTTTTCTACCCTCAAAAGTGTTATGCTTTTTAGGTAGCATAGTGATGTGCGCATAAGTGAGTGGGTTTGCAGGAACATGATTTGAGGGGGAAGATGTAACTCTGGAGTTCGTACTCTTGGAATACATGCATGCTCCAATCATTTCAGTTGATTCCTGTTGTCCTAATATTTCTGAGGCTTCTTTATTTTGGTTTCGACTTTTCCTAGTGGAATGTGCGGAGCCATTTCCTTGTGCTGCCCCTAAAGTTTCACTGGGTTTGGTGCTATTGCTTGCGAGGTCCTGCTGCAAACAGACAGTTCGCGGCTGGGCTTGAGATTCACATATTATTTGGCTGTCTTGTAGTTTTGCAATTCTTTCTGATATGTTTTCCCCCGAATTCAATTCTTTTCTTGTCTTCTGTTTGTGATTTTCAATGCTTTCTGTCCTCCTGTACAATCCATGCATATCACTTCTACTTTTCTTTGGGTAGCTCTGCCTCGCATAGCAAGTTTCGTCGGTTACGGGAGCCGTTGAGCCACCTTGTGCAACGAGGACGGATTCAAAGCATCCTAGCTTTTCCTCCAGTCGTTTAAGGGTGTGCAATATTTTACTGTTTTGTTCTTTGAGAAGAAAATTCTCTTCCTGCAGTTCCTGTAGCATTTTATGTACAGGGATGAAATTGCTCGCGAGGTTTTCAGCGTATTCCACAGCCTGCATCGAAAAGGGGCTGATGCAGTCTGCAAGGATATCCTTTAATTCCGTACGCGAGACATATTCTTTACGGTTCTCTTCCTGCCTTTCATCCGGGCTATGATTGCTCCTCTGTCTAGCGAAACCCCCTTCAGAGTGCTCGCAGTCTTCCGGGCAAATATCGCATCCCAAGGTTTCAAAAATTGATCCTTCAGGATGGCCCAAGATGCCATTTCCAAGGTCAGTCTGCGAGAGGATTTCTCTTGTTGCTTGTTCAAGGTCGTTAATCTGTTCTGTGCATGAATCTTCACAAATGACTTCATTAGGTAATTCTTCATTATTTTTCCCTGTTTGTTGCCTACAGGCGTTACATTCAAACTTGCGTTTTCTAGTTTTGTTTAATTTCTTAATATCTACAGAAGTACAATCAGGCTTATTGCAATAGTTTTTGTGACAAGTAACGCATTTAATTATGAAGTCATCATTGGTCAGACATATGCAGCAAGTAAGCGGCACGGCTGATGCGCTGAAATCTGTCATTCTGAAATGCAAATGGAGCCGGAATTTCAGTAATTTCGAGGCAGGTAGTCTTTAGTACAACAAGATAGGGCACTTCTATCCTTCGATGACTAGCCTATGAAATATGCAGGTGGAAATGGGGGAGGTTTTAATCCCTAACTTTGTCACCGTTTGACCTTGTCCAGAGCTTAAGTGCCGTATTGCCTTAAGCAGAATATTGCTATGTTTCGCTGCACTGAATCGCTATAAACCAACCGTTCCTTTCAACTATTACGCGAAGTATGAATGCTTAAAATCAAGATTAGACATATTACCTGTTCAGGATTCCATTAGTAGACGGAATCCTGATTCCGTCTACTAATGGAATTCCACTTCTCATAAGCTCTCTGTCAATATGCAGTTCATTTATGATCCTTTCAGGTTAACTTAGGTATTTGAGTATTTTTAGGAGCACATCATTCAGTAACTCACTGACCTTCGCCACCTAGCGGAGTCTGTAGTGGCTCTTTACAGCAGGCCAGGACAGGAAATTGAGACCACAATCAACTACCTGCGCCGTCTCCAAAACACTCTGCCGAATGAAAAAATAATTATAGGAGCGGATGTAAACTGTCGCTCTCCACTATGGTACAGCATTACTGCCGACAGAAGAGGAACAACAAATGGGCAGCAACTCGAAAACTATCTGATAGGATCACAATTTGTTGTACTGAACCAACCGCACCATCTGCCAACATTCTGCAACACCCTCTGGGAGGCCACCATCGATATCACCCTAGCAACTAGGAACCTGGCGAACCACGTGACCGACTGGAGGGTGGAAGACGCTTGGACCACCTCGGACCGTCGAGTCATCACCTGCAAAGTAACAAGAACGCTGCCAAGAACAACAGCAAATATACAAACACCCCACAGATACGCAGTTGCCAAGGCAGATTGGCCCCAATACAAAGAGCTACTAACTACAGCGGTTAACAACAAACCTCCGTCCCTAGATCCACAGAATAATCCGAACGAACTGCAGAAGGCAATTACTAAATTGATGATAGATATCAGCAACCAAACTATCAGGAAGAAACACCCCCGACTGGGCGCAGTCCCCTGGTGGACCCTGGACATTGCCATGCTCCGGCGACAAATGAACAAGAGTAGGAAGGACTTCCAGAGGGCCCGAAGAACATGGCCAGCAAATGAGGTTGAAGCCCTGAGGCAAATATATAGACAAATAAGAAACCGGTACACTGACGCCATAAAGACAAGTAAAAGACGCTCTTGGGAGTCCTTGGTCTCCACAGCAGGGAACAATGACCCCTGGGGCATTGTCTACAAAGTAACAACCAATAGACTGCCTAGGGGGGAGGTGATTTCTACCACTAGGACTCGGCAGGGAGATCTCACCACAACCTGGGAGCAGTCGATGAATAACATACTCGACACAATATATCAAAAACCAAATATGTTAACTATGCCAGGTCAGAAACAGACATGTGACAGAAACGATAACTACAGAAACCAGGCGATTGAGCCCCCCCTTCACCCTGGATGAACTCAGCGTGGCCGCTAGTAGGGTCAGAAATAGAAAATGCCCGGGCCTCGATCTTATTGAGCCTGAAATACTCAAGAAAACCGTGGAATACAATCCGCACCTACTCCTAACACTATACAATAGATGCTTGGAAACAGGACATTTCCCAACTGCATGGAAAACAGCAAATTTAAAACTAATACTGAAAAATCCTACCAAAAATCCAGAATTTCCGGATTCATATCGACCCATCGCACTGCTCCCAGTGGCAAGCAAATTGTTTGAAAGATTACTCCATGTGAGAGTTATAAAACACTATGCAGCGGCAGGCCTACATGCCAGAAATCAGTATGGCTTCAGACCAGGATCCTCAACCGTGGACGCACTGGGAAACTTGCTAAGGATTTTCCAGGATTGTAGACGAAAGTATCTGCTGCTCATCTCTGTTGACTTTGCTGGGGCGTTTGATTCACTTTGGTGGCCAAGCGTCCTGGCAAGGTTGAGGGAGGCTGAGGTGCCTCTTAACCTCTACAAAGTAATCGAAAGCTATTTAACACAAAGAAGAGTGGAAATCAATGTACACTATCAAAAAATAACAAGAGAGGTGCACAGAGGATGTCCGCAGGGGTCGGTGCTTGGGCCGCTTCTGTGGACAATGGTCCTCGATGAATTCCTGACTACGGACCTGGGTTCTGTGGCAGTACACGCCTTCGCGGACGACTTGACATTGACGGTGGAGGCGGACTCCAGGGCCCAATTGGAGACGCTGGCAAATCAGGCACTGCAGCGGCTGCAGCAATGGGCATCAAAGAACCAGCTGAAAATATCGTCAGACAAGACCTCATCGATCCTGCTAAAGGGGACTCTGCAACTACGACGACCCCCGCAAATTAAAATCAACAATGTAACAATCAAATTTGTGAGCCAACTGAAGTATCTGGGCGTTATCCTAGATAAAAACTTGACGTTCCAGCCGCATCTGAAATACATCAGAAGAAAAATCAGAGGATACTCTGGACTGGTAACCAGAATCACAAGGAAAGATTGGGGACTCAAGAAAAAAGCACTGATGCTTTACTATAAAACAACCTTCCTGCCTGCAATCACCTATGCTGCAGCGGTGTGGTATCCAAAAACGACACTGGTAGTCAACAAAAGAACACTAGAAATGACCCAAAGGACCATACTGATATCAACAACGCGCGCCTGCAGCACGGTAAGTACCCCAGCTTTGCAGGTACTTGCTGGAGCGCTCCCTCTGGACCTGGAAGCAGTTCAGGCAGGGCTACTGTTTTTGCTGGCCAGGGGTGTGGCCGCTACCCACCAAGGATACACGACAGACCCGGCGGGCAACCTAAAACACGAAAAAAATAGGCTACAGACCCACCTCCTAGATCTTTGGCAGAGAAGATGGACAGAGACTACAAAAGGCGAAGTAACAAAAAGATTTCTACCAGACCTCCAGAAAATATACCCAAAGCAGCCACCGTGGTACTTCCCAGGGTACCATATGACAACACTATTAACCGGACACGGACCCTACAAGGAGAAGCTGTTTGGCTTCCGACTCGTTGAGGACCCCAACTGCATATGTGGGGAAAGTGAAAGCTGGAGCCACATAGTCTATGATTGTCAACACTATGAAGACCTCAGAGGGCTACTAATAACAAGGTTAAGATACTTCCCAAAAGGACTGGAGCACCACTTCCTGGACACTGAGGATGAATATAGGGCACTCTCCCAGTATGCGCAAGACTTATTCACCAGGAGAAAAACACTAATAGCTATCTACAGCAACGTACACAGAGATTGACAAAAATCGGCGCCAAATGCGACAAAAAAAACTGAAACCCTGCAGAGGACCAGTACTTGGACAAGAAGAGTGCTGATCACACGGAAGAGAAAAGCAAGGACGGGGGAATGCAGCACAGACAGTAGAGAACAGACTAAACGCAGCACAGTTGCAAACAGCTTGATGGCGATCTGAAGAGGACACCCTCGCCCTCTTCACCTATTATTCCCACTTCCTTGGGGGGAGGGGACAATTTTTGTTCCTTCTCCTCCACCCCCAAACTTCTACTCTGGTGGGGCATGGGCATGCCCCACTGAAAACTGGGGCTATCTACTCTATTGGCCCCATATTTCTGTCTTTTCCCCCCAATCTTCGGTCTCCCTCCCCTCTCTACCTTCATCATAGCGAAAGCCCCACACGTCAAAAACTTAATATGATAAAATTACCTTACGCCCAAAACTCGGCCTAGCAAACCAAAGCGACATTACCCCAGCGCAGATTTTTTATTTACTTATATATATTTTTTTTATTTGTTTTTTATTATTATTATTATTTTTTTTTTTTTTTATTTTATTTATTTATTATTATTTTTTTTTAAGGTCCTAGCCGCCGAAATCCCAGGAAATTAAGCGGCAGGACCTGCCAGAGTGAATCTACAGCTACTGGGTTCCTGGTCTGCCTCCACGGGGCGTAAGTGGGACAACGTTGGGCCTCAATAGGGGTCCAACGGCTAAATGACCAGATGAACAACGGTACAGAACACAACACATGAACAATTCCCACACACTTTTAAATCTCTGGCATTTCCCAGTGAACTGGTTCACCACAATGAAAGCAACGCGGAGATGGGGGAAACCCCTGGTGCCGTAAGACAACAACACACACTTACACTTACTTAGTCTCCTCGGCAAAACCTACAGAGAGGACTACCAGAGAGGGATGAAAAGCTAATGGTAATGCCCAAGTATAAAACAAGGGCCAGAAGCAGCGGAAACTGAAACTGGGTAGTGGAGCTGGCCCCAGAGGCCTGGCAAGTCCTGCGGGAACAGCGATCAATTTATATAGAGTGGAGTAGCCACAGGTACAGAGAACACGTGGCTATAGTAAAGTGTTTTAGGTGCTGCAAATATGGGCACACGACACACACATGTAATCAAATGGAACCAACCTGCGGCCACTGCTCCGAAAAGGGGCACAACTTCAGTAGCTGCCCAAACAAAGCAAAAGACCCTGTATGCGTCAACTGCAAGCTACTAAGGCTAGATCATACGCATTCCATAAGAGATCCAAAATGTCTGACATATCAAAACTTCAAGTGTATATATCAACTCAGAACCGATTATGGGTACGCAACGTAAAAAATATAACGATGGCGTGCTAAAAAAAAAATCACCAAATAAAAGCGCAACGTGCGAAAGCAGTGGTCGCCCAAGTATGCCTAAAAGCAGAAGAAGACAATACTGATCTCATCCTTATTCAAGAGCCCTACACTCACATGAAGGTTAGGGGATACCCGCACAGGTTTAAAATAGTACAGAGTGACGAAGACACCGTGGGCAGCAATTATAGTCCGCAACCCAGAAATAACAGTTACCAAGGTCCCCGCAGTTATGCACGCCATGGGCAGCATGTGCACATATAATCGGCTGTCGGCTGCCTATATGCAGTCTCTCTCTACTGCAGACCCGGCGTCGAGATTGACTTCGCCATTACATATCTCCAGAATGTCCAAACTACCCTAGCAGGACAGAGGATCATAATAGGTGCCGACGTCAACTGTCGATCCCCACTCTGGCACAGCGCCCCGCCGGACCGGCAAGGCACCAGAAACGGCCAAAGACTGGAAGAGTTCCTGGCTAACTCAATATTGACGGTTAAAAATCAACCTTTCTGCCTCCCAACCTTCTGTAATACACTTTGGGAGGCGACCATTGACATCACCCTAATCACAAGAAATATCGATTCCCACGTGACCGACTGGACAGTGCGAAATGCTTGGACCACGTCGGATCACCGTAACATCACCTACCGGATACAGAGAACCACAGCAAGAACCACAACAGAAAGGACGATGCTAAACAGATTTGCAATATCCAAAGCCAATTGGGAACTCTACCGAGAACAGCTTATTAGTAGAGCCCAACATGATAGAATTGGGCAAACCAGACAGGATGGCCAAGAAATAAGAGAGGACCCAGACGAACTGCAACAAATAATAAACATTATAACCAAGGCAGCTGAAGTCGCCATAAAAAGAAAAACGCTTTCGAGCAAGACCATGCCCTGGTGGACCCCAGAGCTGCAACGACAAAGGAGATTAGTCCAACAAAAAAGGAAGGAATATCAGAGAGCACGGAGGTCGTGGCCACCCGCTGAGGTCATTTACCTGCGCCGCCAATATACAGTACTGAGAAATACTTATACCGAGAGTATAAAGAAAAGTAAAAAGTCCTCCTGGGAACGACTGGTCTCAACTAAAGGTAATGAGAATCCCTGGGGCACTCCCCAGGGATTCTCATTACCTTTAGTTGAGATCACAACAAATAAACTCCCCAGGGGGGAAATAACCACAGCAACTATAACGCCGCAACGCACCCTCACCACAACATGGGACGACTCGGTGGCCAACATTTTGAACACCATTATAAAAGACCCACCGAATATACTCACGGAAGACCAACAAGCTATCATACAGGCAAACGAGACCTATAACACCCAACAAATGGAGCCGCCAATTAACATGGATGAGCTACAGGAAGCTGCAACACAAATGCGCAACAAGAAATGCCCTGGCCCTGACGTCTTGGACCCAGAACTCGTTAAGAGGGCGGTGGAGCACATACCGGAACCCCTGCTGGACCTCTTCAACTGCTGCCTCAGAGTGGGCCATTTCCCAACTAGCTGGAAAACAGCACATCTCAAGCTCATCCTGAAAAACCCAACTAAACCACCTGAACAACCAAACTCTTACCGTCCCATAGCGCTGCTATCAACACTAAGTAAACTCTTGGAGAGAATACTACATCGAAGAATACTCAGCCAAAGAAGCTAACCTAGAGTCACCCAGACAATGTGTTCAAACCCGGACTCTCCACGATTGAAGCAATTCGGAACCTCCTAGAAAGCGCAGCACAATGTAATGAAAAGTACTTCCTGGTAATTGCGGTCGACTTCGCCGGGGCGTTCGACGCCCTCTGGTGGCCGAGCGTCCTGGGCAGACTCTGCAAGGCAAAAATCCCCATGAATTTATATAATTGCATTAGATCCTACCTCTCAGATAGAAAAATCAGGGTAATGGCCCTGGTTCCGGAGCCTGACAAGATCGGTCCGCAGGGGCTACCCGCAGGGATCTGTCCTGGAGCCGCTCCTGTGCAACATTGTTTTTGATTAATTCCTGGCACTCGACTTGGGTGATGTCAACGCACAAGCTTTCGCGGATGATCTCGTCCTAACGGTGGCAGCGAGCTCTAGATCACAGTTAGAAGCCCGTGGAAACCATGCACTGCAAGTACTCCAGGACTGGGCAAACCTGCATACACTGGAGATTTCCCCGACCAAAACGAACTCAATTCTACTGAGAGGAACACTCGACATCAGACGGCCGCCCCAGATAAAAGTAAGGGGAAGCACAATCAAACTGGCAAAACAAATGAAATACCTAGGCATTATCCTAGATTCCAACCTGTCCTTTAAACAACACCTCTTATATCTGAAGGAGAAGCTGAGAAAATATGCAGCACTAGTAGTCAGAGTAACACACAGAGACTGGGGACTAAACAAAAGAACATTATCCCTCTACTATAAAGCAATTTTCGTCCCAGCAATTACTTATGGAGCACCAATATGGTATTCAAAGCAAGAACTGCAGTAAATAAAAGAATCCTCGATACAATACAGCGAAAAATACTCCTCACCATCACCAGGGCGTGTAACAGTGAGTACCTGTGCGCTGCAGGTCCTGGCGGGAACTCTCCCTCTGGACCTGGAGGTGGCAAGATGTGGGTTGATATACTACCTGGCAAAGGGAACACCACCCACGTTTGACACTTTTACACTGGACCCTACAAACAACCACCGAACGGAAAAACAGAAAATCATGGAACACCTGAAAGAAACTTGGCAAAGGAGATGGCAAGAGACGACCAAGGGTGAAGTCACACGGAAATTTATACCCTACGTAGACAAAACCTATCCAAAATTTCCCAAATGGTTCTACACAGGACTGAACACCACCTTCCTCCTGACGGGCCATGGGCCCTTTAACGCAAAACTGAATGCATTCGGACTGACCGAGGACCCAACTTGCACCTGTGGCAATATGGAGACGTGGCAACATATCATGCACAAATGTGAATGCTATGAGGAACAAAGATCAGTACTCATCACCAGTATAAAGTTTGTACCAAAAGACAATGAGCATCACCTCCTGGATTCGGAAGACGAGTACACCGCGTTGAGCCGCTACGCCCAGGACATCTTTAACAGAAGGAGAACAGAAATCGCTATCCGCAACAATATGGAAGCATCTGAATAGAAGAACTCCATTGAAACTAACCAAGGAGGAGACATTCAAGACTACAGCATGAACATACCGCATAACTACAACCGATCAGAAGAAATTACCAACAAAGATAACTCTCCATTCATGACCTGGTGCAAATGGCCAGGACTGATGCTCTCAACGAATATGACTACCTAAATTGACATCAAAACAGTACTACAAACTGACCAGAGTCATCACTCCTCTTCCTGATCCCATAAGATGAACACGAGACAAGTGAGACTGAACCAAGACCTACCTGAAGTGACACTGAACTGAACATCCAAAAACCATGACTGTGACAGCAGGTACGCTGTTGCCTCGCCTTTTGGCGATCTGGGTTGGACACCTAGTCTGGTTCACTTTCTCTCCATACCCTGGCGGGGGGAGGGGCCGGGACCGTCCCCCCGTTTACTTCTCCTGGTGCGGCATGGGCATGACACACTGATATCTGGGGTCATCTACCCTATTGGCCTCATACTTCTGTCTTTCCCCTCCAGTCTTCAGTCTTTCCCCCCACTCTCTCTCTCTCTCTCTCTCTCTCTCTCTCTATACATCACAGTGTACGCCCCACACGACAAAAACTTAAACTTCCAAATTATAACAGCCAAATCGTGCATCAATTCCGAAACTTAACCTCATTAGCGAACCACCCCTTAAAATCGCGTTATTATTATTATTATTTTTATTTATTATTATTTTTTTATTTATTTATTTAAATTTTTTTTTTTTTTAGGCCCTAGCCACTGAAATCTCAGGAAATTAGGTGGCAGGGCCTGCCAGAGTAAATAATTATGCTGGGTGTACCTGGTCTGCCTCCACGAGGCTGAGTGTGGGCAACGTTGGGCCCCAGCAGGGATCTAGCGGCTAAATGGCCAGAGGAACAATGATACACAACACAATACTTCCAAATCCCATACACTTTTAAATCTCTGGCCTTAACAGTGATCTGTTACACCCACAAAGAAAACCACGCGGAGATGGGGGAAACCCCTAGTGCCGTTTGACACGAACACACTTTACACTTAGTCTCCACGGCAGCTATTCAGGTAATTGCGGGAACTCTCCCGCTTAATTTGTTTACGATCTTCCGTGGTCTCTGCTTCAGAATCAGAAAGAAAATACCAACCTGTATTCTGGATATTGAGCTTAATCTCACTGCAGATGAGAAGTGGGAAAAAACAAGATGTTACAGCCAACTGGTGAACATCTGGCAAACCAGGTGGAATACGTCGCCACAAGGCACAGTAACCAAACGATTCCTCCCCGAGGTAAAGTTTGCGATGACCAAAACTGCAAGATCCTGGTTCTCTCTCAGCCTTGAAACGTCCTTTTTGGTGACCGGTCACGGCTCCCTCAATGAAAAGCTGTACCAACTGGGGCTTCTCGCTACCGACTTATGCTTTTGTGGAGGCAAGGAAAATTGGTACCACCTTCTTTTTGACTGTGACTTGTACGAGGATCTCAGAGATCAACTTCGGAGAGACATTCTGAACTTCTCCCCAACCAATGTGAATCAACTAATCCAGACAATCTTTCCTCCCTGCAGGCCTTTGCATCTGGCATTTTTACCCGGCGAAAGACCTTGTATGCCAATGCCAACCAAAACCAGACAAACAATTCTACAGCCTACATTTCACACTTGTGAAGGGGAAGAGGCTAAATTCAAATTTTTATTTATTTTCATTTATTATTATTTATTTATTATTACTTTTTTTCTCTATATATTTTATTTTTTATTTTTATTATTTTTATTATTATTATTTTTTATTTTATTATTAATATAATTATTATCGTTTTTTTTGCTCAATTTGCCACACTATCAATTTTTATTTTATTTTTATTTCTCATACATAAATATCACTTTATTACAATGTACAGTATTAACTTTATTATACTATATTACTTGCACGCACCACTAGCTTTTTTATTATTTTTTATTTTTACTTTTCTTTTTTTTTATAACCTGCACCACGGGTAGTTTTTTTTTTTTTTTTTTTTTTTATTTCTCCTCTCTTGCCTCTGGAATGGGCCCCCAGAGGTTCCTGGCCAACCTGCTGACAACACCAGGTGGGTCAGAGTCTGTTTAGAAAAGGTACGTATTTTATTGGGACTGGCCCACCTTCCCGTGGTGTGGACGAGTACCCAGAATCATGTGTCCAGGTGACTGATGCTTCTGGGTAGCCAAGTGGCCAGAACAGAACAACAGAACACACGCATAATACACACAAACCGACGTCACACACATCTGGCCCAATTGTAGTGATTCTGATCTTCACAGAGACACAAGGCGGAGTTGAACAAACGTTCTAGGTGCCGCCCTTACATATACACATGTCCATGTCTCAGATTTATTCCTCTTTCCTGCCCGAAGTCCTTTCTTCATGCACCTCTCAGATTTATTCCTCTTTCCTGCCCTGAAGTCCTTTCTTCGTGAAAAACACTTTGCTGCTGCTGATGAGATGATTTCTGCTGGCAAGTCGCGGTTTGAAGGACAGCCAGAGGACTTCTACAAAACTGGCCTGCGGAAGTGTATTGAGAGGTGGCAAAAATGTGGCATTTTGTCTGGTAACTGTGTTGATAAAGTGTAATGCATAATGTTTGTTTCAACCTTCTATCGCAACTACTACAAATCTTTTTTTAACCCCCCCCCACCCTCGTAGAGCTGGGTGTTTTAATTTTAGTCTTACCGTTGGTTTCCGATTTATAAACTGATTATTTCGAATATTTATTGTGTACAGATGGCTTATTGTTTATGTTGTTTTTCCTCGGTCCATCTGTGATGTACATGTTAACGGTTGCTTAGCAGCACTTACTCCTCAAATTATTGCCGTTAGAAATTTCTCGTTTGATATTTAGTTCTAGTTTAAAATTTCTAGAAGCTTGCACGCTATTAAATACAATTTTCATAATTTCTTTGCCATATCCATACCAACGATGACTTTAAGATGAAGTACACAAAAGAAATTCGAACTCTCGTGTAGAAAGAGTGGAACAACAGCATAATGAGGACTTAGAGGATGTAGGCTAAATCCCTGTACTGAAAGAAGTTAGTTAAAATCTTTACTTCCTTTCCGAGCTATTCACTTCGCAGACAGACTCCTCAGATCTTTTCAGTGCGGAAACTTTCATGGTCATGCACAAGCTCGTGGCGTGTCGAGGCCTTTCAACGAATCAGGAAGAGAAGTAATTATGGAAATTCATTCGCCAGTTAATAGGATCATGACTCGCTGAACTTTGTGTGTCCGCATGCACGCTACACATCTTTTAAAAAGTACGTACTTAAAAATAATTTTTTATAAACTTTTCCGACTTATTGAATATAAACAGAACATTTTATCGGCTTTCGTAGCCCAGTGGTCAAATTCGAGGATACAGCAGCACACTTGAACCAGTGTCTAGCACACCTAGCTGCTAAACATGGTGATGTTCGTGTATTCTCCCTATCATTTAAACTTCTCTGACCTTATCTCGCAACTATTCAAATAAGTGGCAGTGCGTTAATGTGAAACGAACATGTGTCCGGATGCTTTTTTGAGTTCTAGATAAAATATAGGCCCTCGTGGTTAGCACAGTTGATATAAATCACCGTCCTCCACACCGAGTGGAAAAGACCCGAGTTCGAATCCCATCAATGACGCGAGGAATTCTATGGAAATTTTTTTCACAACGTGGCTGAGTTATGCGGTCTCAGTCGACGGTATGGTTTTTTCTCCCGGAAACTCGGGTTATTCGTCCAGCAAACTGACCACAGAACCAGAACATACGCAATTTACAGACATTATACACGACGCAACAGCCTAAGTTGTTCATGTTTATAATCCGGCACGAGTATCAGGTCAGGGAAGTTAATCGTGGGGGGGGGGGGGCTCCTAGAACAAAAGTTCACCTCCGCCTCGTTGCGATGTTCAGTTTTTAGACTCAAGGTAAGGCTAGTGTACGTCGTGTAAAAAAAAAAAAAATTCATCCCGCATAGGAATATCCTATGCTGGGGGAGGGGAGAGTGAGTTTTTCATCCTACATGGGAGAAGTGACAGGAAAGAAAAATTGAGCTTATGTGTGTATTCTGTAGTGTGATGTTGTGTTTTGGCCTCTGGAAGCAGCGAACGACCAACCCCAGGTACTCGTCCCTGGCAGTGGGAGGGCAAGGCCTCCCTTACTATCTGCACGCCTTACTCCTTGGGGAAAGAGTTTCCCAGGAAGGGAAGAAAAACTTGTATAAAATGAAGAGAGGAAAGGAGAAGAGGTCTTTCCCCCGCCGAGTGAAGCCCCAATCTAAGATGGGTTGCTAGAATAACGCAAACTATCGTTAGTCATATTTAACCGTCACGGTCCAGTCAAACAGCATGTGCTGCTCTCTCGCTTCTGACCACTCAGCCACATCAGGCCTGATGCGCCTAAAACCCTACCCATTCCTAATAAAATTATAGGTTAGTGATGCATGCAAAAACCTATACTTTGCCATAACCATAACTGGAGTGGCCTATAAATTCTAGCAAAGCTAAAATGCTTGTGTAGTACAGTCTAGGGAACACGTACTTAGCCACCTTCTGCACACATTAAACCAGAGCGGTCGCATCGATTATACTTAAAAGCGACTGCTCCATCTGGGACACCTTTGGTTAATTGATGAATGAGTTGGAAATATATAGTATACATACATCAAATGTTGAGGACATCAGAAGTACGTACATCAAGTGTTGAGGACAAAGTCCCAATTAAAGTAACAGTTTCACCAAGTATAATCAGGACCCGTTTTATATGCGAATTTTGAGTAAAAGCAGGTATTAAGCTATCTGGAGCAAATCTATTCTGCAAGCTGAAAAAAAACCTCGAATAATTCTCTGGGAAAAATATTCCCTCCGTCTGAGATACTATCTACAGGCAACCGAAGAAATCTCCTAAGAATTACTCGTCTCCAACGGAGTGGAAAGCAGCTCCAAACACGTAAGAAAAGAAAAGAAAAAAAGTTAGTTATTTGACTATTTGGTGGACGAAAAACTAGTTTCCGGGAGGGGTAGGGGAAAAAAAGAAACATGAAACCTCATAAGACCGATTAACTCGGCCACTTTGTGAAAAAAGCCCATAAGTACGAAACACGTCATTAATGGGATTCGAACTCTGGCTTTTTTCAACATTTATCAGGATGGATTGTAACCACTGACTCCCGAAATTGCTGTTATAACCACTACTTGTATAAAAGCCCCATAAATTTCGATTTTTTTTTTCGGGCAACTTTCTTTCACTAACCAAAAAGTTGTTGAAAACAAACGTAACCGCTTCAAATAACTTCTGATGTGTGCTTTGTGTGAACAAAAGGAGACGGCATTTTACGACTGGAACTAATTACATATTATAGTCGACGGATTGGTGCCAAGACCTCACCTCTAAAGTCTTCCTTCATCTAAATCTAGTGTAGCGAACGTTGTGACCATCATTTTCTCTCCAATGGTAGCTGCTTTCATGTCAACGCTATTATTACATCAAATTGTTACAGCAGTTCCCTTCGACTTTAAAGGAATTTTTGTTTACTCTGTAATTCAATACAATATTCATTAGCCACTCTGCAATTATCCAGGCAACAGGATTTTAATGCTGGAGTATATATGCATGACGTAGCTAGGTAGGTGAGTGGGCTAGACCTGCTGCATATATTAATCCCGAATTCACATACAAAATATTCACAACCCACAGAATGAACTGCCCGGGGGAAATTTTTAAATAATTTCCCTCGGCTGTACTAATGAATAGTGAAGTGATGTTTTTGTATACTCCCACGTATAAGGAGGAGGGCGACTGACCATGGACTAAAGAGTTCAACTTGGAGTTACGTGTGCGAATATTAGTTATTTCAGCTAAAAGTCTTTAAATACGTGCAATTGATTCTGTTCCAACAGGATAAGGTTCCCCCAACAACGACTTGAGAAAAATCTTAAAGGAGATACTTAGTCCAGATTTTCGTCTTTAGGAGACAGTTTATGAAATAGACTCTTCCGTGTGATCTACATTCCGGAACTTAACCCATTCTCAGTGAAAATTCGTAATCGAATTGTAAGGGGATTTTATTGAGCAGTGGTTTTCAATAAGGCGCAGTTGGACACGATTTTTCTTCTTAATACTGCGCTGGAGAACGCTCGCAAGCTTTTGCATGTTCGTTCAAGGGTTGTTGTGTTACCTTCAGAAGATCGGAAGCCCAACCTGTTGGACTTCCGATCAGTACAGGAGTACATTGGAAATATTCCTATTGGCTACCTATGAGTGACACAGGGCACCATAATAAAATTCTGGTTCCAGTCTGTTTGTTATTTGGTTTTTAGGAGCATTAGCAACTAGGGCCATATTGCTCCGGGGATATGCGGTGGTCATTCCCTGACCTTTCCGCAACCTCCGTATTTGGTGGTCACGAACTCGAACCCCGGTCTAATTAAGAAGCGTGTGCTACGCACTGCGGCTCCTTCCCACCTGGCTACGGAGGCGCCGTTCCAGTCTGACCTCCAGGGAATCTGGAAATGAATTGCCAGAAAGAAGATGTGGTCATAAGACTCTTCAATCCGAATGAATTTCTATTTCAATGAGCGTCGATATGAAAACATCAACACACCTCTACCAGTAAGCCTCTGAAGTTCGTATAACATGTTAAAGTACACTAGAATTGCCGAGTTACTCGGTCTACCGAATCTCCTTAGCAGGAAAGCGAGAAAGATGCTAAGCTCATTTTTAAAGCCGGAAGTCATATTTCAACATTTGCTCTGTGTGCCGCAGTAATGAGGTCTAAGAGACAAGCGGGACAAGGAAAATCCACTGAAATTCATCTTTATTGCACCAGTTTAACACGCACATTTAACTAAGGGGGTTGCTTTATAAGTCGTCAATTCTTGTCACCTAATCTCTATGAGAGACAAATCTTTTGCAGCGGATAATACTGGGCTGCAACAACTCTATTCAAGATTACGAGCGGCCTTTATGGTGCAGTAACAACGTCAACTGCAAGGGGTTGACAAGGTATTGTCTCGTTACACCACCAGTTCAACAACCTTCAAAGTCGGTACAACAACCATTAACTACTCTACGCGCTATTTAAAACAACAAAACTTCCGTCTTGTTCTGTGATGGAAGAAGCAAAACAATCTTCTAAATAACGATTCATTCCAATAAAGCACTCCATGTATGGTAATTACCACAAACTGACCTACACATAAAAAAGGTGGTTCCCTAAAGAGGAATATACTCTTTTATACGTAATGAGGCATCTAAATAAGGGATAAGTATCTGGCCCTCCTCCGAGGAGACGGAAATACTGTTGAAACAAATGAAGCTTGCGGAGTGGCAGTTGCTAAGGTGTGGATTAACCAATCAATTAACTTTTTACAAGGATTGATGACAAGGGACCTAAATGAGACCTACTGTTGATAGCATAAGTCTTAACTGTTCCGGCAAATCATCCAAAATATAACAAGTTTATAGCCCAACAGAACCCCTAGCAAGAGATGATCTCGCATATTTCATATTTTGCAAGTGTAATCCCCATCTAACAGGAGGATTGTTGTCGTTTTTGTACGAGAGAATATCTAAGGCTGAATAATATCAACGTATCCGGTTTGTAAGTTGTGTACACTCCCACCTAAAAGTTTGAAATCCCGCATTTTATTTTTCTTAATTTTCCAAGTTTTTATTAGAATAGGGCCAGTTTGTTTCCCAAAGTCTATTACAATATTTTCTATTATGTATAAAAATCAAAAAACTTAAATATTTAAGAAATTTCTAGAATATTCCAGAGCTGAGTTCAATAGGAACGGAGAAACTCCCTTGTCTTCATCTATTGTAAAACTTCGTCTGAAAGCCCTTATTTAAAACCTAAAATCGAATAAACGGTTGCATTGAGCAAAGGGCCAACAACATTGGACAATTGAAGAGTGGAAAAACGTACTGTGGACGGATGAATACAAATTTGATATTTTTGGATTCAAGCGTAGGTTTGTGCGACGATCAACTGAAGAACAAAATGATGCCAAATGTTTAGTGGCTACAGTCAAGCACGATGGTCGTTCCCTCATGATCTGGAGGTTGCTTCTGTTTTTCTGGAGTGGATGACATCGTCAGAATTGAAGGAATTTTAAGAAAAGAAGGCTACAAAACATTCTCGAACATAAAGCAATATCCTCTAGACTTCGACTTTGTGGAAGAAATTTTATATTACAACAAAACAATGACTGTGCAGGGACTTTCTAGCAACTAACAACAGGAAAGGTATTGCAAATTATGGCGTGGCCACCCTACTCGCCTGACTTAACTCTAAATAGTTTTTATGGGATCGTCTACACCGTCAAGCCAGCCCATCTTCACAGAACCTTGCAGATCGCCTGGAATAATGTTAGTCACGACACTATTATAAAATTAATCGCCAGAATACTACGTCTGTATAAAGCAATAAAATCTTGGAGGATATTTTGATGAAAAATATCAGTATAGTTGTTTGTTAATATTAATCATTTCAATATTACCAGAAGTACATAATACAGCACACAATGAAACACATAGCGACCCTAGAGTTTAAGGGGGACCCGGGCACAATAATTTAAAAAGTAAACAGAAATTTGAATAATTTTTTGAAACAAAATGGGTCAAAATTTATTTTAACTTTTTCTTTTTCTTAACAAACCGAACTTATTACTGAAAAGCTATCATCCAAAGTCCTCTACATTTATGCTGGCTGCGGATTAAAGTAAATTCATGCAGCCCTTTTGTGCGTTGTCCCAACTTAATGCGACCACTTTTCCACTCTTCGTACACTATAGCTCGTTAATACATTTTAAGAGAGAAACCTTTACGGTCCTCGCAGTACTTCCCCTCTCAGCGAGCAAACATTCACTTCTGTTGTGTTCTCATCATTTATTCAATGAGAGATTTATGACAGAGCTTTCGCAGAACATGGAAGTTCTGTCCGCAGTACATAAGAGCGTTTCGAGTTAGTCTAATAACCAGACGAGCGCAAGAGTATCAAGAACTCGTACGAGCATGCGCATTGGAAACGTTGAATTATTTACTACGAAGCGGCAAAGTAGGGTAGTTGAGAGATGGCGCAATGAAAATGAAAGAGTGGATCCGGAGGGTAGAGGAAAATCGATAAAGCAGAGTTGGCCGAATAAATGAGAGTATGAAAACAGAAATGCTTTCGGGAGTGTAGAATCCATCCCAATCTAGTTAAGACAGGAAATGAGCAAGGTGTTGTCGGCGTAAAAAAGGGCGGCGGTTTCCATTTCCACCGCACGTTTGAGTAACCTCCGTTTTAGGTAGCCGCAGAACACGCACGAAAAATGAACTTTTCGAATACTGTTGTAATAAAGTTTACTTTTATCTGTATGTAAAGTACTCGTGAATATTTTATAATTTTCGTAATTGATCAACTAACGATGAAAATATCCAAATAAATATGGAATATATTTCAAAAAACAGCGAAGTTCAGAAGATAATGAATTATTGTTCGTTTGGCAGCGATTAAGAGAGTTTTGCACGTGCGGTACGCACGTGCAGAACTACTTAATCTTATATTCTAATAACATAATAACCACGTAATCTTATATTCTAATAACATAATAACCACGTAATCTTATATTCTAATAACATTTTAAATTACAGGTAGTTCTCTATTTTACGAGTTAATTCGTTCCTAGCGCACGCTCGTAAAGCGAAAACTCGTAAAGCGGGAATTTATTTCCCATAGACATAAGGTTAAAAACAGGGGTTATGTTCTCAACAATGAAATTAGTTAACTAATTAGTTTATGTTTAAACAATGATTGATTTATCGAAAGAAATGAAAACGTAGCCTGTAAAATCTGAAACAATCTTAGTAGCCTGCAAAGATTCTTCCCATCAAATGCAGCGAAAATATTTAACTCACTACACATAGATGCCGAAAAACTGTGTGAGGATGCGACATACCGGAAAGAGATCTTCCAGGATTCGTACAGACTTACCAAAATATGAATCGGCTGCAAAGTACCAAAGAATTTAGAGTAAAAGAGAAACTTTCTGCTTTCAGAACAATAATAATTTGTTGACTGTAAAAATATACCTTCTGTAACAGTTATGTAAATATGTAATTTATAGATGGAATTATTAGTGAATTGTA
Source organism: Mastigoproctus giganteus (assembly GCF_048544385.1). Lineage (NCBI taxonomy): Eukaryota > Metazoa > Arthropoda > Arachnida > Uropygi > Thelyphonidae > Mastigoproctus > Mastigoproctus giganteus. The sequence continues at coordinate 243,991,558 of NC_143578.1, forward strand.
AATATATCAGTTGTATAATGTATGTACAGAATCATCAATGTGTAAATACTATATATATTAAACATAAAATGTGTATATAATATTTCGGGACGAGACTACGTGTTCAGTATATGTAACCCACTGCACGTAGTATCTCGTACCCTGATTTGTACTTAGCACCCTCCTGGCACTTTGCCGTCCCGGGGTGGTTTCCTTATGGAAATAAACGGATAATAATAATAATAATAATAAAAATCAAGAAAATTATAATAATAGAGAAATTATTTACGACTTATAAATGTCAAAGGATGTTTATTCTTCACCATCATCATCGACTAAATGCACACTCGTTGATCACTCATTATTGGCTCGGCACTCGCTGGTTTGTTGTACAAGGAGTCGTCTTCAGAAATGTTTCAAGAGGCGTTTGTTTCCAAGATAATCTTCTCTTTTAATTATAAATTTCACGATTGCTTGCATAAGTATTTGTATTTTAATATTCATTAACATAAGTTTAACATTCATTTTTTTGCAATTAATGCTCATATTTTCGATTTTGTTGATACTTGGGAAAAAAAAACTCTTGAAGAGAGAACTGCCTGTATTTCAAAAATAAAGAAAATTGCGCTGGATCTTTTATCACATGCCTTTATATATAATGCATATATTTCTGAAAATTCATTAGCTTATCTTTACGCCTTAACCTTCTGAAATAGTAATGAGATTTTAACCAGAAATTAGAAACTAAAAGTTAATACAAGAAAATCGTATATCGTAGAAACAATTTAAATTAATTCAAAAACAAAAAACATCAGCACTGGACATACCCCCTTATATATCAATCGTTTCTTTCTGAAATTTGATTAATTTAATCTTTCGATATACTTCCTTTATAAATAATTTCATAATTATGGATCTGCAGATTACATTCATTACGCAGACTTTCATATTTTTAAGTTTTAATATTATGATTCTGTTTGCTATAAGATATGAATCTGAGAAATTACTGAATACGAAATGAACGTTCAGGGTAGATACCACCACCCAGACGGCACCGTTTCAAGGCTTGTTGGCCTAACACCAGGGAATCTACCTGCCCACCGATGATAGACCAACAAGCCTTAAAACGGTGCTGTCTGGGTGGTGGTGGTATTCGCCAAGTAACAATAGTTTTCTCTATTAGTGAAGCGTTACTTATTCGAGGTAGCGCAATATCATGGCAACTCGCTGTGAAGGTAGTCACGATATCAGATACAATTAAATCGATGCCATTCAACTACTTTCGAGTTCACAACGAACAAAATATTGTTTATCTACACTGAACGTTCATTGGTGAATTTCTAATTCGTAGTCCTATGCTGTATGCACACATTTACTTAAGTATATATTAAGTTTGTATATTGCATGTGTTCTGTGATCGGTTTGCTTGATGAAAAACCATGCTACCTTCGTCTGAGAACAACTAACTCAGCCAAAGTCGTGAAAAACCCATAAAAATTGCCCACATCATTGAAAGTTATTTAGTTTTTAGAAGCATTAGCAACTAAGACCATATTGCTCCGGGGATATGCGGTGGTCATTCCCTGACCTTTCCGCATCCTCCGTATTTGGTGGTCACGGGCTCGAACTCCGGTCTAATCAAGAAGCGTGTGTTATGCACTGTTGCTCCTGCCCACCTGGCTACGGAGGCGCCCATCATTGAAGGATTCGAAAGCAGATATTTTCAATCGGGTGTGGAGAGGGCGGTGATTATATACCCATTATACTCTATGGCGCCGAAGTCTGGACTTCAACTGCTACGACCCATCTTAGACGGATTTTCGTGGGGGAATTCTGGCTACTGAAGTGGGCCATATGGAAATTTCGGCTTCCCCCTGCACCAAGGACCACCCAGATGGCGGCGGCTCTCAACATCAAACGTCTTCCTGCCATCATTCACGAGAGAAGACTCGTCTTTGCCATTAAAATGATGGTCGGCATTATTTCAGTATAGCCCAGTTAGCCCAGAAATCCAGAAATCTGGGCTAACTGCGGATGGAGGATCCCGGTCCCAAGCCTTATGGCTAATCCAATCCTACAGGCCATTCCAAACCGGTTAAAGCTATCTGATCGGTTCCTACCCGTGCAAATGCTGCAAGACATACAGCCCTTGGACGGCGACCTCTACAAATTCGCAGTCGATAAGGAATATAGGCAGAAAGTACTCGGTCGACTTCCTTCCCAGGATCACGTCACAGCACATTAGAACCTCCTCCCGGGGACCTATTCATCACTGCCATGGATCCATCACCAGTTTTTGTTTATTACGTTGTGTAATTTCTTTTAATTTCTTTTGAAGGGAGTTGCATACAGCAATGTACCTTCTGTATATAATAAAGAGTTCTTCTACACTTGAAGAACAGCAATCCCAAAATAATTTATACACTTGGGGGGGGGTGAATTAAAAGCAGTAAACAAAGGGGATTTTCACGTTAATATAGAGGCGAACATGAAGTTCCCCGAGCAGTTCAGAAGGGCGATAAGGTCCTGGTATCCTATCCATGATTTATCCAATGTTTGCTTGTAGAGATTGGGAGGTTGCAATCCCACTATATACGGCAATTGTGACACTGCACTTGGAATACTGTCCAGTTAAGGAGACTGTACTAAAAAAAAAAAAAAAAAAAAAAACTTTTTGAAAGGGTCAAAAGAAGGGGGGGATTACTTGCTTGGTGAGTTCGGCAAAAGAGGACGCCCTTCAATGTTCGCTTAAATAACTTTACTGAGTTCAGTAACCACGATCATTAGAGGTCTTAAAACTGCGGTATATAAGGCTCTGAAAAGAGAAAATAAGGTGGCTGGGGGGGGGGGAATATTCGCTGTTAAATTATTTCAGAAGTAGAGGTTATAAATTCAAATGACAGGGAAAAGAGGTTTAGACTGGAATGTATCAAGTTTTCTTCTAGCAAGTTATTAATTACTGTTCTGCACCCGTGGTTGAGGCTCACAGCTTAGGGAAATTCAAAGATCGGCTGGATGAGCACCTACATCAGGTTTATTTATTTATTATTTTTTTTTTCAACTAGTGCAGCCTTGCATCGTATGGCTAATACTAAATACGGCTGATGCCACAACATAGACATCCACACCAGACGTTCCTGAAACCGCTATGATCTCTCCTCGTACCTGCTCTTCCCTCATCACCGGCCACTATCAGAACTGAATGAACACCTAACTGGACATCTTCCACGTTGGAATGACGGTTCCATCTTCTCTTTTTTTTTTTTTTTTTTGTTTGTTTGTTTGGTCTCCGTCCAGAAAGCTCAGGCAACCCTGGCGGAGATCAGCCAGAGTATGAAGACAGCCTGGCTCACCTCCCAGTGGTGGTGGCGAGCAAGTAGGGTTCCACTAGGGGCCCTGCCGTCAAGTAGCCAGACACACAACAACAGAACGTAATACAATACTGCATAAATCAGACACTACACTGTTTTCTGGCTTATGCAGTAGTTCTGCATTCCATCACAGAGTACATACGGTGCAGATGTGGGAAACCACATGTGGCGCCTAACCCTAAATACTATGCCACTAAATACAAATTCTGCGACTCACATCGATCACAAATATCAGAAACAAGTCAATCACATAATCCGGCATTCCTCCAGGTAAAGCAAAATGCCTACTTTTCATGTGTTGTAGAAGTTTAATATATGTCTAATCATATATAAATTCCTAAAGTTTATAACACGCTTTCTAAAATATATTTAAAAACAGTTGACTATCCAAAATAATATTCACTGCAAGTCAGACTCAGATTTCCATCAAGGGGCACTCACAACTAAACTATCGTGTCCAGAAGTTTATAAATGTATCCTAACGAAAGATGCTGCTAATAACTATACTACACTGAAATTAAACCACTGTACAAAAAGATTTTATTAACAAATTAAACTTTAAATATAATTGAGTGTGCTGGTAAATGTTAAGAGTTAAAAGTACAATAGTTTTAAGTATAGTGTCTTTTTAAAACAAAAATTCCATATGCAAGGTAATGCTTTAAATCTTACCGGCAGTATGATGGGTCAACTTATTTTATTAAATATTTAGAAGCGTTTATCAAGTTTCATTCTTTCACCCACAGAAGCCATTTGAGATTAACATACGCATGCGCACCAAAAAATTCTCTTCGATTTCATCGTAGAATTTGATATCTTTATTCTCCAACTCTAATAATATACTATAAATAATTATTTATAATATACTGTATTATCAGAGTTGGAGGATAAAGACATCAAATTCTATGACGAATTCTCTCTATCGGAGAGAATTTTTTTTTAGTGGCTGTCAATTATAATTGACAGCCACTAAAAAAAATTTAGGGGCGCTTTATAAATAAATGTCGCGTTACATCAACAAAGACCTTCCGAGTAAATTCTGGTAAAACAGTAAATGACGCCGAATAAATAAGTAAGGGTCAGTGCCAGTATTCCTGTTACACGCTGGCTTTGTTCACAGGATGAGCACAATATCTTGTTAACTCGCCCTTTTTGACCCCTTGAAATGTGTATACAACATCTAAGTTAACTTTATTTTACAGATTAGTAAACATAATAATGAATGATACAAGCAATTGGGCCATGGAATAAGGGATGGTTGTAATTGTCTTGATTTACAAAAGTCCACAAAAGGGAAGAGACACTGGAAGAGTTGCGATTCGACTTGCAGAAAAGCTGGTACAAAACATACACTTCCGCAGTGAGGAGGACCAAAAACTTTTCGCTAAAGGTAGCATAAAAGATAAGCCAAGAACTGGAAGGCCACCAAAAAGATCCACGATTTCGTTAAAGAATCTGTTGCTAGGCCACCACAGAAGTAGACCTCAAACGATCGGCGGAACTTGAAATACCTCGTTACAATGCAAAAACCATATAAAACATTTACTCCTGAATGAACATTGTACTATATAAGTGCAAATTTAGGTTCTGAAAATTTAGGTTCTGCAAATAACATGTTGTCGCATGTGCTAATCATCCTTGCCCAGGCATGCCCAGGATGATTAGCACATGCGACAACACCAAATGTCGTAAAGGCCCCTTCGCTGATCGATATGTGATATTCAGAAGGAATATCGCATATCAACTCCTGGCTCAAGCTCTGTTGTGCATTATGTTTTAATAATTGAGTGCGTGTAAGAGGATTTCTTTACAACGAGTACCTGCTACAGCCATTATCCCACTTTAAAATTAAAATAGCACCAATATACATGTGTCATCGTCAACCCCGGAATTCTCTACATTGTAGAAACTTGAACTTCGTCAGCCAAAGAATCTGTAAAAGGAATCTTCACCATCGAATATTGGCCTTTCGCTCCAGCACAAGAAAATTTCTCACAAGACCACAAAAATGGCAATTTAAATTGAAATCAAGTCTACGTAGACTAATATAATAAAGGGTTAACCCGCGTCAGTTAAGTTTATTGTGGGACACATTTGAGCGCCATGCTTTTGGGAGCTTTTCACCCCAGAAACGATCAATCCCTTAGCTCTGAACAAGAACTCCACGGTCTCCAACTGGTTCCATCATTAAAAGCCGTTCTCTTGACTCAAGAAATGGATGCTTATTTGAAGCAGTTTTCTCAAGAACAGAAATTATCTTCGATCCTAACCACGTTTAACTGTGATGCCATGTGAAAACCTTATGCAATTTTTAATAAACTATCTATCGAATAAATTAATTAATAAACCAAGCTCTGGCCACATTGCTGAATACGATCAGCCGTTCTCTGCGTGCAAACTCAATATTCTGAACTGGCTATTGGTGTAGAATATCACAGTATATAAATTATCAATGCCACCGTGGTATACTCAATGTAATCTATTCTTATTTATTAGCAACTTATTTCTCATGCTTTACGATGACACATAGTAGGGAAGGCGTAATCTCTTATTAGCTATGGCAATTAGAAAAGCGCCCAGATTCGCTACCAGTAATGCTATGTACCAAACACATTAGATGAATTTTTTTTTTTCTTAAGTATTGTCTCGGTTATGTGTAATGTTAATATCCATTATTTTAGTTTAGTATCAACATTAGTCTTCCCATTTGAATTTACTTCAAACTATTGTAATCATTAATTAAAAGTCTCTAGGGACATATCAGGAGTCTGAAATTTCAAATTACTGGATATTTAAATTGTGTTATCAATTATAAATTATTACTATTAGAGATTATTTCGGTGATGCCAATGGCTCCCTGTAACTGAAATTAGACTAGCCAAGTCTTTCTGCTGTATACATTAAGAGGGCAATAGCCTACAGTGAATTTAATGTTCGAGGTGTACTTGTGCGATGGTATTCATTTGTAATGTAGTGTAACAACGCAGACTTGTGGCAGCGATCAATGCCTATACGAAAACGCCGTCTCTTCTGTGGGAAGATTTGTTTTCGAGCTTTATTGAAAAGAGAATGTAATGCAACTACAGGCATATCATGATTATTTTTCTCGATTCATGTAAGTGTGCCCGTTCAGAGTTGCATCGAATTAGATTTTTTTTTTTCGAATGTTATAATGACTAGAGCTGCCATCCGGCAAATTATACAGATAATTCAGAAAAATTGAAAATATCCCTAAAAATATTCATAGGTCTGTAAAAATGCAGCAGCAAAAAATTAAAAGAACTTAAAGAATAAGTGTATTCATTTCATATACAGGTATTTTCATTCTAACTGATTTTTTGAAAATATCAAAGCCGAGAGGTAAACGTAAATAGGAATACATGACAGCCTTCCGAAAATTAAGCACTTATTTGTAATATTATAATATATTGTAACACAAATGCTTAAATCGTACTGCGCCTGATAAATCCCAATCATCACCTTTAACAGTATGTCCAGGCTTCCATGCTAACGGCTTATGTCCTTTTGGGATCCACCTGATATCACATAAATATACGAGAAATTGTCAAATGAAAACAAAAATTATTTTTATAACTAGTTATTTTATTTTACAAAAATTATCCATCGCAGTTGGGCAAGTATCTTGTCTGTATAATACAGTATTTTGATACCTTCTCCTCATGAAAGGTCTTTTGGCAGTTGTTGGCACCACTGTTTGACATCTGCTTTCTCCTCGTCACCTATGTGGGAGCGACCCCCAAGCGTATTTTTTAATGTTCAAAAAACATGAAAATCGCGACGCGACAAAGTTCTGGCTATATCGAGAATTCTCAACCAATTCTCCGTGCAGTTTCTGTATGGTTGCCATAGCGTGTTGAGTTGTGTGTTGTCATCCATTGGCGTAACACAAAATGGCATTATCAGTCAAGAGTCTGGGTTTCTAGTTTTTGATGGCAGCTCACAGATCAATTAGAAATTCCTGCGTAATTTTATAAGATGACAGTGTCAATTCCGCAAAAAATGGCGCAGCATTAGCAGTCATCTTCCAGTGCTTTTGAAAATATAATTTATATCTTCAGTCGTTGTGATGACTACTATTTTTCCACCGCACACTGCGTTGCTTGCTTTCTAACTGAAAGTCTAATCCAAAGTCACAGCGATCCGAAAAAATAATTTCCTATATCATTTTCGGTGCCACAGACACCAATCCTTTTAACAAACACTTCTGTTCATTGAGACACTTGTGAATTATTTATTTTGCTCAAGCCTTCCTATACTGTAATCTGTCATGGATGATAGCACACCCATGACCGATATCCAACTAGCTGGACACATTAATTGTCGTACACTGAACTGTCCAGATGGCGTTGGGGCCATTAAGCAATTTTCTTAATTTTCTGTAACAATTGTGAGAGTTTATCCTGGACCACGGGTGATCCTCTAGGGTTTTAATTCCTTAAAAGCAACTACTTGCTGATTCGTACACTCGGGGGGATAATATTCAGTAATTGATGTACAATTCCGCATTTTTCATACGCCGGTGAATTTCCTTTGGATAGACATCTTCCACTAAAAGAAATTAAATAACAGGCAGTGTTGCTTAATTTCTTTAATAATGCAGCTTTAAAAGCTATGATGGTCTGTCAGCAGTAAAGCAGACCATAAATCCATCAAAACAGGGCAGAAAGGCAAAAACAGTTTCGACAAGAGATTAAAACTAAATTATTTTTCGGCAAATACGGGATATGTGGGGTAAATTATAAGAATAAATTTATGAACAAGTTATCTTCATAAATTATAATTATGGCTTTAATATATTAAGTACTATTATTAGATCATTGGCTGTAACCAGAAATTTAAAGTTCGCTCGCTTGTTTTTGTAAAAAAAAAACAAACAATTTTAATTTATAAGATTATTCTATTAAGAATATTTAAGATGTAGAGACAGATGTGCGATTAAAAAATTTATTTTTTTCTGTTTGTACTCCTTCATGGAGTCATATGATAAAGGATATTAGTGTACGCGTATTTTACTTTAGTAAAAAGTTTGGTTTACTATATATACTTTATATATTTATTTTCTACGCTTTCGTAAGTAGAACCAGTACTCGAATTGGAAAACATTAGCATAAACTTATAATTTACACAAAAAATAAGATTAAATGTATTTTTTGTCAAGGTTTATCCAATCACCTTAACATTTTGGAAAAAACTTTTTGAAAATCAAGAGCATTTCTTAATGAAATTAAAAATAACTGTTTCAAATCCCCATAATATGGGCCAAAAATATTTTGATTAAGAATATTGATCGTTATCTTTCTAGAATCCGCGTTTCTCTTGCCAAGCAATAATTATAGTCCTGCCGCTTTCCTTCCCAGCTCATACACAAACTTTCAAAAACATTCTGAAAGGAGTTCCTTGTATACGCTTAGAAGCATTGTGGCCTTGTCTTCATTCCTACCTCAGCTAATTTGTTATCACTCTGTCAGAACATAACCACACAATGTAAATCATGCAATACAGATGAATCATTCGTTGACAGCATTACTTCTTTATAAAAGAAAGAATTTTATGATTAAAAAATGAGGGAATATCCTAATGAAATCTTTGAAAGACGGTGCCATAATAACGTAGCATAAATCATTTCCTTACGAAGAAACAGTACAATGAAAGAAATCGCTGTGCCCATCTTGGCTATTAAATACAAGTAGGGATTTATATTTATTAGGTATTAATAAAACCAGATAAAGTTTTTACCCAGATAAGTATTACGCCATGTGTACATTGTTTGGTACTTTATTCTAACTGGAACATTGGTGTTCGCCGGTTATTGTAAGTCACATTTCTTTTGCACAAGTCACAGCATTTGGTTTTATAACAAACATAGCTTAATATAAAAGCCCTCTAGCATCTTGCTAAGCTAAAGTGAGACCTTCCACGGTCCCTCTATCACAGAAAAGTAAACAGTTTTACAATAATGGATGTAATTTTGAATAACTCTTTCATCTTAAATTTCCCTAATCTGGTGATCAGTATTATGACCATACAATTCGGATCCAGAAATTCCTTAAACCTAAACAGCAGATTGGGTTTAAGGATTTCTAATACTTTCTTAAATTAGTTTGTCATGTCCTGATTTACCAAAATCAGAACATCTATCGAATTTTAATCCTTGTCATTACAGTTCTTGAATTTGGGTGGTTATTTGCGGATTCACTGACTAATTTGGTCATAATGCGCCGGTTAATATAGAATTCAATAATCTTTATATCGCGCCTTGTAAGTGTCTGCTGACCGGATGATTTGCATGTTATGCAGGATGAAAACCCCAGAGTAGCTCACTAGGAAATACCTTACTCCCTCCTCTTGAGGTTGACTAATTACAGCCCAGTTGAAGAAAGCCTAAAAATTGTGTCCAAAAGGTTTAGAATTTGAAATTTTCTTTCAAAAAATCCCGCAGATTTCTGTACCAAGTAAACAATCGTGACCGTTATGACGTCATCCTGTTGAAACTGGACAGGGCTGTTCAGTATGGAGATCATATTCTTCCAATCTGTTTGCCTCAGAAAGGATGGGAGTTCGACGGATGGAGGGCAGTCATTACAGGGTGGGGTAAAACAGATGCTGGAATAGGTACCGAGTATGGCACGAGACTTCTCCAGAAAGTCGATCTTCCAATCATATCCAATGAGGAGTGCCAAGAGTGGCACCAGATGCACGGACTGACATCAGGATACACAAAGAGATAATGCGTACCGGAAACGAGGATGGTCAAAAAGATGCATGCGTTGGCGACTCGGGAGGATCTCTCATAGTATCGATAAATGACAGATGGACTCTTGTAGGAGTGGTATGGCAGACAAATTCGAAATCAGATCTCTGCAGAAAAGTGACGGTAGCGAATACATTATACTATCACAAGCGAGTATAGTTCACGTTGAACTGTGAGGTGGCAAAAGATAATTTCCACGCTCAATATTCCTCAAGTTTTTTCTGCCATCTCTTACTTGAACTAATAAATCAATATGGCAGGTTTCACTGTCCAATCACAACGTTCCCACGATAAAGTATTACCTAAAAATACCAGAAAGAAATATGTGATATTTAAGTAACCTAAACTGGATGAGATTCGAGTTACAATTTAACATTGAGTTCGTTGCTAAGTAAAGTTAATTTTGATCACCCACAGAAAGAAGTAAATCGGATCACATATCACCTCATTCATATTGAAATAACGAAGATTTCAATTATTCTTTTGACTGTAAAATGCAATCCAACACTTTCTTTAATTTTCATCTGAGCTTCCAGCTAGTGGCGTTTATGACAAATAATTTTATCGCTAAAATATAAACGTGTCCAAGTCTTTCACACGTAAACGCGCTCATTAGCAACGCCTGTCTTGTAGAAGTGAGAAAGAAGGGAAGCCCCACCCAAATATTCCGTTGCTCTGTATGATCTGCTGTCACGAGCAGTAATATTTTTTGTTTTACGTTCACATTTAATCCAAAAATATTTGATTTATCTCTATGTTTTCCTTCTATTCAGCAAAAAATGCTTTGGTGGAAGATTTAAGGGAAGGATTGTGATTTCGTACTCAAGGCACCATATCTCCGATACGTTTGAAAATTATAATTAAAAAGCGAGAAAAATTTACCTCTCCACTAAAATTTCGTAACGTAATGTAATGTAGGAGGGGAAATTTTATAAGGATTTTAAAATCTTTAAAACTGAGCTTTATCCTGAGAAGAATTACATAGTTATGCAATATACACACTGGCCATAAACATACGAACCTTTATTCAGTATCGAAGCGGGCCACCTTTATTTCATAAAAAAAAAAAAAAAAAGAAAGAAAATGTGCGCCATTCTTCCAGCGACAAAGTTGAAGGAAGAGGACTTCTTGCCGAACAGCTAGCTAGCGCGCTCTTTCTCTCTCTCGCATATCCCACACATTCTCAATATGATTGAGATCAGGTGAATGCGGGGGGACAGGAATATAGTGGAAATCCGTGTCATATTCTCCGAACCGATTACAGCACGATGCGCAGTTGTATTGTCACTATAAAGTGACCATCGTCTTCGGGATGGAAGTGCAACTTGCAGAATGTAATAGATCTGATACAAGATTCAGGTACTCCCTGGATGACATGCGACCTGTCATCGGTATCAACGGATCTAGTCCATGCCAGCAAAATTTTCCCTATACCATGATATCACCTCTAGATGCTTGTGTTGTCTTAACGAGGCAAACAGGTTCATCGCTTCGTGGGGTTCTCGCCACGCTCTCTGACTACCACTCGTGCAAAGAAGATTCGTGATTCGTCTGATCACATTATTTTCTTCCATTGTTCGACTGTCCAATCACGACATCCTCGGTACCACTGTAAGCGGATTTTTCTGTTTTTCTTTGAAAAAAGTGGCGTCCGAATAAACAGGCCAATACCCAATTTCTTCAAATCCTTGCGCATGGTGTGAATTGAAATAGGGAAGTTCTGGGCTTGGTTGATTCATATGTTATTTGCTGCACACTTTGATGTCCTATTTTTCCGTACAGTTCTCCTTGGAGTATTGTTGACTTCGCTCTAGAAGTATTGTTTTTCTGCCACATTTACGCTTTTGAGATGGAAGAACCGCTTGCTTTCCAGCAAAAAACCTTTGAGAAACCAGTTATGTTTTTCGGTTCTTGAATCGTGGCTTTTGCTAAACAATCACCCACGATAAGACCTTTTTAAAAGTCTGATAGATCACGCCTTTTCCCTATTCTGACTTCAGATTACTGCAGTTGAACAGCCTGCGCAGTTGTTATATTCAAAGAGGCAACAGTCATCCCCTCACGACACAATTTTCGTTGCATTTCGCATATCTTCTGTTTGTGACTATCTTAATACAAAGGTTCATATTTTTTATTATTTTTTTTTCTGGCCAGTGTATGTAACGTTTATAAACTTTCTTGACGCTGTCCGAAAAAAAAACTGAAGACCGCCAGTATAAAACAGAAGCCTAGGATGGCAACAACTGGAACACCGATATTATCATAGCGCTCCTACCCATAGCCATGAAATCTCCAACTGTTCATCCGAAATCAAATATTCAGCAACTGGATGTTGATTTTTTTTTATCATTGTCAAAGAGCTGGGATATCACAGAGACAGCCAGGATAGTCCATGTAATTACCAAGGGACCTTAGGGGTTTAAAGAAAACTAATGCCTTGAAGAGACAAAAAAATTCCAAGAAAAAAAATGTTAATGCGAATAGTAGAGCGATCCATCCGGTAAACGAAGAGCCCACCAACTCCTACCAGAACATTTCTTTCCTGGCTAGTCTATATTACTATTTCATTAGGTGTATAAGCAAAAACCATATAATTATTCGAAATGGTTCAATGACCCTTTTTCATAGACATTTTCATAAACTGAATAAACTCATCGAAATGGTGCTGTCACACCAATGTACAGACTCTGCTCGATCAAAGTAAACACGCACGTACAAAAACACTCCATTAAATATTTATAAGTGATTTTTTTAAAACAGGGCTTTACTAAATTTAGCAGCAAAATTGAATGCATAATATTTCTTCCAAATTTAATTAGATATAGTATTTAAACACAAAAGCCTGGCATAAACACTAAAAATATAAAACAGAAGCTCCCGATTATTCTAGTGATCGGAAAATAAATTTTCACAGATAATCGAAACCTCCGGATAATTCACAGATGAAAGAAAAACTCGTAAGTTTATTTACATTTATACTGTATTTACATTTACAAAATTTCCGAGAGTCTATTGCATATGCAAAAACTACTATTACAAACAGACCACTACTGAGTATAGCCCAAAGAGTCAAAGGGAAAATCCTGACGATTAGCATCATAGTGAGCATAGATGGATTATTAGAAACCTTGCTGGGGTGGGAAGAATTTATAGTTTTATACTTATGTCATGTAATGTAGTTTCTACAATACATTATAATTTGTACGAGTGCAAGATCTGTTCTTGACATTATATCAAAGTTTTCCACTTTTGAAATTAATTTTTACGATATTTATGAAAAAACTTACAGCAAAAATGTTCGGTAAACATGTTTTTACGCAATATCCGAAAAGGATAAGTCCTTAAGCTTTAATACCAAAAGCACTAACGGAAAAAAACAGCGATATTTAAAAACGCCTTGATACCTGATTGCAGCGCTGACTTGGTATTTTGCGCCCCAGGAAAAAAATGGAGAACTCCAAAATCTATATTTTTGTATGGATTGGTACTCCCCTGACTTTTGTTATGCCCGAAGAAGGTGTTCTGCCTGCCTCACCCTCATTCCATTACTGCCTTCTAGTGAAAAGTTAAAGGAGAAGTTTCGAAAATTGGAACTTCATTTTGAAACCTTAAAGTATAGTGAAAGAAATGATTATTATAATAAAATTAATGAAATTATGAGATCATCCTTGGATTCAGGTGAAGTTCCTATAGATCAGAGATTTACAAATCTTTGTCCTATTCATAGTGGTAGCTCAAAGGCTAAATGAGCTGACTACAGACCTATCAGTTTGACTTTGTGTATCATCTGATCATCACACAATGACTTTGTTAAAGGGAGATCTGACTATTTTTTTTTTTTTTTGGTAGTTTTTGGCGCATCGGTTTCTGTGGCCATAATGCACCTCCCAAGGTTTCTGCAGTACTTTGATCCAAGCCCGAGGCGGGATTCGAACCCGCGACCTTTTGGATTGCTAGGTAGGCACTTTACAAAGTACTATGCGGTGGTCACAAAGAAATTAGATGCGAAAAATAATTTTTACATCATTACTTAGATTTAAATCATCCCCTAACCCTGTTCTACATAAATAACTGCTATAAATTGGAGCAAGTTACTATTATGGATAAAGGGATGGTAAAATGGTAGGAAACAGTAGTTATATAATAAATGGCCATTGCTCTTCATGGACTAATGTTATGAGTGTAACCTCATAGGGTTTCGTTCTCGTTTCCTTGGTATTTGCAATGTTCATTAATGTAGGTATCTCAAGTTTAATGTCTAACTTAATTGTTAATGTACAAGTTAAACTCAATGCAGTGATCATAGGTTTAAGAGTACCAATAATCTATATAATATTGGTGTGAACACACCATAGATCACTCTTAAAGGCAAAAAACTACATTTGTAGTGTAAAAGGGCATCATTTTATCTGTATCTCATATTGTGTTCCTCCTTCACAACGAGTTGCCATGTATTGCACTAACACTTCACTAAAAGAGAAGACTATTCTCTTAATTGTTAATACAAAAGTGGGCAGGATATCTTATTAAAGTAAATTAGGGTATGCTAATTAAAAAAGATTTAAGATAAATTATTTGAACAGGCTAAGAAATGGCGACTGAGGTTTAATATTGAATAACGGAAGGGCGTGCATTTTTCATCGTCCGAACTGAAGATAGTTGATAACAAAGGACTTCTTTGAGGGAAAGTGAAGGCAAGCTGCTAGTACAGCTCATGGAATTCTGTATTGTAATTTTACAGTTCCGATATCGAAAATGAGACGATTATTCCATTATAAAAATATAATGGAATCATATTATGGTTAAGTCGCATCTTGAATATTATTGAAAGAACTTTGGCAAAGACTCCACTTTAGGAAAAAGTGGAAACTGAAAAATGTTGAAGGAACAGAGAAGAGTGACGAGTTTGGTTAAGATATTACAAAGAGTAAGTTACAAAAAATAAATAGCGATAAAGTAAGTAGATAAATAAATGGCGCTAAAGTAAATAGCGAGGGCATTTTTACACGTAATCACGAGACACACAACACGGCAAAATTTAAACTGAAGGAGTGAAATTTGTAGAGTTGAATTCGAGAATTTGATTAGTCAAAGAGTGTGACCGTTGAAATAAACTGGAGGATGGAAGTTTATCTAAATCCTTGCAATTTTTCCAGTAATAATACATGTTCGGGAGGGGGATTTAGACACTCATTCCCTGATGACAAAGTGCCTGTTATCGTTAAATGTTTAGAAGAGCCTATTTAAGTGCTAGTCACCAAAATAACGCATTTGAAGACAAAACAAACAGCAAATGTTTGATTTTGTCTTAAAAAAAAAAAATTAATTCTATCCAAGATTTAAGATGACTTCATGATGACAGTCACCAGACAGTAAAAACAGACATGCGTCTGTCAGTTCTGTTCTTTGGATACAAGTATGTTGTAATTTCAATAAAATACACCACAGAGCGATAACATTAATACAAATTCTTTTATAAACACGCACACGCTCAATGACTCAAATCAAACTATCGTGAGTTGTAGCACGAATCGCTGACTTAATGATTTCCCTGCTTTGACCTTTAGCGCCAAGCCTTCGTGTCATGTTGCGAAAAATTCGAACCAATTCTCGACACACTACTATCACAGAACCTTGTTCTTTGTAGCAAATCAACACTATGTTCCATGCATATAAATTGGCCTTATCGATCTCGCTGTATATATGCCTTTATGGCACAACGAAATGTATCGCTCGAAATGATATAGCCTTTAAAAGAGCAAACTTTTCTATAATAATTTCCCTCGGCTCATATGATTGCGTTTTTGAATAAAATTGGAATGACAGTAGAACCTTGTGAAGAGAACAGAATTTCGAATCTAGCATAAACAAGATTCTATGTCGCCAGTCATTTTCGGTACAAGAAAAGTTTAGCATTAACTGTAATTCTTTCAAGCAAGCACTATGCTTAAATTATTAAATATAAACCCAGTAATCTCCCAGCTATAAAAATCACAGGACAGGTTTTTTTTTTTTAATATTATACCCATGAAATACTCTTAACTCTGAAGATCTGACTCTTAGCTAAGAGCCAGAGAAACAATATGCTTGCCTCGTAACAGCCAATTGAAATGAATTATTTCAATGAGGTTTGGCAGCACCTTGATGTATCCCATAACTATTTTAATAAATTCAAATCTAATAATTTAACTTCTTATGTCACTGCAGAGTGAAAAGACGGAAGTAACGAACTCCTCTGCTCCTTTCCTTTTGCCTATTCACGAAGGCGAGTCAAATAAAAGTGAGAATTATATTTTACCGATAACGAGTACTTTCTTTTTCAAAAACATCTTGCCCACATTTTAGTCACTTAACCTACCTATAAAACCACACTTGTTTATAGCCCAATCCTAAGTATTTTGGTTGTTGATGGCATAAATTTTTATTATTTTTATTTTTTGGCGGCTTACTTTATTCCGCAGTCCGTGTGTAAGCTCTAACTTGCTAGATCATTTTTAAGTCTTCCACAAACATTAAAATAGGAAGATGAGTCCAGATTGTTTATACGAAAGACGCTCATCACTACACATGAAATGGCAAAACATTAGACACAGAGTCGAACAGTGTCAAGACATTTTGTTCCCTGTCACTGTAACGTTTTGCCAATTCATGCATTAGCGGGAGAAATCACAGAAGATTTCTCCAGCAGAAATCGCTTATTTATGGAAAAGGTAAAATTAGAAGTTTGAACGCATTCGTCATTGTGAACGCCATATTTTTCTATAGCTGTTTATCATTCCTTGTACATATAGAATAATGGACATTCTCAGTTGTCAGTAGGATCATTAGTGCCAATACCCAAGTTTAGATCAATGGTGGCTTTTAAAATTTATTGATTAACGTTCTTTAAGCATGATTCACAGTTTGATATGAACTCACAATCTAAGGAGAAAATGACTCATTCAAATCACACTAAGACTGGGAACATATTTTATACCACTGCCATCAATACCTAGATCTTCGACAGAACCTTCTTTCCTCCACTAGTACGTATCACTGTCTCCGGAAATGAGCCGGACTTCCTGAGCACCAGAGAAAATTTTCAGTCCCTGCAAGAATTTGCTCGTCATGTTTTGATCGCCGGAGACGCCTTCTCACTGAACTACGGAATGGCACTGACCAAAGGCCAGTGCCTTTGGTCAGTGCGGGATCAGATATATATAAGTCTATAAAGGCACTACATAAGATACTATACATGTCATTCAAATCACACCAAAAGGAGCAATTTATATTTTTCTGTTCTTAATTATAATCGAAAGAACATATAATTTACTGCTTGTGTCGATTAAAGCAAGTATAATAAAATTTTTGCTTAGAATCGCTTTAAAATACTTTAAACCTGGACGGATGCGCGGTACGAGTTTATTTACATAACAGGTTTTCCACACCAAACCGTGTTGAGGGCACCTATCCAATCAGTAGTGCTAGGTTGTTCTAAAGTTACCATATATTACAGTTAGACATCAAAAGTATGTTGTAAAATAAGTAGTTAATTATTTACGAGAACCTAAAGACAATATTAGTGATATGTTATGGATTACTTCATTTTTATGAACGCTTGTTCGAAGATATATACCAATGAAGATACCCCTAGAACAACCAACTAACATTTCTCCGAAGGTTAATTACCAAAGCATTCGATCTAATGATCGTACATCATATCATGCAAAAAAAAAATTCTTAATACAGGCATACCTCGATTAACGAATAGGATGCGTTCCACGAAATTACTTCGTTAAGCGAAACTTCGTTTTCAGAGGTAAAAATACTATGGCCAGAATAGGGATACGTTCCTACGTAAAGAAAATGAAAAGCTTTTTTTCGAACAAAGAAAAGTTTTATTAAATAAACAGTCAACTTACATACAAAGTGAAATCACATTTTAAAATATGAGGTTGAAGTTGACTGTTTATGCTTTTTTCCTCTTTCATTTAACAATTGCCTGTACGGAGTTATTGCATTTAACACTGATCGCTTAACTATAACACTTCTTCCTAAGTCAGGATCATTTTCACTAAAAAAATTTAAAACGTTTTCAATATCATTTAAGCACCTTTTTAAATCTTTGGTTGTTAACACTTTTTCGGCAGGTACTTCTTTAACTTCGCCTTCACTATCTTTGTCTTCGTTGCTAACAAGGCTTTCTAAATCTTCCACTGAAAAACCATCATCTTCTGCATTCAATAAATTTCTAACATCCTCTTCATCGACATTTTCGAAACCTATTTGATTGAGCCATCTGGATAACTTCATTTCTAATTCTTGGATGTTATTTTCTTCTTCTAGTACAACTTCTGGCCATATTTTGCGCCAAACTCCATTTAAGCATTTCTTAGTGACTTCTTTCCAAGAACTATCAATGCTTTCTATTGCGTTTTTAATGGTGTAGTTTTTCCAAAAAGTTTTAACTGTCATTTCCTCTTTATCCTCTAGTTCAGTTAAATTGCTTAAAGTTCGACGCAGATAATAAGCTTTAAATGATGCTATTACTCCCTGATCCAATGGTTGAATCAGGGAAGTTGTGTTTGCTGGAAGAAACACAACTTTGACAGGAATGCATGTGTCCAACGTGTTAAGATCAGTAGGATGTCCCGGAGCATTGTCTAACAACAAAAGAGCTTTTTCTTCAAATTTGTTTTTTTGACAATACTGTTTTACTCCAGGACAAAAGTGGTTAACAAACCAATCAGTAAATAACTCCTTGGTAACCCACGCTTTTCTATTTGCTTTCCATATTACAGGTAAATTCATTTTTATGTTACCTTTTAACGCCCTCGGATTTTCTGAATGGTAAACTAATAACAATTTTAATTTATAATCGCCAGAGGCATTTGATCCAAAGAGTAACGTTAAACGGTCTTTGGCTGTTTTGAACCAAGCAGCTGATTTTTCTTCAATAGAAATGAAGCTTTTTGTTGGTAGCCGTTTCCAGAACAAACCGCTTTCGTCAACAGTGAACACCAAATTTGGTGGAAAATTTTCACGTTTAATTATTTCCTTTAGTTTTTCTGGAAACTTATTTGCAGCTTTTCCTGTTAATTTTACACTATGAATCCTGGCCCGTTTTTTAAATTTCTCGAACCAACCACGAGAAGCCCCAAAGGTTTCCGTAATTTCTTCAGTTTGTTTAGATTTCAGGTGATTAAACAAAAATGGAATATTTTTTTATGTTAAATGGGGCTTGAAATTGCGGACTTCGTTATATCGAGGCTTCGTTATCAGAGGTAACGTTAACCGAGGTATGCCTGTAATATGAAGACGAATTAGAGGAGTTTTCTCACGCACGCAATGCAGACCACTTGAAATGGGTTTTCGATGTTCAGTGGACTGAATTTGCAATTTAAAGTAATATGAGACTTAATCAGATTTCCAAGACTTCCATATGCATTATTTCAAAGGGAGTGGGTACTTCATTAAAGATTCGTTTACATATTAACCATATCGATTGGATAGTCCCATTACTCGGATTGCCTCACGACACGAATTCGAAATTATGGCATTTTTTAGTGACTTTCAATGTTTTATTATTCTGAACAAGTGACTTTATGCAATGAAGCAAAGTAGCATGCATCTTCCAGGCCTAATTGCCACCATACTTTACTTAGATAAGTACAGCCAGTGAGTATTATTCTGGAGCTTTGTAAAGTCAAATTTTCGGCATTGTGTCACTCTGTGGAAGATGGGTCAGACTGGCGTACACACAAATGACATTGATTCTGTGTGACCGATGACATTAATTTATCCTCTTAAGGCACGTCAGTCAAGACCTGTTCTACATGTAATGAGGTCGGAGAAATTTCTGTCAACCTGTCAACTGTCTACAGCCGTTCGCAGAATGTTAGATTCTGAAGGATTCCTTCATAAATTGCGGTGTGGAGATCTGATTCATTGGTTATTCATTTTCTTGTGAGCGAAGCTGGAGACAAGTTGCTGTCGACGCGTATCCAAAGTGCAGTCATCTCATGCAAACGACAACACCGCTCTGAGCCAAGCTGGAGCTTCCCATCACGTGCGCCTCAGTTGCTTTGCTTGTTTTTAGATAATAATTAACGGAGATTAAGCCTAGACTCCAACCTTTAGCTCATAATTAGAAGCGAATTCATGCGGTATCTTCGCACTGCTGGTCCGGAAATCATTCCATATGCATGGTCAGTGTTGAAGCAGCCAAACTTGCATGAATAAACGTCAGCAGAGCGGTGTAATTGCTGTTAAAAACCAGCATTCAATAAGAAATCCCATCCCACTGTTAACAATAACTTTTGCTATTGTTTAACATATTAATATAATAAAAAAAAAAGAAAAAAAACTGTTATTAAGGCCACCCAAGAACTAATTCATTTACCCTTGTTATGTAAATCGCACGTGT
Source organism: Mastigoproctus giganteus (assembly GCF_048544385.1). Lineage (NCBI taxonomy): Eukaryota > Metazoa > Arthropoda > Arachnida > Uropygi > Thelyphonidae > Mastigoproctus > Mastigoproctus giganteus. The sequence continues at coordinate 244,012,085 of NC_143578.1, forward strand.
GCAGTGGTCGATTTCCTTGTTTTTGCAGAACAAAAAAAAAAAAACCTAGTATCCTTGTTCTAAAACTGATGAATTCAACCATGGAGTGGGGAGAAAAAACCCAACGGTTTCGTGTATCTCCCCCCCCCTACTGTGCTACTCGCGAGGACTTTTCATCTCTAATAAGACGATTTGCAGTTTCTCACTGCTTCCAGGAGTGGGGAGAAAAAACCCAACGGTTTCGTGTATCTCCCCCCCCCCCCTACCGTGCTACTCGCGAGGACTTTTCATCTCTAATAAGACGATTTGCAGTTTCTCACTGCTTCCAGCATCTCAGCGGAGAAAAAAAAAAGAAAAAAAAAGAAAAAAAAAATTTATACGTTCAACGTAGTAATCGCTAAACTTCCTTGGATTTAAATTCTCACTGAACGTAAAATATGTGTAAAGGAAGCTCGGCTAATTTATGAAAAATTGAGACACAAACTATTAAAAAGCAATATGAATCATATCTGATAGTGCTTAAAAACTTGTAGAAATTACAAGTCAGAAAGATTTTACCTTATTCATCCAACTTGCGTGTATATAACGCTCTACCTTTCCTCCTGGGCTGCTCTGATCGCGAATTTCTTGGGAGGGATTTCTCGATTCTGAGGTCATCTTATCACTATGAATAAGGTGATGAGATGGCAGTTTATCTTCTTAAAAACTACTTTCAGAGCCGTTTTCCATATCTCACTCCGGAAAAATCTCGTCACTTCCAGAAAACTTGGTTAAAGCGAATAGCTGTCAAGAAATGTACCTATTTTCTCTTCTCTCTCTCAACCAGTTCTCAATTCCAATGATTAAAGTATCAGAACAAACACAAAAACAACCCTCAACTACAGCGCAATTGTACAGCATGTATTAGCAAAATATTCAATGCTAATACAATTGTGATAATGAAACTAAACACCAATCTCAGACATCGGAGAATAATAGTTATAGGAAATGAAACCTAGTGACCTCTAGAAACTTCTACTTTGGAGATGATGGGCCTGCCACACTACGTAATTTGAACCCATCTGACTTGGTTTGTATCAACGACTGTGAATGAACTGTTCCCTGATTAAATTTATACATACAAACCGAATCTTTCGCAATTCCTACTCTTTCTGCCCAAATGCCAAGTTGAACATAATGCTGTTGATGCACTCGCCCGAGACCTCCGTCCATTTTCCATTACTTGAGTCCATTAATTTCATGGACTCAAGTAGTGAAATGCAAGTAGCTTAGCCCATTTACGTATTTTATTTACTTTAAAGAATTTAGAAATAATTATTTCGTGTTTGTTTAATACTTTTGTATTATTTTGATTTGTTATTTTATGTTTATATTTTATCAACTTTAATGATACGATTATTTCACTGCGTGCAATATAATTTGAATATTCAAATACTGTATTCATCAACTCTTCTGGCCGATGCTAGACGAGTTTAATTACTTATTATTAAAAAAAAAAAGGCCTCTTGTAATTTGAATTATTAAAATTTAAATAAGATACTTAAAATACTTTATAGTTGGCTCGTATTTCAATGCATGTACTTTTTAAAATAATAATTTTACTTTATATTTTAAAACATTGTTACATTTGTTTTATTAATTTTGAACACTCATACTACAGAATTATTGCTATTTAATAATTGAATTAATTAACACAATTGCTATTTATATTAATGAGTAGTTTATTTATTATTTAATTTATAAACGATACTTTTAATATTAATATATTTCCAGAGTTTACCAATAGGTGGACTTCGGAAGTTTTCTATTTGTTACGTAAATATGTACAACGAAGATATGGTGCCATAAATGTAGATTTATTTTCTCATCTCTACCTGGAAAGCTGTGTCGATGCTTAAAGAACTTGACTGAACAGGAACAACAATACCTCATATTTACCATAAAATAAAAAAGAAAAAGGTAGGCATGCACTAGTTTTGCGTAAATTATTAACATATGGTACAGTGTTTCGGCCTAGGGCGTTACTGCTCGTTATGGCGTCTACTGTGAGAACTATCATGTCGGCTGCTGCGAAAACCTCAGTTTTCTTCCTTATTATGCAAATACCTAATTATTATTCAAAAACATAGCAAAATTGCTGTAACACTTTGTATAATTACGCTAAATTATATAAAAAAAAAAAAAAAAAAAAACACGAACTAAATTTTAATTCTGTTGATTGTCAGTAACGTTTGATTGCTTTTGTGTTAGCTGTATGAATACCGGAAGCTTGAGTTGTACTTAAGGGACTAACACATGAAAACAAGATAAAAAAAAAAAAAAAAAAAGAGTAATTTATTTTTATACCTGCCAACAAAGTACATGCTTCGATTACTCATGACAGGAAATATCCCTGGCATTTAAAGCTAAAATGCCGAAAACAAGAACCGAAAATTCTGGGATTTATTAACTAAAGAAGTGCTTGCATTTCCGGCTACTAGTTAAAGTAAGATTTTCTATCTCAATAGACCTGTATTTTCTCACCAACTTTCTGTTTTAACTGCCTATATAGGAAAATATCGCAAAACGGCTTCTGTTTCATGTGGAAATAACTCAGGTCAATAAAGACGTAGCTTGGTAGGCGTGCTAGCATGCCACAGTTCCGGCTTTGTAAAGGGCATACCTTTGGAGTTGAGGTACGCCCCAAAATTATTTCTCTCAAGTCACATCTATTTATGCCGCTGTTGATAAATAGCTAGTTCGATAATACTTAGTCGTATCTCCATTTTCGTTCTAATTCGTGCTTAGCATGGATATAGGCAGTATTACTCGTGGACTAGTCCCCCTCCCGAGGGGGAGAAGTCACGTTGTTTTTCATTTTGGATATTTACATTATATTAAACGAACGTAACTTAGTTTAATAAATATGGTAATATGAGGCGGTCACCCAACAAGCACTGTCGAACACACTTTAGAATATTCCGGTGGCGACCTCATTTTGTAATAGATTTGCCACCTCAATTAATTCCACAGGAATTATTTTTTTCTAAAGTGGAAAAACAGAAATAAATTAAAAAAAAAATAACGAACAATGAAACTTGCTATTTATTGATTAGAAACTGAATATTTAACCTCGATTTCATTGCTATGCTACTGTATAGCGTAATACCGTATTTTCTCGAATACCCTACTTACCCCACTTTTAGGCGCATTATCATATATTTATAATATGCCTGTTGTTTTCACCATGTGTGATTTGGTGTGACATAAGCATTGGGAGATCAAAATTGAGAGTAGGAGTGTGCTATAGGCCTAATGACTCTGATGAGTATAATAAGAAACTGTTCGGAGAAATAGAGTGGGCCAGTAAATCAGAGAGTCTTATAATGGGGGATTTTAATTTCCCAGATATTAACTGGAATTTGGGGGCTGGTCACTCACACACTAGCAGGGCTTTTGTGGATTTATTGGATGATTGTTTTTTACACCAGCATGTTCGGGAGGCAACTAGAGGGAGTAATACTCTTGATCTGATTATCAGTAGTGATTCTTCATGCATTAAGAATCTGCAGATAAATGAACCACTTGGTGGCAGTGATCACAGTGTGCTGAAGTGGGAGTTACTCAAAGAGGTAACTACCATTAGGGGTAAAGGGAAGGGGTATTGCTTTCGTAAAGGCGACTACAATGGACTGAGACAGTATTTAAATTCTATACAGTGGGATCAACTGATGATATTGCCAACAGCAAATTCAAAATGGGAAGCATTCAAAGAACTTATCGTGGAAGCTACTAGGCTTTACATACCAACTAAGAAATATTGTTCAAGGTTTAGGCCTAAATGGTTGTCAGATGAACTAATGAGGCATATGGCAGAGAAGAAAAATGCATGGGATACATACAAATTAACACGTGACACGGACGCCTATGATAGATACAAGTTGATCTGTAACCAAGTTACAAAGGAGGTTAGGCAGGCGAAGGCAGATTACGAGAGATCTTTGGCAAGGGATGCGAAGAAAAACAGCAAAGAGTTCTTTACTTATGTAAACTCTAGAAGGAAGGGGATGAATCAGATTGGTCCACTTGAGATCGATGGGTCAACTGTTGATGACCCTGCTCGGGTAGCTAACAAACTAAATGAATATTTTGCATCGACATTCACACATGAGGAGTTATTCAGCGAGGGGAATGCCAGAGGTGTATTCAACTCTAGCAGTAAGCTAGAGAATCTTGTAATAACTGAGAGCAAAGTGGAGGAGAAATTGATGAAGATAAACACAAGAAAGGCACCTGGGGTGGATGGGATCTATCCAGTTATATTAAAAGAGGCAGCAAAGGAGGTAAGCAAACCCTTAGCCATAATTATGAGAGCTTCCTTGGACTCAGGGGAGGTACCCATTGACTGGAGATGTGCAAATGTGACCCCAATTCACAAAGGGGGATCAAAGGCTGACACAAGTAATTATAGACCTGTGAGTTTAACTTCTGTTCCCGGAAAATTAATGGAGGCACTGGTGAAAGAAGCACTGCAGGATCATCTAGACAAGACTTCAGTTATAGCTAGGACACAGCATGGTTTTGTTAAGGGGAAGTCTTGCCTGACCAATTTGATTGGATACTATGATGCAGTCACAAAAGAACTGGATGCAGGGAATAACTTTGATATTATATACTTGGATCTTAGAAAGGCTTTTGATACTGTTGCACATGGAAGACTGCTGCACAAATTGGAGCAGTGTGGCATTGGAGGCAAGTTGCTGCTATGGATAAAGGGGTGGTTGAGGGGGAGAAGACAGAGAGTGGTAATCAATGGACACTGCTCATCGTGGACTAATGTTATTAGTGGAGTCCCTCAGGGTTCAGTATTGGGGCCTTTATTGTTTTCTGTATTTATAAATGATATTGATGATGGTATATCAGGCTTAATGTCCAAGTTTGCAGACGATACGAAGGTTGGCAGGGTTGTCAAGGACACTACTGACACTATGCTGCTGCAACAGGATTTGGAAAGGTTGAGCAGATGGGCTTCGAGGTGGCAAATGAAGTTTAACATTGACAAATGTAAAGTACTACATATGGGAAACAGCAACCCCAGAGCAACGTATCAACTCTGTGGTACTACACTGACAGTGGTAGAGAATGAAAGGGACCTGGGGGTGGTGGTGCAGGCAGATATGAAGTTCTCTGAGCAGTGCAGACGAGCTGCAAGAGTAGCTCATGGTGTATTGTCAATGATATATAGGAATTTTTCTAGCAGGGATAAGGAGGTGATTATTCCCTTGTATAAGGCAATGGTCAGGCCACACCTAGAGTACTGTATACAGGCCTGGAGGCCTCATTTCAGGAAGGATGTAGAGCTGCTGGAACGAGTACAGAGAAGGGCAACTAGATTGGTGAATGGGACAAAGGGGTTCTCTTACGAAGAAAGGCTTAAGTTTTGCAAATTACAGTGTCTGGAAACTAGGCACCAGCGGGGTGATCTGATAGAGGTGTACAAAGCCTTGAATGGTTTGAGCATGCTCAATGCTGATGGGATTCTTCCTCTAGCTCAGAAAAATCACCTGAGAGGGCATAAATTCAAATTGAGGAAAGACAGATGTAGGATAGATGTGCGGAAATTTGCCTTTAGCCAGCGGGTGGTTGGTGGGTGGAACAGACTTCCATCCCTTGTCGTGGAAGTTCATAGCCTAAATAAGTTTAAGGCTCAGCTGGACAGGTATTTCGAACGAACAGAGGGGTGAAGTGGAAGTGGTTATTTTTATTTATTTATGTTACTTTTTTTTTTTTTTTTTTTGGCTGATGCTGCATAAGCTTGCTTTCTTGCATCAAATGCCTCTACTAATGCTAATGTGGATGGATTTTCATGAAGTTTTACATGACTTGGCTTTGCATTTTAACCCCCCCCCCTCCATAGGAATGGACTGGTGTGTGACGCTGGCGAAGGCTCAAAGTCGGGAACAGCTGATATAAGAATGTAGTTCGCAAATATAGCAATCAATTTTTGGGTATCTGCGAGGAAGAGTGGGTCGACATCGAGATCTTTCTAACTCTGAACATGGAATAATTGTGGGGGGCAAGACGTGCAGGTGCCACTATGTCGTCAACAGCCAACATAGTTAAGTGCTCCCGTTCTGTGGTGTCACGAGTTTACCGGACTGGCTCAACGGTTTGGGAATGTTTTCGTGGAATGCTCTGGGTCCTTTGATCACCGTTAATCAACGGCTCGATGGGTTAGTTAGTTATTTGGTTTTTAGGAGCATTAGCAACTAAGGCCATATTGCACCGGGATATGCGGTGGTCATTCCCTGACCTTTCCGCATCCTCCGTATTTGGTGGTGACGGGGCTTGATGGGAACGTCTTCCTTTCTGTCATCGCGCACCAAGTGCACCCCTTCATTATGGCAGTGAATCGAGGCAACTCTGTCATCTGCCAACAAGACAAAGCGTCATGGCAGGTCGTGGTAGGTTGCTGACTGGTTTCAGGAACACGACAGTGAATTCTCTGTCCTCCCATGGCCGACCAGTTTAATCGATCAACCCAATGAGTATGGTGGGAACAAACTGGGAAAGGACATTCGATGCTACGACCAATTACCTGATAATATGCGGCCATTACTGGACACATTGTACAATGCATGGGTAACGTTAGCGCAGGATACCCTGAAACACCATGTGGAGTCCATGCCAAGCGTATATGGGCTGTCTAGGGACAGAAGGTGGCCCCGCGAGGCATTAGGTAAGTATGCCAACTCAGAATAGCCTTTAAGAAAGGCTTGTTGAGCCTTTCCAATAGAAATCCGACAATTATTATTTCTTTGTCCGTTCGTGTGCATATAAATTCGACTTCAGTGAATGGAGTTTCATGAAATTTTCTATTATTCTCTGTTACAACGATTTGTCGAGCCTTCTCAAATTTCATTAAAATTGGGCTAATTGAAATCCGGAAATTTCTTTTTTCATACATATCACATGGGCTATCCACATATTATATTGTATATTTACCGTATATTGTAGCTATAGCACTGAATATTATATTTGTTGCCGTGCGCCGGTTGGAGGAATGAGTGGATAATGTAGCGCAGACGCAGAAACAATTTTCAAGGTCTGTGCATAAAAGTCCGTTATATTTTTTTTGTAGTAGTAGTGGCATGTGATGCAGGAAAGCAAGTGTATTCAGCATCAGCCAAAAAAAAAAAAATCCAGTTCCTCCTTAAATTTATTCAACCTATCAACTTCCACAACGACAGATGGAAGTTTGTTCCAGCAATTAACCACCCGCTGGCTAAAGGCAAATTTCCGCACATCTATTCTACTTCTGTCTTTTCTTAATTTGAATTTATGCCCCCTTAGGTTCGTAATCTGAACAAGTGGAAGGATCCCATCAGAATTCAGCGTGCTCAATTCATTGTTATAAATCATGGATTATTACTATTTAATTAATGCCCTTGAAACGTAATGCACTTACTATGTAGTGTATAGTAACTTAATTAATGTGAAAAATAAAAAATATATATTTTCATATGCTGCAAGGTTACTTGGTGTTGAATTAGTTGTTCCACTGCAGTTGGAGAGAATCTCTGGACGTTGTTCCTCAGCTGTTCTCTGGATTCATCATATATTGTACAGTCAAAGAGTAGGTGGGACCAGTTCTCCTTCGCTCCACAGAAACAGAGATCTGACTCTGCAAGCCTAAATTGAAACAATTTCTCATTGAGGGCCCGAAATCCTGTGACTAGGTAGGAGGTTTCCATCTTGAGAGTAAACCATTTCGTAACAGATTTTGCCACGGCAAAGGTAACATCCGGTATGAAGTTTTTCGTGACTAGTCCCTTGTTGGTTGTGTCCCATCTTCTCTTTTCACGTCCGCGTCTAAGTTAAGGTGGATGCCTAGGATTTCTGCAGGAATCCTCCTCCGTATTCTGTAGCATAGTCCCTATAAACTACTAAAAGATCCAGTGGAAGAACTCCTGCAATGACTTGTGCTGCCGCTGTAGAAACAGTTTAATTTTACAATTAACTTCTTGAGTAGGGAGGAACACCGCCTTGTAGTAAAGGAGTATTGTGCGCTTGGAAAATCCCCAGTCACTCCTGGAGATTCTGACTTTTGAGGCTGAGAAGTTTTACTTTTATGTTGAGATTCTGAAGATGAGGGAGGAAAGTAAGTCCATGGTCAATGATGACCCATAGGACTCGGGTTTGGGTCACAAGAGGTAACTGCGTGCCTTGGATTTTAATCTGGGGGGGGGGGCCTTCGAAGGTAGAGTTTGCCTCCAAAGATCATCATATTAGTTTTGTCAGATTGGTTTGAGTCCAGTCAGCAAGGTCGTCAAGAACATGGTTTGCAGTGGTCTCAAGGGCTCGCCGAGAGCGGCCCAAGAAGATGATGGTGAGATTGTCTGCGAATGCAGTGATCTTGGTACTGTCGAAGCTGCTGCGAAGCCAGTCCTGAAGAACCAGGTTCCAGATTAAGGGGCCCAATACGGAGCTCTGTGGGCATCCTCTGTAAATTGGTCGTGTTAGTTGCCTGTGTCTTGCCTATACTGCAGTTCTGTCGGTGAAGTAGCTCCTGATTAACCAGTAGAATTGTGGTGGGTAGTCAGCAGAGCGCAGCTTCTCAAGAGCGCTCTCCCACCATACCCGGTCAAAAGCACCCCTCAAAGTCTATAAAGACGACCAGTTCGTACTTGGCCTTGGAGGTCTCCAGATGGAGTATCATTTCTGAGAGTACATCCTCACAGGAGCGACCTTGTGTGAATCCATATTGCGAAGGAGAGATAAGTCCTTTGTCTTGAAATATGCTTACAATTTTTATGGCTCTGAGTCGTTCCAGAATTTTACCAAGTTTGGGTAAGAGAGCAATGGGGCAGAGTGACCGAGGTTCTGTTGGTAGTTTGTTAGGCTTCGGAATGAGTCGGAGAAGAGCAACTTTCCAGGGTTCAGCGAAGAGAGATTCTGTAAGGCAGCGGTTAAAAAGGAGAAGTAGGTGCTCTGGTTTCAGTTTGAATACCCTTTGTATGAATGCATACTCAAGAAGATCAATTCCAGGGCATTTATTCAGATTGATTCTGTTCATTGCTGTCTCAAGTTCTTGGGGTGTTATCTGCATGTTCAGGTTATCTTGGGGTGTTATCTGATATCTGCATATTCAGGTTGGTCTTCCATTGGATCATCTGTGGGGAAAAGTTCATCAATTATGGCACTGATCGAATCGTGCCAGGTTACGGTTTCCTGTTCGCGAAGCTGTACCGAGCCAAAGACATCCGGGATGTATGTCTTCCCTCTGGAGATTTTATAAAGGAGTCCCCATGGGTTAGAATTTCCTGAGTCCTTGGAAGTCCGTCCAGGTTTGTCTTTTCCTGTAGGCAACCGCTTTGGTAAAGGTGTTCTCTTTTTAGTGAGGTAGACTGCGTGCAGTTTTCAACGTCTTGGGGGGGGGATTTCTATGACGCTGGTACTCCTTACGTGCTCTGCTCTGTGTGCCTCTTTCCTAAGTACAGTTAGCTCGGTTCCACCAGGCACAAGTTTTAGGCTTTATGGTCTTTTTCTTCGCTGAGCGATATGCAGCTAATTGGAATGAGCTCCGGTACAGGTCCGTCAGGTCAGCTGCACTCTTATCGGATAGCGAGGGTAGGTCTTGAAGATCACTCTGTATGAAAGAGTCAAAGGGTGCTTAGTCAACTGCCTTAGTCGAGAACATGACAAACCCAGTGGGGGGCAATGTGAGGCGCTCGGTTAGGTGTATGCATACTGATGTGGAAACGTATTTCTCTATGATCGCTTAATGTAAGGAAATGAAACTTTCATAAAATCAGAAGTGATTAAAAAGTCCAGTTAGCTTGAGATAGTTGAAAAATTCGGAAATATTTGCCTTGTTGTCAATGAGATTCTCTAAAGTTATTGGTTTATCAAGATTTACCAGTGATAGCAGGGTTCAAGTTCTGTCTTGTCTATAGTAGAGACAGTCAATGAGAATGTGTTTAACAGTCAGAATTTGAGAACAATGTGGACACTGGTGGATCGTCTCCTTCTTGTGATTAAATAAAGGTGGGTCAGATGAGTATGACCTATTCTTGCCCTTGAAAGGACTGCTACTTCTCGTCTTCATGTACGAACACTGGAGCGCCAAATTTTCGGACCATCCTTAAACTGCAAGAGTTTATCATTAGTTTGAGAGTGCCAGATTGTTATCCATTCTGATAAGCATGCAGCATGAACGATTAGTGCATAGTGTGATGCTGGAACAGGGATATTGGTTAAATCTAAAGTGGTTTAGTTGGTAGGTATAAAGCTTTCTTTGGTAAAGGATTCGACATGTTATGAGCTGATATTTGCATGCGATTCTTACTGCTAACAGATAGACAAGTAAAATTATCTTCTCTCCTAGTCTTCCTGGAGTGAACTATTTCAGTAGTCTGAGTGGTGGAACTGTTCGTTAATCAGAAAGATAAGAATCTGTTAGCCGATTATTTATCAAACATACGGATGACAGTGCCATGAGGATTGATTGATGCTCGGGACTCCCATCAGTCCAAACTGACTATTATCTCTATCATCAATCAAGTCCAGTACGGAGCTAATTCTGGATACCCATTGCTTCCGTTGTTCTTAATCGCGTGTAAAGATTTCACGTCGTATTACAGTAATTAATTGCTCCCCCGGGCGTTATCTGATTAAAGGCCGTTTACGTACTTCGGCGGCACGATTTCTCTCTCTTCTGTTTGACCCATCGATTACAATTATTATAGTTGTTTAGTTCGTTTGTTCATAATTTCTTCGAGTGTTCTGGTAAAAATTTCATATTGCAATTAAAAAAAAATTACAGTCCCAAAACACTCAAAGTGAAGTCAAGAAATTCAAGGCTAATGAGTTAACTCTTATAGAAAATATTAGTTGCGATAGTAGCCAATTACGATATCCAGCATCTTGAATCTTGAACATCGTTAGCACTTTTATTGGAAAACCAAGGTTTGGATAAGGGACGGGATTTAAGAGTAGAATGTTTAATAAAGTTTTCATCACTACAAGAATAATTTCACTGAGAGGCTCCATTGGAGAAGCGACCATCATCAAGTTGCGATCTGAAATGTCCAGAAGACCACTAATATTGACCGTGTACATAATTGGTGAGAAGATCGAGAGTGCTGTGTGGGTGTTATTATTATCTGTTATTCTGGTAGGTAAATAAGCCATTTGTAATCTCAAAAGCCTCGGCATTTCTACTAGTTGGGCCATTATAACTAGAGATCTGGAGCCAACTATGGTTGTGAATATTAAAATCACCAAGAGAAGTTACTTCACTGGAAATTTACACCGGAGGAGGAAAAATACAGAATGGGGTAGATAGAGAGAGAGATTGAGTCTTTTAACTCCAGGTAGTGTTAAGTAAATATGCTATCGTTGGGCATTTCGATAGAGCTCGTTAATTAACGTGCAGATTGACCCGGTAAAATAACAAATGCGTGATGATGATCTGCAGTTTTGTGAGTTAGCTTTCCCGACACACAAAATCGGGGACATTCCCAGGAAGCTTCCTGGAAAGTGGTGACATCTGGTAACCGTTCCATAATGTCAAGATGATATTTTATTTTTGTTTCTTTCCATCGTGATGTAGTCCTTGATTTTGGCTCACATTTTAAATGCAAGCGCAGTACCGAGGCAACTCGTGGTAAAGTTCCTCAATATGAGATTGATTCCTTTTTGAAGCAAACTTTTGCTCATAGCCACTTTCTTTTTTATGAAAACCCCAAACACGAGAGGTATTAGAACCTACAGTACTTAGTACCGTGCATGGGTTAGTGTATTCAATAGTAAGAAAAAGTACGGGGTGGCATGCTGTATGAAGTAATGAAATTTTTGGATATGGCGTACACATGGTAAGAATATACCCAGATCCTTGACATAACGTGGTCTAGACAATGCCCCTTGCATACACACTACTCGGACTCCCTCCAGTCACTATCTAGCGGAGTAGAGGTAGCAAGATTATACACTAGCTGATCCGGAAGCCTCCTAGAGAGTTACCAATAGGTAAGGTGTATTTAGTGTCAGACGGCACCAGGGGTTTCCCCATCTCCGCGTTGCTTTCATTGTGGGCGTACCAGTTTGCTGGAAATGCCAGAGGTTTAAAAGTGTATGGATATTGTATATGTGTAGTGTCATGTACCGTTGTTCATCTGGTCATTTAGCCGCTGGACCCTTGCTGAGGCCCAACGTTGCCCCATGGAGGCAGACCAGGAACCCAGTAGTTTTAGTTTCAATCTGCCAGGTCCTACCACCTAATTTCCTGAGATTTCAGAGGCCAGGACCTAAAAAAAAAAAAAAAAAAAAAAACGCGCGCGCTCTTGTATATGCACGTACGTACAGACAGATCCATATATATGCGATACATATATCCATCATCGTCGGTTTGATGATCGTTGGGTGAGGAGGATAATGCTTGCATAATAAAGGCCTAAAGAATGGGTGAACGGGAATTTTTACATTAAGTTTTTGTGTGTGTGGGACATTCACTAGCATAAAGATAGAGTGGGTGGGAGATTGAAGGCTGGGGGGGGGGTTAAGGCAGAAATATGGGGATGATAGAGTAGGCAACCCCAGAAGTCAGTGAGGCAGGCCCATGCCTCACCAGGAGAAATCTGCTTGCTGGACGAAAAACCCGAGTTTCCGGGGGGGGGGGGGAAACCGTGCTACCTCGCCTGAGACCGACTAACTCAGCCAAAAAAGAGACCCATAAAAGTTCCGTCACCGACGGGACTCGAACTTTTCTACGCGCTGTGAGGAGGAGGGTGATCCTACCCATGAGGGTTAGTAGTAAGAGACACTACCGACCTCACCCGAAATTGTCTTGGTTCACAACTTCGGTGAGATCAGTATGTAATGAGCAGAATATTCACTTAGCAAGCGGATAGACTTCTGAGTCAGCTTTTCTAGGAAAATATTCTACAAAAGGGGAACATTCCGGAAACACATTCTAAAAAACGGGAACATTGCGGTTTCAAGTAGTTCAGAGGACTGTTCCCGGAAAACGGGGACGTCTGGCCATCCTGCTCTAATGGCACGCTAGTCGATAACAAGGTATAGTCAAGCATCTCTAAACTGCTTGTATTCTGTAGTAATTTCCGGGAAGAAAAATCCATCAGTGCTCGCCAGGCCAATTAACTCAGTTTTGGTATTAAAAACCGGTTATAAAAATTTCCCCCTATTTTGGCAGGATTCAAATCTAAGACTTAATAAATGTACCTCCATATCAAATTTCATTCACTTGCAACCATTACTTCAGTTAGAAGCACTTTTGTCACTAACTTATTTTCCGAGTAATTTTTCCTTTGTGGGTTGAGAAAAAAAAAGCGGGGGGAATCGATGTTTCGTCCCGAAATTGGAAAATTGATCAGCGCTTCAGGATGCTTATGTTCCCTACATCACTGATAGAGTTTAAAACAGATTATCCAAACCGGTGGTAGCAATATGGCCATGTAAACAGCAGCAATGCACAAAGCAGATAGTCTCTGCTTATAATTGCGCATTGTCTTATGGGAATAAATCACTATATTACAATTAGGCTTCCCCATGCAATAAAAACTTATTATGAAGCCCTCTGTTAGAGGAATAATCCACCCACATCATTTCATATTTCAGCAACCGACGATACGCCAGTTATTCCAATTATAACGTAATAATTCAAATAAGTTTGATTTTAAAAGGTTTACACTTTTAAAACAAAATAATTTTTCTGGAAAAGAAAGTAAAGAAGTTATTTTATTCAAAAGTTATATGAATACCAGTAATAAATTTAACGACTTGGAGTTTAATTGTATTTACGATTTTATGTGAAAATCGATAGCGATCAAAATTCAGGAATTTTTCGAAACGCAAGGAAAAAATATTTGCATTTCACATACATATTGTGGTGGATCAAATAGTGAAATAAAATATTTAACAATTAATAACTAAATTTGAATTTAAAAATGTATAAGAGAACTCCCGTTAAACATTAAATATAAAGAGAACCAAAGCTCACCCTAGCCGCCAGAGATGACGTAGGTTTCTCGAGTAGATCCCAAAGGAATTTTTGATACTGAGCTAATCTTCCATCTCCAAATTCTTCCTCGTCCCTTTGCCTCAGTGATTCTGCTTCTTTTCTCATTTCTTCATGAACGTGTTCCTTTCTTTGGTGATATTTATGTTGGCAACATGATTCGAGGTACAGCTCATCTACACCCCAGTACTCTAAATCGTCACTAAATGCTAGTACACACATTTCTTCCACCAGATGGAGCTTTCCAGTACGATAAAAATTGAGAACTGCACTAAAAGAGCGTGGATGACGATCGAAAAAATATTCATTGTCAACTAAACTATAATCGTCGCACAGTTCCATTATGGCTTCGTGTGTGTTGCATTCCCTTAACCTGCCCAGTCTTGTATGAGGGAGACGCTCCAAAGTGCGCCAGAGAACTTCGTGCTTGACACCTCCAACATTGATGGTTACTCTCCTGTTCAGCGCCTTACTTTTCATAATCATGAATGGCTCAGGAGGGAGGGACGACATTGAGTGGGAGTGCGCTCGATGCATCTTAGGCTGTGGAGGTGGCAGTGAGTGAGGTAGAGGGATCTGTGGTGGAGATGCTCCCTGAACAGTAGAACTGTATGGGGGAACAGAGTCCACTACTAATCCTGGTAGTTGAGGTGGTGGTAAGAGAGGAGATACCGCCATTGTTGGTGGAACTATGTGCGGAGGAGCTGGAGGTGGTCCCAGTTTCTCCGTCTTATCTGTGCCAGTCATTTTATCACATTTTTAGACTCCCGATGAATGAAGTTGTTTAAACACCTACTTCATGAGGTGTCGAGTAACTCAAGAAGGTCATTTGCGAAACTGTCTGTCACCACCACAACGAAGATACTGAGAATATGCTGAAGAGGATCATGGTGATTTATCCATTCACTCATTATTTAGGTTGTAGCATTCTGGAAGAAATCTGAAAAGAATACGAAAAAGTAAAATCTATTTTATTTATGCAAAAGAGGCAATTTTCTGTGCATACTACGATATAAGCATATAAATCAAAATAGTCAATAAAATCTCATGTTTTTGATTAGTGTTTTGTTCATATTACGAGGATAAACCCCCTTCCAAAAGGTAACACCCATTTTTTTTTTCTGATCAAAATTCATTGTTAAAAAAAGTGAATACTATCCAAAGAATTCGCAGTGTATTGATCTTTTCTACAATCTTCTGAAATGGTTTTCACGTCATCAAAACAAACAGCAAGCGTTCCCATCCAATAAAAGTCCCTTCTCGAAATTTCTTTTAAGCTCCAACAACCCGCCTTCAGCGCTTTTGTGATTTAAGGTGCTGACGTTTCCTCTGAGTTTTTTTTTTTTACTTTTCAATGCCCGAAAAGAAATTTTGACGACTAATTGGTCTTGTTTTATGTGTAGGAGCAAAAACGTTAAAGTTTATAGCATCGAGTGTTTTTCTTCCTTTTGTGGAAATGTTTTTTTGAATGTGAGCATTACATTTTGGATGATTATCTCAATTCAATACTCTATGGCTAATTAAAGTTTGTTGCCTTGCCAGAAAATAAAGGCAGCAAAAATAACAGTTATGCTTTCCCTGTTTAGAGAAGCAGCCCTAACGCCAAGTAGAAAAGCAGGATTGAAGCTGTTTATTACATAAAACAAATTATATATGTGAAACTCCAGTTTTTTTTTCTAATGGAATCATGCAATATCTGTAAATTCTACGACAAGTAAAACTATTTCCTTGTATCATTTAAGTAACGTGTTATCAGAATTAACTTTAAACAGATTTTTTTCCTAACTATTTAATGAATAGTTTTAAACTAAGTTTAAAAGCTGAGTTTAATCTGAATTTTACTCCGTAGCCTTTTGTAGTAGTTGTGCACAATTGTGTACATGAAACTAATGGTAGGGCCGCTTTAAACAGAGAAAAATGTTTATCTATAATAATACCCAAGTGATTATCAGAGCATGAATAAGAGATGTGGTCTTCAGCAACTTGTAAAAGGACGCAATCTGAGGTAAATTCTTCTGAAAATGTTTATGTTATGGACTAAAAGCATTCGTATGGAAAGCCAGATTATTGATATAGGTGATAGAAATGCGACCCAGCGAGGAACCTCGAGGTACGCCTATTGCAATCGAGTAAAAATTTGAAAATATTCCAACTATTTCGGCCAGTAAGGAAATAGCATATTAACGACAGCAGATACAGGTGAATATCAACAGAAGAGTTAGTTAATGTGAGGGTGTATTTTCTACGTGTACGTATATGATTAATTGAATCGAAAGCTTTGGATAATTTGAAGAAATGTTGAATCGGTTTGAATTTGTCCAAAATGAAAATTAGCAAAAAAACTGGAAAAATACTGATGGCTGATTTCCTAAAGAAAACCGTTGGGTATTGACAATTTGTGGATGAAGTTAAAAACCTAACTATAGTTTTGTTGTAAGTGCATTTCTGAATATTCGATTATAGCTAATCCAAAGTGAGCGCCACTGTTTTGTATGTAATTTAAAATAATTTGTCTTATGTATTTCCAAAAAAGAAACTGCTTTTCTGGCCCCTCATATTGAAGACTACTATTTGAGAATAATGAGGATCGGAAACTGTTCCATCCGTTTCAATGTTGGTTTCGACTTCTCCAAATAGATTCGACTACTGTCAAAGGAATTCGACCCAATAGACGTCGTGTTTTGTAAATTATGTGTTTAAGGCTGGTCTGCCTTTCACAGCGAGCTGTAAAATTAGAAAACTCCGGCCGGAGGCGAGATAAATTATTTTGATTAATATGGACTCAAACTCCGACGAAATTTGAAACAAAATAATTGAATCCAGTACTGATAATTATCATGTCTCCTAATGCTTATTTACATAGTATATATGGAATGTGTTATGCAAGGAAGTTTTATCCAATACATCCTCATTTCATTCAACATAAGGAAAATTGTTATCACAAGGACTTGTCTGTTTTTGTGACTGAAATTTTTTCTACCAAGTGAAAAAGCTCTTAGTGTTAAGTATTAGGGGGGGGGGGGAAACACGCTTTCTCCCATTCAGAAATGAGAATCATGCATAGCTAAATGGTCCGGTGAGAAGTTCAAGATCTTTAGGCGGTTTCTTAAAGGCATTTCGTCTTAGAGTTTACTATTTTCTCAATTAAATTGGAGAACGGCTAGTTTCCTCTAGCTAGCCGTATCTAATGACCGTGTTACTCAATGATGCAACTCCATTAGCACAAAGAAATTTCAATTAATATTGTTACCATGACAACAAAAACTGGGCAATTATGCCTGCATTCTGACATTGATATAGCGATGGTTCATGTAGTTTCAAATTGAGAAGATGCGCATTAATAACTGTAATGTACCCATTTTTTGTCTGTATCTGAATTCACAGTACAGGTGGACTACTTGGCATGGATTTCGTTACACGAAGCAGAGGAGGAATGAAGCCTGCTGTTACATTATGAATAGCTCAAAGGAATAATTGGAAAGTCCGCATTTGTGCTTTAATGGATTCTTCAAAACTACTGCGATGTATCTCAATTATAGCGAACTCTAATGGGATGAGAGACCGAAAGTTTTGTTTCCCTTCCCAAGGGAAACGAAAAAAAAAAAAAATTTCTTTAATCCGTTGTTATCCCGAATCAAAAAATAGGCGTTAAACTGAACTTAATTTAAAAATTCAATGTCTACGCGTTTTCTGCAAATTTATTTTTTGTCGCATTATGGAGTATAGGGTGACCACAGTATAAATGAAGCAGATCTGACAGACTATGTAAAGAAGGTTTAGTTTTTAGGGAAACTGATATCAGTAGTAGCATATTCTACTATACTTTGTGATTCGACACTTCTCACATAATTCAATCCAAGGTTCGGTCCTAGGGTTCAGAGAATCCTGGTGAAGGATTAATGAAGCTAATGATCTTTCTTGCTGCGAATGGGGAAACCGCTTTTCTTGGATTTGGGGTTCATCTTGATTCAAACTGTCAAGTCCCTGAAAAAGCGGGATACGAAAAATACTTGGAAAAAACTTTTTTTTGAAGAAAAAAGGTATAAAATGTTTTAAATTTCGAGGAGTCCAGAAAAATTTCGTAACATGATGTAAATATTGTACTAGCGCAGTGGTTTTCGATCTTTTTTAATAACGGCATCCCTAAGTAATTTATTTTATTTTGTGGCACCCCTACTCAATTTTCTGCTTGCTGGATCCCATTCTCTCTTTCTCTCTCTGCATATATATGTAAAATATTACGATAGTGATTACAATAATATAACTATAAACAAAATTGCAATTCATAATACAAATTATATATATATATAATAATTTTATTCTTTATATAGAGGTACTAAATAAACATCAATAATAGATCGTGACAAAATTAAAGATACCGTACACCTTTTTTATAATGAAAAAAATACATAAATTTTAAAAAAATAATGTTTCAGTAACGTAAACCCAAATTATGTG
The DNA here is from genome assembly GCF_048544385.1 of Mastigoproctus giganteus. Lineage (NCBI taxonomy): Eukaryota > Metazoa > Arthropoda > Arachnida > Uropygi > Thelyphonidae > Mastigoproctus > Mastigoproctus giganteus. Next base: position 244,030,539 of record NC_143578.1, read on the forward strand.
GCACCCAGGTTGAAAACCACTGGTAACTAGCGTAATACTGACATCCGAATACTGTCGCTCGTAATAAATTTTTTTTGAAACAGTCATTTTTAATCGGTTAAATTTTTTTTTTTTCTCGTGCAGAAGTCATTTTAATAATACGCCCTCTTGCAGTCTTGACAGATATTACATTTCCGCTGGGATTTTTTTCATTCAGATCATCTGTTGTTCCAAATTTGAGTTATTACTTGCGCGGTTACTTTTTCATGCAGAATAGCATTAGTAGAGGCATATGATGCAAGAAAGCAAGCTTATATACATCAGCAAAAAAAAATCCCCATTTCACTCATCCGTTCGCTCTAAACGTTTGTCCAGTTCTTCCTTGAATTTACTTAAGCTATCAACTTCCACAACAACACATGGAAGTTTGTTCCAGCAATCTACCCGCTGGCTAAAGGCACATTTCCGCACATCTGTTCTGCAACTGTCTTTCCTCAATTTGAATTTATGCCCACTCAGGTTCGTAATCTGAGCATTTCGTAATCTCAATGCTGAATTCCATCAGCATTGAGCCTGCTCAAACCATTCAAGGCATTATACACCTCAATCAGATCACCTCGGGGCCTAGTCTCCAGATGCTGCAATTTGCAGAACTTGAAGCCTTTCTTGGTAGGAGAACCCCATTAGTTCCCCTCAATAATCTTGTTGCCCTTCTCTGTACTCGTTGTAGCAACTCAACGTCCTTCCTAAAATGAGGCCTATATACCTGTACGCAGTACTCAAGGCGTGGCCCGATCATCGCCTTAAACAAATGGCAATCACCTTTTCTAACAAAATTCCCGTATATCATTGGCAAGACCCCATATTCTGCTCTGGCAGCCTGTCTGCACTGCTCAGAAAACTTCATATCCGACTGCACAATTACCCCAGGTATTTTTCATTCTCTGTCACCCTGAGTATAGTACCACCCACTTGGTACGTTTCTCTGGGATTACTGCTACCCATATGCAGCACTTTGCATTTGTCAATGTTAAACTTCAGTTTCCACTTCTCAGACCTTCTGTCCAACTATTCTAGATCCACTTGAAGTAGCATATTGTCATTAACAACCCTGCCAACCTTTGCTCAATGTCCAATCTGCAAACTTGGACATTAAGCATGATATACCTCAATATCATTGATAAATCTACAAAACAAAAATAGGCCCAACAGAACATTGATGGACCCCACTAATAACATTAGTCCACGCACAGAAGTGCCCATTGATTACCAGTCTGTCTTCTCCCACTCAACCATCCTTTTATTCATTGTAGCAATTTCCCTTAATGCTGCCATACTGCATTATACTACATACATGCCATACTGTACAAATTGGAGCCATACTGCTCCAATTTGTACAGTAGTCTTCTATGTGCAACAGTATCAAAAGCTTTTCTGAAATCCAAGTATATGATATCAAAATTATTTTTTTGCATCTAGTTCCTTTGTAACCACATCATAGTATCCCATCAAATTTGTCAACAAGATTATCGCTTAACAAACCCATGTATGTCTGAATTATTGCTGTAGTCTTGTCTAGATTGCAGGATAATCTAGACAAGACTGCAGCATTTATGCATTATCTTTAGCCAGTGACTCCATTATTTTACCCAGAACTAACGGGTTAAGAAGTTAAACTAACTGGTCTCTAATTACTCCTGTCCCCCTTCGTGAATTGGGGATACATTTGCACATCTCCAGTCCGTGGGGACCTTCTCTGAGTCCAAGGAAACTCTCATAATTATGGCTAAGGGTTTGCTTCCTTTGCTGCCTCCTTTAATATAACTGGATAGATCCCATCCACCCAGCTGCCTTTCTTATATTTAACTTCAACAATTTCTCCACTTTGCTCTCAATTATTATAAAATCATTTAATAAGCTTCTATCCTTCACTTCCCTACAGAATTCCTCATGTGTGAATGTAGATTCAAAATACTCGTTCAGTTTTTCAGCTATCTGAGCAGGATGATCAACAGTCGAACCATCGATATCAAGTGGACCAACCTGATTCTTCCCCTTCCTTCTAGAGTTTATAGAATTAAAGTCTTTGCTATTTTTATTTGTATCCTTTGCCAAAGATTTATCCTAATTTGCCTTCGGTTACCTGACCTTCTTTGTAACTTGATTACAGACTAGCTTATATCTACCATGTGCTGCTTGATATCGAATGCTTCCCATTTCGAATTTGCTGTTGGTAACATCATCAGTTGATCCCACTGTGTGGAATTTAAAAACTGCCTGAGACCACTGTAGTCACCTTTACGAAAGTAAAAACCCTTTCCTTTAGCCCTGATGGTACTGACATCTTGAGCAAATACGCTCTCGCCCCACTACCAAAAGTTCAGGTACCAAGCCAGCCGAAGCACTACAGACCGATATTCACTGCATCCACGCTCCTAAAGCTATTGGAAAAAACCCTTCTTCCGCACATAACACGCCATCTTCTTCCACAACCAACAAAGCAACTCCATTATGTTTTCCCTAATAGATCAACTGTCTCCAACCTTCTGGCAGTCCAAAAGGCAATTCTAAATGAATTTGAGTCCAGAGCAGATATTGAAGCTGCTTTTGATAGCCTAAATAGAAGAACTCTTTATTATATTACAGCCCTTCTGAATCTGCTGACCAATTTCTTCCGGATAAAAGGTGACGTTTTTGTTTTTCTGCACTCACTCCCCTGGAATAGAACCACCTCACTCATCGCAACTCCTATTCCCGACCCATGAATGCAGGCGTGCCACGAGGTGGCGTTTTATCGGGACTATTATTTACTGTTTATTCCGTTTGTGTGCAACAGAGAGATGTAATTACTTACGCCGACGATATAAAGTTCTTAACGGAAATACCGCCATCAGCCGACAGGAGTCGACAAGGGAAATCTGTAACAAGATCATAGCTCTAATTATCTCAACCATTTCGGTCTTAAACTGAACCCACAAAAATCTGTTATTATGGTTTTCTCTCTGAAGAAGTGTCTCACACTCATACAATCCTCACTGGAAGGCTCAATTATTCCAAGTGTAACTAAACACAAAAATCTCGGTGTAACTTTCGACTCGAAGCTTAGGTTCAACTGTCACAGAATCTGTTCTACGCAAGATAAGCAGAATGCGCTGGATTGCCCGTCAACATCTTCATAATACGGATGCAAAAACTACAATCAGACATCTGCAAACTGTTGTGTACTTCACTGCTCTGAATGTCTCTGAAATATCGGCCTCCGCGCCACCTTTTCTCATGAAACCTATCCTCGCTAGCAAATATTGGATACGGAAGTGGGAAACCCACAAACAACGCCTTCCCCTCCCCAACAGAGGACCACCACCATGGCCTATCAACTTCAAATCCCACGGCTGCCTCAAATAATTCGCATGAGGAGAACTGTGACCACTATCAAGATGCTGGTTGACAAAACCAACTCCCCTGACTTCTGGGACATACACTGGTGTTCAAAGAAAGTGCATCACCCCTAAAAATTGCAGTTCTCGTCCGAATAACGTAAATATATGGCAATATTTCTTAAGATTGCATCAGATAAGATTGCGACGCGTAGGTTATGACGTAATATTGCATCAGCTGTTCAACTATATAAGCACGCTCTGCAAGAGTTGCAGTCATTCCTTGCTTGTATCAAGATGGTGAGTTACTTGCAGTTGACGCCACGAAGAAAGAGTGCTATTGTTGCTTTACGTGAGGAAGGATGTTTTTCCCGTCATATTGCTTATAGAGTATCTTGTAATCAGTCGACAGCGAGTAGATTTCTTTCCAAACTCAAGAATACTGGTTCTACTGATAGGAAAAAAGGAACCGGACGCAAACGAGTCTCTACGCCAAAACAGGACTGCATTTTGAAGCGCTTATGCCTTAAAAACCGTAAAGCTTCTTCGTCTGAGCTGAAACGAGAATGGAAGAACATACAGGAGTGGTAGCAAGTGCAGTAACAGTCAGATGTCTCTTCAAAAATGGACTTGTAGCTCGTCGTCCTAAGAAGCCCCTCCTCACACAAAAAATGAAAAAGGCCCGTTTAATTTGGTGTAAGGAGCATGTCAAATGGACCCCCGAGCAGTGGAAGTCAGTTATTTTCTTGGATGAGAAGAAATTCAACCTGCATGGCTCTAATGGGAGACGAACGATTCGCCGTAGGTGTAGTGAAGAATACCATTGAGACTGTATGGTGTCTACAGTGAAATTCCCTACCAGCCAAATGATATGGGGGTGCATTTCGTATCGCAGAGTAGGTCACCTGCAGTTAATAAAAGGTTCTGTAAATCCCAGTGGATACCTGGCTATATTGGAAGGCAAATTGCTGCCAACAATTAGACACAATTTCAACCTGTCAAGTAACTGCGTCTTTCAGGACGACTTTGCTCCTTCTCATCGGGCGAAAAGTGTAAGTAGGCACTTCTGTAGTTACTTTAGCTTCATTTCTGTTTTAGAGGTTCGACAGTAATGTGTTTACGTTTGTTATAGGTGAAAAAATGGTTGGAAGAACGGTCCATTACAACTGTTAGCTATCTAGGAAATAGCTCGGATCTGAATCCTGTAGAGAACTGTTGGCATCGTGTAGAATCTGCAGTTGCCAGAAAGAAACCAAAGATTTCGTGAACTTCATAATTCGTGTTTGTAACCACGAACTATCAGTTAGTTATCTTCAGAAAGTGATCTTGTCAATGCCTCGTCGGTGTGCTGCTGTCATCGGGGCCTGAGGCTGTTCAACTAAATATTAGTTTGCATCTGGTGAACTTTTCATTTTGTTTTCCATTTAAAATGATAAACTGAAGCAAATTGAGGGCTTCTGATAACATTTCAACCATAATTGTCTTGTTTACCAAAACTGGTTGGAATATTTTGAGAGCACCTGTCAAATATTATTTAGCTTTTCCTTAACTATTAATAAATATCTTTTTTATATTTCTATTTGTAATGTAGTCATTAATGTAACATACCATCGCAAAAAAGGGTTAGAAATGTGAAATTCCTTGGTGATGCACTTTCTTTGAACACCAGTGTATTGTCAGTGGCATGTTCGACCTCCATCCCTATGAGCCACTCCTTTTCTTCAGCTACAGCGGAACAGGCTGAAGATCGGTGACAGATTTCTACACGACCAAGTACTTCCCGTAATAGGAGACCTGCTAATGATAGGAGTAGAAAGTCGCTTCTGATCGCAATTACAGGTGTTCGCTGGCCGAATTTGTTTCGCTGTTGTATGGTCCCTGATGTCGACTCAGACTGATATCTACTACGAGGAGCAGAACGGCACCTCGCATTTACACTGAAGAACTCTTTCACAAGAAAATGCGAAACCGTATACAGACCAACTTAATGCACGCCTGTGAAATATGCTGACTTATGAGCAGATGTGTGCTATGTAGTTAATTTGTAGAAAATGTACGTGCAAACCTTTGTGTACTGTCTGCCTTAGAACTATGTGTATACTCATAGATACTATATATTTGGATATTAATTGATCTATAGCATATTTTAATACCACGTTTCAATTTATTTTAATGTCATGGTTTAATTCTCATCTACTTGTAATAGATGTTTTTATATTACCCCGTAACCTTGTCAAGCCCCTGGCCGGCATATATTGTAACTTTCTTGTACAGTAAAGATTTTTTTTTATTTAACTAAATCCCACATCAGTACACTGTGATTACTGCCACCTAGTGGTTCCTTTATCTACAAATTCTTAATGCACGAATAATCACTGCTGACAATCAGATGCTGCCGTATAAAACAATCATCCAATAAAAGTCGTGCTAGTGCGCGATTGACCAACCCACAAGTTCCAGTTAATATCTGGGATTGATTATATAGCTCAAAGTTTCCCCCGAGTTCTGTTTTTGTCCTTTACTTCAGAACGTGGTTGAGTGGGAGAAGACAGTGTTAATCAATGGGCGCTGCCCTTCGTGGACTAATGTTATTAGTGGAGTCACCCAGGGTTCGGTGTTGGGCCCACTGTTGTTTTGTATATTTATCAATGATATTGATGAAGGTATATCAAGCTTAATGTCAAACTTTGCAGATGATACAAAGGTTAGCAGGGTTGTTAATAACAGTACTGACAGTATGCTGCTGCAACAGGATTTGGAAAAGTTGGGAAGGTGGACTGAGAGGTGGCACTGAAGTTTAACATGGACAAATGCAAATTACTGCATATGGGTAGAAGTAACCCCAGAGAAACGTACCAACTTTGTGCTACTATTCTTAGGGTTGTAGAAAATGAAAAAGACCTGGGAGTAATTGTGCAGTCAGATATGAAATTTTCTGAGCTGTGCAGACGGGCTGCCAGAGCAGGTCATGGGGTATTGTCAAAGATATACAGGAATTTTGCTAGTAGGGAAAAGGAGGTTATTATCCCTTTATATAAGGCAATGGTCAGGCTACTCCTTGAGTACAGGTCTGGAGGCCTCATTTTAGGAAGACTGGTGAGAGGAAAATAGGGGGATCCTCTTACCAAGAAAGTTCTGCAAATTGCAACATCTGGAGACTAGGCACCTGCGAGGTGATCTGATTGAGGTGTATAAGGCCTTGAATGGGTTGATTACGTTGAATTCTGGTGGGATTCTTCCGTTTGCTCAGATTACAAACATGAGAGGCCATAAATTCACATTGAGGAAAGAGTTGTAGGATGGATGTGCGGAAATTTGCCTTTAGCCAGCGGGTGGTAGATTGCTGGAACAAGCTTCTATCTGTCGTAGAAGTTTATAACTTAAATAGATTCAAGACAGAAATAAACAAACATTTGGAGCGAGTAGATGGATGAAATGAGTTTTTTTTTTGTTGATGATACATAAGCTCACACGCTTGTTTACTTGCGTCACATGCCTCCATTATCATTACGTGAAACTTTCTAGCAAATAAGCGGAGTTTTATTTCAACGTGGATTAAATAGTTTTAGAAAAGAATGCTAACTCTACGCAATATTATTCTGTCTTTACTGTATGAGTACAGAGCTTGCGTTTACAATTACTGTATTTCACTTTTGAAACGGTTGAAAGTCGACCAAAATAACGAATTGTTTTTAATCTGTTTTTTAATTGTTTTTAATTTGCAGCACCAAAAAGGAGAATCCATCATTCGTTAAAAACTCGTAGAAATAATGGATGAAAATAACAGTGCACCTGGACAGTAAACACAGAAAAAACAGTAATTAATACTTAGAGTTAAAAAAAAGTCGAATTAGTCTGAATTGCATAAGTTCGAAAATAACTGGACGTATTGCTAATCTGTAGTTGTATAATATCAGTCTGGAATATACTTAAAAAAGTCATTCATAACGTAACCTTTAAAATTATGTATCAATGTTAGTTTTAATTATTGAAGTATAATACACGCAGTGAGTCGGAAGGATTCGTATGAATAAAGATTCACCATGGTTTGTTTTCCTGTTTAGAATAATTTGACCTAGAGAATTAAATATGGCTTCTCTGCACAACACACTGCGCATACAGAGCTGCCAAACATTACATTTCCGGATATGTATTGGGCAGTGGTCAAACAATGTCGCACTGTTAAAATTCAAAGCCTAATGTTGTTTGTTTGTCAATAGACCTAATAATTCGTGGTTTCATGGCTTATTATGGAGGCACTTCACATCGAGTTTGTCCCGTATTGCAATACGGGACAAACTACACACATTAAATAAAATGCACTGATACCTTATTTCCTCTTCGACAAACGTGCAGCCTTGCGAGATCTCGATATTAATTTTCCGTTTATGGCCCGAGTGAAGTGGACTTCATGAAATAAATTGTGTATATGTCCGCATTAATTAGTACCAAAAATTAATTGCTGCGAAATAAAATTCATTTTTGCATCTTCTGTTGTTTTATTTTTGGTGTGTCGTAAATTGAGAAGAGAGGTTCTAACGAAGTTTGTAAAGCTAGAGGAAATGGGCCAAAAGGGTGTTCAACAGCTATTTTGGGTCCATTGTGTTTGCACGTTAACTGCGGCTAAGAAACTGTCCCGTTTCTAGGAGCGCGCTGAGCATTGATCATTTCCCGTAATAATAAAGAATGTTCAGATCATTCCAGGAAATAAGTAGGTCAATATTCATTCGAAAGCCCACGTTACTTTCCGCTTTCCCATCTTTGTCGAGAAACACGTGACCGAAATACATTTTTAATGAAAGAATGCAGTCACTGAAATATTGAAGAGCTAAAATAAGTTAACGTTGCAAGATTCCTGTAGTTTCAAGACAATGATGCTATTGAGGCGTCAGCGTGTCGTGTGTGTGTAAAGTGTGTTTTAAGGTCGGTTTGTGTCTGCTAGATAAGCCAGTAGATTCACTATTTCTTTGAAGAAACTTGATCAAACATACGCTTTGTTTCCCAATCGGTAATTATGAAGAGGGACGGGTCTGGCCAGTTTTGGAAACGTGCAGTAAATCTGGCCTGGGGGACATTTCTTGAGGAAAACTTTTAATGTGTTTTTTTATTTTATTTATGACACTTATTTTGTACTTTTTCTTATTACATTAAATTATATTCCTGTTTCAATGTAACTTCCTGTGTTAACCGAATTTTGCCTTTTTTTTTCGCTACGAATTTTCTAGATCGTAGCATATGAGTGGTTGGCGATTTTGAAACTCTAGGGGGAATTCATGCCAAGAAATTTAAGATTTCCTTTCTACAATATATTGACTAACCCCCCCCCCCCCAATCTTTTGTAACAACCCTACCAGCTCCCAAACAGAATGCGTATCAGAGTAGTAGGCAGTTTTACACAAATTATATAACTTCAATAAGTAAATGTGCTTATTAAGTTATTAAAATAAATAACGATTGTTCTTAATATTTCTGAAAAACCTAGCAGTTACCATAATTATAAAAATATTAAAACGAAAAATATGACTTTAAAAATAATCTGTTTCTAAAAATATCATAAATACCGTAATTTAGTGAAATCGGTCAGATTATTTCATGATAAAATGAATAGTGGACATTACTTGTATAATTAGATGAGTTTTCCTTAATTATTAAAGTAGAAATTAATAAAATTATGATTTATTTATAACAACAACATATTTACAACCGAAGTCAAATTTATAAGAACGACTTTGTGCAATATGAATGTGCGTTATGCTGATTTTTAACGAAAATATGGTCAAAATATACCAACCCAGTTGCGTTCGTTTGTCACAAATCGAAAGGTACACGCGCAATCATGGGGTAAAATATCAAAAGAGGCTACTTCAAGATTCCCCCCAACACTTTTTAATATGAAATGCGTACGCTATCCATTTAAGATAGCCAGGGGAGGTGGGGAAGTGAGCCTCTGACGTTGTTTTAAATGCGTATCAGTTGCAAAAAATTCTCTCAAGTTGTACTGAATAACACGGTGTGGATTGTCTCTGGTGATACAGCAAGAAATTAAACTTGGGGAATAAAAATGTTTTGTCTGCGATAGTAGTGTATCTATTACGTTCAATATTCCGCCAACCAAACGAAAGATGTATCCTCTAGTTCAGATTCGATCCTTAATTTCAGGTGTTCATTACCTGAAATTGAGACAGAAAATGCGACTAAAACACCTTATTGGAATGTTTCTGCATGAATATAAACTGTGTTTAACTTAGCAAGCAATGTTGAACTCCGACATACCAGGCGTTTGAGAGTTTTCAGACGACATAAACAAACATTTTGCGTTCTGATTTCTGATGCGTTCTGACGTCGAAAGATTTTATCTAAAGTAGTCTTCCCCGGCCCGCGTGCTGTCACTTCAGCCCGATTCCGCGAGTGTTCGCGTACTTGGGATGTATCTGTTGCGCCTGCCATCGCCCTTAGACAACTCGTCTCTTCAGTTGTCAGTCTCCACCCACCCGCATATTTGGGCAACAAATTCTTACCTGAACACACTCTTGCTCTTCTATCATCTGCTTATTCCTTTGACGACTGCCTGCAAGTCTTCGAGGCACTCCACCGCTAACTTACCGAGTGAGAAGATTGTCTGCCATCTCACGAACCTGCCACACAAAAGCCGTGGAACAAACTCGCACGGGAAGATCGGAGCAGCCGCCTATTCCCCACAGATTTCCATCGGTGTTTTTCGGCGGTATTCGTATTGTGACGTCACGACATGCGCCGGGGTAATGAACACTAGAGGTCGTTGTGTGCGCGAGCGACGAGAGGTTTGAAAGCGTGCTATGAATGGTCCGATCGTTTTTCTAAGTTTTGTTGCGGCCGGACATCGCAGTGGTTCCGTTACATTTTCCTCGTAGTAACAAGCAGCGGAGACGATAATGCTCTTTAAAATTGCACACTCGATAAAGTACTCCACCCATTAAAATACGCCAGTGGAAATGCCGATCACTGATTGGCAGACAGTCAGTTACTTCTGAAGTTTAAACTTCTTATGGACACGACTGGATTGTTTTCAAGGTTGCCGATAAAAACGAAATTAAATTCAAAGCTTGATGAGTCAGCAAGGCGCTCATCACTCTTCGTATTTGGAAATTATTTGTGAGAGAATTTTTCCTTACTCTTCAGAAAGCGATTACTTTATTAAATCTTCTTCGTTAGGAATTTTCCATTACGCAATTGGTTTTCCTCGACCTAAAAAAACTTTTATTGTTCTAGTCTTTTCCGTTACAGTTCTGTTTTCTGTATCTTCCTCTCTCAGTCCTCGCCTTTCCGTGCCTTTACGGACTACATCTATCCACACCTCCCTTGGTCTTCTCTTCCTTCTTTCTGGCCACCCAATTCATAATCACTTTTGGAAGTCTATCCTTCTCCATTCTTCTGGTATTTAACCCCAAGGGACTCACATCTGGTGGGTATAGGCTTGGTACACCAAGGGTCCTGAGCTGGATATCGTTATTGTTGTTATTTGTTTTTTTAGGAGCATTAGCAACTAAGGCCATATTGCTCCGGGGATATGTGGTGGTCATTCCCTGACCTTTCCGCATCCTCCGTATTCGGTGGTCACGGGCTCGAACCCCGGTCTAATCAAGAAGCGTGTGCTATGCACTGCTGCTCCTGCCCACCTGGCTACGGAGGCGCCAGCTGGATATCACCATTCTTCTCTTTCTTGGTGATTCCTTTCTACTTCTGATTTTCTCTCTCTCTCTCTCAGGGTAACTCGGGAGTTTTTTTTTTTTTTGGCTGGTGCAGCGTAAGTCTCAGGCTTCCTTGCACCATATGGCTAATAATAATAATAATGTCCATACCACCTCAGCTTTTTTGTTTCATTTACCTGGATTATATCAGTTTTCACTTCTATCTTTCGTCGAATCTGTTCATCTCTTCTTTTCTCCAGTCTTAATTTCCTTGCTGCTCTTCTCCAGTAGTCCATTTCTGTTTCAAGCAATTTCCCTGTTGTCTTTTATTCACTGTCCACGTTTCTGCCCCATAGAGCATAATGCTCTGTACTATTGTGTCGTAGATTTTATTAAATATTATTCAATAACAATTAGATTCAGTTATTAACAATCGAAAGTTATACAAAGTAAATTATTTTGTCATAGGAAATGAACTGTCGATAACGAGGTCGACAGTTTATATCGTAACACACTTCGTAGCCTGGAGAGAACAAATTAGCTTTCGAATCATCCATTTGGTACGGGTGAAGGGGTGGGGCATGTAATCCCGCGGGTTAGCGATAAGATCACCCCTTCCTCCCACTTCATTGGCACTGTCGGTCGTGTCTGTAGAAAACACGTGACATAGAGTAATGGCATCTATGTTACCATTTTTCGCATATAATTGTCCAAATAGAAACAAGATTGAAAGCCCCTGTAGTTTTATTATAAACATGTGGTTAAAACAGATTACTGGAATGTTTCTGCGGGAACAGAAACTGTGGTTATCTTAGCGACGTTGAATTCCAATATACCTGGTACTGTGTTTGGGAGTTTTTCAGACTTGATATTACAAAGATTTTGTATTCTGATTACTGACGCTAAACCTATTTATTATTAAAAATTGAAACATTTCCTGTCTATGGTGATGTATATTAATTTACCATGGCTGCCTGTTATTTATATACCGTTAGCCATAAATCCATGGTTTCCTGCGCTCTTTCTCGTTTATTAGAAAAATAAATCTACCGCTAGGAAGAGCAGTGAGCACGTTTTTACCTATTTTTTTTACGCACTCCAGGGAACCTTGTTTCAGATCACGTTCCAAGATTCGCTATGAAGCGTATACAGCAAAATAAAAGGTTTGAAACGAGTTTCTAAACTGCCAATTGTTTCCCTATTTTCAATGACATTATAACTTTGTTTTCTACAACGATTGAAATATCAATCGTTTCGGTGTTCAGATGGTTCAGAAAAATTGAGCTCGCGGATGGAGCTATAGTAGTATAAGTATCAATATGGAAATATCAATACGAGTAAAACGATCGATATTGAGCTCTTATTAACATCTCGTGACCCACTTTCTACTGATTTTTGATATGTTCGTGCATATGCGAATTTTTTATTTATATTAAATTACCTGCAAAATCATTTACTGTTATATTTGTTTTATTACAGACACAATTTAGATAAACCTAATTTTATGCAACACACTACATAACTCTCACGCAAATAAAAATAAAATTAAAAAATAATAAAATATAATATTAAATAAAAGCATCATTCATTTATAACAAAATCCTATTTTTTTTATAAAATGTGATTATAAAATTTTCTTGTTAATAGGAGCGCCTCTCAACTGCGTTATTATATTTAATCGTCTGCACTTATTAAAATAAGTTGAGCACTTCCGTCCATGGACGTGCTCGAGTTAGACGAAGAAGGGCATACTTCAGAATAATATAGGCTAATTTATAATAATGATATACTAGGAGGCTTCGCCCCCTGATCGCTTTGCTCTCCAATCCCCGCACTTGCTTTTCTACGGAATATGTAGAGGTAGGATGGAGTAAGTCATATCTTTTCTACGTAAAAGACACACCTGTCGAAAAGCACCGATCGATATCTAATCTAATATATAAAATAAAATAGAAAGTGTAAGAAAAAACTATAAAAAGTAAAATTCTGTGAATGTTGAATGAATGAAAGTTATTATTAATTGCATGTTCTATCTTAGCCTCTTCACTGGGCAGACTAGTGGCTATGCAGGCCCTCATGGTTATCCAAGCTGACACCATGCTGTAGCTTTTCCTAGCTGGAATGGTGTGGGGTGCTGACAATGGCCATTTGAGTAATCCCCAGGCCAGTGTGGGACAGAGCTGCAAAAAGCATTCCACCATAAGAAACTCCTTTCCTATGTTCTTTTATTCCTACCACCCGGGGTGGTTGAGTCTCCTTATCCCACACTGGGTGGCCCCTACCGCCTTTTGCGTGGTGGCTCACCTCACCACCCACTTTCAACTCCCACCCTCTGGACCAGGATGGGCATCCTGTACCAGGGGTTCCCTTACTGTATATAATTGTACATGTGTATATACACTAATGAGCCAAAACATTATGACTACCTACCTAATACAGAATCTAGAAAATTTGGGCAGATGGGCTTAGAAGTGGTAACTGAAGTTTAACATTGACAAATGCAAAGTACTGCATATGGGTAGAAGTAACCCCAGAGGAACGAACCAACTGTGTGGTATTACACTTGACCTGCTCTTGCAACAGGCTGCAAGAGCAGGTCATGGGGTTTTGTCAATGATATACAGGGATTTTGCTAGCAGGGAAAAGGAGGTGATTATCCCTTTGTATAAGGCGATGGTCAGGTCAGCCACGCCTTGAGTACTGCGTACAGGTCTGGAGGCCTTATTTTAGGAAGGATGTAGATTTGCTTGAGCGTGTACAGAGAAGGGCAACAAGATTGGTGAGGGGAATGAAGGGATCTTCTTACCAAGAGAGGCTTAAGTACTGAAAATTGCAGCGGCTGGATACTAGGCACCTGCGAGGTAATCTGATTGAGGTGTATAAGGCCTTGAATGGGTTGAGCACGCTGAATTCTGGTGGGATTCTTCCATCCTCATCTTACGACCCTAAGAGGGCATAAATTCAAATTGAGGAAAGACAGTTGTAGAACAGATGTACGGAAATTTGCATTTAGACAGCTGGTGGTTAATTGCTGGAACAAACTTCCATATGTCGTTGTGGAAGTTGATAGCTTAAATAAATTCAAGAAGGAACTGGACAAACATTTAGAGGGAATGGTTGTGTGAATTTTTTTTTTTTTTTGGCTGATGCTACATAAGCTCATACACTTGCTTTCTTGCATCACATGCCTCTATTACTATTATATGATGTTGGTCCTCCACGTACAGCCAAAACAGCTCGTACTCGGCGAGGATTTCTAAAACGCTACAAGATTTCTAAATGTGTCTTGTGGTAACTGGTACCAACACGTAACCAGCAGATCCTTTAATTCCTGTAAGGTCTGGTTGAGACGCCGCAGATCTGAGTTGCTGTTCCAACACAAACCATAGATGCTCGATGGGATTGATGTCCGGGGAATTTGGAGGCCAGAGCAATACCTGGAAGTCTTCCTCATGTTCCGCGAACCAGTCTCGAACAATCCGGGCGGTGTGACATGGCGCATTATTCTGCTGAAAGATGGCACCGCCAGAGGGGGAGACCATTGGCATGACATTAAAAAAAAAAAAAAAAAAAAAAATCCAAAGTCCACTAGTTAAGTGCAAGAATAGTGGATGCTACGATCCAGTACCTAGGGAGCCGAACCACAGGCACCAGCAAAATCCTGCACCCACAGACAGTAATGAGTCCTTGGGTTGCTAGCAAAAAAATAAAATAATAAAATAATAAAAAAAAATAATCTTACTTCCATATGGAGAAAGCAGTGAATGCCAGCAATCCCGTACCACAGGAGACTCAAAAATCCTGGGGACCTGCAAAAGAGTTAGCCTCGTGGGGCCCTAATTTCTGCCCCTTTAGGAGCTGTGGAGAAACAGAAAATAAAAACTCCGATCCTTGGAAGGAGAAGGCAAGTTCGTATTGTCAGGTAAGTGCAGCCAGTAAAGTCCAATCAGGTAAAATAAATAAATTTTCTGTTTATACTCCGGGACGACCAAACGGTTAGAGGAGTTCACAAGATAGACAGAATACAAGAAACAGCACCGTATTCAGTAGTCACGGGCTTGAACCCCGGTCACTCAAGGCACGTGTACTTATGCACCCGCGCGCCTGACCACTAGGCTACGGCGGCCTTAGGTAGTCCAGTCGGATGAGTCCTATCGAAAAGTCATTCTGATTTGAAATTAGTTCTTCTGGGAAAAGAGAAATATCATAGCAAGTATTCTATCTGAGGTACGTCCTGTCAGGTAAGTAGATCCATTTTATAATATAACCGTGATAAGTGTGCTGAATACTAAGCACACTTACCGTCCGATACTGCCGAGAGTCTCACGGCAGTATCGGTACGGTCACGCATGTACGTTGCTCTCAATAATCATGAATATTAATGTAGTTATGTCTAAGTGTATACGGTGATTTTAGTGTTGTTATGCTCGTCAAGTGACTCTGAAAAGGAAGACATCAACTTTAAGGCGATCAAGGCTCCCAGGTATTTATTATTTGCAGTTTTTTTTTTCTTTCTCATATTGCAGAATCTCATAAGCGGACACTAACAAGCTGTATTATCGCTGCCAGCTACAAATCAAGGTCAGTTGCCCTAGTGATACACGTCAATCACTAACCCCCGGAGATTCACGTCCCACGCAAACGGATTAACTGCATTCCTAAGAGCGGTGTCAACTCGCCGAACCAAATACCGTCGTTTTAGCCTGTTAAAACCTTCAAACACGAGCATTTGTTTTTTCTCCTACAGACATTCAAACATGACAGAATTGAATGAAGTCTTTACCATAGCCGAATGCAAATTATGCAAATTAAACACGGAGCTATGCATTATCTGTGTTACATGCTGTTCTACCTTTTGTGGGTCATGCCTCAAAATCGACCTAAAAAAGATGAATAAGCAACGGAGACGAAATTTTTCTTGTGTTTCATGCAAGGAAATACCTGACAACGAGGGATTAAGGGCACTTTCCCAACATGATGTGATACCCTGCACATCGACTGAATCTATATCATCTGCACAGGAAAAAAACACTATCCTACCATACCTTAGCACAAGCACCACTCCTGAAACTACCGATGAACAGGTACAAATCGCCGAGGGCGACAATCATTCCCCCACAGATGACGATGCTGTCTCCACTTCTCTGTTGCACTACAGGGCAATTGAATGCCACCCTGAAGAAGTTATGCATGACTTAGCTACCTCGGCCACTAAATATTGCCAAACGGCAACAACTTCGATACACGTGGAAAACTACCCCCGGATAAGTAATGATTATGTGATTCTCATAAACAGTCAGCTGAATACACTCATTAATGAGATTAAGCAAATTAAAGCACAAAATTCAAGCCTACTTGAAGAAGTACAACTACTAAAGGCAGAAGTAATTAGAAATAAGATCACCGTTGTGAACCAGCCTTCTGTCATCGAACAAAACCATCGAAATGTCAAAGGAGCTACATCAAATGAATACATGATACCAGCTTATCGTGATAGTCATCAAAGCATGAAGAAACCCACTAAACCTCAAACCAGCAGTACTAAAGAAAAACAATCTTTAACTAATAGGAAACACAGCGACCTGCCTACCCCCATCGAATTGAGTCAATTACCTGTATTAGAGCACCCTTGTGAACCTAGGTGTGATATCGATTATATATCTCAAGCAACCGTTTCTCACAATGAAGCGTCTCAAAATGCTCCATGCCTACACTCAAGCTTGAGTGGTGTCACCAATAAAAAACCCACTTATGCACATATTGTCTCCCAGCAGTCACCCGTCGAACGATCGCGACCTAATTCCCCTTCGGAAGTGTCATTAACGATCAATAATCCAACTTCTCACCAAGATAGGTCTGTAAATAGATTGGTAGCCCAGGGGACCGGTCCCACTCAAGAAACATCACCAGCATACCCCAACAAAACCACACCAGTCAACCAATCCAACGTATTGGAGAAAATGTACAATATAACATCCGTCCAAACAAAATCGAAAATCTTCATTTCGAGACTTGGACCGTCCACAACCGATGCAAATATATCTAAATTCTTTGAGGAACAAATAGGGATCAAGGTGGCTGTGAGACCTGTGAAAACAAGATATCCCTCCTATTCTTCATTCACAATTACTTGTGAAAAACAGGATGAACTAAAAGTGCTAGATACCAGCACCTGGCCGCCAGGAACTCTAGTAAAAATGTACAAAGAACGGACATCTTCCGCATCCTACCGCACAAGATCGACAATAATACAGGGATAGCAACCAATGTCAGCCTCATGCCAACCTGTCTCAATAACTCCCCTTAAATGCTTCTACCAAAATGTACGCAGTATCAGCAATAAACTACACCCCCTACAAACCATCATGTTACTAGCTGAATATCAGTTCATCTGCTTGACAGAAACCTGGTTATCTCACGGAAGGCAACTGGATGTCATAGGTCAGCCTCTTGATTACCTCAGCCTCCATAATTCCAGGGATAGCAGACGCGGTGGAGGTGTTGCGTTACTGTACTCATCCAGTTTCAAGCAGTCCAGATTTCAGGTGACCAAATCAGATAAATTCGAAGCCCTATGTGCCACATTAAGAAAGGATACCATACAACTACAAATTTGTCTTGTATATCTACCCCCTGACCACACAGAAGATTCACGAAATGAACTGATAGCATGGATAGCAGCCAACTTAGTCCCCAACATCCCCACCTTCATTATAGGCGATTTCAACATGCCTACGCCTAGACATGATGAGGCCACTGAGGATCTCATATCAGCCATTGGCACGTTTGGCTTATTTCACCAAACCACACCTCCTACCAGGGGAAATCAGATGCTGGATCTATTATTCCACAATCTTCCACACCTAGGTCTGACCACTGAACACCACAGCTTCCCCTCCGATCACTCTCCCATCACGTTTGAATTTAACGTCACTGTAAACTCAAACACTGATGAAACTCTCAAGAACCAGAAGATTACCAAAACAGTATTCTCCATCAAATATTTAAACCCAGAGATCATCCTTGCGCGTCTCATAGAAATAAACTGGAAGGATCTACAGCAGGAATCAATAGACACTGCTACATCTAACCTGGCTAACCAGCTGCTTGAAATTGCCTCCCAAGGAGCTTCCAAACAATTAAAACTCTCTGATAGATCCAATACATGGTTCAATGCCGAAGTCCAAATAGCATTCAAGAGGAAACAAAAAGCATTCAGAATATGGAAAAAGTACCATAACTCAGCTGACTACCAGATGTACAAGAAAGAGCGGGCAACCTTCCTCAAATGTAAACGAAATGCAATCCGGCAGCTGGCACTCAACAGAATAAACCGCTCGAAACGTATTACATCCAAATGCAACAAAGATTTCCATATCGATGAGAAGGTATTTCAGGAATGGGTATCTTCGACTTTCAACGAGTTACCATTAGACCCAAAAACCCCAAATCTAAGTGATTTCATCATGCACTCCAGACAGCCCCTTTCAACTATAACGCTAACAAAACAACAACTTATAAATACCATCAATAGACTTCCTAATAAATCTACAATTGGTCCTGACGGCTTCCCTCTCTTCATGGTTAAAGTGTGTAGTGCCTTCATTGTGGAGCCCCTTCTTGTAATCTTTAACCGCATATTGAAGTCCGGATCAATCCCGACAATGTGGAATCACTACAGGGTACAACCCATACCCAAAAGAAGAAACCGAAAGGAACCTAAGGACTTGAGACCGATCTCAGTGGGTTGCTCTCTATTAAAAGTGTTTGAGAAAGCTATCTTATCAGCACTGATCGCCCAATGCTTCTCTCATAGACCGAAACATCTGCACACCGTGATCCCCAAAAGATCTACATATACAAACCTACTGGATACCCTATTTAAAATTCAAACTGCTCTCAACAGTAAATCTCAGCTAGACGTCATCTTCCTGGATATTTCATCTGCTTATGATAAGCTCTCAATTCCCGCTCTCATCAACATTCTGGAAAAGTACTTTGGCATTACTGGAAGCCTGCTAAAAACCATCAACCGCATCCTTACACCAAGACAACTCATCATCAGCTATAAATCCTTCCAACAGGAGTGCAGTATAACGAGAGGAGTACCACAGGGAGGTGTCCTATCCTGTGTACTGTTCGCCGCTGCCCTTGAACCCTTCCTCGCAAGGTATACTGATTTCTCATCGTATGCAGACGACCTCAAATTATACATAACGTCTAAAGAAGCTGAACAAACTCACCTGACCAATCAGCGAGTCTCCGTCCTGATCGACAGCCTTGTAGCATATCTACTGCAAATAGGTCTGGAAATAAATGCATCAAAGTCAGCTCAACTTACCTTTACAAAAAAGAGAATAAAAAATGACATCACAGCCTATCACAACGGAGTGCAGATAAGGAAAGTGAAGTCTCACACCGACCTCGGCTTGACTTGGGACGAGGGCCTCACTTTTCAGACCCACTTCTCGACCATGAAAACTAAGACTTTCTCGGCGATGTGGGCAATTCGACAAGAACTGACGGGGTTACTGAACGTAGATGTAGTCGGAGGATACGTTCAGCGATGCCTACAACCTATCGCACTGTATGCATCACCAATCTGGTCTTCTGCCCCGACATCGTACATAAATAGATTCCTCGCAGTCGAGTACTGGGTAATGCGATGGATGAACAGGGTCACGGGCAATGCTTTCACCATCTCCAGGGCTGTGTTATATACCAACTTAAATATGACTCCCTGGAGAGTTCACATTGCATCCAGGAATATTCTTCTTCTTTCTCAGATGCTTACCGGTGTGATTGACGCCCCCAGTCTTCGAGGACTTATCTCTACTCCACGTGCTGGACGCAGTAATGACAGTCCCTACTTACCTTTGCATTCTAAACTATCCAACCTGTGCTGTCTGAAGAATTTCTTCCCAAACAACGCAGTGAACCTTTTCAACTCATTGACAATAGACCCTGTGAAATACTCCGAAAGCAAGCAGTACAGAGTGAAGAGCATCTCAGAAGCGCACTGCTTACTTCAACTATAATCTTGACAATGAGTGAATTTGTAAAGAATATTGTAAATATACGCACTTGTGTAAATATTGTAAATAATTGTATTCGTGCATTTTTGTACACTCTTCTTATATTGTAAATACTGTAAATAATTGTAATTTTTGCTTTTGTACACCCTTCTTATATTGTATATAATTGCAATTCTTGCATTTTGTACACCCTTCTAGCCGGTCGGCTGTGTATAAGGGGTGAAAGCAAACACTTGCTATTTTTTTTTTTTTTTTAATAAACGGATTTTAATTTAATAATTTGTTTCAATAGAGTCCAAGAGCGTAATCAAGTATCAGCATAAGTTTTTTTTTTTTTTCTCCTCTTCTCTATTGTTTGAAGTTTAGGATACATTTCTAGATAAATGCAAAAAAGCCTATTGTACAGTTAACATTCACGTAAAGTAGTGGTCGGAAGTTTAAGAGTTTGTTGTAGATAGCGCAAGTGTATTTGCCAGCGGTCCGACAAGCTGAAGAAGAAGCAGGAGATGGAGCAGCCAACATCTCTTTTCTCTTTGTGAATACTTCTAGTGCAAATCTTTGAAATGTCTGAAAGGATTCTTGATTTTCTACGAATATAGCTTTATTTCCCTCGGCAAAATTATTATGATAAGATTTTATTGTTGATCTTTGGTCATTGTAGTTGGAGTAATGATAAATCACACGAGCCCAAGTTTCCTCGGACCCGCAGGAGCAAAGCTGTGAGTTGACAAAGCCGAATTGAAATAATTTTGAATTTAGGGATCCGCGACCAGTGATTAAGTATGAAGAGTACAGACAAGGGCTGAACCATTTCTTAACATCTCTTCCTGTGGCACGGGTAACATCTGATATAAAGTTTCGTGTCACATTCCCGGTTTGGCTGGTATCCCATCTGGTTTGCCAGATGTTTATCAAATTTTTCCATATTCTGAAATTTTCTTCCTTCACTGCTGCGTCAAGTTATGCCAAGAATTTCAATGGAAATTCTATGTTTTATTCGGTAGTAGAGACCTTTGTACACGAGGTGAAGGTCCATTGGAAGTACACCTCCCAAGACCTGCAGTGCAGCAGAGGATACTGTCCTGCAAGCGCGAAGCATGAAAAGGAGCATAGATCTTTGAAGTGTGATTAGTTTACCTTTAAATTTGATGTTTGTTGCCCTGTGAAACCACGCTCCAGAGGCTTACGTGGCCATTGGGACAAAAACAGAGTTGTAATATAGAGAAAGTGTTTTGCTATTTAATCCCCATTCAGCCTTGGTAATTCTGATTAGAGTGTTATTATACTTTTTGATCTTTAAAGTTAGATAGTTGACGTTGGCCACAAAATTTAATCGGTCATCCACAATAACTCCGAGATATTTGAGCTGTGGAACCATTGGGATGGAACGGCCATTAATTTTAATGAGCGGAGGTCTACCGTAATCAAATTTTCCCCTGAAAGTTATCATCTTGGTCTTTGAAGGAGATATACTCAGTTTATTAGTGGCTGCCCAAGAAAGGAGATCAGAGAGGACCATGTTGGCGAGAGATTCGAGATCCGAGCGAGATTGCCGACGAGAGTCAAATCGTCGGCATATGCTATTGCGTGTGTCTTATCAAAACTGCTAAGTAACCAACTGTCTAGGACTATATTCCAGATGATGGGTCCCAAGACAGAACCTTGTGGACACCCTCTGGAAACTTTTCTTGTTAGAGACAGCTGTTTTGAAATGACTGATATATCTGTCTTGAAAGTAGCTTCTAATTACGTGGAACAGTGGCCTTGAGTCTATCGAGGGCGCTTTCCCACCACAGGGAGTCGAAAGCGCCCTCGAAGTCAATAAAAATGGCTAATTCATATTTAACCTGAGAGGTCCCAATGTGATGGACGAGATCCACAAGGGCATCTTGGCAGGATTTTCCCTTCTTAAACCCGAACTATCGGGGAGAATTTAGGTTATTGTTTTCAAAGAGGTTTATAATTCATAGAGCAAGAAGTCTTTCAAATAATTTTCCTAGATTTGCTAGCAACGAAATTGGTCTGTAGGCTTTCGAGTCAGAAGCTGGCTTTCCTGGTTTTTGTATAATTTTGATGAGTGCACTTTTCCATACATCTGGAAAGATTCCTTCCATAAGGCATTTGTTATATAAATTGATGAGTACTTCTGGCATTATTTCAAAAAGTTTTATTATGAATATGTTTTCAACTAAGTCGAGGCTCGGACATTTTTTGATTCTGATGTTGTAGATGGCTGATTTCAATTCAGTTCAGTAAAAAGAGTTCTCTGTCTTCAAGGGGTTGGTATGCACAGTTGTTATTTCTAATGGAACAGTGCTCAGGGGAATCTATTTATTTATTTTTATTCTATTTTTTTTTGTTTTTTTTTTGCTGGCACCCAATGCCTATGGGTGCGGGATTTATTTTTCCTGACCTCTTGCTCTTCTTTCGAGGCGGGATTTTGCTGGTGTCTGGGTTCGGGCTCCCTAGGTACGGAATCGTAGCATCCACTAGTCTTGCACTTAACCAGTGGACTTTGGATGTTTTTTTTGTTTTTTTTACTTATTATTATTTATTTGATTAAATTTCTTTTTTGTCTTTGAACGATCCCGAACTCGTTTTGAGCATTCAGTACGAGCTACTCGAGGTCCGCCACATTACATGCATAGTTGTGGCCCACCTCCCCGTGGTATAGACGGACATTGGGCAGGCTTTCCCGGTGATCACCTGCCTGGTGACAAAGAGGCCAGAAACAACCAAACAACACGCACACTGCACAAACATAACATTACACATTTTTCTGGCCTGTTACAGCGATCTGTAACCATCACAGAGGCGGAGTTGAACTAACGTTCAGGTGCCGTCCCACATAAGATACTATACATGTCTACATGTCTACATGAAAGGGTGTACCTGGTCAGCAATGATGTTTAGGTGCAAAGTGTTTTCAGTGTCTAACGGCACCAGGGGTTCCCCCATCTCCGCGTTGCTTTTATTGTGAGTGTGCCAGTTCACTGGAAAGGCCAGAGATTTAAAAGTGTATGGATCTTGAAATGTGTGGTGTCGTGTACCGTTGTTCTTCTGGCCATTTAGCCGCTGGGCCCCTGCTGAGGCCCAACGTTGCCCTACTTTCGCCCCTTGGAGGCAGACCAGGTACCTAGCAGTTTAAGTTTACTCTGGCAGGTCCTGCCATCTAATTTCCTGAGATTTCAGTGGCTAGGACTTAAAAAAAAAATTGTTTTAACATCGATTGCGTTGGGTGATGTTGATTAAATATGAAAGGCCAAGATTGTGGGAGAAATTTAATTTGGACATATTTAAATTTAGGTGTGTGGGACATAGCTTGCTTTAAGATAGAAGGAGGAGGAGACTGGAGACTGCAAAGTATTTTGGTTAGTTACTGGCGGCTTCCAGGGTTACCCCTATATCCGCCGTTTGTTTAAGCTTATTTTGCCAGCAGGATTGTTCATAATTTCTCTAATGGGGAAGAAGAAGGAAAGTAGAGAAGGGAAAGGAGGGGGGAAAGAGAGGGGGGGATAAAGATTGAAAGTTTGGAAATTGATTCCTCAAAATTCGTTAAGTTTAGAAGTTTGGTTTTCAGTTAATTTAAATTTAGAGGTTTAACTAATGTTATTTTAGTGTGTGTAGTTTTTTTTTTTTTTTTGATTTGGTAGTTGTTGGCGCATCGGCTTCTGTGGCCATATTGCACCTCCCAAGGTTTTTGCAGTACTTTGATCCAAGCCCGAGGCGGGAATCGAACCCGCGACCTTTGGGTTGCCGGGCAGGTACTTTACCCCCTCGGCTAGCCCGGTCGGCCGTGTGTGTAGTGTGTTGTTTTGTGTTGTGTGTGGCTGGCTTCTGGCATTTAGCAGCAGGGGATCGAGGGCGAGATGTGCCCAAATCCCCCGCTCCCATCCCTAGCCACGTGGAGGCAGCCAGATTCTACTTTACTCCGATCAGAGTAACAATTTACCTGTAGATTGACACAGTACCTAACTCTCGCAGGGCTCAATCCTGACCGAGAGCAGTCGTTTTGTTACATTTGAGGAGGCTGGGACCCCTTACACTCGCAGGGCCCAATCCTGTCCTAGTGGGGGAGCCCAGCCCTCCCAACTATTTCCTTAGTAAACAAGGTTTGACAGGGTTTGCCGCCGGGGCCTCTGCACCCACGGGGCCCAATCCCGTCCTAGTGCAGAGTCCAGCACCCTTGCTATTTTCCCCATCATTCCAAGTCTTTACAGGGTTTGCTGGTGGCGCTCCTCCACTCGCAGGGCTCAATCCTGGCCTAGTGGAGGAACCCAGCATTCTTAATATTCTTGTCTAGGTTTAAGCAGTGTGAATTACACTATTGCATTTGCATGGAATGTTGATCTTATTTATCCCTTATACACTTATAATATTTTTCTACTTACAGATCTGGATGTTTAATCGATATAATAGACAAGACTAGCCTGAATGCTATTCAGGTTACAACATTCATGAAATAGTACTTTGTAGACTATTTCTGTGAATCTCATTGCATACCACCCTCTCCAATTTTGTTGCCTTACATTCCATAAGTCCCTGGCAAAGCCCTTGTGGCAGCCAGCACACAACTCTGTGCACACAGTCAGCCCCCAGATTTCAGTGGACTGTATCAGCATTCAGATGAGTAACATGGTTTAGGATATAGTATATCAATTTAGATAATTGGAGACTGGAGACTTTTTTATTTATTTATTTATTTATTAACACACAACTGTATATACATTCTCAAGTTATCTTAATCAATTTACATACAATATTAATCAATTTATATACAATATTTATATACAGATTTATATACATGCTCTTATATATACTGTAGTCTTTCTGTACATTGATTGTGTGTGTCCTGATATGAAGGGTGGCTCCTAGACACAAGCCCATCTCCACCTTTTACTCCTGAGAAAGCTCAGAACGTCTGCAAGACAGGCCTGAAAAAAAGAGCATTATGTCAGGCCATTTTGCCACCAGGGATTAACTAACACCTGGATCCACCATTCTCTATGTGTGCTGTAATGCACAAATCCTGCACCTACCGGAAGTAGTGCTATACTGGTAGGTGCCAGCAATCCCGCCCCCAAGGCTGCCCAAACTTGGAGGCCAGCGAAAAAAAAAAAAAAAAATATTAATAAATAAAAATAAAAATAAAATAAAAAATAAAAATAAAATAAAAATAAAATAAAACATAAGAATAAAAATTTTCCAACTAAGAACAATGTACACTTGTTGAAAAAAAAGCAACATTATACGATTATTTACATGCAAATAGCAAATACATACACTTACATTAACTTAACACTTAGAAACATTAACATTAACATTATCTCCACTTTAGAGTCCATCCACAAATGCAAGCCTGAATTGGGTATCCAGGAGCAGAAGATCATCTCGCTGTAGACAAGAAACATCCTATAAAGATGACATTACACAAAGTGTTCTGTCGTCAAATGTGCAGCACTTCCCTTAATTGGTATCCTGCAATAGATTTCTTAGCTCCTGTCTTCTTTTAAAAACTTTGGCCGAGAATTCCTGAAGCAAAGCAAAGATGTCCCACCTCTGAACCAAGAGAGGTAAATTATTCTCCGTGAGGTTTGGCAACCTATTTAGTAATTCCTGCCTGTCTGAAGTATACAGTCCGCATTCAAGGATGACATGTCTCCAAGATTCCACCTCACCGCACGAACAGTAGGGGTCAGGTTCTAATCCTCTTTCAAATAGTTTGGCCCTTAAGCCATGTCCAGTGATTAAGTAACTCGTTGTCATGGTGGGAGCAAACCAAGACGACACCCTCCTGTCCATTGCAAAGCTTACGGCTGGAATGAAGCCTCTTGTAATGGTTCCATACTCACTCAAATCCCAACGTTGCTGCCAGCAATTCACAAGCTCGCCCCAAATTCTACGTTTTTCCTCCTTTATGTTGTTATTTGGATTAGAGGTGATATTCAATATTTGTAACGCCCTTCCCTTCTTTAAGTTATATACAATACCTCGGAAAATAATGTGTAAATCCAAGGGGATGGTACCTGCAATAACCTGTAAGGCATTTGTCGACACTGTCCTTGGAGCGCGTATAACTGTAAGCAACATTGTACGTTGCAGGGACAGAAGCTTGGCTTTAGTTGTAACCTTGGTAGCAGCCGCAAACCAAATACCAGCACCATAATCTACAATGGGAAGAAATATCGTCTTGTAGTACAATACCAGAGTTTTTTTGGATAAACCCCATTCCTTGCGGGAAATTCTAACAACTGCAGCTACGAATTTTTTGATTTTTTCATTGATTTTAGTGACATGTACATGAAACCTGAGACGATCATCTAAAGTTAAACCCAGATATTTGGTGTTCTGTACATATGGAATTTGAGTACCATATAGGGTTACCTTTGGCGGCCTTCCATAATCGAAGTGGTGTTTAAACACCATGAAATTGGTCTTGGTGACAGAAATCTTTAGTTTATTCAAACCCGCCCATGCCACTAAATTATTCAAAACTGACTGAATTTTTTGTTCGAGAATTTGTCTTGATCCTCCCTGCACCGCCACCACCAAGTCATCTGCATATGCAACTTTGATGAACTCATCGCTATCCTTCGTGAGCCACTGGTCTAGCACTGCATTCCA
The DNA here is from genome assembly GCF_048544385.1 of Mastigoproctus giganteus. Lineage (NCBI taxonomy): Eukaryota > Metazoa > Arthropoda > Arachnida > Uropygi > Thelyphonidae > Mastigoproctus > Mastigoproctus giganteus. The sequence continues at coordinate 244,057,221 of NC_143578.1, forward strand.
AAAGAGAGGTCCCAAGACTGAACCTTGAGGGCATCCTCTTGAAACGGTAGTCGTGTATGATAAATGCTTTGCACATACTCTAATTTGTCGATCCTTAAAGTAAGATCTGAGGACTCTGAACAGGTAGTCATCACACTTTGCCAGTTGCAGTGACCTGAGAGCACTCTCCCACCAAAGGGAATCGAAAGCGCCCTCAAAGTCAATAAAAACAGCAAGAACATATTTGCTGTTTGCCTCCTGAATGTAAGTCAGCAGGGTTGAGATTGCGTCCTCAGTGGAACGTCCTTTTTTGAATCCAAACTGGCAATCAGAGGAGAGATTATGTTCTGTAAATAATTTAAAAATCCTTGGGGCAATCATCCTTTCAAATAATTTGCCAAGATTTGCCAATAAAGAGATTGGCCTGTATGCTCTGGGGTTTGTTTTTGGCTTTCCCGGTTTATGCAAGATTTTTAAGAGCGCAAGCTTCCATTCGAGAGGGAAAAGCCCTTCTAGCAGGCATTTATTAAATAAGTTTAATAAAATCTCAGGGAAGAATTCATAAAATTTTTCAATTACTTGATTCTCAATGAGGTCAATGCCAGGACATTTTTTATGGTTCAATTTAGCTACTGCAGCACCTAGCTCAAGCATATTAAAAATGGCAGTTTCGGTTGTCCCCTTATATTCACGATTAATGCGTCTAATTTCCGCTTGATCAGGGCTGTCCATAAACGGCAAATCTTCCGGAAATAGGCTACTCACTATCCCTTCGACTGTAGATTCCCAGTCCGAAGTTTCTTGATTTTCTCTAATTATCGTGTTGTACATTTCACCACACAAAAGTTTATTTCTTGAAAGCTTATAGATTATACCCCAAGGGTCAGCATTTCCTGTTTCCTTCACCAGACGTTGCCAACAATTTTGCCTGCTATCAGCAATTGCTTTATGGTACCTCTTCCTCAAGTCTCTGTAATCATTTTTCAAAGCCTGAGTGTCTGCGTCCGATAGATGCCTATTCCTTTGGTATGCTTTTCGTGCTTGTTGAGTTTGTTGTCTCAATTCAACTAGTGTCGAAGACCACCATGGGACAGAAGTTCTTCCTGTCTGTTTTCTTTTCGTCGAGTAGGCCATCGCTTGATATAAATGATATTGAACCAGAAAAACATATTCTTTTGCTGTTAAGGTGTTAATGATTACTTTGTTATCTCCATTAAAAATTGTATTCAGATATTCACGAAACTTGGTCCAGTTCACCCTGTCCATCCGAAAACGCCTTAAATCCCTTATTGTTATATTCACTTGCCTATCCTCCGGTAAAATCGAGAAGGTGATTGCTCGATGGTCACTATTAATTAGATACGGATTGACGTCCCAATTTTGCACCCTATCCACCAGATTAATGGAGGTTAAAGTAGCATCTATATTAGATTCACCATTTGTCGTCGAGAATGTATATGGTTTATTTGGCAAGTTCTTTACACAGAGATTATGATCCAAGATCAGATCCACCAACTGCTCGCCTCGAGCATCAGAAAAGCCGCTGTTCCAAAGTGTAGACTTAGCGTTGAAATCTGCTGTAATTAGTAGGTTTTTAGCTGAAAATCTGCTACATACCCTGTCAAGTCTGTGTAAGGCTGGCTGAATATCTTCTGAGGGAGGAAAATACTGGGAAACCAGATAAAACGACTGGTCCCTGGAGGAAACCAGGATACAAACTGTGGTAGCAGAACATTCACTTGATATAGTTGTTATTACTAGTTCACTGTTAAAGATAATTATGGCGGCCTTGGGTCGATCGTCACTTGAGGCAATAATCCTTGCCGAAATTGGATATCCTATAACTTTATACGCTGAACCCCCTACCTGAGAAGAGTAATACGGTTCTTGCAAGCATACAATATCAAACCCCAGATCATCAGCAGCTTTCCTAATCTCGTCCGCCGCTGCACGAGATCTTTGCCCATTAATCTGAAGAATTTTTATTTCGCCGTATTGCAGGTTAACACTTGTTGAATCAATTACCGTTGTATTATTCATGTCTGGTTCTTCGGTCTGTCAATTCAACAGCTTTAAGATACTCAGGGCATTTATTGTCCCTGACCGAGTGATTACAATCCCTACCTCTACGTTTACAATTAACACACTGTGGTGGTTCCTCCTTGTGAATACAGTCAGAAAAAACATGGCCTCCACCCCCGCAGTGGCCACAAGATACAGCTTTATGGGAACAGAACTGCGCACTGTGACCATATCCTAGACATCTGAAGCATTTGCTTACAAGTGTAAACTTACGAAATCTATGTGACGTGAAACCTAGATAAATTTTGTCACTCTGAATCACGTGTCCCATAAGGCGTGGGCTGAAACCAATAACCCAATTGGTCACTCTGGTTCCGGTGCCAGAGTTAAATCTGAATGTAATCTCATTCTTAACTTCCTCCTGGCTAAAACCAAAGTCTTTTAAATTTTTATTAATTAAATCCTCCAAAATATCCTCCTTAGAATATTCCTTCGGGACACCGTAGATCAAAATTGTAGGATCGGACAATCTGGGTTTTTCTATTGATAATCCTGCTTTTTTTAATGCAGAAGCACTTGAGATCTTCTTGGCATCATCAGGATTTGTTGTCTCTAACAACACACCTTTATTTCTCAAAAGACGTACACCCTTGATTTTCATGTCCTTGTGATCTTTTTTAATCACTTCAGTAACTGCCTTCCTGATATCCTGGCTAGACGCCAGGGAAGATTCTGCTGAGGGCCTAAGTATTAGTATGTTTTCGGAATCAGAGATCCCACTTCCGGAATCCATCCTATCTTCACCAGCAATTGGTCTGCCCGAAGAAGCTGCCACCTCCACTGAAGACGTTAGCAGAGGAATCTCTGTTATTTCAGGAGTCTGTCTATTTCGCTTTGTCCCACCACGAACAACTTCCGTAAAAGTCTTATGAGGATGTAGATCACGTTGGATCTGTATCATCTTGTCCAAAAGACCTGCTCTGATTTCCAATTGAGATGCTTTGGTCTTAAGTCGTTCATTGTCAATTAAGATTGCGGTGGTAACTGCCAGATCCGCCTCTAGATCCGCCCATAGACTATGAATGCGGTTAGAGGCAGACTTAGTTATCTTGCTAGAATCCTTTGATAGAAACTCTCCCAGAGCTTTCCTGATTTTGGCAACCGTCGCATATACAATTGAAGCATTCAAAGACCCACCCAGGTCCAATCCCTCTGTTAGAGAAAGATCTTCAGAAGATTCTGTTGGAATCGAGTTACTATCGACAATGACCATCGGCGGCTCAGAAGCCAACGAAACAGAGGGACTCTCCACCACAATGTTTTTATCTCCTCGAGCTTGAGTAATTCTAGGAGTTTTGGGAGTTTTCTTCCCCCTGCATCCCTTTTTTTTCTTAGATGAATCCGTAGACTCTGATCCAGAAGAATTCTCAATGTCAATATCTTGTGTCAGTATCCTAACTTGGTCATGGTCCAAGTCAGTATCCATGTCAGATAAGTGTAGGCAAAAAAAAAAAAAAAAAAAACCACACGACTATTGTCTATCCTCTTGTTCTAAACTTGTCTTCTCAATCCTAATAGGATACTCATTAGTACCCTAAAGACAGAGTTATATCAATATGTCTATGTTTAATATGTATTTCACTTATCCAGCTGGATGGAAAGTGGAAGGGAAGTTCTGAAATCTTCGAAAAGCAGTGTCTAGATCTCAGTCCCTAATAGCCTGAGGGCGCCAGAAAAATTCTTGAAAATAAGTATTTTTATAAGATCCTCACCTACCAATAACGGGGTCCCAAGGACCAATAGATGAGGATAAATATCAACTTTAAGATTGAGAAATGATAGCCCAAACAAGCCCACAATGTTATCCAGCAGAAGGCTTAAGTAAACTAATGAACAAACGATATTAAGTCAAAATACTGCGATGGCGCTAGTAAATGTTTTCCGTCTCCATGACTAATTTCAAAAAAGGAATATTTCAAGTCGCCATTATCATCCATACAAAGTCTATGGGATAATGGTATCTCTATGGGAGATTTCAGTGATATATGTATAAGCACTATGAAATCAATTACTCAGTTTGTAATATAATCTCATGCAAATAATTCCACAACCCCACGGTCCCAACAACCAAAAAATCACCTATGAACTCACCACAACTTTAACTTCTAGGAAAACATATTTACACATAAGGGGGTTGTCAATGAACGCATTAAATATCTCAAAAAGCAGGAGCACATTCAGAACACATGAGCCACACTGGACGATACCGGAGACTGGAGACTGGGGGAGGGGGGTGAAAGGCAGAAGAATGAGGTCGAGAGGGAAGAAGACCTCAAGTGAATGTTAGTGGGGCTTGCCCATGCTCTGCCAGAAGGAAGTAAAGGGGATGGCGAGGAGAGGAGGATATGGCAGGGCCAGACAAGGGAACCGTCACAGATTGCCAATATGGCATGTCTGCAGCGAGGCTGCAAGCTGATCAGGGCAGCATTCGATGTCAAGTGGCCTTCTCTAAGAGGTCCGTCCAGAAACAAGGTGACCAGCGGCTGTTACAGTTCAGTTCACTACTAACATTGGATAGTTCAGTTCACTACTAACATTGGACAGTTCAGTTCACTACTAACATTGCACAGGTCAGTTCACTACTAATATTCTCCAGTCCAGTTGAGTCCTAGTCATGATTTGTCCGTTTCCATTGTTGGGCCATTCAAGGATCTTAAGTCCACTGCCTTTCCCATCTGAAAAACAAGAGTAACACTGATTAACGGAGCTCGGTATCAGATGTTTTTTATACCGTGTCCCGACCGGCGCGCGCGCCGTAGTTCAACTGCAGTTACTTTTATTTGCATAACGATTCGCTGGTCATAATGTTTTGGCTCATCAGTGTATATGTGTGTGCATCGCCACTAACCTAACTGTTTTTTTTTTTTTTTTTTTTAATAGGTCATAGCCACCTAAATCTCAGGAAAGTAAGCGGCAGGACCTTCCAGAGTAAAACTGAGTCTACTGGGTTGCTGGTCTGCCTCCATGGGGCATAAGTGGCCTCAGCAGGGTCTAGCGGCTAAATGACCAGATGAAAAACGGTACACGGCACTACACATGAACAACTCCCGCACACTTTTAAATCTCTGGAATTTCTCATTGAATTGGTGCTTGTTGTTGTTTGTTTGTTTGTTATTTTGTTTTTAGGAGCATTAGCAACTAAGGCCATATTGCTCCGGGGTATGCGATGGTCATTCTCTGACCTTTCCGCATCCTCCGTATTTGGTGGTCACGGGCTCGAACCCCGGTCTAATCAAGAAGCGTGTGCTATGCACTGCTGCTCCTGCCCCCCTGGCTACGGAGGCGCCTGTGAACTGGTGCACTCAGAATGAAAGCAACGCGGAGATGGGGGAACCCCTGGTGCTGTGCCGACCGGGCTAGCCGGGTGGGTAAAGCGCCTGCCTGGCAACCCAAAGGTTGCGGGTTCGAATCCCGCCTCGGGCTTGGATCAAAGTACTGCAAAAAACTTTGGGAGGTGCACTATGGCCATAGAAGCCGATGCGCCAATAACTACCAAACAAAAAAAAAAAAAAAAAAACTACCTGGTGCCGTATGACAATAACATACTTTACACTTATCTCTTTTCTAATAAAATTTTTTTTCTTTCTTTTTGTTTTTTTTTCTGGACTCTCCTTGGATGCCTAGGCTACACCAGGATTCGTCCCACCAGACCTTTCTTCTCTTCTCTCCTAATATGTCCTGGCCCACCTCCCCGGGCGGTAATGGAAACTGGGGATGTTAGTGGCTCTCCACAGGCCTCCAAGGCTAAGTGGCCAGAGGAACAATACAACCCACACTAATGCTTCACAAAACACATACACTAACACACACCCTGGCCTTATGAAGAATATCCTATTCTACACAGAATATGATAAAAACGTGGAGTTGGGGGAGACCCTCGGTGCCGCTAGAAAAAAAAACCCTGTCACTATGATCGATATCTAATCAGGAAATAACCTATGTAATTATTTACCTGTGCATTTGTAGCTCGCGGAATTCTCAAGGTGGAATAAATATCACAATGTAATTATTTATCTGAGTTTACATAGGTCACTTAGGAAAAGGCCTTTTGCTTCGGGTTCCATAATGCATGAGGAATATTGTTGCATCCCAAAGAGCAGGACTGAAATATTTAACTGAAATATTTCCTATACAAATATTTAAAATATTTAAAAAATACTAAATTACTGTATTTACAAATATAGAATATTCATTAATATACAAAAAACGTTACAATGGAACATCAAATGTTAGACAGTGAAGCATGTGCACGAGGTTGGTGAAGGTATGGAGGCAGTTGTTAATAATTAATTGCATTTCTAGTGACATACCTCGCCCTCTTCTCCAATTGACTCGAATAAATATCATTAGGAGGAAATCATTTTTAATGTATAGAGAGAAAACAATACATTGTATTAAAGTTGTCTCAACAAAGTATTACGTAAAAATTTTCAATATAATTCACTGAAATAATATTGCAAATACAATATCATTTAAGGTAATATCACTCAAGCTACCGTAATTAATTAATTATATTTTTAAATGGAGAGAAAAAGGGTGAGAATAAAGAAACTGATCGCTTTTTGAAGATTAGAGATTCAATTAACACTATTATTTTTTGAATTCCATGTTATTTTTTTCCTTTTAAATAAATCAATTATTCCACTCTTAGTGGGGGAAATTGATTTATAGTAATAATTCTGGATATTTAATAAATTCAAAGTACAAATTCATCAAGGGAGAAAAAAGGGAAAAAAGCCAGATTTCCCCAAATGATATCAATTTCAGCTCAGTTTAAAATGTAGATATAATCGCGTCTGTGATATATTAAATGGTTTCCATTACATAAAGATTGTAGCAATTTCTTATCTCTACTTATTAAAGTATCCATAACGTTTTAAAGTATCCATAACGTTTTTTAAATAACTACCCTGAGCAACATGAAATAATGCAGTTGTACTGGCGATGAGAATTTGTGATTAATCATCGAAATAATTTGTGTTACAATAATATAATCCTTTTTTTGATAAAATGTGATTATAAAATTATCTTGTTAATAGGAGCGAATATTGTTATATAAGGCAATAATCCTTCTGTGGGCCCCAAAAATATGTATTTTATAATATAATTCGGGAATAATTTATTTCTACTTAGAAAATTAAGCTATGGAAAGTGTGTTGTGCATTTAAATATATATATAAAAAACGGAATTATTTCTTATACAGTGGGAGTATTTAATAACACTTGAACTAAAACTGTTTTCTTAGGTAAACTAGTTTTCTTCATCTTTGATGAACACACACACACACACACACACACACACACACACAAAAAAAGATGAAGTTATGAGCCGCCTCCATTTTCCAGTTTAAAAACCATTAAATTCGCGAAATTACAAATGTGCAGATAGGCATATGAAAAAATTAATAGTACACATGCGTTTAAAACACATCTTAATCTTCTCCAGAATTACTATGCTTTAAGTTTTTGCCTGGGTAAACGAAACAAACCTTGGCATTGCTGCTGTGAAGGTTCTATTGTATATACCACGTTTGTATACAATAAAGATTATATATATATATATATATAAATGCTGTCGAACTTTGAGTGACTTGGAGGTCTTTATCAAACGGATCATGATAATTATCAAATCTAGCAATTTTCTCCTGACTGGGTGTTCTCATTAATGTAGCTGAATCAGGATTAAAACGGCCTTGCTGAGGGGCGTAGAATTTGTTCAGGCTGAACGGAAGGGAATCCCTGCTAGTGATATCTCGATTTTAATAGTGATGATATGTTTTTTTCCATATCAGTTTACTGTCGAGTCACATTCAAATGATTTGGTATCGTTGACCATTCCAGGTCGTTGCCCTTTGCTCTTGCAATTTAATTTAAAGTCACACCTAAAGAGGTTTGTTTCTTGCCTTGAAAACCATGTATTAGTAATGGTTATATGGTGCAAGGAAGCCTAAGGCTTCTGCTGCACCAGCTAAAAAAAGAAAAAAGAGTAAAATAATAATAATAAAATAAAAGAAAATAAATAATTAATAAATAATAAAAGAAAAGGAAATAGACAACCTATGCATTTCCCTTCTCCCTTAGGTAACTACTATCCAGCTGACCTTTCAATTTCCCCAAACTGTCAGCCTCAACCACCCATGTAGGTAACTTGTTCCAGTAATTTATAACTCGCTGGCTGAAATAAAACTTCCTGCAATCAAGTCTAAACATCTTCCCCCCGTAACTTTAGATTATGGACCCTAGTTCTAGAATCATTTATAACCGTTAAAATTTCGCCCTCATTCATTTTACTTTTTCCTCTCTTAAACACTTCAACCAAGTCTTCTCTGAGATGCCTAGTTTCCAAGCTGTGCAACCCACATATTCGAAGTCTTTCCTCACATGGACGCCCTTTTGTCGATCTCACCAGGCGAGTTACTCGTCTTTGGACCTCTTCAAGAAGCTCGATGTCTTTTTTAGGTGCGGTTTCCACACTTGAACACAGTATTCCAAGTGTGGTCTAACAATAGCTTTATATAATGGGATAATGACGTCCTTATCTCTACTAGCAATGGTTCTTTTTAATCTTTATTGTATACAAACATGGTATATACAATAGACCCTTCACAGCAGCAATGCCAGGGGTTATCTATATATTATCGATAGGACACCATGGGCCTTCCTTGCAATCTGTCTACAATGCTTGGAGAACTTCATGTCTGACCGTATCGTAACTCCCAAAGCCCCTTTCTTCCACTACTGACTTTAGTTAACTCCACCAAGCGTATAAGTTAATTTGGGGTTGCTGTTTTCCAGGTGTAAGGTCTTAAACCTTGGGAACAGCATGTATCTTGATTTTCTGGGATTGAAAATAACGTGATATTTATTGAACCATTCTCTCTCTCTAGTTTAATGAATATTGTACATCTTAATCTTGTTTTGATTTGAAGTATGTAGTTCATCTCTTATTAGGATTGAGATATCATCTGCACAGGAAACAGATTAAACCGCTATTTACAACACCATTCAAGCCCTCGTGGGTAGCACAGTTGGTAGAATCGTCGTCCTCTCTTCACCGGGTGGAAAAGAGCTGAGTTCGAACTCTGTCGATGACGGGAGGAATTTTAATAGGTCTTTTTCACAACGCAGCTGAGTTAGTCGGTCTCAGGCGAGGGTAGCATGCTTTTTTCTCCCAGAAACTCGGGTTTTCGTGCAGCAAACAGAATGTAGACCTCAGAACCAGGGCCAGATTTAAAATGAAATAGACCCCTGCCATATTTAAATTTGAGGCCCTTTTCCCTGCCATATTTAAATTTGATGCCCATTTATTATACACTAAGTGGACAGAAATCATGGGATACCCACCTAGTAACGGGTAGCCCACCTTTTGCCCCGATAAGAGCAGTCACACGGCGAGGCATTGAGTCTACTAGTTCAAGAAATCATGCCACAGGCATTTCCACCCATGTTTGCTGCACCGCTGTCCATAATTCGGTCGCATTCCTGGGTGGAGGATCCAAAGCTCGAACAGACCTTTCCACAGCATTACAAAGATGCTCCACGGGGTTCATGGAATAGCCTCCCCAGTGAACGATGGGGCCATTCCATGGCGATAAATTCTGCGGAATGCTCTTCAAACCATGTTCTATTCACAACGGCTCTTGGGGAGGCGCATTGTCCTGCTGGAAGAATCCATTGCCCTGTGGGTGCACGATAACCATGAAGGGATGCAGATGGTCTGCAAGGATGAACACTTAACCTGGACCGTTCAGGGATGCTTATAGACGTACCAGAGGTCCCAACGTGTACCAGTTGAACACGCCTCAGACCATTACCAACTGTCCACCTGCCTGAACAGTTCCTTGTTGACCTGACACGTGCATAGCTTCTTGCAGTTTCCGCCAGATATGCACCCTCTCGTCCGCTCGAAATAACTGTAAACGAGACTCATCGGACCAGGAAACCCGTCTCCAATCATCCAAGGTCCAGTGCTGATGTTCTGTCTCCCAGTTGAGGCGTCGAGTCCTGTGTCGTGGTGTTAGCAATGGGACTCTGATGGGTCGGCGGCTCCCATAACCTATTGCGGCTAATGATCGCCTGATGGTCTTGGTGGAGACGTATCTAGCACCTTCCTCGTTGAAATCAGCAGTGCTTTGTGCCACTGTCGCTCTCCGGTTGGCTGACACAATGCGAGCCAGATGTCGATGGCCATATTCATCCACCAGTTTTTTCCGCCCACAGCGCTGTCCATGATGAGATATTATTCCGGAAATGGCATATTCCCAATACACTCTTGATGCTGTCGGAAGGAGATAGTGCAGTTTCTGTACCACCTCCGCGATAGAGTAACCCATGCGTCGGGCACCCACTATTATCCCTCTTTCAAAGTCGGTAAACTCGCTACGTTTATCCATACTGACATCGAATTAGCGTCTACGTGCGAGAGGGTTGACAGCGTCGCGTTGCCCAAGAATCAGGTATCAGATGAATTCTGTACTTTCAGTGTATACAGGGTGATTCACTAACAGTGCGACAAACTTGCAGGAGGTGTAGGGGGCACAAAGGCGAATCGGAATCACATAGCATTGCAGGGTCCGAAATGCCTTCGTCATGCGGTAGAGGACGTTGAACAGCGATCCCGCTGGAAGTCAGCATTTACGAACCGGTTCCCGAGGTAGTAGGATGGACGAGTATTCAAACATTGAACTGGACGACATGTACCTCGCGTATGTAGCTGCGGACTGTAACAGGCGCGCCGCTCTGCGCTTGTACCAGGAACGTTTCCCGCACAGGCGTGCTCCTCATCATACGATTTTCGCACGTGTGCACAGAAGGTTACGTGAGACTGGTTTTTTCACGAGAGGTACCATGAATCGAGAGCGTGCGACGAGGATGCCAGACAATGAGGAGAATGTCTTACGTGTTGCAGAAGGCAATCCGAGTACGAGTACTCGAGCGATAGGCCAACGATTGGGTATTTCCCAATCTACTGTATGGAGGATACTGTCAACAAACCAAATGAGTTCATACCATCTGCAACACGTCCAATCATTGGAGCCTGCGGATTATCCACTCCGGAGGACTTTTGCTACTTGGTTTCTTCAACAGAAACGGTTCGCAAATGCTGACTTCCAGCGGGATCGCTGTTCAACGTCCTCTACCGCATGACGAAGGCATTGCGGACCCTGCAATGCTATGTGATTCCGATTCGTCTTTGTGGCCCCTACACCTCCTGCAAGTTTGTCGCACTGGTAGTGAATCACCCTGTATATGTATTGTACATACATATAAATACAAATACTACATAGGTTTTTATATGTATATTGTGAATAATAATTCCGTGATAAAAATGTAAAATAAGAGGTCAAAAATGTTTTATGTTTTTTGATTTGAAAAATTAAGACAATTTTAACAGAAACCTTTAATTTATTTATTGCACAATAAAAAGATATATTAATAAAATTTAAACATTTAACGAGTTAAGTTTAAGTATGCACATACTTAAACTTAACTATTACACGTTTTCTTGGTTTATTATTATTGGAAATTTTTATCACTACTTTAGAAAATATTTACACTGAAAATGAGGCCCCTCTTCGGGTGAGGCCCCCGCCATGGCCTGATTGGTCATAGTGTTAATACATGAGCAACATGGCCTTATTTACCGATGCTCCTATTTACCCAGTACATGTACAACCAACTTATTTACCCAGTACATGTACAACCAACTTATTTACCCAGCTATAACCAATCAACATCATTCAAATGTTTGGACTTAACAATGTATTAAAAGACAAAATGACAGGTGCCTGATGGCATGTACAGCAAGGCCATACATACCATCAGGCGCAATAGAGATGATTGTCCTACTGAAAAGGTAAGTTAGAGCCATAGAGGTTGGAAGAACTTCGATCAGCTCTAGCTACAGTTTATTTGTTATTTGGTTTTTAGGAGCATTAGCAACTAAGGCCATATTGCTTCGGGGTTATGCGGTGGTCATTCCCTGACCTTTCCGCATCATCCATATTTGGTGGTCACGGGCTCGAACCTCGGTGTAATGAAGCGTTTGCTACGCACTGCTGCTCCTGGCTACGGAGGCGCCCTAGCAACAGTTGGTTTATTGCTGCTACTTGTAGAGAGAGAGACAGCTGTTGAAACGTAGTGGACGTGGAATATATAAATTAAATTAAAAATGAGTTGAACACCCTTGTAAAAATAGAAGACATTTACAAATCAACATTATTTTATTTATCTTGCTTTATGTATTTTCATTTTATTTTTGTGTGATGGAGATGCAAAAAATTCGAGAAATATATTATCCAATTTTCTGTCATAGGATAGACCGACAATTGTTAAAAATGAAAGGTTGGTTTCTTTTGCGTAAGCATCGAGGCAACATGGAGTAAATATCTTGTGTGTAAAGTGCATGTATTAGCTCAGTGCAGAAAGGAATCGAGCTCATAGCTTTCAAAATTGTAGGTAAGTTGCACAGCCACTATAGCGCTACCCACTCATTTAAAACACTCAAATTTTCCCTATATAAGAGTTTATTTGACTTTTATTTTTAGTACTGATCTGTAATGCATTTTGTGCCTATCATTGCAACACATATTATGGTGTTTAACATTGTAGTTTGTTTCTCTCTGCAAGACTTCCTGCATTCTTTCTTAACAAAACATTACTCAGCTTGGAGGCGAGTCCTTTTTGACCTTGGGCACGCACTTCCACAATACAGCATCGACACAAAGACGCACTTATCTATCCAATCACAACTTAAGCGCATGCCACTTGACCTCCCGGCGAGACATCCTTGAAGTATGTCGTTCATAATTTAGCATTTGTGTTTTTGTACGGACACTCTGGAAACAGCATTGTGGACTGCGAGGGAAGGGTTGGAGTCTTTAAGGCGGTTTTCTTGCAGCACTGTTCTAGGTCTTTAAAAACCTAGCATAAATCTCTTTCTTACATCACGATAAAGAACAGTGCATGTAGAAGGGAGGGAGTTTTCTTCAGAGGATTATAGAATATTCAAACAATATATTCATCAAGCATATGATAATCTGTTCATATCTTCTCAGTTGTGTGTATTTGTCATCCTCGTAGAGATGTTGAATTTGTTCAATCCATTATTCATCGAAGACAGGATCTTCATATCAGTTGAAAAAAATTGAATTGTTGCTGTCCTTCTAGAATAAACAGCGCCTTCGTAAACATACCGTTTCTTCTTGGGTTATTATTTACTGTCACATTAACAGATCTAACCTAAGGAACAAAGGTTCCTTTGTTTGCACACAAAATCGATTGTAACATCTCAGGAACATAACCCCGGGGGCTCACATCTGGTGAGTATGGGCTTGACAAACCCAGGGTCCTGAGCTGGATATCATCATTCTTCTCTTTCTTGGTGATTCCTTTCTACTTCTCTCTCTCTCTGTCAGGCCAACCCGGGAATTTTTTTTTTTTTTTTTGGCAGGTGCAGCATAAGCCTCAGGCTTCCTTGTACCATATGGCTAATAATAATAATAATAATAATAATAAAATCTCTAGAGTGTTTAATCTTTCTACAGGCTTTTGCATTTAATTTTCTAAGTGACTAAATTAATGTGCATAAGTTACTTTCCTTTGTTGGCATTAGCTATATTGTTTTAGAATATTGTACAGGGTCCTGCAGATTTTCATGAACTGTAAAGTCATCATTTCTGCACAGCACCACTGCTGTGCATGGTTTTCTGTAGGTTTAGTTAGTTCCAAAAGCTAGGGACAAACTAGTTTTCAACAAAGTTTCATTATTATCATATGACTACTATCAATATGACAAGAGTGTACGGGCATAGGAGGATTCAGATTTGATCTGGATTTTCTTTTAAATCTTCCCACCCTAGCTCATTAGTGTTCCAGTCGCATTAGCTGTATGCGAACGGGCTTTTTCGTGAAGAAACAAATACATTTGTACAGAAGATCCTTTAAAGCTGGTTTCAAAGAGATTTGTGCAAGTAGTAACTAACATCATTGTACGGCCTTCTTCTAGGAAGTCAGCTTGAATGACACCTTTCACGTCTCAAAACGCGCAGTGGCCATCATCTAGTTTGCGCTTGGATTTTTCGGTGGAGATGAATGTGTTCTTTCATTACTGCAAAATTTGTTTTCGTGAATAAAGTTGTACTCCATGCATCACTGGTGGTTACGATGCCGTTATCCCCTTTCTAAAATCGTTCATGCTACTTGTTCAAGTCAATCGTTATCCTGGTGACGTGTTCAAGTACCGCCTTGCAGCAATATTTGTCAAGAATGTCTAACCGTTCGGTCATCACGACCCACACAAATAGCGATTTGCCATGTTGCCCATCCAGGATGTGACACTTCAGTGATCCGATCCTTTTCAAAGTCCATCAGTTACATAACGTCGTCTTGCGCTTGAGTTAAAGGCATCGCGTACTCTTGGATGTTTATTCATTTACCGTTTTCTTTGCTTGTTAACGTTTGCACAAGTTTTTGTAAAACGGATCAGCTTGACTTACTAATCGTTTACACCCACGCTACGTCATAATACTCAGCTAAATTCGTGCATTAATTTTTCCAGGTGGGATTCGTTTCAGTGACGAGCAATGCATGAGCAACTTTTTAAATATGCAATAGCAACATTGCTGTTTGCGAGAAAAATTAAATTTAATTGAACTTCGTTGCTCGGTAATTAAATATTTATTAAACTCATTTCTGTTAACGAGGTCAATTTATTGCGCAGTTTAACTGGACACTTTCTTCTTGAAAATATACACCACACCTTTTCCCACAGCCGGAATTAATAATCTCTTGGTAATAAATGTGTAAAAATTAATGTTTTTAGTTTGTATTTATTATCTGAGTGAAGTGAATTATTTGCACATGACAGAAATTTGTTTAATTTTCAGTTTTAATGTTCGGGAGGCGCATCGTATTTTTCTTCACACTTGGTTGGCCCCGAATCCGGTAATTTAAGCGTACTACAGCATTTTCGCGTTGGTTAAAAAAATGCATGCGAAATACGTATTTCGTTTTTTTTTTTTTTTAATTTGTGTTAGCAAATGTCTGAAGATGCAAGAAAGTCAAGCTTTCCTGCAACCGGTAGACCCTCATGGTAGCGCAGTTGATGTAATCACCGTCCTCCCCAAACCGGGTGAAAAATACCTCAGTTCGAATCCCCTTAATGATGCGAGGAATTTTTATGGTTTTTTTTTTTTTTTTTTTACAACGTGGCTGAGTTAGTCGGTCTCTGGCTAGTTAGCATGATTTTTTTCTACCGGAGACGTTTTGTCCAGCAAACAATTGACCACGGAAAACACACGCAATTTACAGACAGTATACACTGAGCAATGTGGCCTAAGTAGCTGATGCGTCTAGGACCCTACAACAACAACAACAATATGCATAAGGCAGGAAAAAATGTCTCAATATGCACTGTGTATTTCAGTGTTTCCCAGCAGGTACAGATCTAGTTTCCCCTTAAACCGCACCAGACTCTCAATCTCAGTCCCAAGAAGGCTCCTAGGGACTCAAGATTTCTATATGACCTCCTTTCTATCATTAAATTTTTATTGAATTGCAATAATAAGACCCTTCACGGCCAATAGCCAGGGTTTTACATCAAAAGCTGAATTAAAGTTAGAGGGTTCACATCGAAATCCTGAGCACCTGAAGCTTATGATGAAATTTGTCAAAATATTACATAAATTAGAGATAGAAAATTAATAGATGAATAATTATTCATAATTATTCATCTATTCATCATAAATGCATACATACTATTAAGGAATAATAATTATTATTATTCCTTAATGGTATGTATGTATTTATGCTTCTGTGACTTTTTCTTTAAAGGTATTCCATAATTCAAATGTGTTCGTCCTCAATCTCCAATCCATCCAATTAATAGATGCCATATAATGCCTTAAATTGTCAAAGTCCCCTCTTCTGAAATTAAAACCCATGCCTTTACCTTTAACTACTGCAACATCTTTCTTCATCTTCCAACTGACGACACGCGATCACTACCTGCCAGTGGTTCTTCTATTTTAAGTCCTGTGATGTCATCTAATTCGTGAGTAATGATGGGGTCAAGTATATAATGAGGTGTACTGTAAGATCGTTGCGTATGTATCTACACTGAGTTGACTTTCATTAGTAACATTTTCTCGTGCAGGAATGGACTGGGCTGTTCTCCCCTGTGAAGGCTCAAAGTCAGGAACGATATAATATATAAAATTGTACTTTTCATACGTGGTGATCAGTTTTTGATTATCTGAGAGGAAGAACAGTTCATTGTTCACAGTTCAAATTCGAAGTCATTTTGACTTCGAATTTGGAATGACTGTAGGGGCGAGATGTGCAGGTACCAGTATCTGGACAAAAGCCAACATGGTTAAGTGCTCCTGTTTTATGATGTCACGAGTCTACCATGATTGTCTCAGCAGCAGCCGAACAACCAGACAAAGGCCACATAAGGGACGTGTGATTGATACCCATGGTGAGTACTGCATGTCTCGTCCTAACAGCAGTAATGGATCACAGTGGCCAGAAAACTACCCACTACAGTGTAAGAATATAAAGACAAATAACCACACGGACTACATGCTGGACAATAGTTTGTACAAGCTATGGCAGTCAACGTCCGTCACGGATACCCATGCTCAATGGGAAACACAAGAAAGTGCATCTTGCACGTCAGCACCAATACTGGATCACACGTTTGAATCTGTCACCCGGTCTGATAAATTCCTTTTCAGTTCTATCATGCTGATGAGTATATCTGCATTTGGAGAAAGCAATATCAGGATGGCACTGTTGCAGTTCGGCAGACTGGACATGGTGTCGGTATGGTTTCTGCAGTTTTTCGTGGCATGCCCTGGGTCCTCTGAACACCATTAATCAATTGATTGACAGGAATGCTTTCCTATCCATCGTCACCAACCATGTACACTCCCTTCATGATTCCAGACAAGTCAGGCATCTATCAACAAAACAATACACTATAGCAGGCTGCTACACTGTTTTCAAGAACACGACAATGAATTCTCTGTCCTTCCATGGCCACCCCACACCATGGCCACCACCCAAATCACACAATCTCAAGATAATTGAGTGTGTTTGGGACTTAGTGGAAAAGGACATGCAGTGCTATAACCGTCCTTGTGTAGGTTGGTATGGTAATGTGCAACACATGGGTAGCACACTACCATAGGACACCCTGCAACACCATGTGGAGTCCATGCCATGATGTGTACGGGTTGTATTATGGGCAAAAGGTGGCCCCACAACGTATTAGATAGATGCTGCAAATTCAAAGCCAAATCGGTATATATCTTCTCACCAGCAACTCAATAAAATTTCATCATCAGATTTTGGATGTAAGGAATATAACAGGTGTGACTGTTCCGGGTTAAAAATGTATGTGAAATGCAAAAATTATATAAATGAGCTATTGATGAAAGAGCTGGATCTTACAAAATCTGCAGAGATGCTCAGCTAAAATATTTCAAACTAAATACGTGTTTTCTCGAGGGATGTAATTTCTTTAGTTCAAACATTACAAGAAAGAGCTTATTCCACATTTTTCTCAGGAAAGTTTTTCCTTCTGTCGCAGCAATACTTTTTCTGGGGATTACGTACTGCCTTAGGAGCTTCGGTATACGAACCAAGTGAATGGAGAACGTTCTCCCAATACCAGTCTGAAAGGAATTCATTCTTTTTTATTAGGGAAACATTTTCTGAATAAAGTTAAATATAGAGAAAAAGTTTCAGGATAGACTAATTTATACTGGTTGAAATGGGTCTGGTCCAGTGGTTGAAAAAACACAAAATCAGATTCAGTATTGGTGGCATTTTCTCAGACTTCTCAAATAGCTGTAAAGTAATTTTTAAGTGACAGTGAAGTGACAATCCAATGCAGGATATTCGGATATAATGTAGTTCCATCATATGAAAGTGTTTAGGTTGTAAAAGTTTTTATTGATTATCATTACGGATAAATTTTAGTCTTCAAGGGAGGATCTTTTTTAGGAGCATCGGCGACTAAGGTCATATTTTTCCTTATATACTGTCTGTAAATTGAGTGTGTTCTGTGGTCGATTTTCTGCTTATTTTACAAAAAATTCGAATTTCCAGGAGAAAAAAAACCATGTTACCTTCGCCTGAGACCGAATAACTCGGCCATTGTGAAAAAGGTCCATAAGAATTATTCAATTTTTCCTATTATTGAAGCATGCACTCTTAATACTTTATTGCTGTGCATTCGTTCATTATGCTCTTTGATTTCGTGTCATAGAAGGATCTGGCTGGCGTACAATTGTTCAAGCATTGCGGGTTTTTCAATTGATATTTCGCGTGCTGTCAATCAAAGGGAAATAATATTCAAAACTCCCGAATAAGAGATGATGAAAAACATGTCTGAACTGCTGCAGAGAGTGTGTTATTTTCAAAAAATTAATTAAAAATAATTTTTCATAATTCTGTTAATAGATTGCAAATAAAGGTAGTATAAAAAAGGTGAAAATTTTGAATTGATAACGGATATAACCTTAAAACGCGTGCTGATTTTTATGGTTATAAATGTGTTAATGGAATCATAAACCTTAATACATGTATACCCTTGTGCATCTGGCTACGAGTTGCCAGTCTTTATGTGTGAATTGAGGAAATGTATATAAGCTTTCAAGTTCCAGTTTTTTGGTGAAGAATTAATACTCATGGGCCCTTCTTGGGTAGCATAGGTGGTAGGATCGCCAACCTCCCCACACCGTGTGGAAAGACCATCGAGTCTCGTCGATGACATGAGGAATTTTTTGGGCCTTATTCACAGTGTGGCTGAGTTAGTCGATCTTAGGCGAGGGAGCATTGTTTTTCCTCCGGGAAACTCGAGTTTTTCGTGCACTAAACAGAAAATCGACCCAGAACACACACACAGTTTACAGACAGTATACACGCAGCAATATGGCCTTAGTCGCTTATGCTCCTAAAACCCTACTACGACTACTAATCCTCATGATTTTTTTTGTTCGTGAATACAAAAAACAGTTGAATGCTCTGTAAAATTCGAGTAAACAAATTTGTTGAACACCATCAGTTCTTTATTGAATTAAGAGCATATGAAGAGATTTTATTGAAATAATTTTTTTTCAGTATATCAGAATGAGAAATCAAAAAGCTTTTAATTATGTTTTATAAATGAATACCAATTAGCAAAAGTGTGAGCAAAAATATAAGCAGCCAAAACGTCCGGAAAAATGACATATTATCTTTGAGATAACAAACTGAATGTGTTAACTTTTCTTCTGGTAACACCACTCCACAGTATTTGAGTCCTGTTTTTCTCTATTAATCCATTATTGGAAATTATGCAAATCTTTGATATTAAAGCAGAAACATCGATGGCTGAAAATTAAAACCAATGCTAATCAGTTCAGACAATTTTATTGTATATATATACCCATTCTCTTACAAGTCATTTATTGGTTCTGGTTGTCCAAAATTGAACGTGCTTTCTAAGTGTTCGTGCCCACAGTCAGTAAGAAGATTAATGTCATTTCAACCTCATGTTTGTATCCTTAGGGAAAGGACATGTAGAAAGCAGGTTACCCACTTTTTTGAAAATGGGACATTGTTACTTCAATTTCAAAGATTCACGCACAAAAGAAAATAAATACTGGAAAAATTAGCAAGAAAATATTCTTTAACGCTATTCATTCCGCTACTTCAAAGTAACATTTTCTTTTTCTATTAGTTTTGGCTGCTCATGTCAGCCAAACTACTAGAGAAATTTAGCACATGTTTTGTTAATCGATGTTCAGCCTTTTTAACGTTCTCTGCTGCTAATGTGGCATCGGAGGGACGCCATTTTTTTCCTTTTTTAAATTTGTAAATTAAATAAAATCCACTCTCCCATGTACTCTTCCCCAAATATTCCCTAAATAATTATTTAGGTACAGTATTTTCTAATTTCATTTTGGCGTACTCTGAAGATGTTTTTTTTTTTTTCGGCCAGTTAACCAAAAGTCTGTGACTTCCTTGTACTATATGGCTTTTACTATTACAGTAATTATATCACTACATATAATATCCATTCTTGGGAAAGATCCGAATCAACGCATATGACGGCGTGGCTCCTTGATCTAGGCGTATGATTCTCTCTTTGGGTGAAAGAGGTCCCGGTTTCATATCCACAACGAGTCCTTCCTTTCATTTATTTACGTTTTGTTCAGGAACCCAGAGACAACTTTTATAACAATTTTTCATCTCCATAAAATTGCCAAACTAAGATTATCCAGTAGCCAAAAGATAAAACCAACACATACGACAGCGTGGCTTGTTAGTTTAGGGGTGTGTGATTCTCACTTTGGGTGGGAGATGTCCGATTCAAATCCACGACGGATGGTTATTTTCTTTACTTTTACCTCACGAGCGCAGAGATAACTTTTATAATTTTTCATTTCTTGAAAAGTGTTCAAGAAACATTGCCAGTAGCGTAGCCACGATTTTTTGTCAGCAGGTACATTCAATAGGCGCCAGTTCCCTAATGCTAAAAAGCGCCACACGATACCAGATTTCAGCGTCAGGGAGTGCATTGTACCTGTTGACCCTGGCTACGCCACTGCGCATCATCCAGTAGCCAAAAGACAAGAACCAATGCATATGACAGTGTGGCTCGTTGGTCTAGCATTAGTAGAAGCATACGATGCAAGAAAGAAACCTTATACAGCATTAGTCAAAAAAAAAAAAAAAAAAAAACCCTTCCCATTTCACCCATCCATTTGCTCCAAAGGTTTGTCCAGTTCTTCCTTAAATTTATTTAAACTATCAACTTCCATTACGTCTAGGAGGCATGTTTCTCGCTTTGGGTGCAAGAGGCGCTGTGTTCAAATGCTGGACGAGCTCTTATTTTCTTTACTTTTGCCTCAGCAGCACAGAGTAAAATTTTATAATAACTTTTCTTCTCTAGAAAGTTGTCGAACAAACATCATCCAATAGTCAAAAGACAAGAACCAGCGCATATGTGGTTCTCGGTAGTTGGTTCTAGGTTCTCAATCATAGTAACCCTCGACCAACGTGTGGCTCGTTGGTCTAGGGTTACTGTGATTCTCTCTTTGGTTGCCAAAGGTTCCTAGTTCAAATGCCGGAAGAGCCCTTATTTTCTTTTCTCTAGTTTTGCCTCAGCAGCCCAGAGACAACTTTTATAATACATTTTCTTCCCAAGAAAATTGTCCAACAAACATTTTCCAAAAGCCAAAACAAACATTAACCAAAAGACAAGAACCAAGACACATGGCAGCGTGGCTCGTTGGTCTAGGGGTATGATTCTCGCTTTGGGCGCGAGAGGTCCCGGTTTCAAATCCCGGTCGAGTCATTATTATTTTTTTTTTACTTTTGCCTCAGGAACCCACAGATAACGTTTATATTAATTTATATTAACGTTTATATTAACTTCTCTAGAAAATTGTCCAACAAACATCATTCGGTAGCCAAAAAGACAAGAACCAACGCTTATGATAGTGTGGCTCATTGGTCTAGGTTTACTATGATTCTCTCTTTGGTTGCGAGAGATCCCTAGTTCAAATTCTAGAGGAGCGCTTATTTTATTTTCTATACTTTTGCCTCAGCAGTCCAAAGACAACTTTTATAATAAACTTTGTTCTCTAACAAATTGTCCAACAAACATCATCAAATAGCCAAAAGATAAGAACGAACGCACATGACAGCGTGTCTCGTTGATCTGGGAGTATGATTCTCGCTTTGGGTGCGGTCCCCGGTTGAAATCCCCGCTGCGACCTTATTTTCATTTCTTTACTTTTGCCTCAGGAGTCCGCAGATAACGTTTATATTAATTTTACTTCTCTATAAAATTGTCCAGCAAACATTATCCAGTAGCCAAAAAGACAAAACCAACGCTTGGTCTAGGGTTACTATGATTCTCTCTTTGGTTGGTAGAGGTTTCTAGTTCAAATGCCGAAAGAGCCCTTATTTTATTTTATTTTCTATACTTTTGCTTCACACAACTTTTATAATAAATTGTCTTCTCCAGGGAATTGTCCAAAAAAACACCATCTAATACCCAAAAGACAAGAACCAAGGCACATGGCTCGTTGGTTTTTCGGTACGATTGTCGCTTCGGTTGCGAGGGATCCCCAGTTCAAATCCCCGACGAGTCCTTATTTTCTTTTCTTTACTTTTGCCACAGGAGTCCGCAGATAGCGTTTATATTAATTTTATTTCTCTATAAAATTGTCAACGAACATCATCCAGTAACCAAAAAGACAAGAACCAATGCTTATGATAGTGTGGCTCGTTGGTCTAGGGTTACTGTGCTTCTCTGTTTGGTCAACGGGTATGATTCTCGCTTTGGGTGTGAGAGGTCCTGGGTTCAAATCCCCGACGAGCACTTATTTTCTTTTCTTTATTTTTGCCTCAGGAGTCCGCAGATAACGTTTATATTAATCTTACTTCTCTATAAAATTGTCCAACAAACATCATCCAGTAGCCAAAAAGACAAGAACCAACGCTTATGATAGTGTGGCTCGTTGGTCTAGGGTTACTATGATTCTTTCTTTGGTTGCCAGATGTCCCTAGTTCAAATGCCAGAGGAGCCCTTATTTTCTTTTTTATACTTTTGTCTCATTAGCTCAAATACAACTTTTACAATAAATTTTCTTCTCCAGAAAATTGTCCAACAAACATAATCTAATAGCCAAAAGATACCACCCAGCACATATGACAGTGTGGCTCGTTGATCTAGGCCCGCATCGGTAGGGAACCTCTGGCCCGCCGGCGAAATTTTTCCTCAGTCAAATTTGAAACCGCCTGCTGCATCATCA
Source organism: Mastigoproctus giganteus (assembly GCF_048544385.1). Lineage (NCBI taxonomy): Eukaryota > Metazoa > Arthropoda > Arachnida > Uropygi > Thelyphonidae > Mastigoproctus > Mastigoproctus giganteus. The sequence goes on from NC_143578.1 coordinate 244,080,098, forward strand.
TCAATGCCATTTAACATCTCTGAGCTCTCCAAAGCGAAGCATAGCCAACCATTATGCTAAAAGGTCAGAAGTTTCATTAAAATTAAAACGTATCTGTGACGTCTTTGGTGTTTCGGTATTTAAAGCATCATAACTGTGCTATTAATTAATGCATTATAACATTTTAATTAATATTGCTTAGTGTGATCGCGTGCATACCTATGAATTTGTAAAATTTAAGATTTATTATTTTTCTCAGCAAAGATCCCCCCCCCCCCACAGGTTCTTCTGCACTTGCAATTCGCCCTTGGTGCTAGAAAGGTTCCCATCTCTAGGGTTAGTATGATTATAGTTTTGGATGCGAGCGGTCTCGGGTTTATATGCCTGACGAGCCCTTATCTTTTTTCTTTCTTTTCTTTACTTTTGCCTCAGCAGTCCAGAGTCAAATTTTATAATAAATTTTCTTCTCTAGACAGTTGTCGAGCAAACATCATTCAATAGCCAAAAGACAAGTATCAACGTATATGATAGTGTGGGCTCGTTGGTCTAGGGATATGATTCTCCTTGGGTACGAGAAGTACACGGTTAAAATCCCCGACGAGCTCTTCTTTCCTTTTCTCTCAGGTGCCTAACATCATCATCGTCAGCCATTTTCAATCCACTGCAGGATAAAGGCCTCTCCAGCAACTTTACAGTTCCTTCTGTTTTGCGCAATGGCCATCCATTTACTACCCACGAACTTGTGAATTTCATCTGTCCATCTCCGTCGTTGTCTTTCAGGTTTTCTTCTAGCTCCTCTTGGATACCATTCTGTTGTTTTCTTAGTCCATCTGTCATCATGTCTTCCAGCTGTGTGTCCTACCCAAGACAATTTTAGTTCTTTAGTTATGATAAGAATGTCCTTTACTTGAGTTTTCTGCCTAATCCATGTGTTTCTCTTATCTAACAGTCTGACTCCTAATATAATTCGTTCCATTCTTCGCTGTGTAGTTCTCAGCTTCTCTTCCATTCTTTTGATGAGTGCCCAAGTTTCACTTCCATAAGTCATGGTGGGGAGTATACATTGGTTCATTATTTTACGTTTCAGACAAATTGGAATATTGCTCCTCAGTATGTGACTATGTTTTGCGAATGCTATCCATCCAAAAATTATTCTTCCAGCCATTTATCATTATTACAGCTAATGATTTGTCCCAGATAAGTGTATGAATCCACCTTTTAAATTACTGCTTCTTCAATGATTATATCCCTTTCATCATTACTTTTGTTCATCATTACTTGTTCATCATTACTTTTGTTTTAGCCATATTCATCTTTAGTCCAAAATCCTTACTAACTCTGCATAACTGTTTATAAGATTTTCCTCTAATTCTTGGGATCATGGCTTATGATCACAATGTCACTGCAAATCGTAAATGGTTTAGGTACTTTCCATTCACATTGACTCATTTCTGCGACCAGTCTAATCTTCTGAAAGCTTCCTCAAGGGCAGCAGTAAATAACTTCGGCGATATTGTGTTGTCGAACTCTTTTCTCAATTTTAATATTGCTACTGTCTTTGTCTAATCTAATAAAGGAGGTAGCATTGTCATATATTTTCTTCAAAATCATAATATTTGGGTTATCTATGCCTTTTCTTTCCAGTGCCTGGAACATTACCTTATGCTGTATAGAGCCAGATGCCTTTTCATAATCCACAAATGGCAGGCATAATGGTGTTTTATATTCATTTGCTTTCTCCATTAGCTGTGATATTACGTGAAGGTGATCCATAGTTGAGAATCCTGTCCTAAAGCCAGCTTGCTCTTTCGGTTGATTCTGATCAAGAATTTTTTCTAATCTGTTAGTAATGAACATTGTGAACAACTTGTAGATGTGGGATAACAAGCTAATTGGTCATTAATTTCCAGTTTATGATTTATCTCCTTTCTTATGCAGCAAAACTATGATTGCATTATTCCACTCCTTAAGCGTCACGTCTTTTCTAACGCATTTTGTGAAGAGTCTTGCCTGTTTCTGTGTCATGTCTCTTCCAATTTTAACAACTCTACAGTAACTTCATCTTCCCCGGGGCTTTCTGATTCTTCATTTTCTTCAACTCATGTTCTATCTCATCAGGAAGGATATCGTGTATGTCGTATGTGTTACTAATTTGTGATCCATCTTCCCCGCTGCTGGCATCATTCCCTCGCTCCTTGTATAATTCTCTATATAGTCTTCTGCTATTTGAATTATGGCTTCTCTACTCTTTATCAGTATCTCTATTCATCGCTATTCTTCAGTTTCATTATCATTTGTCTTTCTGTATTACTGCTCATGGCTGCTGATTTAAGTCCTTTGTTTTTCCTTAATCCTTGTTCTACTTTTCTTATGTTAAATCTTCGTATGTCCTCTCTTAGTCTCTTTCTAATGGCTTTGTCTGACTTGGTGTACTCAATTTTATCCTTGTTAGTGTTTATCTTGGTCTTCATTTGTCGTCTTCGGTTCATCATGACAAGTATTTCTTGACTATTTTTTTTTTATTTGGATTTCGTTTTACCTATAGGTTTCTTCGGGTTTGTAACTTTCAGAAAATTGTAATATTCCTCGTCGATATCTTGGTCCTGAACAGTCTGCAGAAGCTCAAACTTGTTTTTAAGTTCCAGTACATACTGCTTTTTCTCCTCCTCTGTTATCTCAAAGACCTTCGTATTATTGACTCGAGTCAGTTTTTTCCTTTCTTTTCTTACATCAATATCAAAAGTGCATCTTACCATTCTGTGATCACTTCCAACATTTACCTTGTTCGGGACGGTAACATCATTCACGATATATCTTCTGTTAGTAAGGATGAAGTCGATTTCATTAGTTGTTAATCCATTTGGGCTCTTCCATGTCCACTTTCTGTTCACCCTTTTCTTGAAAAAAGTGTTCATTATTGACATTCCTCGAGATTCTGCAAATTCCCCAAGTCTTTCATTTCTTTCACCAATTCCAAAATTTCCTATAGTTCCCCTTTCTGTGTTGTTTTGTTTTTTTCTAACCTTAGCATTGAAGTCCCCCATAATCATAGTGTTGTGAGTTTTCTGTTGATTTAGAAGACTCTCAATTTCGGCGTACATTTCTTCAACCTCTTCATCAACGTGGCTCGATGTTGGTACATAAATCATTATAACCTTTAGCTTGTATCTCTTAGAAATCCTGATTAGCCTTGTTACCCTTGAATTCCAAAATGTTGTTTTTTATATCATTATGGAGCAGAAAGCCGACTCCACCTTCGCTCCTTTCACTGTTTCCATTGATGTACAGCAGTTTTCCATTTGATAAACTTATAAGTGATTCATTTCGTCTTCTTGTTTCAGCCAAACCGATGATATTCCAGACCGTATAAACAGAAAATTTAATTTAAAATTTAATTTTCTAATTCCTTTTCTAGCTCAGTAGCGTAACAGACATAATCAAATAACCAACTATTTTTATTTTTTATATATTTTTATTAAATGACATACTTCATAACTGTGCTTCTGTATGTTTCGCGATAAATATCCTCTGACGATATCAGCATATATACCACACAAAATAAGTGAGCGTAACACATTTCTTTCATTATTTCTGTGTTTATTTGTCAAGGGGGCTAAGAATTTCAAAATTCTTGTTTTTCTCTGTGCTAGCAGGAATATCTAGTAACGATTCCGTAATTTCGTATCTGGTATTAACATGAATCGAAAATGCAGAAGGGGATTTCTCAATCTCAATAGGCGTACGTAGCGGACACATTGGACTTCACGATTTAAAAGGCTCGCACTTGTCTAAAAAAATTAATGAAGCATTAGAAAAAAACTTTTTTTATAGTATATATATATTATATTTGTTATATATATAACGTATATAATATTTCTATGTTTACAAGAAGAGATAGCATTGCAGTTACCCTTCGTTTGAATATCGGGGAGGTGGCTATAATACTTTACTAATAATCGCCTTCATTTAAAGTGAACGAATATGATCACCAAATGCTCAAAGCAGCCGCATGGATCATAAATCGACCTGTGAAATCCAGTTACTCAAGTGTTGGCTGCAGACTTCATACCAGCATCAATATGAAACATTAATAAAATCGCTTGTAGGGCAGCTCGCAGTTCCTCGCCCTGACATTTCATCTGCTCACGTGTTTCTGAAAAAAACTTTTTGCCAATGAAACTAGTAATATCTGTCAAAGTTGCCATCCCCAGTGGCTCAGTTGGTTAGCGCGTGGTACTTATTAGTCGGTACTTCTGAGCGATGCCGAGGGTGTGAGTTCGCTCCTCACCTGGGGAAGAATGCTTTATTTTCTCTCCTCTTAGGTTCGTCGTAGGCAGCAGCAGCAGGCACCTCCCAAATTCTCGCTTGCTGTTGCCCATCGACAGGCAGTAGCCAAGAAAATATTAAATAATATTAGAATGCCAAAAGCTGTAAGGAAACCAACCTTTTGCTGCACCTGCCAAAAGTAAAAATAACATTCCCCATTGCTGTTATGCCCTATCAGATGACAATAAGTACTTTTCCGATAACCCCTTAAATTTTCCTAAGCAGAAATTTTCCTTTTCTGAAACTTAGTGATCAAGGAAGGCAATTTTTCCAGTGGTCAGCTATTCACTGGCCAAAGCGTACTTCCTAACATTCAGTCTAATGGCACTCCAATTTATATTTAGGTTCATTATTTCTATCTTTTCTCACCGAGAGGAAAGACATGGACATTAGTCCATGTCTTTCCTCTCGGTGAGAAAAGGAAACCCCTGGCTTAGTGCCGTGAAGGGTTTGTAAAGGTAGGGTACCTGCGTGTACCTAGGAACCTTACAATAAAGATTATATTTATATAAAAATAAAATAAATTTTCTGTTTATACTCCGGGACGACCAAATGATCAGAGGAGTTCACTAGATAGACAGAATACAAGAAACAGCACCGTATTCAGCAGTCACGGGCTTGAACCCCGGTCACTCAAGGTACGTGTACTTATGCACCCGCGCGCCTGACCACTAGGCTACGGCGACCTAACACCCTCATTTATTTTATTCATTCCTTTAAACCTTATATATCTCAATGAGATCCACCCCCCCTTTCAATGCCCAGTTTCCAGTCTTTGTCAACCAGGTACATGCACTTGCACATCCTTAAATAGTTTCATCAACCTTTTTTGAAGAACTTCAAAAAATGCTGTCTCTTTTCAGACCTAAACACGTGTAGTTTCACTACTCACCAATTAATGGAATTATAATTATAACCCCCGTCTCCCTGCATGAAAGGGTGCAGCAAATTATTGAAAAGACAATATGTGCCTGGAGGCCTCTACTCACATGGAGAACATAATACCCAACTGGTATCAATATTTCTCAATCACTTTTAACTCCTAATACCTTTTAACTCCTAGTACCTAATCCAAGTTACCCTTGAATTTTACACACACACACATAAAATACCTTACATTTGTGGCATTTCCAGCCGAAGTTACCAGCCCAAATATGTTAAGAAGGCTCATTTTAAGTGGACTCTACTCAAGGAAGCTAGTGATTTGTATCCCATTAACCCCAGACACCACAGAGCTCGTCGAAACTGATGCCATGAATATGTGACTTGGAGCCCTGACAAATGGGGTACATTTCTGTTCTCTGATGAATCCTGTTTTAGCCTACAAACAGTTTCTAGACGTTATTTCATTTGGAGGCTATAATAATTGCGATACTACCCTCCAATATCCGAGAAAGGGACTTACGGCGGAGGCAGTGTTCTCGTGTTGGACGGAATAATGACCAACGGCTGCACTCCTCTTCATGTTTTTGATAGGGGTAATGTAACTGCGCAGAAGTACTGAGAACGTATCCTCGAACTCTGTGTGCGATTTTTATGGGGTGCGGTACCCAGATTTTCTTTTCGTGCGCGACAACGCCGCTGTACATAGAGCTCAAGTGGTGGATGAATATCTTGAAACTGAAGATATTCAACGACTGCCGTGGCCAGCACGATCACTACACTTAAATCCGATCGAACCTGTGTGAAATACCCTTTGAGTCGCATTGTACGGCGACAGCCAATTCCTCGGTTACTTGGTGAGCTAAGGTCTACGGAAGAATGGAACTTGTTGCCACAGAATCTTATAGACACCCTTATATCGAGCTGGTTCACCCTTATCAGATCTGTTTAGCCATTGGAAGGAGGGATCATACGCCGCACTAGTGTCACATCACCATATTTTCGAGCATTTTGTATCGACTTCTGTAATGTGACCTTTTTGGTAATTCTTATACAACCCCTATAAATGTCCCTTATATCGAAGTTTCTGGCTGTCTCTTCATTTCATTATTATTCAATGGTACACCACCATACCAAATTTTGTGCCGCTTCATCACAAGCTGCACGGGTTACACCACGTTTTCTACGTTTTCTGTAAATTTTGTCGAGCAGCGACGCAATATCACCTAAGTTGCTGGTGCGCCTAAAAGCCTACAACAACAACAAATGAATAAGTCATGTTTTTATCTTATGTCTAGATGGCAGACCAATACCTATAGCAGGCATGCCTATACATCACTTGACCACTTTATTAGATGCTTCTACCTTTTTTCATGATATGGAGACGGCGATCTTGTGCCTGGAAATAGCTCATTGAGACGAGACAGAGGCTGACAGAGACAGATTCCACTCCTGTCGGCAAAAACGTAAGGTTAGAGTGATTTAAGGAACGTTAATACTGGACAGTGGAGGATTGTAAAATTGTTGACTGTCTCACGAATTCCGGTTTCTACTGTTTCACGCTTTTGAGAGGACTACATTACTAGAATATAACGAAAACTGCGAGTCCATGGATCCATCCTGCTACGTGTTAACAATGTAGACTGATGGTGGCGTTGTAATGGTCTGGATTGTCTTAGTGGTGATCATTACAACCCTTGAGAAGATAGAGTAGCATTTGGATGGCACAGGAAGGGATGTGTACTGTTTCCAACAGCACACACGTCCCTTCATAGCTGTTAATGGAAGAATCCATTCTGAGAATGGATTCTTCCAGCATAACAACGCACCATCTCTTTGTGAGATGCCGCATTACCCTGCTGGAAGAACCCATTGTAGAGAATTGGTTCCAAGAATATGAGAGTGAATTGAGTCTTCTTCAGTGGTCTGCCCAGTCACAGATCTCGATCCAATTGAGCACTTGTGTGATGAAATGAAATGAGCTTTTCGAGTCCGCAACCAATTTGTAAAATCTGTGAGCAGCTATTGAGACATGGACCAGCATCCACGTGGTACGTTTTCTACAGCTCGTTGAGTCTATGCTACTTAGAATGCAGGCTGTTTTATGGACTAAAGGAGGAGCTACCGGTTATTTTGTAGTGCATCTAATAAATTGCCCACTCAGTTTATGTACTAAAGGAACTGTTTTATTTCGTTTTGAAAATTCACTCTTTTAAGTTTTTTAATTACAGCTTATGTTTCTTTGCTGTTTTCCTACCAAATATTCTATTATTTTTATTAAAAATTTCTTCGAATCCTAATCACCATTCCCGATTCCTCACAATTTTCCACAATTTCACATTTTACACAATTTTCCGGAAACCTTGGGGCAGGCCCTTGAAATCAGTTAAATCATCCTCAATCTTGAAAATTATGTTTTCTGAACACCTTTTTATAAAAAACGCGTGCTTTGATAAAAGAAGAAAGACAGAACTGATTCTAGTAATACCAAAATATAAACTTTTATTTCATATCTTGAAATTTGTACTCTAAATTTCTAAATTTATTAGTTTCTTAACTGAGAATATCACGCGATAATAAACAAAAAAATCATTTGTCGATTCGGGTAATTACGACAGCATCTCTGGAATGGTCAACAAACGCTTGTTTGAAGGAAATCGTTACAACAACATTTTCCAGACTATTTTGGTTCGTTACTCAACCGGTGAAAGGAAATTTTGGCTATTCTTAACTTTGTAATTTTTTAGCGACATTTTTACATTTCCGAATGCCTTTCTCTGGCTGAATTAATCGAGAATGTTTTGCAAGCTGATGTTCCATTAATAAATACGTACGTTAACCTCCAGTGAACATTCTTATTACAGTATTTCTGTAATAATAAATAAGTATGTCCTGGAAGTAAAAGTTCCATGAAATTCGATAGTCGTGTGCTCCACAAACAATAGCTCGCACATCATAGGCTGTTCCGAATGCGTGGCCACTCCCCTTTTCTTTCCTTCTGTTTCGGCACGCGAACTCAGGCTGTTCCGAATGTATAGCCATTCCCCTTTTTGGTTCCCTCTAAGCTGTTTCGGCACACGATCTCATTATTATTTTTAATTTGATTTCTGAATTCAACATTGCTGTTTATGCATTAATATTAAACGCATCATAATATAGGAACTTCTTATTATTTATTTATTTGATTTCTCTAGTTCGCTCCTGCTTTAAAACGTTTAACCGTCCGTCATATAACACTTTTTGATATAATTATTTATCTGTATGAATATTTATATCGAGAAGAGTTGGGTAAACCTTTGTTTAACTGCGTGCCGATAAATGGCCAGATATTAAATTTGGAATAGAGAACATTTCGAGCATGCAGAAATGGAAGGCAGAAAAAATTCCAAAAACCGACACCAGGGTGTATTTAATAATTTTTTTGTTTATACTCCGAGATGACCACACGGTTAGAGGAGTTCACGAGAACAAAAGAATGCAAGAAACAGCACAGTATTTAACAGTCACGGGCTTGAACCCAGGTCACTCAAAGCACGTGTACTCATGTACCCTTTCTCATGACCAGTCGGCTACGGCGGCCATTTTTGGTGCTTTATCCTGATACACATTCCAATTTAAGTGATCCAGTTACAAATACAGAATAAGGAATCTAGTTGTGAACATAAATTGCTCTACAGATAGACAGTATTGCGAATGTCCTGGAAATGCAGTACAGTTGGTCTTGGCACATTATAGCTTTAGTTGCTAATGCGCCAATAAAATCAAAACCAAAACAAAAAGCAGTACAGCATAGTTTACTGTTGTTTGAAACATGTCATGATCTCTAGTTTGTTAGGAAGAATCTGATGAGTTTTTATCGGTAGTGGAATTCTCTCGAGAAGCTTCGACAGACTTGATGTACAGGATATTGGCGTATAGTGAGCTGGATCAGTGAGTCTTTTTTTTATTATTATTATCCATATTGTGCAAGGAAGACTGAAGCTTATGCTGCACCGGCCAAAAAAAAATTTCTGAGTTACCCTGAGAGAGAGAGAGAGAGAGAGAGAGAGAGAGAGAGAAGCAGAAAGGAATCACCCAAGAAAGAGAAGAATTTAGGTTAGAGCCTCGGATTCAATTTTCATGCAAGTGCTGTTGGGACAACACTGTTGGTGATAAACGTGTGGAGAAGGTATTGGTTGAGTGATTTGATGATGAATTGTGGGATTCCGTAAGTGCCGGTTGCTGCAGATAGAGGAAATACCTTCTTTGCTGAAATAAGTTGCTGCATAGTTATTTTGATCGTTTACATAGTTTGAAGAATCCTGTCATTTGGAAGATTTAGCCTTCATCAGTGCTATTGCCCATTGAGAATCTAGCTATGTACGTAGTTAACCATTTGTCTTAGTCTAGCTGGGTTAAGCTGATTTTATAGACCGGTTTACTTTTCTGATGGTCGAATCAAGGTGTTTTCGTATTCCTTGCGATTTTAGGCGGCTAATGCTATGAGGTCTTGTATGCGATTGGAATCAGCCATCTCGTGAGCAGGTCAACAGCCAGTCAATGTCACAGTTGTCAGAGACTGCCATGGGATGCACTTCGCATCTTCTAGGCATCTTGCAGGCTACAGCTGCTTGAAAGCAACTAATTTCTTTATTATTTTATTTCTTGGTTTGTTGAAGTTCGGTGGGGAAAATCACGATATTAAAGGTTTTACTGTGGTCTGAGTGAAAAAAAAAGCTTATCGAGCCCAGGAGCGAAAAATATGTGCTTTGTATACGTATCAGTTATAAGTTTAAAATTATAAAACTGCTATAGAGTTTGCATTATGAAATCATAAATTTAAATATAAATGGCAAATATAAAAATATATATTTGTACAGCTGAACACATGTACACAGACTGTGATCACTTGTTAAATTTAATGCATTAAAAACGAAAGGAAAATCGCGAAATGCTACATTTTTGTTGGATTTTCAAAAACCGGGTTTTATTAAGCTGAAAATCGAGATTATTGCACCTGATCGAGGAAGTTGCAGGATGCTTTTTCTGAAGTAAACTAATTACGCCGTCGAAGACAGAATGACAAAAATAGACTCTTTCTATCAACACGAAAGAAGTTCCTTATTTCGTGGTGGAGGTGTCATTTTCGTTTTGTTTTTTTTTTTTTTTGTCCTTTGCTGAAAGACTTGGAGACGCTTCAACCAACTACTTTCCATGACGGTGTCCAGTATGGAGTTGTCATTAGGATATCGATATTTCGATGTTCTCCTGGGAACGTTGCAGATTTCCGTCGAAAGGGGTTCTGGTTACGGTGGAATGACGTCATGGCAGAATTCAAAGAAGCCTGATCGTTAGAGTCATGTCAACCGGACTAAAAGGGGTGCAACTGTGTGTCAGTTGCCATTAGCAGTTGTCTGAATTTCAAGTCCACAAGCTTTGTAAGTATACATGAAAGATCTAAACCGAAATGAGATATTTAAAAGAGCGGGTCTTCAAATGCGATTACCATCTGTCGAGTTTTGTGTCTATCTATCTGGCGAATGCTTTCATGCAGGCTAGCAATTGGTTCGATAGAGCAATGCTGATTTATATTTTAACCTTATTTTACTGACTGTAATATTTACTGTAATGCATATTTAAATAATATATATCTGAATGGAAGCTCATGGCCTTTCGCCATCGGATTTCAACTATCACGAACCTGCTCAGTGATTTGCTTTTTTATATTTTATTTAGCCTGCTGCCCTGCATCTTTTTTAGCATTTTCATTGTAAAACAAAAAAAAAAAAAAAAAAAAGGAAGGAAAAAGAAACGATACTGAAAAGTCAGAATACCAAGTCTTAAATACTTGAAAATCTTAAATACTTAAATGCTTACACTTGAAAACTTTTACCATTGACTCACGTTTTGACTTAAACATGTTATTAACATAAGGTTTTAATTATTAATAATATTTTACTATTAGGGAATATTAGGGAAACTTTATCATACCACGGATCTTCTAGAATTCTAACGATGTCAAGGGTAATGCAAACTAAAATCCGAAAAATCAGCTGTGGATCATATTCGATACGAAGAATATCAAAAAGTTCTAACACTAATTCAATAACACTCAAATACACACTGGGGCTCTAAAAGTAAAGGGGGGGCCTTGTGTGTAGCACAGTTGGTAGAATCGCAGTCCTCGCCACATTGGGTGGAAAAGACCTGCTTTCAAATGATTAAGCAGTACGAAGCAGGACAAAGTTTGTCATCTATTGCAAGGGAATTAGGTCTCGCTTCTTCAACAGTGAATACTATTTTAACGGACAGTGCGCGTATAAAGGAACATGTCAAAGGATTAATGCACTTAAGATCAACAGTGATCACAAAACAGCGTTAATTTGCTATATCGAAGATGGAACAGCGGTTAATAATATGGATGGAAAATCAGATTCAGAAGCGAGTGCCCCTGAGTCTAATGACCATTTGAACAAAAGCAACAAGTATTTATAAAGATATTAAGGATAAGTACGGCGAACCCAAGCCCAAGTTCGTGGCAAGCAACGGGTGGTTTAATAGGTTCAAGCATCGCGCTGGTTTCCACAACGTTAAAGTATACGGTGAAGTCGCCAGTGCCGATTCTGCAGCTGCAGAGAAATTTTGTGATGTGTTGGAAAATATTATTGATGAACGCAGCTGTTCAACGCAGCAAATTTTTAACGTTGACGAGACTGCTTTGTATTGGAAAAAATGCCGGATCGAACATACATTGCCAAAGAGGAAAATACAATGCCAGGTTTCAAGGCTTCAAAAGATAGGGCCACACTCTTGCTTGGGGCTAATGCAGCGGAAGATTACAGATTAAAACCACTGCTTTTGTACCATTCTAGAAATCCTCGCGCATTTAAGGGCATCAATAAAGCCACCCTACCCGTGCATTTCCGATCGAACCAGAGAGCATGGATAACAATATCTCTCTTTGAGGATTGGTTCAAATGCTGCTGCATTCCCCGAGGTTGAAACATATTGTAAAGACAACACGACTTCACTCATCCAACCTATGGATCAGGGTATTATTTCGAATTTAAAAGCATACTATTTACGCATAACATTGTCTGCAGTAAACGGTGAAAAAAAGTTTACGTTAAAATAAAGAGGCTTTTGGAAATCTTATAATATTTACCACGCCATCTTAAACATTAATAAGGCTTGGGCGGAAATTGCTAAAAGTTGTTTAAATGTCGCACAGAAGAAAATATTCCCACGGCACGTAAAAGGCTTCGAAGATTTGAAAAAGACGAATCACATGAAGAGGTTACAGATAAGATTGGAAAAGTTGCAGAGCTACTTCAGTTGGAGGTTGATGCCAAAGACGTGGAGGAGTTAATAGAGGAAGAAGAGAAGGAATTATCTAACGAACTTATTGTCTTGCAGGCAGCGATAGTGAAAGAAGAAAGTGCTGACGAAGCCAAAGAAGAACCAAATGAGGAGCCGAGACGCTTCATCACCAGAGAGATGGCAATGGCATTTCGTGAAATTGCATCGGCAATGGTGAAGTTTGAGAAGATGGATCCTGACAGCGAACGATTCTTAAAAGTTAACACAGGGTTGAATGATATGCTCGCTTGCTACAAAGAAATCTACGATGAAAAGAAAAAAGCCACCGTCCAGTCAACTATTAATATTTTCTTTGGTAAGGTTGAGCGGCTGACCCCTTCTAAATCTGCACAGCCCTCAACTTCCGCAGCGGCATACTTATCAGCTGAAGGTGTCGATTCTGGCAACGATGTTCGAGCGGTAACACTTACTGACGTTATGCCTGTCTCCTCTTTTTTGTAACTTTGTAATTTTGAAATTTTTTTACATTGCACGCTTTTGTAATTTTTCCTGCGCATGAGATAAAAAATTGAATAAATACAATAAATAATTCTATTTACATGTTCGTCGAACATTTCTTTTTTTGATTCAATCAATTCAGCCAGCACAGTTGCGAGTGCTGCACAATCATGGGGGAAATTCCGACTTATGTACCGTTCCGCTAACGCAACCCTTACGTAAGTCGGGAAGTTCCTGTATACAGTGTTATAACTGCATACGGATATAAGTTTAAGGTTATAATTTTGTACTGAAATTTTATTTGAAATTGAATCGAAATCATAACTCGGACCAGGGCAGCAAAGCAAAAGGCTCAAGCTAATGGGAGTGCTGTGGTTCAGAAGAGAACTGAGGGAGCAGTTCTCTTCTGAATCATAGCGTTTTAAACTGTGCTGCTTGTTATTTCGTGTTTGATGTTTGATGTTTGTGGATAAATCAGGGACGGGACATGATATTTCCAAGGGGAATGTCTTTGTGTGTTCACGATGTAAGGAGTGTGAGGAAATCAGGCGACAACTCAGCGTTGTTATGGGCCTATATGAGAGCTTGAAGAACAGGGTGGATTCATTCGAAGGATCTAAATTGAGGGGCCTATCAAGCTCTCAGCTGCCCACATCAACGCCAGAGCTTGCACTTGAACATCACGCAACACAGCGGAAACCCCCAAGGCAGAATGCGCTGATCCCACAGGAACTAGTTGTCCGTCAGGGAAACGGGAAACATGTGCAAAAAGGATAGGTGGAAAAGGACCAGGGGCAAAGGTTGATGGCATTGTAGAGCAGATATTATCTTTTAAGGGCACAAAAGGTAATATTGTACACGTTGGCACTAATGGTATTAAGAGTATAAGACCGGCTGAATACTTACATGTACAAGACACTGTTGAAAAAAAAAGCCGTGAATTTGGATTGAATTTGAAGGTGATTGCAATTCTGCCCAGACACAACAGGAGGGAGTATATGATGAGAGCCTTGTCGATCAATTCAGCCCCGGAGAGATTGTGCAAGGGTCAAGGGGTAGAATTTTTCTCAGACTGATCTGTTCTTGTTAACAGGAGAGATTGCATCTACAGTGATGGGTTACACTTAAATAGAAAGGGAGCAAGAATATTTGCTGATGCTATCGAGGCAGTGTTAGGTGGGTCAGAAAACTGCTAGCTTGGGGGGATACATGGACTAATAGATTAACAGTAGGCACTGGCAGACGTGAAAGTGATTCTTGCACTGCTTCTATTGGAATTAGCAGAAGCCTGGAAAATAAGATGCAGGGGATTTCAGAGACTGCTGGGAGTCATTGCGGTACAAGTAAACATGGGCTGTGTTAGAGTAGCTAAAGAATAGGTAGGAACAGGGGTATGTATACTTGCGTGTACACCAATGCTGGGAGTTTAGTAAATAAATTTGATGAATTTCAGGTGTTGGTCAAAACATCAAAGGCAGATATTGTTGGGATATCAGAGACGTGGTGTCACACAGAAATAAGGAATGCAGAACTGGAATTTGGGGAGTACAATGTGTACAGAAAGGACAGACAGGATAGGAACGGAGGAGGGGTTATGCTACTAGTTAATAAACACATAAAATCCAAGGAAGTGAAGCCAGTCGACATGGCTGGACAGTACAGTGCAGTGTCGAGTCAGTTTGGTGTGACCTAAGCACTGGGAAATCAAAATTGAGAATAGGAGTGTGTTATAGGCCTAATGACTCTGATGAGTATAATAAACAACTGTACAGGGAAATAGAGCGGGCCAGTAAATCAGAGAGAGACTTATAATGGGGGATTTTAATTTCCCATATATTGACTGGAATTTGTGGGTTGGTCACTCACACACTAGAAAGCCTTTTGTGGATTTATCGATGATTGTTTTCTAAAGCATCATGTTCGAGAGGCAACTAGAGAGAGTAACACTCTTGATCTGATTATCAGTAGTGATTCTTCATGCATTAAGAATCTGCAGATAAAGGAACCACTAGGTGGCAGTGATCACAGGTTGCTGAAGTGGGATTTACTCAACGCGGCAAAGGCAATTCACTAGAAATCTTTGGCAAAAGATGCAAAGAAATACAGCAAACATTTCTTTACATCGATGGTTCAACTGTTGTTGATCCTGCTCATGTAGCTAACAAACTAAATGAGTATTGAGTATTTTGCATCTACATTCACACATGAGGAGTTATTCAGGGAGGGGAATGTCAGAGGTGAATTAAACTCTGGTAGTGAGCTAGATGATTTTGAAATAACTGAGAGCAAAGTGGAGAAAAATTTGAAGATAAACATAAGAAAAAGCATCTGGGGTGGATTGGATCTATCCAGTTATATTAAAGGAGGCAACAAAGGAAGAGCAAACCCTTAGCCATAATTATGATAGCTGGGGGGAGGTACCCATTGACTGGAGATGTGCAAATGTGGCCTCAATTCACAAAGGAGGATCAAAGGGCGACACAAGTAATTAAAAACCTGTTAGTTTAACTTCTGTTCCAGGGAAATTAATGGAGACACTGGTTAAAGAAGCACTGCAGGATCATCTAGACAAGGCTTCAGTTATAGCCCGGATACAGCATAGTTTTGTTAAGGGGGAAGTCGTCTCTGACCAATTTCATTGGATACTATTATGTGGTCACAAAGAAACTGGATGCAGGGAATAACTTTGATATTATATACTTGGATCTTATAAAGGCTTTTTACACTGTTGCACATGGAAGACTTCTGCACAAATTGGAGCAGTTTGGCATTGGAGGAAAATTGCTGCTATGGATAAAGGGGTGGTTGAGTGGGAGAAGACAGAGAGTGGTAATCAATGGACACTGCTTTTCGTGGACTAATGTTTTTAGGGGAATTACTCAGGGTTCAGTGTTGGCTCCATTGTTGTTTTCTGTATCTATTAATGATATTGATGATGGTATATCAGGCTGAATGTCCAAGTTTGCAGACGATACGAAGGTTGGCAGGGTTTTTAATGACACTAATGACAATACGCTGCTGCAACAGGATCTAGAAAAGTTGAGCAGATAGGCTGAGAGGTCTCAATATAAGTACCTGTATACAGTACTCATCCCCATGAGATTGTATACAGGTCTGGAGGCCTCATTTTAGGAAGTATGTAGAGCTGCTGGAGCGAATGCAGAGAAGGGCAAACAAGATTAGTGAATGGAACAAAGGGTTGCTCTTACGAAGTTTAACATTGACAAATGTAAAGTACGGCATATGGGAAGCAGTAACCTCAGAGTAACGTATCAACTGTGTGTTACTACACTCGGGGTAGTAGAGAATGAAAAAGACCTGGGGGTAATTGTGCAGTGAAATGCCTAGTGGTCAGGCGCATGGGTGCATAAGTACACGTGCCTTGAGTGACCGGGGTTCAAGCCCGTGACTGCTGAATACGGTGGTGTTTCTTGTATTCTGTCTATCTTGTGAACTCCTCTGATCATTTGGTCGTCCCGGAGTATAAACAGAAAAAAAATTTCTGAGCAGTGCAGACAGCCTGCAACAGCAGCTCATGGTGTCTTTTCAATGATATAATTTTGTCTAGCAGGTATAAGGAGGTGATTATCCCCCTGGTATAACGCAATGGTTAGGCCACACCTTGAGTACTGTATAGAGGTCTGGAGGCCTCATTTTAGGAAGGATGCAGAGCTGCTGGAGCGAGTGCGGAGAAGGGCAACAAGATTAGTGAATGAAACAAAGGGTTGCTCTTACGAAGAAAGGCTCAAGTTTTGCAAATTACAGTGTCTGGAGAATAGGCCCCTGAGAGTTGATCTGATTGAGGTATATAAAGCCTTGAATGGTTTGAGCATGCTCAATGCTGATGGGATTGTTCCTCAGCTAGAGGGCATAAATTCAAATTGAGGAAAGACAGTTGTAGGAGAGATGTGCGGAAGTTTGCCTTTAGGCTGCGGGTGGTTGATTACTGGAACAAACTTCCATCTCTCGTTGTAGAAGTTGATAGCTTAAGTAGATTCAAGGCAGAACTTGACAAACATTTGGAGCGAGTGGATGATTCAAATTAGAAGATTTTTTATTATTATTTTTTTTTTGGCTGATGCTATATAAGCTTGCTTTCTTGCATCATGCGCCTTTACTAATGCTAATGTTTCTTGAATACCAAACTTTGTTTTTCTAGGCTCAATTTAAGTTTATGAAATTCATCCTTGCTTGCTTATTAAATTAACTGAATTTCAGATGTTTTGTCTCATAGTGCCGCTTGATGTTGAATTCCTTATTCATGGCAACACTTTCATTGCAAATTAACATATGGGATTGCCGAAGTATTGCGTAAAAAATTATTTTTCTGTTCAAGTGTCTTGGAATACTCGGAACTCAACATCCACCTTCCCGCGTTTTGTTGCCATTGGGGTTTGTTGAAGAAAAAAAAAGAAATTTAAACATTACTATCGCTATAACTATTATAATTGTAAGTGAAGAAGATAACGCAGTTTAGCTATAAATTACGCCACCATGCCACAAGTATAAAATACAAGAAAGACATGCAAGAAAGACAAAAGTCGCCCAATTTCGAGGAATCCAAATTAAGACGCAAAGTAGCAAGAGCAGCAGTAGATGAGCAGAGCGACAGACGAAATTAAAGAGAAGGCCAAAACACAGGTGAAGGAGATGACAAGTGAAAGAGTGACAGATGCTTCTATGCAAGTTCCTTCCACGCCAAGCGTGGCTGATGCAACACGAGCTGTGATGCCGTCAGCCGCTGTAGCACAGACAGAAAATGTCTGAGCTATGGGAGATCAAAACCAATTATAACAAAAAAAAAAAAAAAATGTATGAAAGCAACACTGTTCCCCAAATCTTCTAAAATAAAAAATCTAAATGTTTCTTTTTTATTTCTAATTTAGATATTTATTTATTTATTTGACTTATAAACAAATATGTGTATTTATATACAGGCTCGTCCAAATCATTACAATTTATTAAAATACTGCGGTTATACATCAGACCTGAGATAGAATTACAAACTTGAATTATTTTATAGGACCACCGGGGGTCGGGTGGATTTGATATTTCTTTTTGGGACTATTGGCTGGATGATTTTGGGTGGCGGGCCGTAGGTTTCCGTCCCCTGCTTTATACAATGGGATAATCACCTCATTATCATTGTCAAAATCCGATGAGCTGTCCTGGCAGCTTGTGTGCACACTTCAGAGAACTTCATATCTGACTGCACAATTATCCCCATCCCCAGATCTTTTTCATTTCTGCCTACCCTGATACCACACAGCTCAATAAGTTAATTTCGGATTGCTGCTCCCCATAAATATCTTACATTAGTCAATATTAAACTTCAGTTGCCACTCCTCAGTCCATCTGCCTAATTTATCTAGATCATATTGCTTTAGCATACCCTGATTACTGTGATTGACTACCGTGCCCCCTTCGTATTCATCTGCAAACTTAGACATTAAGCCTGATATATATGCCTTGATGTATATCAATAAATATTGAAAACAAAACCACGGGCCCAGCACTGAATCCTGAGTGATTCCACTAATAGCATTGTTCCAAGAAGAACAGTTCCCATTGATAACTAATTTCTGTCTTCTTCATATTAATAGCAGTAACTTGCTCTTAATGCCACACTGCTCCAGTTTGTACAGCAGTCTTTTATGTTCAAGAGTATCAAAAGCCTTCCTGAAATACAAGTATATATATCAAAATTGTTTTTTGCATCCATTTCTTTTTTTTACTGCATCATAGTATCGAGTCAGACTTTTTTTTTATGAAAATTTCAAGCACGAGAGGTATTAGGGCCTGTAGTACTTAGTATCGTGCATCGGTGGAAGGTTGAGAAGCTGAAAGAAGATACTTGTTGACATTAGACTTGAATTTCTGCAGATTATAATATTCAAGAAATACATATGAAGGGAGGTTGTTCCAGAAGATGGAAGTTGAAGGGGTAAATGAAGAAGAAGAAGAGTTGATTCTGTGAGTTTAAAGTTGAACAGTAAAAGGATGTTGACTGGTTGCGGAACGTGTTCGGGCTGTTTTGGAAGGACAATTCAGAAGGACATTCCTATGGTAGTGTCTTTAGAAAATACATGCAACAGAAATAGAACGTGTATGAGATAGAGTGGAGCGACTTTGTTAGAGATATCATTAATTAACCTAACTGCCCTCTTTTGAATGGAATCTAGAAGCCTGAGAGAGGTTTTGGTGGGAACGATATTCCATGGTAAGGCGGATTTCCGATTTGTACAGAGTGAGTGGCTGTTTGAAAGAATTTTTTTTTGAAAGAAAAAAACTTTTTTTTTTTATATGCAGAGGAAGCAAAATTTGTGATGTGCTTATATCAAGAGAGATTAGAAGTCATGTAATCTCTAACCGAGATAAGTGATCTTGTCTAAAAATCACAGTGTCATCGAAGATAAGCATAGAACCAGAAGAATCCTTTTTGCAAGATACAAGACGAACTCAGTTTTATAAGGACTGAAATCAAGTAAGTTATCTTTGCCCCACTGGAGAATTACCTGCAGATCAGCTTTTAAGGTAGTGGATATTGGAAAAGTTGAAGCTGTTTGTGCAGGGCAAGGTTTCTCAAACTGGGAGGTGAATTGAAATGTGGAATCTTCAGCAAAATGATGGATATGATTTTTATTTTTATTATTTTTTTTATTTATGTAAACCCCAAACACGAGAGGTATTAGAACCTATAGTACTTAGTACTGTGCTTGGGTTGGAGGTTGAGAAGACGAAAGAAGATATTTGTTGACATTGGACTTGAACTTCTGTAGACTGTAATTTTCAGGAAATACGTGTGAAGGAAGGTTGTTCCAGAAAACGGCAGTTGAAGGAATAAACGAGGAAGATGAAAAGTTGGTTCTGTGAGTTTGAAATTGGACAGTAAATGGATGTTGGCTGGTGGCGGCAAGTGTTCGGACTGTTTTGAAAGAGAGAGAGCGAATTATAGAAGCTAATTCAGAAAAACAGTGCCCATTGAAATATCTCTAGAAGAGGCATGCAGCATGAACCGTACGTCTATGAGACAGCGAGTGGAGAGACTATGTTAGGGTTGAATCATTAATTAACCTAACTCCCTCTTCTGAACAGAATCAGAAGAGGGAGTTAGGGAGGGAGAATGAATGGTTTAGGGGCACCATCCCAGATGTGGGAACAATATTCCATGGTAGGGGGGGATTTGCGATTTGTAAAGAGTGAACAGCTGTTTGGAAGAAAAGAAAACCCAAGAGCGAAAGAGAAAACCAAGTTTTTTTGATGCAGAGGAAGCAATATTTGTAATGTTCTTGTGCCAAGAGAGATTAGAAGTCAGGGTAATCCCCAAAAGAGAGATATCATTTTGCCTAGAAATCGGAGTGTCACCAAAGATAAGCATAGGAGCAGAAGAATCCTTTTTGCGAGATATATTAGACAAGACTGAGTTTTAGAAGGATTGAAATCAACTGAGTTGTCTTTGCCCCATTGGAGAATTACCTGGAGATCGGCATTTAAGGAATTGGTAGCAGATTTTCGAAAAGTTGAAGCTGATTGAGCAGGGCACGATGTTCATCATAACCTCAAAAGTCATCAATCATACTGCATGATTGAAGAGATGGGGAAAGGTTGACCGGAACTTAGCTCTGTAGACTAAACATGGGTTCCACCACTTCAAGCTTCCAATAAGCAAAGTGGTGGTATTGTACCGGTTGATCAGAGTCATCTACCACCTTGCTTCTCATTCTGGCTGAATAAAAAGAACTTGTTTCTAAACCCATTAAAATGTAAATTGTGTCGCTTTAGCTTGAATCGTGCAGTTTGACCTTCCATCTTTACTGATTATTTAACTCTCTAATTTCAAGTACTGATACATTCAAGGACTTAGGTGTCCTATTTCGATCTGACCTTCATCTCTCTTCCCATGTTGATCACTTAATATCCCAGAGTTTTTAGTCTGTTTTTCTGGACGAACGAAAAACCCCAGTTTCTGGCGGAAAAAACCTTGCTATGTGCGCCTGAGACCGACTAACTCAGCCACGGAGTGAAAAACCCATTAAAGTTCCTCGAGTCATCGACGGGATTCGAACTGGGGCCTTTTCCACCCGGTGTGGGGAGGACGGTGACGGTACCACTGTACCACCAGAAAAAGACACTTACTGGGGATATCAGGCAAGCCTGGGAGTCCCAGACGGGGGGGGGGATAGGTAGGCAGGGTGATGGATGGATGGTACAGAATACAACTGGGGCACAAATTTTAAGTCTCACCTAGGGCGCGTGAAACCCTTGGGCTGGCTCTGTGTCCACGATACATTTTTAGAGGTTGGGAACCCCAATTATGATTTTTAATTGCATTAGGAATAAAAATGGTTCTGAAGCAATTCATTTTAGTTTCTATTAAAGTAAGTTAGTTCTTAACAGTTTTTTATGTCTTGTGATTAATTTTTTTTTTTACAAACTTTTATAGATATACTAGTTTGAAGTAGTGTACAGTATATTTGACCTCAGGGGCTCACATCTGGTGAGTATAGGCTTGGCACACCGTGCGTCCTGAGCTGGATATCATCATTCTTTTCTTGGTGATTCCCTTCTAGCTCTCTCTCTCAGGGTAATTCAGAATTTTTTTTTTTGGCTGGTGCAGCATAAGCCTCAGGCTTCCTTGCACTATATGGCTAATAATAATAATAATAATAATAATAATACAGTACAGTATTATTATCTTTTAAATTATTTATTTTTAATGTATTTTTTGTATCCAAGTTGGTAGACACTAGGTGGCAGCAGCGCCCAATGGCGTTTTCTTCCAGTTGACGTTTCGTTGTCAATAAGTGATTGTTGCGCGTTATGTGATAGCTCGTTCTTTGAAGTTTTGCGCAATGGACAGATTAACGGTAATATCGGGAGCCCTGTTCCTGGCTGCAGATATTTTTGCCGGAGTAAGTTTAATTTTACCGGACTGGATAGTTTCCGATGTTGGTGGCGACACTAAATTAGGTTTAATGCGCACTTGCATGACAATTCACGGTCGACCTCAATTATGTTTTGCTCCGAGTCTTCAACCAGAATGGATGCTGTCGTTGATTTGCATCATAATCGGATGTTTCTGTGTTACGGCAACTATAATACTTTTAGTGATGTCGCAGTGGAATGTTCACGTAGTACCTTATGCACGGTGGGTTGGATTTGCAGCGATGGCGCTGTTTTGCCTGGCAGCAGTTATCTTCCCAATGGGTTTCACGATGGAAGAGATCGGAGGCGAGCCCTACCAATTACCTAGTAGCCACCAAGTTGGCCTCTCGTATATATTTTTTGTTTTAGCTCTCTGGATTACAGTTATTTCAGAACTTTTTGCAGGAAAAGTGTGCATGCCACATTTTTGAATAGCCCTCGCAATGCATTTATATGTAAATATTTATTACGTACATGTAGCTATGTATATAAACAGTTTGGGGTATTTATTTGGGAGGTTATATCAACTGTATGTCAGTTTACATAAATATGTCGTTCTGTACTAGTAGAGGTTCTGTTTTATTGAATTAGTTTTAAGATGAATAAAGGTATGTAGTGATTCCCATTTGATAACTGAATTTATGTTGTATTTAGTGAATCTGTCAGAGCATTTCTTTTACAGTATTAACCCAGTTAAATCTGTATCGTTGCAAACTGTCCCTCATTCCTTTAAACCTAAAACAAATCTTCATTTTTTTACTTTGATGGGAAAGAGAATATTTTAGAATTATATTCACTTTGTGTTATTTTTGTGCAATAGTCTCACTATATGAATCTTCCATGTGGCCCGAATACACAAAGAAAAAAATATGATCAGAGCAGACTTCCAGTGATGAAGAAATAGAGAACTATGTGTTTCTGTCAACCAGCTATGTGACATTCATATCCCTGTGTGGATATATGTGACATTCATGTCCCTGTAACCTTTATAAACATTGACAATTAACAGTAATTTTATCCACTGAAATTCATTTGTAACTATAATATGTGGTAGAAGTGAAAGTAAAAACAAATGTTTAATTGGTTTACATTAGAAAAAAATGAAAATGAAAAAAAAAAAAAAAAAGACGGTGTAATGAAATTTTAGTAGAATAAATCAACAAAAATCATAGCAAGCAGATGCCTCTAGATTTAATTTAATATAAATAAAAAGTTTATAGTGTATAAGATTAAATTTAGATTGGGAAAAAATAAATTTTTTGTCAGCAATGAATCTGATATAGACCAGCTCCATAGGAAATACTGGAATGTGCAACTCAAAACAAATTTAAAGACAAGAATTCAAGCATAGTATATAGAGAAGCTAATCATTAATTATAGAAATATGAACAAAAAAAATATATATATATATATATATTTTTTTCTCTTTTATATATATATACAAGGTGCAGTATTTAGCAATTTGACAAAAAAGGGCTTACTACCCTTGGCCAAGGATTTTACAAGAAGTGACACATGATCACTAGGGCAGAATCCAACAACATGGTAAAGGAGTGCACACTGCAAATAAAAAAAAAAAAGAACAAGATTAAATATGAAATAAAAGAATATACTGTATGTACAATACCAATAGAAATAAATGAAAAACAAATTACACAGCATAACTTACATGGTACTGAATTTAGTCATTTGCTCAGTTTTAGCTTGTTGAAGGTCCAGAGATGATATTGTGCGCATATAAAAGAAATATCTGGTAGATAAACATTGGCACAGTTTGTGGCAGTTAGTGATTGGCTCCACTGGAGAGAAAGATTTGATTGAGGACTAAGAAAGACATGGTATGGTATCTGACATTAAGCATGGGTTTCTATCTGCTGTGCTAGCCAAATAAGCATTTTGATTTATTTTAATTTTCCATATAATATCGGTGTAAATACACCATAGATAACTCTTAAACGAAAAAAAACTACAATAGTAGTGTAAAAAGGCATAATTTTATCTGTATTTCATATTGTGCACCTCCTTCACAACGAGTTTCCATGTATTGCACTACCTCGAATAAATAATGCTTCACTACTTATTCGAGGTAGTGCAGTACATGGCAACTCATGAAGGAGGTGCACAATATGAGATACAGATAAAATGATGCCTTTTCACACTACTATCGTAGTTTTTTTTTGTTTAAGAGTTATCTATGGTGTATTTACACCGATATTATATAGATAATTCATACTCTTGAACATATGATGCCTTGCGGCATTTAGTTTGACTTAAACATTTTAATTTTCTATACAGTTAAACCTTTTATATACCCCTCCATCTTAATAAAGGGTTGTTGGTGGTCGTCGATTGATGTTAGCCTATGGAGTACCAGTCAGTAGCTACCAGTTACTGTTTCTGCCTATTATATTTCTGGGCATTTCTCTAAGCAACTTAGAAGTCTGATTGGTTGGTAATAAGCATTCCATTCAATTTTTTTTAGTATTACATTTACTATACAGGGTTACTATTACTAAAATTTATGAAGCCCAAGGGCTTTGAGTTATAATGTAGTAAATTACTTAATATAATATTCAATAAATTTTACAAATGATTGGTATCCGTAGTATGGTTATGCCCCATCTGCTTGGCATAATAAAAATCCATAAACTCAGAATATCTTTTGCACCTTGTAGTTTTGTACCAGTTTGCTGCCTTGTCTGAGTTATCTTTGTTTCTGGTTAATCACCTTAACATCGGTTTTCAGAGTTAAGAAACACAAAATGTTTTAAAAGGTGATGGGCATGCATCCAGCACCCATGTCTCTTCCATAATGTAACACTTCCTGTTCTCTTCTTCTTTAGTATGCATGATGACTATACTTTTTGAAGCTCCATGATGAAACATCTAACTTCAGAAAGTATAGTCTACTTCAAGTTAAGAAAAAAAAAAAGGAAGTGTTACTTTTATAGAAGCTTTGCTATTTTTTAGTATGTAGAGAACTAATTAATATGCAACTCAGTTTGCAAATACAGTACAACAAAATTTTATTAAAAACAAATACAGAATTTAATTAAAGATTCTATTAGTAGGCACTCAAAGAGAGCAGTTATGTTTTAAGTTGGCTCTGGCAGATTAACTGAAGGGGGATTAAGATCAGGTGTCTAGTAGACAAAATTTTTGTTTAAAATTTATTTAAATTTAATTTCTGTAATATTTATATCTTATTTCGGTAATTTTGTGAAATTAATTTCTACAATAATTTGCAAATTTAATTCTTAACTTTTCTAAAGTACCAATCTTGAATTAGAACTTGGTGCATTACTAGAAGAATTTGACTCGCTGAAGAAATGAGTGCTTGCTCTAGAAACAAATACAACTGGGAGCTTGTCGGGGACTCAAACATCTCATGAGCTGCCAAGTGATGCATTCCTGATTCATATCCCAAAAAATGCTACCCATGTCAAGGAAATGGGTAGCATTCTTTGTAATAAAGAGAGGTGGACCAGAACAGGGTGTGTTTGCTAGGAGCAGCAATTGATGATATTGCCAACACAAGATTTTAAGGGAGGGTGAAGAGACCATTGTTATTCATGTGAGAACTAATGATATTAAATGAACATGACCCAATGATTGGTTGAATAAATATTGGACCATGCTGAAAAAATGTCATGAATTAGATCAGGATGTGTATGCCTGCAATTCTGACCAGTAGGAGGGATTATATGCTGAAAGTCTTGTAGATTAACTCATGGCTTGAGGTACTCTGCAAGGCTTTTGGGGAAGGAATTTTTATCAGTGTGGTCCATACTTACAGATAGGAAGAATTTATTTTGTAGCAGTGCAAGGGTTTTTGCCAGTATCGTAGGGAACAAAATTTTTAATAAGCTAGATTATTATTAACCCCAGGGGCTCACATCTGGTGAGTATGGGCTTGGCAAACCCAGGGCCCTGAGCTGGATATCATCATTCTTCTCTTTCTTGCTTTCTTGGTGATTTCCTTCTACTTTTCTCTCTCTCTCCCTCCCTCACTCTCTCTCTCTCTCTCTCTCTCTCTCTCTCTCTCACAGGGTAATGCGGAATTTTTTTTTTTTGGCTTGTGCAGCATAAGCCTCAGGCTTCCTTGCACCATATGGCTAATAATAATAATAATTATTTGTACCAGCATGTTAGAGAAAATACTATGGGTAAGGATACTCTAGACTTCATCATTAATCACAAATCAGATATCTAGGGCTTATGGTACAGGACCCATTGGCAGGTAATGATCATGCAACTGTTAGTTGGAAGATGAAAGATGTTGCTTTAATTAAAGGTAAAGGCACAGGTTTCAATTTCAGAAAAAGGCTATGACAGTTTAAGGTTCTACATCCTCCTTGTGCTACATGGCTTCTGTTAATTGGGTGGATTGCAGAGGGAGGAGGGCAAATAGAATTATGGAATACCTTTAAAGCAGTAATCATAGAAGACATGAATGCACATATATCATTAGGAAAATAAAGCACAAGGAGGGTGAATGTGGAGCTGACCAGTATAATAGAGCAGAAAAAGATAGTATGTGAAAGTTACAGAGTAATGAAAAGTACTGAAGCTTACAACAGCCAAAGTGTTGATCTGTAATAGTACCACATAAGGTTGGGGGGGCCAGGGCTGAGTATGAGAAAACACTGGCTAGTGGAGCGAAAAAAAAAACTCCTTATACCTTTGGGATATGAAATTATTTTTGCTCCCCTAGCCAGTGGAGTTTTTCAATAAGGAGACAAGGAGTTTTTCATGTGTTTGAATACAAACAAAAAAGCAAATGAGATTGGACCCTTGTGTGCTGGGAGTGGGAAAGTTTAAATAACCCAGATAAATTAAATCGAAATTGATGGTTGAAATTGAATTGATGAATTGAAAGACACATTATGCTGAGGAGAGGCTGTGTGAGTGAGGCAGAGACATGAAATTAGCGATTTGAAATTACAGATGACTGTTTATTAGGAAAAAAACTTTTGAGTTTAAAGGCAAGTAAGCCTCCTGGAGTTGATGGAATCTACCTAGTAATTTGAGGAAGGTGGCCAGAAACATGTACATGTATAGTATCTTCTGTACGGCGACTCCAGAAACATTAGTTCAACTTCGCCCCGGTGATGATACAAAACTCTGTAGAATGGCCAGAAATGTGTGTGTGGTGTTATGTTTGCATAGAGTATATGTTGTTTCTGATCTCTTTGCCACCTGGAAAGTGTGCTCAGTCCCATCTACACCATGAGGAGGTGGGCCACAACTAGGGCTTACAATACCGGGATTCCAGTAATTTTTTTCCGGTATTGATACAGAAAATACCGGTTTTTTGGTACTAATATTTAAAAAATAATTGTTTATAATTTAATCACATAAACGTTGTAAAATCACCTTTATGTGATTATGACGTCGTTATCTCTACTAGCAAATGTTCGATAAATCATCAATAGGACACCATGCAACATTGCAACCTGTCCACAATTCTCGGACAACTTCATGTCTGATCGTATCGTAACTCCCAAGTCCCGTTCCTCCACTACTGACTTTAGTTCAACTCCACCAAGTGTATAAGTTATTTTGGGGTTGCTGTTCCCCAGGTGTAAGACCTTGCATTTTGCTGAATTAAAGCATAGCTGCCACTTTTCTGACCATCCCAGAAGTTTATCTAGGTCACTCTGAAGAAGCTCTGCTTGGTGGCGATCATTA
Source organism: Mastigoproctus giganteus (assembly GCF_048544385.1). Classification (NCBI taxonomy): domain Eukaryota; kingdom Metazoa; phylum Arthropoda; class Arachnida; order Uropygi; family Thelyphonidae; genus Mastigoproctus; species Mastigoproctus giganteus. Next base: position 244,107,698 of record NC_143578.1, read on the forward strand.
ACTACTCTACTGATCTTTACATCATCAACAAGTTTAGACCTCAAGCCCTCCATCCCTTCATAAATGTTGTTTAAGATAATCAAAAACAACAGTGGTCCCAATACTGATCCTTGGGGAACCCCACTTCTTACATTAACCCAATCTGAGGAATAACCATTTATCACAACCCTCTGCCTGGTTCCCCTCAAGCCATCGTGCTATCCATCTAAGGATTTTCCCTATGATTCCAGCCTGCTACAACTTATAAAGTAACCACTCATGTGGGACTGAGTCAAATGCTTTGCTGAAATCCAAATAAACAATGCCAAAATTATTCCCTAAATCCAGCTCACGAGTGACCTGTCAAAATGGCTAATCAGATTTGTTAAACATAATTTTTCCTTTACAAAACCATGCTATGTATCCTACAGAATTCCATTTCCATCTAAATGATCCTGAATTCCACCCTTGGTCATTGCCTCCATAAGTTTCCCTACTACTGAAGTTAGACTGGCCGGTCGGTAATTTCCCGTTACACTCTTAGAACCCCCTTTATGTTCCAATTTACACCAATCCAACGGAATCTCTCCCGAGTCCAGTGATGCTCTCATAACTAGCCTTAATAGTTCAATGCACTCACTTGCCGCTTCCTTTAAAATTATAGGGTATATGCCATCAACCACAGGAGCCTTACTCACCTGTAGGCGCAAAAGTTCTCGTTAAATAATCATTTGAAATTTCAACATCATTAATTACATTTTTTTTAAACTTCACTTCCATAATATCTCATTGACACAAAGGGTTTTTTTATGTAAATATTGATGCAAAGTAACAGTTGAGTTCATCTGCAACTTCAGCCATGTTATCTAATCCTATCCCACGTCCATTACATAAGGGTCCAACCTGATTTGCCCTTCTGTTCTTTGCATTTATATATGTGAAGAATTCCTTAACTGCACTCTTTGCTCTCTTCTTTATTCCTTATCCCCACTCTCTGCTCTCTCCCAGACTCAGTAAAGATACTATAGTGAAAATTATACTTCGCTTAATAAAACATCTTTCTCCTTCAGAAAATGATGAATATAATTCAACCATGGAAGACCAACATGGAACAGAACATCAGTGTTCCGCAAATTCTTTCCAAAATAAGAAATTGCCTGACTCCAATGAGATTTTAAAAGATGAACTTGAGTCGGAAAATACTTTTAACTATTTTTGCTAAAAAAGTTCAAAGCTTAGAAAATATGGACTGAGATCGCCTATGATTATCTCAGTACCAGAATGGAATCCGAAAGGGTGTTTTCTGCCACTAATCAAATACTGTATGTATTTGATTAGTGGCAGAAATTAGATCCATTTTAAACGACCATATTATTGATTGCTTATTTTTCTTAAGAGCTCACTTTATTCGGACAGGTAGAGTGGATGCTTAAAAATAACTAAACTTTGCAGTAACAATATGTATTTTTTTTGTTTTTAGAATAACTGTATTTTTAATGATTTTTTTTCAGAATATTTTCAATAAAAGTTTATTTAAAACATGATTTCAAGTAATTACAGTATTGTTTTTTTTTCTTACTTTATTGCACCTAATTGTCATCAAAACTTATTGAGGAAAAACGTTTGTTTTTGGAATACCGGTATCCCGGTTTCATAAATTAAAAATACAGAAATACCGGTATTAAGATTTTGATCGGTATTGTAAGCCCTAGCCATAACTAGATATGTCCTCAGCCAAGTGGAGATAGACCATTACAATCTTTGTCTGCCCTGAAGAGGGCAAAGTCCCACACCCACCAGAGGTAGTGCTATACCAGTGGGTGCCAGCAAAATCCTGTACCCATAGTTACTCAAAGTAAGGGTATCAGCATAGAGAAAAAATAATAATAAATAAATAAAATGAAAGTAAAATAAAATAAAGATAATAAAAAAAGTTATAAATAAAAGTAAAAAGAAATGAAATAATAATAGTAAAAATAATAATAAATAAATAAAATGAAAGTAAAATAAAATAAAGATAATAAAAAAAGTTATAAATAAAAGTAAAAAGAAATGAAATAATAATAGTAAATATAAAATAAAAGGAAAAAATTCAGATAAAATCATACCCTACCCACAGTTTCCCAGACTGGGGTACTGGCTTTAAAAGAAAAAGAAGAAGAAAATATATAAGTGATGAACTGCCAAGATTGGACAAATCCTGCACCCACTGGAGGCAGTGCAATACCAGTGGGTGCCAGCAATCCTCACATTGCCTAGGCCTGAGGGAAAATAAAAGTATATAAAAAAAACTAAAACTGGATCAATGTGGGGGTGGATCTTCAAAAAGATGATCTTCTGAGAGCTGTTCAAGGTAACAAGGTTTCAGTTTTGTAAGACACCACTCATTGAGATATGCTGACTGTTGAAGCTGACAACAACCTTATTGAAGGCACTGGAGGCCCCGTAGGAGGTGAAGCAGATTCTATTAGATGTTTTTCGTTGCCAGGTAAGGTGTTTATATGGTCGTGTAGGGATTTCTGTAGGTCAGTGTACAAAGGGCAGTGATAGAGCAGGTGGTTCCAGTCCTCCAGTTGGAGAAAAGGCAAGAATCAGTATTACTTATTCTGAACTGAAAGAGTTTGGAGTTAAAAGAGCCATGTCCAGTTATGATAAATGACGTGTAGAGGTTTGGAGAGAACCATAGGGAATTTTTCTTGTTGGCAGTAAAGGTATAAATTTATATGTAGTTCTGCCTTTAGAGGTTGTGTCCCAATGATCTTGCCAAATTTTTATTAATTCAGACCAAATCTGGGCCTTTTCAGCTTTGGTGTTTGCAAGAAAATCATTTTGTATTCTGTAGAATTCTATGGAGGTTTGATGTTTTTGAAAGTAACAGAGGACACAATATAAAATGTGCAAGTCCAGAGGTAGTACTCCAGCTATGACCTGCAGGGCATCAGTTGAGACAGTCCTACAGGTGCAGAGCATTGTAAGAATCATGGATCTTTGCAAGAAGAGTAATTTTGATTTCAGTTTAACGTTCTTATTTCTGTCATACCAAACCAGAGCAGCAAAGGTTGCAATAGGTATGAATAGTGTCTTGTAATATAAGAGAACTCTGTGTCCGAGCCCCCAGTCAGTTCTCGTAATCTGAACAATAGCCATAGTCAATTTCGTGATTTTATCTATCAGGTGGTTTATGTGGAGAGTAAAATCGAGTCTGTCATCAATGATCACACCAAGATATTTTAAGTGCTTGACATATGGTATTTGCTTGTTAGCTATTTTCAAGATAGGAGGATGATGAATATTTAGTTGACCTTTAAAAATCATGAGCCAGGTTATGGATGGAGAAATTTTAAGGTTGTTTGCAGTTGCCCATTCAATGAGATTCTTTAAGACCAGAGAGGGTCTGTCTTGAATTTGTTGCCTGGAGTTGCCAGAGAAGACAATGACAAGATCATTGGCATATGCATATGGATCAGCAAAATCAAAATGTGTAGTTAGCCATATATTCAGTGTAATGTTCCAGAGGAGCGGCCCCAGAACAGAACCCCGAGGACACCCTCTATTGACAGTTCGTGTTATGCTGCAGGTTTTTGAAGTAACCTGTATAAATCTGTGATCAAAGTAGGCTCGGACTGCTTGGGATGTTCCGAAGACTTGCGAGAGTGCTTTCCCACAAGAGAGTGTCAAAAGTACCTTTGAAGACTATGAAGATGGCCATTTTTTGTTTGGATGTGGAACTCTGGGTGTAATTTCTTAATGCAAGAAGTGCATCTTCACCAGACTTGCCCTTAACGAATCCATACTGGTGAGGTCATGAGCTTGGAAGAGATCATAGATTTTTGAGACAAGTAGACATTCGTAGAGTTTCTCCAAATTCTGTTAGAGAGAAATGGGGTGGAAGGCTCTGGGATCCGATGGGGGTTTATTGGGTTTTCTTATTGATGTTACGTCAAAAAAGTACTGCAGAGAAGACATTTGTTGAAGAGATTTAACAGGATGTTAGGATAAGTTTCTGCAAACTTCTTAATGATAGAATTCTCCAGCAAGTCAGGACTAGGACATTTTTGTACATTGATTATTTAAGGCTGTTTGAAACTATTGTTCAGTAAACAGATCGGTATCCACAGTACAGGAATATTGAAGAGTGAGGGTTCTTGTTATGGAAGGAGTGGGAGAGTCTTTGGACTGATCATCCTGAGGGAAAAGTTTATCCAGAATTGTCGTGACAGTATCACGCCAGGTTGTGGTTTCAGAGTCATCGGTTAGTATGGAATTATAGATATCATTGGTTGGCACTTTATCTCTGCTCTATAAACCCAGCAGAGATAAAGTGCCAATCAATAAAGTGCTCTATAACTCCATACTAACAACGACTCTGAAACCACAACCTGACATGATACTGTCACCACGATTTTAGATAAACTTTTCCCTCAAGATGATCAGTCAACAGACTCTCCCACTCAATCCATAACAAGGATCATCAATACTCCTCTACTGTGGATACTGATCTGAATCCCAAGTCTAATGATGCCCTCAAAATTAACCACAATGTTCAACCATTGAGGTTAATTATGAGGGCATCATTAGACTTGGGATTCACTCCTTTGGATTGGAGAAGTGCCAGCATATTGCCAAGACACAAAGGCAGTTCTAAGAGTGAAGTTGGTAACTACAGACTGGTTAGTCTAATTTCAGTGGTAGGGAAAAAAATGTTGGAGGCAGTAATTTAGTGTGCAATCTAGGGAAGTTTAGATAGAAATGGAATTCTGGTTTTGTTAATGGAAAATCACGTTTAACTAACCTGTTAAGCTATTTTGATACATGAGCCGGATGTAGGGAACAATTTTGACATAGTTTATTTGGATTTTAGTAAGGCATTTGACTCAGTCACTCATGAGAGGTTACTGTATAAGTTGGAACATGTTGGGATTACTGGAACCATTCTAAGATGGATCAATCACAGTGCTGCAGGGCAGAAGGTATAGGGTCATGATTAATGGATGTTATGTCAGAAGTGGGGTTCTCCAAGGATCGGTTCTTGGACCATTGTTCTGATTTTCATAAACAACATTGATGAAGGAATAGAGAGCAAGATATCAAGATGATGTAATGTAAAGATTGGGAGATTTGTTAATGATCAGTGCGATGACTTGAACAGGCTTCCAAGGATGGTCAAAAATGTGGCAGCTATGTTTTAATGCACAAAAATGCAAGGTGTTACACTTTGGGAATAGCAACCCCAAAATAACTTATATACTTGGTGGGGTCGAATTAAAAACAGTGGAGGAAGAAAGGGATCTGGGAGTTAAAACATGGTAGATATGACGTTCTCTGAGTAGTGCAAAGATGAGGTGGCAAGGAAATGCCCATGGTGTATTATTCATGATTTATCAAACAATATCCTGTAGTGATAGGGAGGTCAAAATCGTACTGTATAAGGTAATTGTAAGGCTGTATTAGGAATACTTGGTCTAAGTATGGAGACCTTGTTCGAAAAAAGATATTGAGCTTCTTGAATGGGTCCAAAGATGGACGCCTTTCAAGGCGAGATTGGTAAAAGGTTGAATGTGCTGGAAAGACTTTGATTGTGTGGGCTGCAGAGCTTGATAACAAGACAACTTAGAAGGAGAGAACTGATTAAGGTGTATAAGGGGTTAGCAAAATAAATATAAATTCAAATTACAGGAGAAGAGGTTTAGGCTAGATTGTAGGAAGTTTTCTTTTAGCCAGAGGGTTATTGATTACTGAAACAAGTCGCCTCTGCAGGTAATTGAGGCTGGCAGTTTGAAGAAATTCAAAGGCCAATTGGATTTTCTATATGAGGAGGAGGGTGCATAATTTATATTTTTTTATCTATTTTTTGATGCAACAAAAGCCTGTGGCTTCTTTGCATTAAATGACTAATACCATAATACTGTTACAGAATGTGCTGGAAATGTCTACCGTGCTCATGTAGACATCACATATTTATAAACCCATGGGCTTTAGGCAAAATACCTGTGGCTGGCATAGAGAAGACTTCTATATACAGGTCCACCAAAGAAAATTTTAAATAATAATACTTGAAATACTAATTATAGCTATTTTTATTTAAAATTTTCTTTAATTGACTTGTATAAAGAAGTCTTCATAACAAGATCAAAGTGGGTTCTGTGAGAGATGATATTGCAGTCTTTACTGTTTGTTTTTTTAATGAGAGGGGAAGATAATTTAGAAAAAAAATCTGAGACGATGGTTTTTGAGATATATTAACATCATTTAGATGAATTTAAAAATATTTTTGGATATTTAGATTCATTTAAAAATATTTTTGGATATTTAGATTCATTTAAAAATATTATTTGGAAATTGGAAAAATATCTTGGATATTTTTAAATGAATTTAAAAATATCTAAGATTCAGAACTATCACAGTAGTGGTTTTCAAAATGTGTTCTGCAGAATCCTAAGGTTTTACAAAGGGATCTCAGAGGTTATACAATTGTTCCATTGATTTTTAAAATTTAATTTCATTTTTATATTTATTACTAATTAATTATTATTGTTTTCCAGGATGTTAGGATTTCTGTGAAAAATTTAGATTTGCAAAAAGATTTCACAGCCAAAATAGTTGTAAAGCAACTGTCTTACAAGTGCTTAATTTCAAAAGGTAAGCTAATTAATGCAATGGAGCCAGCAATTGTCAGTTGTCTTGTTTATCTATGCATAAATATAGCCCTATAAACATGCATTCACATTTTTTAGTCAGTATGTTCAGCAGTGTTTTCTTTAGTTCATCTAGGGTATGTGGATTGTTTGTGTACACCTTATTGTTGAGTGCACTTCACAGATAATTTTTGACAAAATGGACATAACATTCTTCTTGAGGAAAACCATGTTTTGTAAAACTGCAGCCATTATCAATACACTGCAGATGGAAGCCTCCTTAATGATTCATGTCAAGGGAAATGAACCATAATCTGCCACACTGGTCCAACGTGGGTTGGTAGATCAATCACATTTAGCAGTCATGGGTTTGAACTGTGGTCTACTCAAAGAGCGTGTGCTACTGCACTCCTGCTTCTGACCACTCAGCTGTGGATACTGCCTCTAGCTGAGTGGTAAGGAGTGGGAGTGGATTATGGTCCATTTCCCTAGAAATGAATCATTGAGGAGGTTTCCATCCTGCAGTGGATTGATAATGGCTGCAGTTTACCATGTTTTGTTACTGCTCGTAAAATACCATTGCTGTTTCAGTGAAACTGCCTTCTGCTGCCTGCCTAAAAATCTAACTCCAATGACATGTTTTGTTGCCACGGTTACCTTTGCATACACTGATCAGTGGGTTGTGTAACAAATGGATAATCCTGCATATTGGTACATTTACTGAGGATTGTGTGATTGGGGGGAAGAAATGTGCCCAACTACACCTTAGTATTTTGCTTTATCTGTCTATTATTTATTAGGCTGATTTACACATATGTACATGCCTTTCCTTAGACATGACTGTTCTTGATGAAAAGTGAGAAAATCTGAACTTTTAAAGATCTGATAGTTACAGTTTAATAATATTTACGCTGTATTCTGTAAGAATATTATATTCATAAGTTGAGAATATGTAGAATTTAAAACAGTGTAACTATATAGAAAAACTTTCTCTGTACATATCTTTTTGTAACAATAAAATTAGTATAACAGTTTCCGTTTATTTATGCATTTTAAATATTTTCTCATGGCTTAGGTAAGCCTCAACTGCAAAGTGTACCCAGACAGCAGGTTAAGCTTTTTTTGGATTGAAAACAATAAATTCTATGTTCTGAAACATGCAGTATGTAGCATATTTTAAAATAACTTTCAATTGAGTTTCTGTAGTTAGGTACATTGTACTGTTAAATGTTAAAATAATTTAAAACTAAAAAATTTAAATCAAAACCATTTAGTTAAAACTAGTTTGAGCTTTCTTTGAGGAACACAATACTTCGTCTCCACAAAAGAGAGGTGTAGTCTTAAATCTGACACAACATCAAGCTTGTTGGATATTTTGACTTTAAGGGTAAGTTAAAATGTTTTTCATACACACATGTAGTTAAAAAGGAGGACGGCATAACAAATTTAAATAGCTATTTTTCTCAGATCAAGCTATTCTTGCTTCAAATTTAAATAGAGACTTAGTTGTCTCTATTTAAATTTGAATAGAGATAATAATCAGCTTCAGTATCTATAGTTCTTTTCAAATATTTTAAGAAATTAGAAGGAAACTGCAGAACTATGGAAATGAAAAGATGCTATTACCAATTGCCTATTATGCTATTACCAAATGCCTATTACCAATTACCAAATTTTTTTTTTTTACACCAAATCGATATTTGGGAAACTGTTTCTGAAGGTATGGGAAAAAAAAAAAAAAAAGAAAAAAAACTTTTTTTTTTTCAAATTTCAAATTTTATTGATTTATTGTCAATAAAATTTCAAATTTTATTGACAATAAATCAATAAAATTTGAAATTTTGTGTGGTCAATAAAATTTCAAATTTTATTTGGTCGTGGGTCAATAAAATTTCAAATTTTATTGACCCACACTAATTTCAAATTTTATTGACATCTTTCCAAAAATCTTACCTTGTGCCAAAATTTGGGTGTCAGTGCCCCCTACTCTGATTAAAAGTGTATTCTCTCTAAATTTATAAACTTCTCCTCACACAGACTTCATAACAACTTTATGACTACAGTCTCCCTAACATGAAAGAGCAAAGGATAATTTTCATGGCATAAATGGTAAACATCAAATCTCAGCATTTGAGATTTCTGCTCATAAAGAATCCCCCCACAGGCCCAAAATGTAAGCTCCTAACATAAAAATGTTATATCAAGTATTGTACTGCAATGTGTAATCTTTCTCTTTGTAGTACATCAATAAAGAGCATTTATGTACTTGGAGACAGTTTTTTAATTTTTTTTTCAGCAACTAAGTCCGTATTGCTTCATAATATACTGTCTGTAAATTGTGTGTGTTCTGTGGCTGATATTCTGTTTAGCCTGACGAAAAGCCCCAGTTTCCAGGAGAAAAAAACCATGCTACCCTCACCTGAGATTGACTAACTCAGCCACTTGGTGAAAAAGGCCCACAAAAATTCCTCACATCAACAACGGGACTAACGGGGCCTTTTACACCGCGGTGTGGGGAGGATGACGATTCTACCAACTGTACTACCTATGATGGTTTTAAAACATTGTAATCATTGGATATAAGTATGTTTATCAGGCTGTTAGTTGTCACAAATAACCAAGGAGCATGAGTTTGCGTAAGAGCCATCTGCATATTGTCTGAACTACAAGATGTTAAATCAGTGAGTAGCAAAATGGATTAATTGGCTGTTAACCCTTTGGCACTTCTACAAGGTCTTGGGCATATTAGGATCATTTTGATCCTATACAGTGGAAATTTCTCAAATTTTTAATAGAGAAATCGAGGGAAAAGCTTTTCTTGCAAGGTATTGGGGGTTAAATCAGGCCTGAGGATGAGGCTAATTAGAGTTAAAGGACTTGCTGAGTATATCTGAAGAAAATTTGGAGGTTCCAGATGAAACGGCCACTTCACCTACCTTGTGAAACAAAAATAGAACAAATTTCATGTGCTACAGAAAAACTGACTAAAATTAGTAAATACCTTTATTTTATCATAAAATTTGTTGCTGCATATTTTTCTCACAGTTACATTTAATTTTCTCTGCTGTAAGTAGCCCCATGCAAATACATTTTCCTATGTGTTCCACTGGTTTACCATCATTGCCCCACACTTTTTTTGTTTTTATCCTCTGTTTTTTGAGGGGACGAGTCATAGAGCATATGCTAAATGAATGACCTTTCCCTTCTAAATACTGGAACAAACACCTTCCACATGCCTATCCGTACGTTTTCTGCCATTGATCTTTCTATCTGCTCCCCTTCTCTACTCTTTTCACTCACTTGGGAAGTGGAGGAGAACCCATACGGAAATGATCACTTCCCTGTGATAACCTCGTTACACAGTGTGAGACTGTGTCTTCCTTTCAGGTTACCATGGTGGAAGACTGATCAGGCTGACTGGACTGTCTTCCAGCATCAGGCAAATTTTGACCTCAGTACCGTCAGTCAGGAGCCTATCAATGATGCAGTAACGTATATCACAGAAAATATCGTCCAAGCAGCTGTGAATGCCATCCCAAAAACATCTGTACGGTTTCCACCATTTCCCAAACCATGGTGGAATTCACAATGCACAGCAGCAAAAAAGGCTCAAAACAAAGCGTGGGGGATATTCCACCGATATCCTACCACAACCAACCTTATAGCCTTTAAATGCACAAAAGCCAAAGCACACTACATCCGCCGTCAGAGTTAAAAGGAATCGTGGATCCATTTTACTTCATCAATTACTCAGTCCACTAGTACTAAGTTGGTTTGCGATAAAATCCGGAAAATGAAGGGAAAATATACATCCCACAATTTTTCGATCCTAGATTATAATGGATGCACTATTGCAGATCCAACTGCAATAGCCAATTCTCTTGGGGAAACATTCTCTAACATCTCTGCAACATCTTCATGTTCCGCAGATTTCCTGGTCCTGAAATATAAAATCGAAAAACAGGCACTTAATTTTAAGTTTAAGAGGGTTTATCCCTACAACAGGTCATTCACTATAAAGGAACTGAAAAGAGCTCTCATTCTTTCCAAAGCAAGTGCTGTTGGTCCAGATGGCATCCATTATGAAATGATTAAGCATCTTTCACCAAAATCTATGGGTCATCTGCTCCTTCTATATAACAGAATCTTTATTGAAGGGCAGTTTCCGGATTCCTGGCGCAAGGCAATTGTTCTTGCCTTTACTAAGCCAGGAAAGGATCCAAAATTCACTACTAATTATTGTCCTATTGCTCTGACTAGCTGTCTGTGCAAAATCCTGGAGAGAATGGTTAATTTTCGTTTAATATGGTATTTAGAATCAAGTGACCTCTACAACATCCAGTGCGGCTTCCGAAGGAACCGGTCCACTTTGGACCATCTTATTAGACTGGAAACATCCATCTGGGATGCTTTCCTAAAACGTGAACATTTGGTGTCTGTGTTCTTTGACATGGAGAAAGCGTATGACACAACTTGGAGATTTGGCATCTTAAAAGATTTGCATAGCCTTGGTCTTAGAGGGCATCTCCCCATTTTTATTAAAAACTTTTTAGCCAATTGATCTTTCCAAGTTCGTGTGGGATCCTCACTCTCTCATTCCTTTAGCCAAGAGGAGGGAGTACCACAAGGATTAGTTTTAAGTGTCACGCTCTTCGCCATCAAGGTAAATTCCATCACAGAACAACTTCCTCCAACTGTAAATAGTGCCCTCTATGTTCATGACTTTAGCATATTTTGTCAGTCATGCAACATGAGGGTTATTGAAAGACAACTGCAAAAAGCCATTGATCGCTTAAATTCGTGGGCATTGTCTAATGGATTCAGGTTCTCGCCGCAGAAGACCGTTTGCGTACATTTTTGTCGTAAGCTTAATCTTCATCCTGAACCTGAATTAAGGCTCGGACAAAATGCTATTCCAGTAGTAGCGGACACAAAATTCTTGGGACTCGTATTTGATAAAATGCTGACCTTTCTGGATCATATCCGTCAACTCCGCACAAAGTGCACGAGAGGCCTGAATATTCTGCGCTCTCTTTCCTCTACATCTTGGAGTGCGGTTCGATGCACCCTACTACGCATCTACCGTGCACTTGTACGACCCAGACTAGATTACGGGTCCCTGGTGTACAATTCAGCCAGAGACAGGCTACTTCGATGGCTGGATCCTGTCCATCATCAGGCTCTCCGTATCACTATTGGAGCATATCGAATATCTCCTGTTCAGAGCTTATACGTCGAAGCAAACGAACCACCATTATCGCTTCAACGTACGGCGTAAGCAGTTGTCTCTAAAGTACACTTTAAAACTGAAATCCCTGCCAGACCATCCTATGTGGCCATTCGTTTTTGAGCCACGGTGGGAAAATTTGTACAACACCCGTAAGACTGCCAATTGTCCTTTTGGTATTCGTCTCCAAGAGCTACTCAAAGAACTTAAGATCAAGGTAGACAAGTTTGCCCAAACACCAAAGCAACCCCCCTTCCACCCTGGCATGCTCATGTTCCAGCATGTGACTTGTCCCTTAGAAATTGGGGAAAGTCGGCACTCCATCATCTGTCTACCTGCAGCTTTATTCAGCACACCGAGCTGAACATTCTGACTTCGCACCAGTTTACACAGACGGCTCGAAATCAGAATCATATGTGGGATCTGCTGCTGTCTTTACGGACATCACTACATCAGAGCAGATTCTCTCTGAATGCAGCATATTTACTGCAGAGCTGCACGCTATAGAGTTAGCCTTGGATCACATTAGTAAATGCTAGTACCAACGGTTCATTTTATACTCTCAGCGTGTTACAGGCTTTAATAACTGTGAGATATAATTTTCATCCAGTTCTGTCTTGCATTCAGCAGAAGATTCACTTTCTCCATTAACGTGAATGATATCCGCTTCTGCTGGATTCCCAGCCACATTGGGATTAGGGGAAATGATTTGGCTGACACCGCAGCCAAATCAGCAATTCCCAGTAATAATCGCTGCCTGTCAGTCCCCTATACAGACTACAGGCAAATAATACACTCCTAATGGCAGGATTCGTGGAATAGACAGACTACGAATAAATGATATCGTATAAAGCCTGTAATTGAACCGTGGCAGTCTAGTCTGTGCAGGAATCGTAAGGAGGAAGTTGTTCTTGCCCGGACCTGCATAGTCATTTGACTCATTCGTTTTTGCTGAGGGCTGATGATCCTCCTGTGTGAGTCCTGTGGCACAATTTTATCAATCAGACACATTTTAATTGACTGTCCAGATTTTAGGAATATCCGTTTTACTGCTTTTAATCATCTGACTGAGCCGTATACACTCAGTCAGATTTTATCCGACAATGACAATGTGTCTGCTGTTTTTAGCTATTTTAAATCAATAAAGGTTTTTACTTGTATTTAAAATTGACATGTTATTGTTATTTCTTTATTGATTTATCTTTTGTACATTTTATACCTTTATTTTCTATCTTGACATGGTGACCTGAGTAATTAGGTCAGTGAAATTTAAATTTTTATATATCACCTGGTTTTGGCGCATTATAACCATTATAGCGCCAATAAAACCCAACAACCAACCAACCTCTGTTTTTTGAGTGAAAAAAAAAAACTTACTGAAAACAAAATAATCCAAGTGTGTTAAATGTCAAACAAAAATTTTAATGTCTTGTAATTTAGGATACAGTAAACCCCCGCTATTCGCGGTGGCTGATTTAATATAAAATGAAACCTAAAAAAATGTGAATTTTAAAGTGCCGTGAACATTTTCCACCATAAAAAAACATGGGCGTGGCTAAAATTATCTTTCCCGGTCAAAACAGTGCTCAGTGGGTGGGGGGGTGAGGGGTGACAAAATCGCGAGTGTGGATGTTTCTCGCTAATCCTTGTTCAGTATGTGTTATGCGCTTGCCATGGGAAGTTTCGTCGTTTGTTTTTAATTTATACGCTTATAAATTGAATTAAATTTATCAATTTATAAATTGATATTGATAAATTGATAAGCATATCAATTTATAAATTGATATGCTTACAAAAGTGATAAATCTACCGTTTTGCAGTGTAAAACAGACTTTATTTGGACAAGTTCTAACCCGTACAAAAATATGGCTATGAATAACAAGGGAATGTGAAAACATCAAAGAAGGTGATGACATTGGCGAATAACATTGAGTTATTAGACAAAATTTCTAATGGTGAAAGTGTCTCAGTGGCAAAACAATATAAAATCAATGAGTCAACGGTACGATCAATCAAAAAATCGGAAGAAAAAATCCGCTGTAGTGTCCATGAAAACGCGCTAATTGCTTCAAAAATTTGCTCTGTAACTCGTGATGTTAAATTAGAAAAAATGGAAAAAGCTTTAAATCTGTGGATAGAAGACCGAACTCAAAATAAAATTCCCCTTTTCATCATTCGTGAAAAGGCAAAAACACCTTTATCAACACTTTAGCGAAACTTGTGATAGAACTGGCGGGATAAGTTTTTTAGCTATAGCAAAGGCATTGGATTGAAAGATTTGTTTGAAATTTCTAATAAATATTACATTTAATATTAAATTGTTTCTTATTTTCATTTCGATGCCTTATGCTTGCATTTCATTATGTACTGTCTATGTACATAATGAAATATTATGAAGGTACATACATAGACAAAATTTTAGACTAGTTTTTCTTATATATTTCATACTTTGGAATGGAACCCCTTTATTACTATGGGAGCCATAACTCAGTATTCGCAGAATTTCTCAGGAATTAAGATCCTGAGAAATGCCGCGAATTCAATATACAGTAAACCCCCGCTATTCATGGGGGTTTACTGTATATTGAAATGAAAGCAGAAAATAACCATAACCAGTTATTTTCTGTTTTAATTGCATTGTTAGCAAATATTGGGCAAAAGTTACTCAGGAGGATTTATTTTCATTTACAAAATTAGTCTTTTTTTTTTTTTTTTCCCAATAGTAACAGTATTTAAAATTTTTTAAAATACTGTGTTACTATTAAAAATGATATAGTATTTACACACAGTGACAGTTACATAGTTGAAATTTTCCATCACTGAGTGAAGAAAATCTTTGTTTTAAGATTTTTCTACAAACAAGTTTATGAACATTGAAGTTTACCTACTGAAATCAGCTTTGCGTTTTATCAGATATAACCAGTGGAGAACAGCTGGTTGCATATTACACTGGCTTATTTTTATGGTTACATATTGGACAGCAGCTGCTAGTCTTGAAAATTTTTTTGGAGATTTTCCTCTCAGTTCTCAACTGACAATTCCTGCAGTTTAGGGAACATTACGGCTTCAGTGCCAATTCAAATTAAGAAAAGACAGATGTAGAATAGATGTGTGGAAATTTGCCTTTAGCCAGCGGGTGATTAATTGCTGGAACAAACTTGCATCTGTCATTGTGGAAGTTGATAGGTTGAATAAATCTAAGGAGGAACTGGACAGGTATTTTGAGGGAATGGTGTGATTTTTTTTTTTTTTTTTGGCTGATGCTGCATAAGCTCATACACATGCTTTCTTGCACCACATGCCACTACTACTATTCATACAATGTCTGCATTGTATGAATAGTAGAACATTGGTGTCACTCAGACGTAAGAGATGCTGAATTTGAATATGGAGGGTAAAATGTATACATGAAGGACAGACAAGACAGGAGAGGTGGAGGGGTTATGCTCTTAGTTAAGAAGAATATTAAATCTAAGGCAGTTCATCCATCTGATTGGGTGACAAGTGCAATGTTCAGTCAGCTTGGTGTGATATAAACATAAGCGCCAAGAAAAAAAATTGACAGTTGGAGTGTGTTATATGCATAATAACTGTGATGAGTATACCAAACAGCTATACAGAAAAATAGAGTGGGCCAGCAAATCAGCATGCCTCATAATGGGGGATTTTAACTTTCCTTATACCAACTGGAATTTGTGGGTTGGTCACAGACTAGCAAGACTTTTGTGGATTTCTTGGATGATTGTTTTCTATAGCAGAGACAAGAGGAAGCAATGCTCTTGATCTGGTATCAGCAGTGAGTCTTTATGCATTAAGAATCTGCAAGTAAAAGACCCACTGAGTGGCAGCAATCACAGTGTACTAATGTTGGATTTAATTAAAGACATTACTATCAAGGGTGAAGGGAAAGCCTTTTGGTTTCGTAAGGGTGACTAAAGGGGTCTCAGAAAGTTTTTAAATTCTGTGCAGTGGGGCCAACTGATGATGTTACTAACAGCAAATTGTAAATGGGAAGTAATCAAAGAAGCCAGTAGGCTTTTCACACTAAGAAAGAAATACTGTTGAAGACTTAGACCTAAATGGATGTCAGAAGAACTATTGAGACAAGTGGCTCAGAAGAAAAGTACATGGGATGCATATAAATTATCAGGTGATACAGAAGCCTATTGTAGATATAAATTACTCCGTAATCAAGTCATGAAGGAGGTTAGGCAAGCTATGGCAGATTATGAGAAGTCTCTGGCAAAGAAAAACAGCAAAGACATCTATGCTTATATTAACAGTAGAAGGAAGGGATTGAATCATATTGGGTCACTTGATGTCTATGGGTTAATTGTTGATGATCCTTCTTAGGTTGTGGACAAGTTGAATAAGTATTTTTCTTCTGCATGAGTATGAAGAATTCTTTAGAGTAGGGGATGCCAGAAGTTTATCAAACTCTAACAAGGAGCTAAATGACTTTGATAACTGAAAGGAAAGTGGAAGAGAAATTGAGGATGGACATAAAAAAATGCAAATGTATCCCCAATTCATAAAGGGGAGGGTCAAAAGGTGATATGAATAATTACAGAACTGTTAGCTTAAACGTGTTCCAGGGAAAAATGCAGGACCATTTGGACAGGCATGCAATCAATTATACTGCAGTTACAGCATGGATATATCCAGGGGCAGTCTTGTCCAACCAATCTGATAGGTTACTATGTTGTTGTTGGTTTTTAGGAGCATTAGCAACTAAAGCCATATTGCTCCTAGGTTACTATGATGCCAGTGACCTAGAAACTGGATGCAGAAAATAATTTTGATATCGTATACTTGGATTTCAGGAAGGCTTTTGATACTGTTTCACATAAGACTGCTGTACAAACTGGAGCAATGTGGCATTACGGATAAGTTACTGCTATGGATAAAGGGCTGAGTGGAAGAAGAAAGAGTAGTTTCAGTAGGCACTGCTCTTGACTAATGTTATTAGTCAAGCCCCCCATGGTTCAGTGCCGAGCCCATTGTTGTTTTCAATATTCATCAATGATATTGATGAAGGTAATTAGGAAATTTGGGTTGATGGGCTGAGAAATGGCAATTGAAGTTTAACATCGACAAATGCAAGGTACTGCATACGGGTAGCAATAACACCAGAATAACTTATCAAATGTGTGGTATGTAGTACAACAGGGTAGTGGAAAATGAAAATTAACTGGGGGATAATTGTGCATGGGGTTTTGTCAATAGGTCTGATGTAGCCGAGTGGTCGGGAGCGTGAGTGTTGCACGCACTCTTTGAGTGGAACAGGGGTTCAAGCCCATGACTGCTAAATATGATCAACATTTGTATTGATGATTTATTGTAAACTCCACCGACCCAGTGGTCATGGCGGAATATAAACAAAACTTTGCTAGCTGGGATAAAGAAGTGATTATCCCTTTGTTATACGGGGTTAAGGTGCATCTTGAGTACTGTATGTAGGTCTGGAGGCCTCACTTTAGGCACCTCCTTAGCCAGGTGGGAAGGAGCAGCAGTGTGTAGCACACGCATCTTGATTAGACTGGGGTTCGAGCCCGTCACCACCAAATACGGAGGATGCGGAAAGGTCAGGGAATGACCACCGCATATCTCGGAGCAATATGGCCTTAGTTGCTAATGCTCTTAAAAACCAAATAACAAACAGCCTCACTTTAGGAAGGATGTAGATCTGCTGTGGTGAAGGGAACAAAGGGGTGCTCTTTCCTAAAAAGGTTTTAGTTTTGCAAATTGTAGTGTCTTAAGACCAGACACCTGCGGGGAGATCTGATTGAGGAGTTTAAATACTTGAATGGATTGAGTAAACTGTTGCAATTTTCAGAACTTTCTTGGTAAGAGGACCCCTATATGTTCCTCTCACCAGTCTTGTTGCCCTTCTCTGTACTTGTTCCAGAAGCTCTACATCCTTCCTAAAATGAGGCCTCCAGACCTGTATACAGTACTCAAGGTGTGGCCCATCCATTGCCTTATCAAGGAGATAATCATCTCCTTATCCCTGCTAGAAAATTCCTGAATATCACTGATAAGACTCCATGACTACTCTTGCAGCCAGTCTGCACTGCTCAGAAAACTTCATATCTTCATATCATTACCCCCAGGTCTTTTTCATTCTCCATTACCCTGAGTGTAAAACCACACAGTTGGTACATTTCTCTGGGGTTACTGCTACCCATATGCAGTACTTTGCATTTGTCAATGTTTAACTTCAGTTGCCACTTCTCAGCCCAACTTTTCCAGATCCTGTTGCAGCAGCATACCATTGTTACTGTTATTTTTTTATTACTCCAGAACAGCCTGAGCCTCATAGAGGAGGAATATAACAACAGTGGTACAGATGTATTTACAGTCAATAAATAAATGGGATATAATACAGCATATACAATAGAATATCTTATATTACAGGCAATTTGCATTTAGGCAAAGATGGGAAATAAAACATAATAACAAAACCTTTGTTATTATATTTTATTGTTTGATCAGAATTTATAGTTTACTCAGAGTGAATATAATATAATATTCAATAATATAATTAGCATATTATATATTTTATTTATTTATAGTTAATATATATTTTTATTTATTTACATAATCATTTATTATTCTAATTTTTTAGTTTCTTGATTATAAAACCTTTGTAATTCTTTTTTGATATTGATATCTGCAGCTCGAATATCAATGTTGGATTTATTGAGCAATCTTGCAGTTCTATTGAAATAGTTGAATTTTAGATTATCAGTTCAGAGTGGATCTGGTGCCAGCAGATTGTGTCTTCTCAAAGCTCTTGGAGGGCAGCTAAAATTGATTAGGTAGAGCAGCTTGGAGGCACCAAGCTTTCCAGCCACGAGATGCATCAGGAATTTGCAGTCTGCTACAGCGCCCTTATTTGGGAGAGTGGTACTCTCAAAGTGACTGCACCATTCATAATAAGATTTTGTCAGTTTCCAACCTAGACTTGTACACTAAAAATCCAACTATGGATTTCTGAATATGTTCCAGTTGTTTTACGAGTATATTGGTGCGAGGATTCCAGATCTGTGAGACATATTCAAGTATCGGGTTAATGATCATTATACGTGCTGTTTTTATGAGTTGTATGTTGGAAAAGTCAAAGCAGATTCTTTAAGTAGTTCAAAAGATTTAGAGGCCTCTGCTGTAGTTTTATTGATATGTATATCGAAGTATCCCTTGGCAGAGAACCATACTCCCAAATCTGAAACCTATTGTACTCTATCTCATGATTACTGGTTTTGTAGGGATAACTGATTTTATGTTTGAACAACCCTGCCAACCTTAGTATCATCTGCAAATGTGGTCATTAAGCTTGTTATACCTGAATCAATATCATTGATAAATATAGAAAATAACAATGGTCCCAACACCGAACCCTTTTTTGACCCCACTAATAACATTAATCCACAAGAGCAGTGTCCATTGATTATCACTCTCTGTCTTCTCCCACTCAACCATCCTTTTATCCATAGCAGCAACTTTCTCTTAATCCCATACTGCTCCGATTTGTACAGCAGCCTTTTATGTGCAATAGTATCAAAAGCTTTCCTGAAATCCAAGTATGTGATATCAAAATTTTTTTCATCCAGTTCCTTTGTGACCACATCATATTATTCAATCAAATTGGTTAGGCAAAATTTCCCCTTAAGAAACCCATGGGGTGTTTGAACTATAACTGCACTCTTGTCTAGATGATCCTGCAATGCTTCTTTAACCAGTGAATCCATTAATTTCTACAGAAAAGAGGTTAAACTAACAGGTCTGTAATTACTCGTGTTACCCTTTGTGAATTGGAGATACATTTGCACTTTTTCTTTCCATGGGGATCTCCCCTGAATCCAAGGATGCTCTCATAATTATAGCTAAGGATTTGTTTACTTCCTTTGCTACCTCCTTTAATATAATTGGATAAATCCTATCCACCCCAGGTGCCTTTCTTATATTTAACTTCAATTTCTCCTCCACTTTCCTCTCAGTTATTATAAAATCATTTAGCTCTCTATTAGAGTTTGATAAACTTCTGTCCTCTACTTCCCTACATAATTCCTCATCTGTGAATGTAGATGCAGAATACTCAATCAGTTTGTCAGCAACCTGAGCAGGATCATCAATAGTGAAACCATCAATATCAAGTGGACCAATCTGAATCATTCCCTTCCTTCTAGAGTTTACATAAGTAAAGAAGTCTTTGATGTTTTTCTTTGCATCCTTTGCCAAAGATATCTTGTGATCTGTCTTCACTTTGTGACTTGATTACAGGCTAGCTTATATTTACCATAAGCTTCTGTGTTGCTTGATAATTTCTATGCATTCCATGCATTTTTCTTATCTGCCACGAATTTCAGTAGTTCATCTAACATCCATTTGGGTCTAAACCTTGAACAGTATGTCTTAGTTGGTATGAAAAGCCTAATACCTTCCAACATTAATTTCTTGAATGCTTCATGTTTAGAATTTGCTGTTGGTAACATCATCAGTTAGTCCCACTGTACAGAATTTAAAAACTGTCTGAGACCACTGTAGTCGCCTTTACGAAAGCAAAAACTCTTCCCTTTACTTGTGATGGTAGTTACATTTTTAAATAAAACCCAACATCAGTATACTGTGATCACTGCCACCTAGTGGTTCTTTTATCTGCAGATGCTTAATGCATGAAAAATCACTGCTGATAATCAGATCAAGAGTATTGCTCCTTCTGGTTGCCTTTCAAACCTGCTGCTTTAGAAAACAATCATCCAATAAATCCAAAAAAGCCTTGCTAGTGTGCGAGTGACAAACCACCCACAAGTTCTAGTCAATATCTGGGAAGCTAAAATCCCCTATTATAAGACTCTCTGATTTACTGGCCCACTCCATTTCTCTGTACAGTTGTTCATTGTACTTTTCAGAGTTATTAGGTCTATGACACACTGCTACTCTCATTTTTGCTTTTCCAGTGCTTATGTCATGCCAAACTGTGCTGTCCACCCATGTAAACTGGATGCACTTCCTTAGATTTTATGCGTTTCTTAACTAACAGCATAACTTCCTTCCATCCTACCCAGTCTATCCTTTCTGTACTCCCCATATTCAAATTCTGCATTCCTTTATCTGTGTGACACCGTGTCTCTGATATCCCAAGAAAACCGCCTTTGATGTTTTGACCAGCACCTCAAATTCATCAAATTTATTTATTATACTTCTAGCACTGGTGTACATGCAAGTATACATGCACCTGTTCTTACTCTTAGTTACCCAAACACAGCCCATGTATATACTTGTTCCATGATGACTCACAGCAGTTATACAAAGCCTGCAGATGTGTATGATTGTGTAATTTTTTGGGACAGCCATCTTTATTAAACAAAATTAATTAAAAAAACTGTCTTTATTTCAAATTGCTTTATTTTCAAAAAGATATACTGCACTTATTTATTGATAAATTTAATACAATAAAAAAAAAAAAATCATTAGCGAATTGTACACTATACCTTCAAATGTTAAACTAATGCATGGCTTGCGAAGTGCACAATTTAAAATTTATTTCTTGCCTTTATTCCAAAAAAATTTAATGAAAAACATAACCCATACAGCTGTGACTTTCTTTCTTGACACATCTACTCCAGGATTAAGGGAAAAAGAATCCTTATTTTTATATGGTATTTCATATCAGTAAGCATGCTATTTTTACAAAAATAGTATAACAGTGGGAGGTGGTGCATTTAAAAATTGCATTATATGTTATCTCATTAACATGACAGTGGTAATTTACCTCCCCCCCTCCAAATTAATTTTCAGTATTTGCACTAATGATCATTACTAAAAATCCACTTTTTTTTTTTTATGATTTCAGTTAATTTTAAAAAATCTGCAAAATAATAGACTTCATCAAGAAAATGCTAAATCTATATGACATTTATTTTCTTAACTTTCAGTGGTATAAAATCTTCCTTTAACAATACAACTCTGTTCTGATAATCCAATGTCAAAAATCAAAAAGACTGAATATTCTAGCAGCAGAAGGTATTTGTAACCAAGTAATGTATAGATATATATGCCAAAAAGAATGACAGTATTCCTGTAGCTGCTTTATAAGATATAAAACAGCAAGTTTTCAGTTTTTAAACCAAAGGATTTACATACGAAATGGTTTAATGAAGAAAGTGGCTATGAGACCTTTAAATTACAAATACCTGTCACGTATAGATCATTGCAAACATTTAGAATGTTTGCCTGTAAATATATTTTTAAAAGCTGAAATTATTTACATGCTAGTGTATGATTGAGCATGTTTCATTATCTTTAGCTTGTTCATATATTTTTAAGCCTCATGCAGCAACCTGTTAAAAGCATTATACGAGGACTCCAAGTCAAAGATTAGTTGTCGAACTTGACTTTCGGTTAGTTCATCAGATGCAGCCATGGCAGACATAGTTTGTAACCTAGAATAAGAAACATTAGTAAATTAACATAATGAAAGTAAGAAGAGCATGCAAAAAAAAATGTCTTAGGTTTTGTTACTAAAAAATTAAAAATTGTGTAGCAGTGCACAATAATGGTCTAATGATGCATTTTGGATGGGTCATTAGACCACTATTGCATTCAGGTCCACATTTTCATACGAAGATACAAGGAAAATATATACAGAAACAAACTGCTATTGCAAATACAAAAGGTATGGTGTGGTGGGGTTTTGATTGGTTAATTTTTCTCTGCATGATTACAAATAGGCTGTACATCTAAGTACTGGCCACTAGATTTTTGGAGTCACCATCAGAAGAAATGACTGCCAACAGCTGAGGATTAAGCAGAAATCATTAAATTGCTTGAGGATAACTATATAGGACTGAAGAGGCATAGGATGAGTAGCAAAAGGTGAGAGAAACCTTGATTTTAATAAGGAGTCCTCTTTTCATTTCTTATATAGTGTTTGGAGATTGGCTGGTATTCCACCATTATTTCAATGTCAAAATGTTCAAGGTTGATTTCTTTTGCACTGTCAGAAACTTGTTTAACCACTTTTTAATTGACAAGAAACAATACGAGCAATGTTTCTTCTCAAGTCCACATTATAATTCCCAGGGAGGACCAATGGTTCCTCCCTTGGAATTATAATGTGGATTTGGTACGGTTTAAAATTGGACTGAGGTCTTTATATTGCTGCCTATCTCCATTACTATTTGGTTATGGTCTAATTGGGCAAAAGAAAAAAAAAAGAATGCAACAATAACAGTCCATTAGCTTATAATACTCATAAGTATTATAAGCACATATGTAACTAAAGATATGGTAAGACAGGCAAAAGCTAAGAAATCACTAGCAAGGGGGTTCTACTAATACATGAATACAAAAAGAGAAGAGAAGAGAATGAATCAGAAAAGTCCCTTATTTCATCAGAGTGGAAGAAGCAAATAAATTTCAAAGTGGCAAGACAAGTTAGAGTTCGATAGGTATTCTGCAATGATATTTACAGCTGAAAGTCCATTCAGGTGTTACCATGGGGTAACAGTGACAATAAGCCAGATTGCTGAGAAATAAGTAATATAATGATCTCAGAGAAAAGTTAATTAGAAAAGCTATCAAGGTTGAGGGAATGTAAGGCTCCAGGGCTGTAAAGTATTCAGCCTGTTTTAAATATTAATTAGATCATGAAATTCTGGGAAAATTTCCTAGATTAGAGAAGCATAATATCATCCTAATTATAAAGAAGATAAGAAGTTTAATCTTAGCAGTGGGTTAAATCGCAGAGTCTGTAGTTTAAGGATAGGAAACAGGATTATTTCAATAGAAGTGTCCTTAATGGACACAGAATTGATTTGTGAAGCAATCTTCACCAAAAAATCTGTTAATTATTATGACGTCATAAAACAACTGGATGCAAGAAGTAACTTTAATGTAATTTAGCTTAACAAAGTTTTCAGTATAGTTCTGCATGAAAGGCTGTTATATAAACTAGAGCAAATTGACATTACTGGCAAGATCCTTCATTGGATCATAACAGTAATCCCATCTTTTAGTGTTGTCTAAAACAGGAGGGGGAGCCTTTCCCCCCCTCCCCTTTCTAAACTTCTTTATTGACAGTAACACACAAGGGAAGCAGTAAAAGTCGGGTCTTGCTGATTAAGGTGAAGTCATAAGGTGATGACTAGAACTGGACTATGTTGCTTCAAAATGGCAACTAAACTTTAATGATTCTAAATGTAATATTTTTTACCAAGAAAAGAAATTAGTGTTACTTATATTCTAGGGGGAAGAGCAGTTAAAAGTGGTTCAAGATTAGACTTAGGGGTTAAGCTTTGTAAACTGCATCTAAGCCAGTCTTCATATGGATGTTAATTAGCATTTCTCATCAATTTGGTTGCCCTTCTGACCTGATTACAATATTCCACATGTAGTCTCACTCTTGTCCTATACACAGGTACCCCAGGGACTCACATCTGGTGAGTATGGGCTTGGCAAACCTAGGGTCTTGAGTCTTCTCTTTCTTGGTGATTCTCTCTCTCTCTCTCTCTCTCTCTCTCTCTCTCTCT
Source organism: Mastigoproctus giganteus (assembly GCF_048544385.1). Taxonomy (NCBI): domain Eukaryota; kingdom Metazoa; phylum Arthropoda; class Arachnida; order Uropygi; family Thelyphonidae; genus Mastigoproctus; species Mastigoproctus giganteus. Next base: position 244,132,072 of record NC_143578.1, read on the forward strand.
CTCTCTCTCTCTCTCTCTCTCTCTCTCTCTCTCTCTCTCTCTCTCTCTCTCTCTCTCTCTCTCTCTGGGTAATGCTGGAATTTTTTTTTTTTTTTTTTTTTTTCACAGACAGATCATAGAACCTGCCTGCTTCTTTTCATTAAATGGTAAATATCTGAAAGTATCATAACTTTTTTATTTGGAACAAATTTCAACTCTTCTCCTAGTTTATAAGTAACCTCTGGATTTCTATTACTTCTTTCTGGTCAGGTGCAAATCCTTAAACTTTAGTCTTTTCAGACATCTGCATCTGATCCAAGTTATTTTGAAGCATCATGCCCTAGTTCTGGTTATCAACCATCCTTCCTACTTTCAACTCATTGGAAAACTCTGACAGCTTCTCTGCACACCCCCCCCCTCATCAATGTCATTATGGCAAATTAGAAGCAGGAAGGGCCCTCCCCAACACTGATCACAGAGGGATTTCACCCACTACACTGCTCCACTCTGAAGACGTTGCCTCTCTGTCTGATATTTTAGCCAAGTGCTGATCCGGTGAAGGATCTTACTGCAATCCCAATTTGCTCTAGTTTATATGATAGCCTTTCATTCAGAACTATATCAAAAGCTTTACTAAAATCAAGGTAAATTCCAATCAAAGTTATTTCTTGCATTTAGTTATGACACAGTCATAATAATTAACCAAATTGACTGGGCAAGACTTGTCCTTCGTGAATCCGTGCTGTGGCCATTAAAGATACCATTCATATTGAGATGGTCCTGCATCATATCCTTAATCAGACTTCACATAAATCCCATAGGATTTATGTACCCACATGTAGCCTCTTTTAACATGTTGACTGCCAAATATGAGTTAACTCCTATTTGGCAATCTGGCCCAGGACGCCGCATACGAGTTAACTCTGACTGGTATGACTTGCCGTTCAGGTACAGCTACGAGTATATTTGTAGCAAATATGTGCAACTGATGGATTATGGCTTCTGGGATAAGAATGAAAAATCAACGACGGCATCAGAAAAGAGAAAATTTATTCACAAAAAAAATTTACATTTGGTCGTCGACTTACGACCACAAAAAAAAAATAATAAATTAATAATAAATCATAGTTACATGTATCACAAAAATAGCAAAAAATCCATTATTTAAACAATATAAAAATTGGTTAATTTTAAACTAAACTAATTATAACATTAGGTATGTCATAGTACATTGCAAAAATTCAAAATGAATGTTTATGCAATCTTCAGAATCAGTCAGGTTGGGATAATTAATTATAAGTACCTCCCTAATCGGCACGCCCTACTCCCCACTCCCCTAAAACATGCTACTTAAGTTAAAAATAGATTTTATATGTACAGTATTGCCTGGCGATATTTGTAGGCTATAAATTGTTTATGTGATAAACTGCTAGTGATTAATTGCTGGCGGTGAATTGAGAACGATAAACTTTCCTAGACTTCCCTCTCACATACACTCAGTCGCTTTCAAGCATCTGTTGTGTGTGTGTGTGTGTGTGTGTGTGTGTGTGTGTGTGTGTGTGTGTGTGTGTGTGTGGTGTATTAATTCAAATTCTATTGAAATACTGTACCCATAAAATGTTTAGTAAAAGGAAAATGCCTTCATCTACATATATGCCAGCTAAGAAGTCAATTGTTGTTGTTATTGTTATTTGGTTTTTAGGAGCATTAGCAACTAAGGCCATATTGCTCCGGGATATGCGGTGGTCATTCTCTGACCTTTCCGCATCCTCCATATTTGGTGGTGATGGGCTCGAACCCCGGTCTAATCAAGAAGCGTGTGCCCTAAGAAGTCAAGGAAAACTATTGATTTAGAGTGTAAAATGAAAGTTATCCAGCAGTATGAAGGCGGAAAGAAAGAAAGCACGTGACTTGAAGTTATCACATTCCACGGTATCGACGATTCTTAAGGACAAAGAAAGAATTCGGGAAGCTGTGAAAGGTTCTGCACCTATTAAGTCTACAATTTTAACCAAACAACGACATGGACCCATCCATGAAATGGAGAAATTGTTGTTTATATGGATGGAAGATTTAATACAAAAAAAAATACACCCATGAGTCTTCACACAGTACAAGCAAAGGCTAGAAGTTTGTTTCAGAGTTTAAAATCACGCGCCGGAGACGATTACGCACAAGATTTTCAGGCTAGTACTGGGTGGTTTAAGCATTTTAAAAAAAGATTTGCTTTGCATAATGTACATGTCACAGGAGAAGCAGGAAATGAAGATGGTGCCAAAAAATTCGTTGATAGTTTCAACTCTTTAATCAAAGAAGTAGGTTATCTACTGGAACAAATATTCAACTTAGATGAAACCGGTTTGCAATGGAAACGCATGTCTAATCGTATGTACATACACCAAGAAGCAAAAAGGATGCCAGGATTCAAAGCTTTTAAGGATTGGTTAACTTTGTTGCTTGGTGGGAATGCCGCGGATTTTAAGCTGAAGCCTTTTCTCATTTATCATTCAGAAAACTCTCGTGCATTCAAGCACATCAACTGCCCATTTACTACCGTTCAAACCCTAAAGCTTGGATGACTCAAGCACTGTTCGAAGACTGGTTCATGAACTGCTTCATTCCCCAAGCTCGTGAATATTGTGCGGAGAGAGGTATCCCTTTCAAGATTTTATTGGTTATAGACAATGCTCCTGGCCACCCCCTTATCTGGATGACCTTCATCATGATGTTAGAGTGGTTTTTATGTCACCTAACACAACCTCTCTTATTCAACCCATGGATCAGGGTGCTATTTCAGCATTCAAGGCTCACTATCTCAGAACGACATTCACACAAGCCATCGAAGTGATAGATTCTGATGCTGATTTATCTTTGCGAGACATTTGGAAGCAGTACAACATTCTTCAGTTGTCAAGAATATTTCAACCGCATGGGAATGTGTACAAAGAATTATATGTCAGGAATTTGGAAAAAGTGTCTAAAATGTTATGCAAATACTACATTTGAAGGATCTGAAAAAGGAGAGGAGCTGGAAGTGATTACAGAAAAAATAGTTAAAATTGCAAAAAATCTTAAATTAGAATGTGAAATAGAAGATGTAGAAGAGTTGCTAGATTGTGAGACAAAAGAACTTTCGGATGAAGAGTTGATTGAATTGGAAGCACAGAGAGTGGCACAAGAAAAAGCGAGGGAGGAAGAAGAGAAAGAAGAAGAGGAACCAGAAAAGAAATTCACTGCGAAGGGTTTATCAGATTCTTTTCCGCAACTGAATAAAGCTCTCGCCAGTTTCGAAGCAATGGACCCTAATGTCAAACGATTTACAAAGGTTGAACGTATCATTCAAGATGCTTTGCGTTGCTATCGTGAGATATATGAAGAAAGAAAGAAACAAACTGTTCAAACAAAGCTCAGCATGTTCCTCATCAAGAAAACATCTACCTCAACCCAAGAACATGACCCTGATGATCCACAACCCAGCACAAGCAAAGATTAAAAATTTATTTTGTAAATTTCATTTGTATTAATTTTTACATTAATTTTAGATTGTATTTTTGTGTTTACAGTACATTATGTACAGTTATTTTTCACATTATGTACAATATAATTATAGATCGTAGTTTTGTATTTTTATAAACAGTATAAATAATAAACCCATTAAAATGTAGAGAATGTTTGAATTTAACCTCCTAGAGAGAGATAGCCTAGGCGTAGAAACGAAGGTATGTACAGTATCACTAAGTAAAAGATAAAAACATTACTGTATTTAAAATGAAAAATAAAAGATGATAAAAATAAATTATAAAGATGATAAAAAGATTAGAAAGGTTAAAAAATACTGTTAATAAATATATGGCCGACATATGACCAGATCGACTTACGACCTGTCAGTCAGAACAGAAGTCGGTTGTAAGTCGACGATCAACTGTATTCACAAATACATAAAGAAAAGTGTATTACTAAAACTCACAAAAATAATAGTTTATTTGTGATATTTCTTGAAACATTCTTCTACACAAAGAGCTGGGGCTTCACTTGGCACACTGGACACTAATAGCATGTTGCATTTTTTATTTCTTGTACATACTCACACGGCTTAGTCGGGCATGTTTTTTTTTTCAGTTGGTGGTCATCATCATCAGCCATTTTCAATCCACTGCTGCAGGATGAAGGCCTGTCCAGCAACTTTCCAGTTCCTTCTGTTTTGTGCAATGGACATTCATTTACTACCCACAAACTCATGAATTTCATCTGTCCATTTCCACTGTTGTCTTCCAGGTTTTCTTCTAGCTCCTCTTGGGTACCATTCTGTTATTTTCTTAGTCCATCTGTCATAATGTCTTCGAGCTATGTGTCCTGCCCAAGACCATTTTAGTTCTTTAGTTTTGATAAGAATGTCCTTTACTTGAGTTTGCTGCCTAATCCACGTGTTCCTCTTCTTATTTAACAGTCTGATTCCCAATATAATTTGTTCCATTCTTCGCTGTGTAGTTCTCGGCTTCTCTTCTATTCTTTTTGGTGAGTGCCCAAGTTTCACTTCCATAAGTCATGGTGGGGAGTATACATTGGTTCATTATTTTACGTTTCAGACAAACTGGGATATTGCTCCTCAGTATGTGACTATATTTCCTGAATGCTATCCATCCAAAATTTATTCTTCTCTTGACTTCCAGCCATTTATTATTATTACACCTAATAACTTGTCCCAGATAAGTATATGGCTCCACCTTTCCAATTGCTGCTCCTTCAATCATCATGTCCCTTTCTGTGGCATACTTGTTCATCATTACTTTTGTCTTAGCCAATATTCATCTTTAGTCCAAAATCCTTACTAACCATGCATAACTGATTAAGATTTTCCTCTAATTATTTGGGATCATGACTTATGACCACAATGTCATCTGCAAATCGTAAATGGTTTAAGTACTCTCCATTCACATTGACTCATTTCTGCAACCAGTCTAATCTTCTGAAAGCTTCCTCAAGGGCAGCAGTAAACAACTTCGGAGATATTGTGTCTCCTTGTCGAATCCCTTTCTCAATTTTAAATTTGCTACTGTCTTTGTCTAGTCTAATAAAGGAGGTAGCATTCTCATATATTTTCTTCAAAATCATAATATATGGGGTACCTATGCCTCCTTTCCAGTGTCCGAAACATTGCCTTATGCTGTATGGAGTCAAATGCCTTTTCACAATCCACAAATGCCAGGCATAATGGCGTTTTATATTCATTTGCTTTCTCCATTAGCTGTGATATTACGTGAAGGTGATCCATAGTTGAGAATCCTGTCCTAAAGCCAGCTTACTCTTTCGGTTGATTCTCATAGGGTATTTTTTCTAAACTGTTAGTAATGACCCTTGTGAACAACTTGTAGATGTGGGATAACCAGCTAATTGGTCTATAATTTCCAATTTCTGATTTATCTCCTTTCTTATGCAGCAAAACTATGATTGCATTATTCCACTCCTTAGGTGTCACACCTTTTTTAATGCATTTTGTGAAGAGTCTTACCAGTTTTTGTGTCATGTCTCTTCCTCCCAATTTTAACAACTCTACAGTAACTTCATCTTCCCCTGGGTTGTATAGCCTCTAAATAATGAATTTCATGTTCAGATCTAATCTTCTTTGGAACGATTTAGAATTTTTTTCTCCAATCAAGATTCAATGAACGTTTCTCTGAATTTCAGACATTTTTATGGTGGAACCCGTAACTTAACAGAAAGGATCTATGCACTATTTATATATATTTCTATAATACGTAATGCAATTATTTTTGACCTGATGGTTTTTCTTAGCACTAAATAATACGAGAGAATTTGATCTGATTGATCTATGCTGGACATTTTGCTATTGCAATCTCGAATTATTTTGTTATTTGGTTTTTTTTTTTAGAAGCATTAACAACTAAGGCCATATTGCTCCGTGGATATGCAGTGGTCATTTCCTGACCTTTCCACATCCTCCATATTTGGTGGTCACGGGCTCAAAACCCAGGTCTAATCAAGAAGCGTGTGCTATGCACTGCTGCTCCTGCCCACCTGGCTACGCCGACCGGGCTAGCCGAGTGGGTAAAGTACCTGCCCGGCAACCCAAAGGTCGCGGGTTCGATTCCCGCCTCGGGCTTGGATCAAAGTACTGCAAAAACCTTGGGAGGTGCAATATGGCCACAGAAGCCGATGCGCCAACAACTACCAAATCAAAAAAAAAAAAAAAAAAAAACCACTTGGCTACGGAGGTGCCATCTCAAATTATGTTTGGTTTTATCGAAATTTTTCCATTTCAGTTGTGCACCTTGACCCATTTCAACAATGTGTTTGTTAGAAATAGTGAGAACTTCTCTTTTATCCTTCCACTTACATACTACAACAGGGCCATTTCGCTGCCATGCAATTTCCCCTTTCTTCAATTTTCGCATCACCAAATCTTTTGGATTTTATTTTCTGTTAGTGCATAGTGTTCCACATACATAAGTTTTTCGAGCAGATAATTTCGTCAGAGCAACGGAATTATAAAAATTGTCCATATACAATACATATCCCTTGTCTAAGTAGTTCTCAAGCAAGTATAGCACAACTTCAGCAGTATGACCTATGTTTTGTTCAGTTTCTTCTGATTTACCGGAGTAAATTTTTATTTTCATAACAAGGCCGCTCGACTCGCACAGTTCGTAAAGTTTGATTCTTTATTTGTGCTTTTTATTTTTTATGCACTGGCAGAAATTCAGTCTCCCACGCCACAACATCATCGACTCGTCAATACAGATGTTTCTATTCGGTACGTAATTATTGCGCATAACATTATTGAAATGATTCAAAATCGGTCTTACTTTGTATAGCCTGTCAGCAGATTTTAATGAATTATCTGCGAAGTGAAAATATTGTAATATCAACTGAAATTTATTTTGACTCATAAATGATCACCAAAACATAACATTGTAGAATGCACTTGTACTCCAGTAATGCCCTATTGAAGGAAAAGAATAAGGACCCATTTGTAACAAAAGTCCAAGAAACACTCATTTCTGAAATATCAGTGTCCTTCCATCTTGATGAACTGGCAGAATTTTGCAATTGTCCACATTTTTCTATTTCTTGCAAAGCTTATAAATTAATAAATTAGTTTGACTAATAATGTAAGAAATTTTCCTGAAAAATATAGGTCTACCAATTTTTGTACACTAAATTCTGTTGTGCCCATTTTCAAACCAACATTCTCTTCAACAATAAATTGTGGAGGACCCTATTTCATTCCACAAATTTTCATTATTTGACATACTTGCCTCTGGAGAATTAGAATTATCTTCAGGCTGGGAGCTGGCTTCATCTTCGCTATCCTCACTTGAATCGTTAGAAGGTTCATAATTGTCACTGTCAGAACCAGAACTGTACGGCTTGTCAAAAATCTCTCTAAATTCCGAGTCACTCATATCAGCATAGAGCTCAAGCACTTCTTCTGTTAGTGGCCTCTTCTTATCTTTGTTATGTTTTTTTTTGTTTTTTTTTGTAAAAAAAAAAAAAAAAAAAAAAAAAAAAAAAATGTTATATAAACAACATAACAAAGTACTAAATACAACTTACACGAAAGTGTGTCAAAAAATTACTGTGGATTTACACACAGCGCTGACTCACATACAGCGAATTCTGCAAGTTACAATATGCCTGAGTTAATCGTGTTAACTTGTAGTTGGCTGCCGCAAAGAACTTTCCATTACATATGTCAACTACGAGATAACTTGCGAAATTTTTTTTTACAACAATAAGTTTTTTTTACAAGTTTTGGCGATGAATATATATTTTAATTTGGATTTTGCATAATTTAACATGCTTAACTCAAATTGGCGTTCCGTTTGAGACCCCTTTACCCAAATCAGCCTGGGCAGTCAATGTGTTAATATAACAGGATATACACTGCAATGCTCCACCCCTGAAGCCTTATGTACTCTTACCTTCAGTAATAATTTTTTTTTTTAATTAGACTCATTTCAAAGAGCATTATATCACTTATTTTACAACAGTCTGATTCAATTTCATTCCTCCGTAATTCAGTCTTTCAACCTGTAAATATTGTTGGAAAGTCAGCTCATCTGCCATTTCTGCTGGGCTTTCTCTGGTTTTTACACTTTGAGTAAGAGGCCTATGGGATTCATTACTTTTTTTTACTTATTGAATTTTTTTTTTTATTAAATCATACGAAAAAAAATAAAAGAGTAGAATTCCTTGACCCTTCCTTAGCTTCCTTTCAATTAAACCCTTCATCTATATATTGTCATTGATCTCTGGTGGAACTTCCTTACTGGAATGAAAGTGTTTATGGCTTTCAAGATATATCCTTTGAATATTTCCCATAATGAACTCATATCCATTAGCTTAAAGTTCTCTCTAGTCAATAGAGCCCAAGAAATACCTCAATTCACTGAAGTCCCCTCTCTTGAAACTGAAGATCTCACCTTTACTACTGACTCCAGAAATCTCTTTGAACACTGCTATTAAGACATCATAGTCATGCAGGAACCACTAGCTACTGTTGGTTCCTGCACTGTCAAGATTTTGTTCATTTAGAATCACCGGTGAGAACCAGGTTGAGGATATTAGGCTCTTGAACTTTCTCTAACATGTTGAAATAAATAACAATCATCCAGATGGTTCAAAAACTTTCTGTATGGCATATTTCCAGTTCACAATTTCCAGTAAATAAGAGGTAGATGAAGTTGACCATGAGGCAATCACACTTAGCTGTGAATTCAAGGTGCTTAAAGATATTTTTGTTATACTTCTCAGAATCATTTAGCCTGTAACATTCTCCCACCATCACCTTTCCTTTAATGCCAGTCAGTCATCTCACCACATAGACTCAATGTACACAGATCTGACTCTGAGAGCAGTGCTTGTTTTCAGGGAGCCTCTGATAATAATCATATCATGATGATTCCCCCTGCCTCCCACTTCTAACCCTTTCTATCTGTCCCGAACACACTATACAGCAGGCACTCATTATAACGTGGTTAGCTTTACGTTGATTCGCTATAACGCTGTTCCTATATTATAAACCGGTATCCAACTATAACACTATCACACATCACTATAATGCTCTTTTACCAGCGCAGATTGCATTTTTGGCATATTTAACGAAAACGTTTCATCTGATGGAGTCGATAGCTTGAAAATGAATAGCAAAACAGCATTCAAATGTTTTCCCACACTGACTTGAGGAATTTTCCCAGGCTCAGTTAAATTTTCTTGCATGCTAATTTAATTGCAGTACAGTGACTTTTTACGTAGTTCTGAGATCAACATTTTAAAAAATTATCAAGTATATTGCTTGTAATATTTGTGTTACATGCATTTATCCAAAGTCTAGTCACCACTCAGTACAGTATTAGACATTGTGCGTAACGGACAGTTTACTCGAACATTTTATCATAATTAATGCAACCAACGCAATTAAATTTTCGAAGAGTTAATAATGGCGGATAAGAATGAAAAAGCAACGTCTGGACGCAGAATGAAGACTACAAATGTAAGAAAAAGACGCGAATTTGAAAATTAAATTAGACGTTTTGAAGTGAATGGATTCTGATCAACAACAAGTGGATGTGTGCCATAATTTAGGACTGGCAGGTTTAACTATAAGAACAATTATAAAAATAAAGAATTAATTTTATCAGCGGGAAAGGCAGTTGTTCCACTGAAAGCAACTAGGGCTAGGCTGGCTATTAGGATTGAAATGGAGAGACTTTAACTAATTTTATTGAAGGTAATATCCAATGCAGAATTCAGTTAAGTTAAATATTATTAAAAAAAAAGAAAAAAAAAAGAGATTAGCCTATATGACGATCTGAAGAAAGCTCACCTAAAAAAAAAAAGTGACACCATTTAAAACTAGTAAGGGCTGGTTGAATAGATTTAAAATCCAGGGAGATGCCGCAAGTGCAGATCAAGGAGCCGAAACTTTCAAAAAAGAACTTATTAAAATTATTGAAGAGCGGTATTATGTGTTATACCTCTCAACAAGTTTTTAACATAGATGAAGCAGGCTTTTTTTGGAAACGAATGCCTAAAAGAAGTTTCATATTGAGGGAGAAAAGAACATACCAGGTTTCAAAGCTGCGAAGGATTGGTTGACTTTATTGTTGGGTGGTAATGCTGCAGGGGATTTTAAATTAAAACCCCTTTTATTTTACCAGAAAGAGGGCCAAGCACATTTTTCATGATTAAATTAAATCAATTTAGATGAATTAAAATTCATGATTTTAATTGGAATTTTAAGTTTAATTCTGATACATAAGTAGTTACTACATAATTATATACGTATGTAATGCAGAATATTTTATATGTACAAATATTTGAATATCAAATATTTTGACTGACGTTTGTGCATCTTTTCACTACCGTTTATTATTGATTAGGAAATATCCTATGGCACTGACTGCAACTTACAAATACATATGTTACCTTATGGGAATGCGGCGCTCACTTAGTGCGGATTCACTTAGCGTTCTGTTTTTCCGGAACGAATTATCAGCGTTAAGTGTGGGGGGGTCACCCGTACTCATCACAATGAAATCCTTCATCCCCATTTCTGGATGATTGCAACATGTCTCCATTAGCTCTACTATATCAGCATTAGTTGACTGAATTGAAAGCTCAAATTTGTTGAATTTGATTTACTCCTAGCATTACCATATACAAGGGTGGTTCAATAAAGAATTGCCCTCACCTACTTCCACATATCGCAGAGTCATGATATTTTGTGTGTAACATCATACATATCTCTGTACTAAAGGTGTAAAATTGCAGCCCTGTGTCTTAATTTGTTTTTCTCTTACAGAGCTGAACGTGTGACAAAGTAGCATCGTGGACAAAGTTGAAGCCAGAGATGTAATCCGGTATCTGTTCTTGAAGGGGAAATCTAAAGAAATCCACGAGTTGACTCCTATGGCATTGTGAAGCACAGGCATAGACAGTTTAGGTGTGGTTGAACATCGGTAGAATCTGAGCCCATTCCAGCGTTCCCCATTCAGCCACTGATGACAGCATGATCAGAAAAGTGGAGTCATTAATCATGGAAGATCGCCGGATATCTGTGCGTGAATTGTCCCAGGAGGTGAAGATTAGTGTGGGCTCTGTTGAAACAGTCCTTCATGACCAACTCCATTGATGGAAATTGAGTGCAAGATGGATTCCTACTGATGACCTTTTCATAATTTCCATCACAAGACAGCAACTGATATATGCTATTAACTCCCTACATCCATCTAGTACCGCAGGCTGAGATAAGATACATCATTTCATAATTAAGTGCCTTAGCCCCTACATCCTAGATGCACTGCTCTCAATCTACAACTCTGTTCTTTCCATATGAGTTTGCCCTGCTCAATGGAATGAATACTCTGTGACTCGACTGCCTAAGGTTAAAGTGCCAACAAGCCTAAAAGATTTCAGACCAATCTCAACGTCTTCCACCCTCCTCAAACTTCTTGAAAAGGTACTCCTTCCAGCATTAAACAAACAGCTGATGCCACAGAAACCGAAATAGTTCCATTTCGCAGTCGCAAATAGATCCACCATAACAAACCTCACGGCTGCACAGAGATCAACTGGTGCCTCCGTAGCCAAGTGGGCAGGAGCAGCAGTGCATAGCACACACTTCTTGATTAGACCGGGGTTCGAGCCTGTGACCACCAAATATGGAGAATGCGGAAAGGTCAGGGAATGACCACCGCATATCCCCGGAGCAATATGGCCTTAGTTGCTAACGCTCCTAAAAACCAAATAACAACAACAGACATCAATTCTTCAAGCCTTCGAAACTAAATCCGAATTAGCTATTGTGTACGCCGATATTGAAGCTGCTTTTGACAGCCTAGACGTCACAGCCCTTCTCCGTCTTCTCCAATTCTTCTTCAGGATTAATGGAGACCTACTAGCTTTCTTCACTGCCTTATTGAGAAATAGAAGTGTCCACCTCACAATGAAGAAGACCCACTTTACAAGAAAAATCAATGCAGGAGGAGTCCTACAAGATGGCGTCCTGTCTGGCCTTCTTTTCTCAGCCATTCTAATTCCTTTCATGCAACTCCATGATGATGCTCTAATATATGCCGACAATATAAAATTTCTTACCTTAATCCCACCGTCTGCAAACCCAATGGCAATTACGTCTTCAGTCACAGAGAACCTGACCGCTCTTTCAACTTACTTGAAGATGTTTGGGTTAAACCTTAACCCTTCAAAATCTGCAATAATGATTTACTCATTGAAACAGCAACCAACAGCAATTCAACCATCAGTTTTGGGTACTCTCATCCCAGTGGTTACCTGCCATAAGGACCTCGGTGTCTATTTTGATCCGAAGCTGAAATTTAATGTTCATACAGAATACCTCTGGAAGCAATTTAACACCCCATGCTGGAGAGCAAAACAACACTTACTTCATTTCAACGATGACGCAACTACTACCAGATATCTTCAAGCCACTGTTTAACCGGTTATTTTATATGCTGTTGAAATTTGGGCATCTGCGTTGCCCTCACTTCAAAAACCGGTGTTCTCGTGTGAATAGTGGACCCTGAAATGGTCCACAAATAAACATCGCTGACCCCCCTTAATTGAAAACAACTGACATGGCTGAGCAGCTAAATGTACCCAGGCTCCCAAGGTTAATTGACAGCAGGTGTTTATTGACTACATTAAAAATGTACATAGGAGTCATAAATGCCCCAAACATCTGGGATTTCTGTCAGTGGCACAATCCTCTGCCATCCTTGAGGTCAGACCCCATACTAATCCTCAAATACAACTGGTTGAAACTGTGTAGTCGGTTCCTACCTGCCCAGGCAATCCCCAAAATTCAGGCACTGTTCAGTCTTGGAGTCAACCTACAGAAAATGGCTACCGACTACAAATACCGTCATATGCCCCTCGAGTGGATTGCATCTGTTGAACTGGGATAAATCTCTCCAAACTGGGTTATTACGTTCAGTTCTGCTTTATATTTTCCTATTATTATAATTTCATTTTTACATGTTTAATTTTGTGTAACTCAATTTCCCATGTAACTAATTTTTTTCCAATTTAATCACATATATAATGTAAAACTCCTGGCCATATCGCTGTGATGAGAATTATTGTTCCTGGTACATGTACCGTACTTAGCAGCAATAAGGAAGTTTATTTATTCCCCAATTATTGACTGGTTTCCAGAAGGCTGATCGACAACAGAAATCACAAGAGTTGTTAGCCCTGTGCCAAAAAAAAATGAGGAAGACTTTTTCTCTCATCTAATCACTCAGGATGAAAGTAAAAAGCAGTCCATGGAATGGCAACATCATGGTTCCCCCCCCCCCCCCCAAAAAAAAGAAGGCAAGGGTCCAAGCGTCAGCAGGAAAGGTCTTTCAGACAGTGTTTTGGGATGAGAAAGGCGTAATAATGACTGATTACCTGTCGAAAGGTAGAACAATTACAGGTGCCTATTATGCCAACTTACAAAATTACGGGAGAAAATCAAAACATGTAAGCGTGGCATGCTGTCCAAAGGTGTGAGAATTCTTCAAGACAATGCACCAGTCAGACTTCTGAAATTGCAACAACACAAGAGGCCACTTGTGGATATGAAATACTGCCCCATCCAGCCTACTCACCCGATCTTGCATCATCGGACTTCTTGTTTCCTTCCCTCAAATCATTTCTTCGGGGGGACCCACTTCCCTGACAACGAGACACTCATTTCTGCAACAGAGTCATGGTTAAAAGACCTCACCACTTCTACAAAAACAGTATGCGTAGCCTCATCCATCGATGGGAAAAATGTGTAAATCTGCAGTGGCTATGTAGAGAAGGACTAAAACCTGTGCCAAGAATCAACAGGCTAGCACCTCTGCAGCTTATTGAACCACCCTTGTAGAAAAAATTTTTGCATTGTAAAACCCTGATATACACAAAAATATTTTTTAAATTTTACAACCCTGATACATCCTTTATAGCTGCTTAAATATATTTTTTATCCTGCGATCTGTGACTGATGAAAATGTGCCTATTCCAGTTGTTCTTTCTGTGCATGAGATCATTATAGGTTGTGCACAAATACTGTTGATGAGGCCTCAGTCAAGTGTAAGTAATTTTGACTATGCTCACCCATTCTAAATTAAGTTTCTCAGACTCATAAAGCTTCCTCAATTAAATCAGCAAAAACCCTTGCACTACCCCTGTTCAAGTGAATTTCATTTTTGTAAAACAAATTCCCTACTAAACCAGAGCTGGCCAAGTTGAGAACATTCCTCTCCCCATTAAGATTTGCAGAGTTCTTACAGTTTAGATTTACTCCACGAGACTTTCACCATGTACACCTTCCTTAAATATTTTTCTCCTGTTACATTTCCTGAACACAGCTCATCAGTACATTTATGGTTCAAGTCATTAGTTCACACAAGCACACACACACACATTCGAATCCCGCCTCGGGCTTGGATCAAAGTACTGCAAAAACCTTGGGAGGTGCATTATGGCCACAGAAGCTGATGTGCCAACAACTACCAAAAAACACACACACACTTCCTATATTAGAATTGATTTGTTGCTTTTTAATACTTAAATTTACATATGAATACATATTTACATATTAGCATTTGAAGAACCTGTGGCACAAGGTATGTGTCTAATTTTTCTGTAAAATCAATTCATTTTGCACTATAACAGAGAAAATATGCACTCACTAAAGTGGGTGTAATGTTTTTTAGCTTTAACTAATAATTATAATGTAGCACGAAAGTCACATCCCAAAGTTATTATAGAAATAAATGATTAAATAATATTAACTATAAATTATAATTCCTTACCATTCATTAACTTTTGTCTTTCCTTCAAAATCTGCAGGAATTAAATTCAGCCTACTCATTGTTTCAATAAGCTCTCGCAGTTCTGGTTGTAGCTGCCAAAAAATAAAGATCTCACATTAAATATAATTTAGCCTGCTACACAAAACAGAAACAAAAAAAAAAAAAAAAAAAAAGTTTTTTTTTTATCCCACCTTGGTTCTTTTATCATCCCAGTATATCCTGGTATTTGTTGCTGCTGATGAATAGCGAAGTATTTAAAGTATTTATTTACTTAGTATTTAAAACTTAGGTGATGCACACACACAATATCTCAAAATACTGGATTTGTTTTATTGTATTAAAATATTTAGAATGTAATTTGAAATTAAATAAACATACAAAATTACATGAAAATCTTTAAATAATTAAAATATATGTTGAAAGGATAAGGGTAAGAAATGCAGGCAAAACAAATTAACAGAAGAGACAATCTGCTTTTGAAGGGCAAAGGGTATTCTGATGGCAGTACAACCTGCTAAGGCTGCACTTCTTCTTATGAACTAATGAGAAGTGCTAAAGTTGAGAAAGCACAAACTACAAGAAGAAACCTGCCAAAACAATACTTTGTTTGCCATTTGCTGTTTATAAAAACAAATGTATGATAATCACAAAAAATTCTACTTAAAATCTAAATGAAACTGAACAAATTTCGGCCATTGATGATTGATCCTGTTGGTGGTGACTGCACAGGATGTCAATGAATGAAAGGACAGAGTATTTCAATAACCATTAAATCCAGAAGATGAGCTGAGTTAAGAGCAGCTGTGGTTCCGATGCTATGACAACCACCACCACTGTAGAGTACCTATCTTAATCAGGAGGAAGAAAAAAATAAATAAATAGACTGGATAGTTTTATTAACCTTGAAATGGTGCCCTCTTCTGCTAATTAAATAACACTGGTATTGTTAAAAGAATTGATTGTGGAATGAGTTAAATAAAATTAGTCAATTATTTTTTGTAGACTTTATGTATTAAAACGTTTATTATCTCTCTCTCTCTCTCTCTCTCTCTCTCTCTCTCTCTCTCTCTCTCTCTCTCTCTCTCTCACACACACACTTTGTAATTATATGTGGTTGTATAACATGGATAGTTCCCGACTTTACAAGTTAATTCGTTCCTAGTGCATGCTCTTAAAACAAAAACTCGTAAATATTGTAGTTTTAAGTGTTTTTCACCAACCTTATGTAGAAATAAAACACAAAGAAAACGAAAACTGGAATCTTGATAACTATGTATTTATAATAAATAATATTTGCCTGTATTCAAATACCGCTGTATTTAAATACCTCCAAAATACCGCTGAAGAAGAAGGGAGGAGCCTTCGAAAGCTATGGTTTTATCGCTTTTAATTTAGTATATTTTAATGTATTTTATTGTTCTTAACCCAGTATATTTTAATGCATATTTTATATGTATATTTCATATATTTTAGTTGTAAAGTTAAATATAATTTATTGTAAATACAGGCAAATATTATTTATTATAAATACATAGTTATCAAGATTCCAGTTTTCGTTTTCTTTGTGTTTTATTTCTACATAAGGTTGGTGAAAAACACTTAAAACTACAATATGAATATACCCAACCTCAGAGGCCTGTTTGAAGAAAAACTCGTAAAGTGAGAATTTATTTCCCATAGACGTAATGTTCAAAACAGGGGTTACATTCTCAACAATGAAATTTGACCAAAGTAATGTTAAATAAAGGTCAACAAAGCAATAAGTTATATATAAACAATGATTTATTTATCCAAAGAAATGAAAATATAGCCTTTAAAATCAAGCAAATTATAATAAGAAAGAAATTATTTATGTTGTACAAATTTTAAAGAATGTTTATTCTTGTTCATCATCAACCAAATGTACACTCAATGATGGTTTATGACATTGTTAGTTTGTTGGAAGCACAAGGAGTCGTCATCTTCAGAAATTCAGTCATCCTCAAGCTGCAATTGGTTAGTAATATTAATGACCATTTCTGTTTCATTTTGTATGATCTCTGCTGGTTCTTGAAATCCTTCAAAATTATCAATAAACTGAGGACAGAGTTTATTCCAAACACCCTTCAAATTTATCTCCATTAATAAGGGGGATAAATTTGAAATAACGAAAGACCGCAAAAATGAAGAGCAACACAACCACTCTTTGTAAGGTCAGCATAGTAACTGCTTTATGTTAACTCTTGTCTGCCTGAACAAACACACACATAGTAGTACTGTACTGTATAACTATACACGTTATACAATACAGTATAACCAAACCACTTGCTAGTAGTTTATGAATGTTTAGCATTTATTTATTGCAATTAATGTTCATATTTTTGATTCTGTTGATACTTGAAAAAAAAAATAAATAAATAAATAACTTGTTAAGTGGGAACTGCCTGTATTTATTTGTTTAACTGCCATTTTAAGGATTCTTATAACTTTGCCAGGCGATAAAATATTTATTTACTAGAAGAGAGCAAATAAAAAAAGAGAATAATAACACCTTAAAAGAAGCTGAAATATTACATAATTTTTTTGTATGCAGTGTAGGAGGACATTACTGTAAACAAAGAAATAGGATGTAGCCAAGGAATGAAATAGGCAAACAGAAGCAAGAGTCTGAAAGCTAATAACATTCTTCAGCATAAAATGAAAATAACATTAAAATTAGTCACTAATGAGAATTCTCTAAACTTGATTCTTAGTTAAGAAGAGTGTGATCTGTAGGTGGCAGGATCTATTATGAAGGCCTAATTCATATTACTTTTCATAATAGCATACTGCCAAATCTACTGGATTTTGTTCAGTGATCATGATCATTAAGATGCCTGCAATAAAAATAAGTTTACATTAAGATTCCAAATATTAAAGATACATGTACCACTTACATGGATATAAGTAGAATTCAGGTTGGAAATACATTATGTATGATGTAAATAAAGTTGTTCTTTGAGGTTTTATCATGTGCAAAAGCTGCTTTGACTATATTTAGCTATTACCAGTGGTGCTATTACTGATGTTGGGTTGCATTAGATGCATATAAATAAATTTAAATAATGTAAATAAAGCTGTTTGTTGTAAGGTTTTAGCAACTTAAGACAATACTGTGCCATTGTATACTATGTATGTTCACAGTTCAATGTTGTGTGGTCTGAAAAATCCAGAATAACTCACAGTTTCCTCCATGAGTTATCCCAACTCCCTCTGCCAGAGATCAGCTAACTATAGCTTTGACTGAAGAAGCCTTTAGAAATTCCTCCAGCCTATGACAAGACTCAAACCCAGACCTCTCCAAATGAGTTACAATTGTCAAAACCATTATACCTCCAGGAGAACTTGAGGTATAGTGGTACATGGTGTCCCAGGAGGGGTCAGCCAAACTTTAGGGATTAATTCTTTGAGTAATTTTAAGCACAAAAGTTCATATCAACGTCACCCTGATTTTGATCGTGTATGGAAATTGTAAGAAAAAGTAAGAATACAGTGTTAAACATTTTAGAATTATAATTCCCAAAATGTTTTAAAATCATCTTAAAAACTTACTATTAGTTGGAAAAATTAGTTTAAAATGTTGTTGTTGTTGTTGTTGTTGTTGTTTTGGTTTTTAGGAGCATTAGCAAACTAAGGCCATATTGCTCCGGGAATATGCGGTGGTCATTTCCTGACCTTTCCGCATCCTCCGTATTTGGTGGTGACGGGCTCGAACCCCGGTCTGATCAAGAAGCGTGTGCTACGCACTGCTGCTGCTCCTTCCCACCTGGCTACGGAGGCGCCAGTTTAAAATGTAAACATCAATAAAGCTCTTATAACAGTGACAAATGGGCCTGGAGTACTGGGGTCCATAGTTTCAAATACATATATTGATGATCACTGGCGTAAGGCAGCACACGTCCGTGCTACAACAATGACGCATGAGTAACGTGCCACACTTTGCTTGTAATGTATTCAAATTTGTCAGTTGATAAAGGGACACGTGTTCCGAAAGCTACTGAATTTTGTACTTATATTTTATTTTATTTGTACTTTAATAAATTAACTGGGCATAACTGTGTATATATATATATATGTATTTGCTCTTATAACAGTTGCCCAAAACTGTCTCTCTTCTACTTGGAAGTGGATGTCAGTGTATTCCTTATTTGAAAATTTACTGCACATCGTTTTGGTAAAAACACACAGTTAAATGCAGTAAACCTAATAACACCAACCAAATGCTATGTACAAACTCCAAGAAGACTTGTGAAAACTAGACCACAACATGTGTCAACAGATTGCAGTTATTAGCAACCGAATTGAGAAATAACTAATCCCCCCCTACTTGTCTGGAACTGTATCCAAGTCGATATGAATTTTTTTTTCTTTCTTTCTTTTTTTTTAAATCACTTAAGAAATCAATCCCTGAAGTTCGAGCAGATTCCTCCTGGAGGGGAAGAGTTACTATCTCAGGAGGAGGATATATGTATATCAGCAGTGATCAGTAATGACAGTTTATGGGGAAGTAAAATACCAAGAAATACCAGAATGCCCACTACTTGATGAGAACTGATCAAGCAAACCACAAAAACAGATTAAAGTTGTGAAAAGTGAAACCTTGTCTAGAAGAATTTTTGAACATCAATATTACTTTTGGGAGAAGCAATTATCATTAGAAAGGTAACAGTAATTTCAGGAGAGCAATTTGTGAGAACTTTTTAGACACCCTTTTCATCAGTCAGGCATAGTGAACAAAGTAAAAGAAATACAACCAGAAAAGATCTACTGAACTAGACAAATGATGTGCAATACAAGAGCAGCTAGCATGAAACACATCCTGCTGCGAGGCATCCATTTCCTTGATGAAAAAAAAAAAAAAAAAAAAAAAAAGAGCTTGTTTGTTGGTCTTGGATCTTTAGAGCACACCAAAAAGGAAAGGCAAAGTTATTTAAGTGCCAAGCAACTGAGGCCAATAGCCATCAGTATACTACAATATGCTGTGTCTGTAAAAACCAGAAATTTCCATGAGACAAAAAATCCCTCATCTCAATAAGGATAAAAAAAAATACATAATGAAAGAGGGGAAACAATTAAATGACAAAATACAAAACATTTTCTCCTTTTGTGTATGTGTTTTTGCAACCTGCAATCGAGGAAAGAGAAAAGTAACTTCTCATGAATATATGCAGGGTGTTTCAAGTGAATTTAATAATGTCACCCACATTAACTAATTTAATCAATTTTGTTAAGTTAATATATATCTGATATCTCATCTGTCATAATGAAATAATCAATTAAACACACATTTTGAACATTTTGATTTAACATGTAATCCCTCTTAGACACAAGTTGGGAGGAATTACAATATTGATGTAATGATATTACATCAGTACATATATTAGATATCATAATGGTTCCTATACTATGTATACTGTATATCTCAAAAGCAATAAACAGATTATCACTATATAAATGTTCACATAATCTAGTGTTTCTCAAACTGTGGTCTATGGACCCCTGGGTGACCACAGAGATCCTAGAAGTTCTCAAACAACACCTGCAATTTCTTATAAATATTTAAAAACTGAAAGAATTCACAACATAGAAGCAAATTTGTGAAGTTTGAGGGTCTGCAGAAAATTTAATCAAAAAAAAAATAAATAAATAAATTCAAGTACAGATAATAAAAGTTGCTTCATAAATCAAGTTATACAAAATACACAAATTGAAACCAAAGCCTAGATTCTCTATATATCCACATAACTATGGTTGAATGTTAAAGACTTCTATCAAGTAGTACAACTCTCAGGCTGAAAAAAAATCTATTTAATTCTAAAATTCATTACCAGATGTTTGTTAAATAAATTATTTATTCAGAAAAGTCTCTTATTACTTACCTCATCTACAGCTTTCATTTCTAAGCGCAGTTTGTCTATAATGGTGATAAATAACTGCAAAGAGAAAAATAAAAATGTAATCTCAAGATTACTAAGTAATAAATGCAATTGATCTCTATAATAAACTGATACTTTTTTTTTTTTCACATTTTAGATCAATATATCAATATTCCACCAAAATTTCTTTTATAACTTTTGCCATTCCAGCACTAATCCACTCTATAGGAAACTCTTTTACCAATACTGGTTAATAATAATAACAACAACGACAGGCTCATTACTTTGAATTAAAAGTTCCTTTTTTTCTTTAAATCCATTATGCAATTAAGTTAGCTTTTACTTCTTGGTGATTATTTTATTTTTCTTAAAAATATGGCTCTCAACTTTCAAAATAGTAGGACAAAGCATAACCTATTAATGAAAATGCAGAGAGTAACATGTTATGCATCTCAGAGATTCGCTGTATAATTTTTCAGCCTTTCGGCTAAGATCAAAGTGTAGTGTATTTCTCTGAAGAAAAATACATACAAGAATTATGAAAGAGCAACGGCACTGTCAACTTTGTAGGAAAGAAAACGATAGGTAAAGAAAAAGGTTTGGAAGAGTTTCAAGACCATGAAGATTTGCAAAATATTAGATAGATCTCAAGAAGGTGTAAAACCTTTTAGTAATGTAACTTCTAAAGTTTTATTAACCAAAAGCTAACAGCATAACAAATATTAAAAAGTATTCTAACAATTCTCTCAAATAAAGCGCACCTTTTGGTCATCTCCAGGAGATAATTATTATAATTCTATGAAGATAAAATTGAAATTACCTTCATTAATACAAACTAGAAGTCAATAGGTTTTCTATGTCAGTTTTTGCACGTTTTGATAATATGCAAAGAATATTATAATGCTTCGAGTCTGTTTTCAGTTAATGCTTGTTCTACGTTTCTTGTGTTAAATCTTCTTATGTCCTCTTTGAGTCTCTTTCTAATGGCTTTGCATAACTCAGTATACTCAATTTACTCCTTGTCAGTGTTTATCTTGCTCTTCATTTTTTGCCTTCGGTTCATCATAACAAGTGTTCCTTGACTAATTTTTTCTTCTTTGGATTTTTTTTTCCCTATAGGTTTCTTGGGTTTTATCACTTTCAGAAAGTTGTAATATTTCTCGTCGATATCTTGGTCCTGAGCAGTCTGCAGAAGCTCAAACTTGTTCTTAAGTTCCAGTACATACTGCTTTTTCTCCTCTTCTGTTATCTCAAAGACCTTTGTATTATTTACTCGAGTCAGTTTTTTCCTTTCCTACATCTATATCAAGTGTACATTTTACCATTCTGTGATCACTTCCAACATTTACCTTCTTCAGGACAGTAACATCATTCACAATATATCTTCTGTTAGTGAGGATGAAGTCGATTTCATTAGTTGTTAATCCATTTGGACTCTCATGTCCACTTTCTGTTCACCCTTTTCTTGAAAAAAAAAAGTGTTCATTTCTGACAATCCTTGAGATTCTGCAAATTCCACAAGTCTTTTGCCTCTTACATTTCTTTCACCAATTCCAAAATTTCCTATAGTTCCCCTTTCTGCGCTGTTTTGTCTTTTTCCAACCTTAGCATTGAAGTCCCCCATAATAATAGTGTAGTGGGTTTTCTGCTCATCTAGAAGACTCTCAATTTTGGTGTACATTTCTTCAACACCATACAGATTCTATACTAGCACGTGAAACGTCTGAATCAGGAAAAGCTATCGTTGCACTCAGGCTGCTTCTGATAAGAAGCATTACCCCACCACCCCTTCTATCTACCTTATCCTTCCTAAATACATTATACAAGCCGTACTGAAACTCATCCCATATTTCTGGGTGGCACCACATTTCTGTAAGCCCTATTATGTCAGCGTTACTTGTTTTAACCAGCAGTTAAAACAAGTAACACGGTGATGATGTTGCCATCAGCAAATTCTAAATGGGAAGCATTCAGGGAAGTAATCATAGAAGCTTTTCATAACAACTAAGAAATATTGTTCAAGGCTTAGACCTAAATGGATGTCAGATGAACTATCGAGACTCATGGCAGAGAAGAAAAATGCATGGGATGCATATAAATTAACAGGTGATACAGAAGCCTGTGGTAGATATAAACTAGTCTGTAATCAAGTCACAAAAAGGGTTAGGCAAGGCAGATTATGAGAAGTCTCTGGCAAAGAAAAACAGCAAAGACTTCTTAGCTTATATTAACAGTAGAAGGAAGGGATTGAATCACATTAGTCCACTTGATGTCGCTGACAAAATGGAGAGGTAATTTGTATGTACGTTCACACATTAGGAATTTTTTAGGGATGGTAGAAGGTTATCAAACTATAACATCTAAATGATTTTATAATAACTGAGAGGAAGATAGAAGTGAAACTGTTGAAACTAAACATAAAAAAGGCATTTGGAATGGATGGCATCTATACAAATATATTAAGGGAGGCAGCAAAGGAAATAAGCAAGCCCTTAGCCATAATTCACCTGAATTGTCCTTGAAAGATGCACTGTATAATGATCAAACTTTCATAGGATGAAGTTTCACCGTGAACAATAAGTAACTGTTAGATTCACACTGAGCTTAGCCGACCGGGCTAGCCGAGTGGGTAAAGTACCTGCCCGGCAACCCAAAGGTCGCGGGTTCGATTCCCGCCTCGGGCTTGGATCAAAGTACTGCAAAAACCTTGGGAGGTGCAATATGGCCACAGAAGCCGATGCGCCAACAACTACCAAATCAAAAAAAAAAAAAAAAAAAACACTGAGCTTATTGAAAAAGTTAATTTTGATGAAATAGAAGGTAATCTTATCCAAGAGTTGCAAATAGCCATGGATAATCTTCAAATTGTGAGTACATCTATGGCTCCTAAAAATTTCTTGCAGTCAATCAAGAAGAACCTATTTTTGGAGAAATGACAACTGAGGAAATTGTGAATTAATACAAAGAAATGAGCTTTCATTTGACAGTGATAGTGAAGAAGGTTAGATGAAAGTTTGTGAAAAAGTATCAGCTAAGGAGGCCAAGTATGTCTTCAAAAAATTTGTCAATTCATTGAAAAGAACTTGGACAACAAAGACCTAATGAAACAAGTTGTAGCTCTGGACATTACAAGTAAAATTGATGACAAAAAGAAAATTCAGACAAAACTGGATAAGTACTTTGAAAAAAAATAATTTTAATATATTTTTATTTACATTGTAAAATCCTGTAATGTATAACTCACGTTTTTTTCAATATACTAGATAATTATTGTAAATGAAGCAAATTTTATTTCTCATAATTATTATTAAGCTTTACTTTGCATATCCAGGTAATCCTTAAATATTTTTCTATCAGCATTATATTTCTTTCTATCATTCATGTGCACAAATATATTTTTGAATATTCCCTTTTTCCTCTAGAGGAAATAATGTCATAATTCTTCAATTTTTTAATACCAAAATAATTACAATATATAGTTCTTATTTTCTGAAGTACCTTGACAGACAGAGAGACAGAGAGAGAGAGAGAGAGAGAGAGAGAGAGAGAGAGAGAGAGAGAGAGAGAGAGAGAGAGAGAGAGAGACTGTACATTTTCGGCACCATCCGTGTGGTGTATCTGGGTATAGTGAGGAAATGGAGCTGCAGGTACTGATGAATGTTTTGCTGGGTGGTGTGTCTCCCCCCCCTCCCAACAGTTTGGAAATATATGTCCCAAGATGGAAGCTTGGTTCAGTGGATGCTTTCCTTTCTTCCTTTCCAAGTCCATTAAATTGAAGGTCAACTGTATTTTTTTGATCATATTAGGAATACAGGCATACCTCGGTTAACGTTACCTCTGATAACGAAGCTTCGATATAACGAAGTCCGCAATTTCAAGCCCCATTTAACATTAAAAAAATATTGCAGTTTAATCACCTGAAATCTAAACAAATTGAAGAAATTACGGAAACCTTTGGGGCTTCTCGTGGTTGGTTCGAGAAATTTAAAAAACGGGCCAGGATTCATAGTGTAAAATTAACAGGAAAAGCTGCAAATAAGTTTCCAGAAAACTAAAGGAAATAATTGAACGTGAAAATTTTCCACCAAATTTGGTGTTCAGTGTTGACGAAAGCGGTTTGTTCTGGAAACGGCTACCAACAAAAAGCTTCATTTCTATTGAAGAAAAATCAGCTGCTGGGTTCAAAGCAGCTAAAGACTGTTTAACGTTACTCTTTGGATCAAATGCCTCTGGCGATTATAAATTAAAATTGTTATTAGTTTACCATTCAGAAAATCCGAGGGCGTTAAAAGGTAACATAAAAATGAATTTACCTGTAATATGGAAAGCAAATAGAAAAGTGTGGGTTACCAAGGAGTTATTTACTGATTGGTTTGTTAACCACTTTTGTCCTGAAGTAAAACGGTATTGTGAAAAAAACAACTTTGAAGAAAAAGCTCTTTTGTTGTTAGACAATGCTCCGGGACATCCTACTGATCTTAACACGTTGGACACGCATTCCTGTCAAAGTTGTGTTTCTTCCAGCAAACACAACTTCCCTGATTCAACCATTGGATCAGGAAGTAATAGCATCATTTAAAGCTTATTATCTGCGTCGAACATTAAGCAATTTAAATGAACTAGAGGATAAAGAGGAAATGACAGTTAAAACTTTTTGGAAAAACTACACCATTAAAAACGCAATTGAAAACATTGATAGTTCTTGGAAAGAAGTCACTAAGAAATGCTTAAATGGAGTTTGGCGCAAAATATGGCCAGAAGTTGTACTAGAAGAAGACAATAGCATCCAAGAAATTAGAAATGAAGTTATCCAGATGGCTCAATCAATAGGTTTCGAAAATGTCGATGAAGAGGATGTTAGAAATTTATTGAATGCAGAAGATGATGGTTTTTTCAGTGGAAGATTTAGAAAACCTTGTTAGCAACGAAGACAAAGATAATGAAGACGAAGTTAAAGAAGTTCCTGCCGAAAAAGTGTTAACAACCAAAGATTTAAAAAGGTGCTTAAATGACATTGAAAACGTTTTAAATTTTTTTAGTGAAAATGATCCTGATTTAGGAAGAAGTTTTATTGTTAAGCGATCAGTGTTAAATGCAATAACTCCGTATAGGCAATTGTTAAATGAAAGAGAAAAAAAGCATAAGCAATCAACTTTGGACTCATATTTTAAAATGTGATTTCACTTTGTATGTAAGTTGACTGTTTATTTAATAAAACTTTTCTTTGTTCGAAAAAAAAGCTTTTCATTTTCTTTAGGTAGGAACGTATCCCTATTCTGGCCATAGTATTTTTACCTCTGAAAACGAAGTTTCGCTTAACGAAGTAATTTCGTGGAACGCATCCTATTCGTTATTCGAGGTACGCCTGTATATTCTCTTTGTCAATAAAGTTTTTTTACCCCTTTATTAATTCTATCTTCCAAACCAAGTTGCGAAATTGGTTTCTCTATAGCCAGGGTAAGGTGACTTCAATGGTCATCTGATTATGAGGTTTGGAATAATACACCAGAAGAATATGCATTTTCTTAAATCATTAAATTTTTTTTCTAGTCTAAATTTTAAAATTTTATTTAAAGATTTTATTAAAGATTTGGATTTTAGAAGAGCATTTGATTCAATTCCAAGATGAACTTCAGGGCACGAGACAGAGGGTTGTGATTAATAGTTACACCTCAGATTGGTCTAATTAGAAATGGGGTTCCTAAGATTTAATTTTGAACCACTGTTCTTAATTTTCATAAAAGACATTGACGGAGAGCATGGTGTCAAAATTTGCAGGCAATGTGAAGACTAGGAGAGTGGTTAATGATGAGTGCCAAGCAGTGTCACTTCAGGATGAGTTGGATATGCTTCAAGTTGACATCCTTGAAGAAATGTGGCAGCTATGTTTCAATGCAGAAAAATGCAAGATCTTATACTTGAGAATAGCAACCACAAAATAAGTTATACACTCATCATCATCATCATCAGCCATTTTCAATCCACTGCAGGATGAAGGCCTCTCCAGCAACTTTCCAGTTCCTTCTGTTTTGAGCACTGGCCATCCATTTATTACTCAAAAACTCATGAATTTCATCTATCCATCTCCGCCTTTGTCTTCCAGGTTTTCTTCTAGCTCCTCTTGGGTACTATTCTGTTATTTTCTTAGTCCATCTGTCATCATGTCTTCGAGCTATGTGTCCTGCCCAAGACCATTTTAGTTCTTTAGTTTTGATAAGAATGTCCTTTACTTGAGTTTGCTGCCTAATCCATGTGTTTCTCTTCTTATCTAACAGTCTAATTCCCAATATAATTCGTTCCATTCTTCGCTGTGTAGTTCTTAGCTTCTCTTCCATTCTTTTGGTGAGTGCCCAAGTTTCACTTCCATAAGTCATGGTGGGGAGTATACATTGATTCATTATTTTACGTTTCAGACAAACTGGGATATTGCCCTTCAGTATGTGACTATATTTCCTGAATGCTATCCATCCAAAATTTATTCTTCTCTTGACTTCCAGCCATTTATCATTATTACAGCTAATAACTTGTCCCAGATAAGTATATGACTCCACCTTTTCAATTACTGCTCCTTCAATCATTATTTCCCTTTCCGTGGCATACTTGTTCATCATTACTTTTGTTTTAGCCATATTCATCTTTAGTCCAAAATCCTTACTAACTGTGCATAACTGATTAAGATTTTCCTCTAATTCTTTGGGATCGTGGCTTATGACCACAATGTCATCTGCAAATCGTAAATGGTTTAGGTACTCTCCGTTCACCTTGACTCCTTTCTGCGACCAGTCTAATCTTCTGAAAGCTTCCTCAAGGGCAGCAGTAAACAGCTTCGGAGATATTGTGTCTCCTTGTCGAACTCCTTTCTCGATTTTAAATTTGCTACTGTCTTTGTCTAGTCTAATAAAGGATGTAGCACTCTCATATATTTTCTTCAAAATCATAATATATGGAGTATCTATGCCTTGTCTTTCCAGTGCCCGAAACATTGCCTTATGCTGTATGGAGTCAAATGCCTTTTCATAATCCACAAATGCCAGGCATAATGGTGTTTTATATTCATTTGCTTTCTCCATTAGCTGTGATATTACGTGAAGGTGATCCATAGTTGAGAATCCTGTCCTAAAGCAAGCTTGCTCTTTCGGTTGATTCTCATCAAGTATTCTTTCTAATCTGTTAGTAATGACCCTTGTGAACAACTTGTAGATATGGGATAACAAGCTAATTGGTCTATAATTTCCAATTTCTGATTTATCTCCTTTCTTATGCAGCAAAACTATGATTGCATTATTCCACTGCTCAGGCATCACACCTTTTCTAATGCACTTTGTGAAGAGCCTTGCCAGTTTTTGTGTTATGTCTCTTCCTCCCAATTTTAACAACTCTACAGTAACTCCATCTTCCCCCGGGGCTTTCCGATTCTTCATTTTCTTCAATGCATGTTCTACCTCATCAGGAAGAATATCGGGTATGTCGTATGTGTTGCTACTTTGCAATCCATGTTCCTCACTGCTGGTATCATTCCCTCGCTCCTTGTATAATTCTCTATAGTAGTCTTCTGCTATTTGAATTATTCCTTCTCTGCTGTTTATAAGTACACCATCGCTATTCTTCAGTTTCAGTATCATTTGTCTTTCTGTATTACTGCTCATGGCTGCTGATTTAAATCCTTTGTTTTCCCTTAATGCTTGTTCTACTTTTCTTGTGTTAAATCTTCTTATGTCCTCTCTGAGTCTCTTTCTAATGGCTTTGCATAACTCAGTATACTCAATTTTCTCCCTGTCAGTGTGTTTCTTTCTCTTCATTTGTCGTCTTTGGTTCATCATGACAAGTGTTTCTTGACTAATTTTTTCTTCTTTGGATTTCTGTTTCCCTATAGGTTTCTTGGGCTTTATCACTTTCAGAAAGTTGTAATATTCCTCGTCGATATCTTGGTCCTCAGCAGTCTGCAGAAGCTCAAACTTGTTCTTAAGTTCCAGTACATACTGCTTTTTCTCCTCCTCTGTTATTTCCAAGACCTTTGTATTATTTACTCGAGTCAGTTTTTTCCTTTCCTTTCCTACATCTATATCAAGTGTACATCTTACCATTCTGTGATCACTTCCAACATTTACCTTATTCAGGACGGTAACATCATTCACAATATATCTTCTGTTAGTGAGGATGAAGTCGATTTCATTAGTTGTTAATCCATTTGGACTCTTCCATGTCCACTTTCTGTTCACCCTTTTCTTGAAAAAAAGTGTTCATTACTGACATTCCTTGAGATTCTGCAAATTCCACAAGTCTTTCACCTCTTTTATTTCTTTCACCAATTCCAAAATTTCCTATAGTTCCTCTTTCTGCGCTGTTTTGCCTTTTTCCAACCCTAGCATTGAAGTCACCCATAATAATAGTGTAGTGGGTTTTCTGCTCATCTAGAAGACTCTCAATTTCGGTGTACATTTCTTCAACCTCTTCATCATCATGGCTCGATGTTGGTGCATAAATCATTATAATCTTTAGCTTGTACCTCTTAGAAATCTTGAGTATTAGTCTTGACATCCTTGGTGATGTACTTTTGAATTCCAAAATGTTGTTTTTAAAATCTTTATGGACCAGAAACCCAACTCCACCTTCACTCCTTTCACTGTTTCCATTGGTGTACAGCAGATTTCCACTTGATAAACTTATAAGTGATTCATTTCTTCTTGTTTCAGCCAAGCCGATGATATTCCAATTCACATTTTCTAATTCCTTTTCCAGCTCTAATATCCTGTCTTCACCGATGAGTGATCGTACGTTATAACAGGCCAAGTTCAATTTCCGTGCATGGCAGCCTGGTCGTACCCAGAGATTCTTAGCACCCTCTGCTTCCACTCTGATCCTCTCGCTGCCGTAAGAGGGAGAGTGAAAGCTGCTGGGGACTGAGGGCCATTTGTATTGTTGTGCTCTCATTGCTGGAGGGTTTGGTCTTTTTCTCTTCACGCTGACCAGGCGTCTTGAAGAGAACCACTCTACACGTTCGTTGCCACCTAAGTGACGTAACAGGGCTTACCATCGAGAAGGTGTGCATGAGTGGATTTTAGGGAGGCAGGCCAACCGGACTTCTCCTAAATCTTCTGTAATAGAGAGATATTGGATCCATCAGTGTTTTAGGCTGAGTGTCTGATAACACACAGGATACCTGTTCCCCTCTAAGCCCCACTAGTTATACACTAGTGGGGTTGAAAAAGGTAGAGGAATAAATGGATTTGGGGTTATGACACTGTTCTATTGATTTCCTTATTGAGATAGGGGATATTGTGTCCAAGTCTGGAGACCACACCTTAACAAGACAAAGCTTCTTGAAAGGGTCCAAAGATGGGTAATGCACCTGGTGAGATCCATATAAAAGAGCACCCATATGAGGAGACTCTTTGAATATGTATGAATATTTTATATCCCCCTCTAAGGTACCTTGTTACCAAAACTTGGTAACAAGGTATCTTAGAGGGGATTTCACGGAGGTCTATAAGGTTATTAGAGGGGATATAAAATGAATAAAGGTGAAATTTTAACTGTTATAAATGATTCCAGAACTAGGGGAAAGAGGTTTTTAGACTGGATGTAGAAAGTTTTCTTTTTAACCAGCAAATTGTTAATTATTGAAATAAGTTGCCTCTGTTTGTTCCTTGTTAAGGCTGACAGCTTGGGAAAATTCAAAGGTCACATGGATAGGTACCTATGTGAGTAGAGAAACACACATAGGTAGTTTATTTTATGTTTATTATTATTTTATATTTTTTATTATTATTTATATCCTTCATAAGGATATCAATGGGATAACAATATCAGCAATGCCTATGCACTTTACAGAATTTAACAATGAGAATTTTTGCTTTCACTGCTTTTAGAGGAGAAAAAAACTTGCTATTGACTAATATTTTTCACTGTAATTAAAATACTGTCTTGCACTATAAATAAAATACTTAAGCAAAATTTTCACCACTCTCAGGTTAAGTTTTAAAATTCACTAAATTGGAATTTATCATTATAATGCTCACTGTAATTTTTAAAAAGGAACTGAATCACTTACAGATACAATATCAGCTATGCACTTGCTAGTGTTGCCTTTATCATCCTTAATTGTAATTGGTCGGTCTTCTTTGATGCGTTCCATAGCAGCTGGACAGTCCAGCTATGTAATAAAAAAATGTAATGCTTATGTAACAAGTAACAAACAGTTTTTAACTAAGAAATAAACTAGTTTCATAACTTCAAATGAAAGAAAACAAAAATGTTTCCGATAAAACATTCCTTCTTTTATTTCTTCCGACAGTTCAAGTTACCATGACTGGAAATCAGCTTTATGGCTTTACTGATGTCCAACGACAAACAACAGAAATAGCCAAATACTCCTTTTGGCTGAAAACTGTGCATGAAATTAAATGTGTGTAAGCTCTGAGTATCCATGCATTTTCCAGAAAGAAAATGCTGAACATATCCTTAATTTTAAAATGCTGGCTGAACAGATGACAGAAGAAGAAAAAGCTGGATAGTTCGTAAATCTACTCTGGAGAATCCCTATTAGAGAATGCTTTTTCAAATAACAATCCATTGCTAGATTACAGCTGACTAATTAATAACAACTGGTCAGGGTAATGGAAGAAGTTGTTGTTGTTATTTGGTTTTTAGGAGCATTAGCAACTAAGGCCATATTGCTTCGGGATATGCGGTGGTCATTCCTGACCTTTCTGCATCCTCCATATTTGGTGGTGACGGGCTATGGAAGAAGTAATAACTGAAAAAACCAGCTCTTTTCACAATAGTTTGTTCCCTATGTTGATTCAATTCCCACCTCATATGATGTCCAACTGCAGTTTTAAAATGCCGCAATAGTCTGCTACTTTTGATAGTTTAGGAACTGAAGTTTACAGTTAATTATTATAAATTATTAATTTCTATCTGACAGAAAAGTTAATATAGAAAACAACAAGGATAGAAAATTTTTATGATATTAATACTGATTATAAAATAGTTGCTGTGTAAGAGTTCTAAAGTAGGAAAAAATTTGCATGAATTTTGGAACTAATAAGAGAAGCCATCTTATATTATAGTAAATATGATACTTTGTCCC
Organism: Mastigoproctus giganteus; assembly: GCF_048544385.1. Classification (NCBI taxonomy): domain Eukaryota; kingdom Metazoa; phylum Arthropoda; class Arachnida; order Uropygi; family Thelyphonidae; genus Mastigoproctus; species Mastigoproctus giganteus. Next base: position 244,163,868 of record NC_143578.1, read on the forward strand.
ATATCACTGGCATTAATTCAACATTATTTCTATATCAGCATTGGTTCTATATGATATATGACATTAGTATTACATCATATATCATCACAGTATACCATAATGGAGTTAAACTAACTAAGAGCTGCCCTATATAAGACATAATACATTAAAAAAATAATTTTAAAAACAATTAAAAATACAAACCCTGAATTTCTTCATAAAAGCTTCAACTGTTGGAAATTCATCACTTTGAACTTGTTTAAAGGCAGCTTTGTATTGAACTAAAAGTTTAGAACAGGCTGCTGTATACCTAAGAAGGAAAAAAAGTATTTAATATCTACTTATCCACTTAGGGCAAACATGCAATATAGCAACAGAGTGAGAAAATATTTAAAAAAACAAAACAAAACATAACATATGATACCAAACAGAAAATAGAGCATATACACATTACAAATACTGGAAAAAAAATTAGTCACCGGTGGTATTTAGGGTATATAACAGATTGAACAGTGCATCTCCTACAATTATTTGCTTATAGCACTGAAATTAGAGTATTAAGCTTAACCTGTTTTCTCTATTTACAGGATATACCAGGCATGACTGAAGAAGCAAGGGTTTCCACAATGAAACATGGGACATAGAAAAGATATGAGTGGCAAAAAAGGAGTGAGAGCATTTGGCAGGTATAAAGGTCATCCTGTTAAAGAAGTAGCTGAATTTGCTGGTTTTCCAGAAAGAACAGTAATAAAATTCAGAACAGTAATAAGATTCAGAAAATTAAAATAAAAATAAAATAAAAATAAAATAAAAATTTTATATTTTTATTTCAATTTTCTCTTTTTTTATTATTTATTACTTTTTTTTTCTGCTAGTACCACATCCACAGGTGACTGGCTTCTGTATTCCCGAGAATGCAGGGTCTACAGATTAGACTAGTGAATAAGTGCATGGTTGTGGGCCACCTCCTGGCATAGATGGGTACTGGGATACAGCCCTCCTCATGATGCTGCTTTCTGGTACTAGAGTGAACAGTAACAAGTAAACAACACACACTACTCATTTCCACTTCACAATTCAATATCATTACAGACCACTAAAGCAGAGTTAAGCTAGTATTTAGGAGCCACCTTACTTAAGACACAACAATAACACATCTACATGTCCATTTAGAGTTTTTTTTAAGGAATTACGAGATCAAAATCAGCGTCAGAATTGTGCTAAGTGATTGTGATCAGCAACGAATGTTGTGTCTAGTTTATGAAAAACAACTTAGAACAAGAAACGAATTTCCACAAACAATTATTCAAGGACCACGTCAGAAAATATCTGACAGAATATCATAAAGAGAACTGCATAACATGGATATCTGGAGTCATCATCATCAGCCATTTTCAATCTACTGCAGGATGAAGGCCTCTCCAGCAACTTTCCAGTTCCTCTGTTTTGTGCAATGGCCATCCATTTACTACCCATAAACTCATGAATTTCATTTGTCCATCTCCATTGTTGTCTTCCAGGTTTTCTCTTAGCTTCTGGAGTATGTCCCACTAAAAAAGACGTGATGTGATGAATCCTAGTTTTGCTTCTCCTGTGGACTCTGTGCCAGGCACAAAGTTCATAGGAGAAGCCATAAGTCATTTCATCCAGACTGTGTGCAAGGTGGTGGATTAGTGATGCTTTAACCATTACAAAGTGGGTCTCCTACTTAAAATACCAACCAGGAGTATTTTAAATTGACCAGCAAAGTCATCAGATTTAAATCCTACAGAGAACGTATGAGACTAACTTGAATGGAAAGTAAAAACACAACAGTATCTATGGAAGCTGAATGAATTACAGGCTCAACTGTTATCATAATGGCATAATGTTGATTGATATTAATAGTGGACAAAAAATTACACAGGTGACTGTGTAATTTTTTGTCCACTATTGGTATGTCTATACCAGCGATTGTCAAGTGCAACCAACACAATCATATTTTCAACAGCAAATAAGAAATTAATACTCTGATTGAAATAAGTTAGAGATTCATCCTTCTCATTTTTCATATTCATTACTTTTAAACTATCAGAGCATTTAATAGTTTTTCAAGGTTAAACCTAAATTTACTTGCCATTATAAATTTTTCCCTCAAAACTATTTAACACAGACTGTAACAAAACCATGTAACTAACAACACTAAGTTATGTAACTAACGACACTAAGTTATGTAACTAACGACACTAAGTTATGTAACTAACGACACTAAGTTTAAATGAAATCCATCGCATCACTACCAAATCTCTGTTGAACTGATGTGGGATGACCTGTACATATGTATTGATTTTCTACACTAAAAATATTTTTGTTCTTTAGGGCAGCATTTCCCAAACTTTTTTTAGTCACGGAACACTTTTCATCTCACAATATATTCACGGAACACTTACGAAACACAAGTTTAGCGAGAGCCAAAGAACAGTTGCTAATATTTTATTACATATCCCGCACTGTGCATCAGAAGCATCTTTATTTCCAACACATGTAAAGCCAAAACTGAAATAACTGTCATTATACTTTCGTTTTGGTCTTTTATTAGTTGGTTCCTGTTTTTTCACTTCGGATTTCTGGGGAACAAAAGACTGCGATTGTTTATCCTCACTTTGAAGTGTGACAATATTGTGTCCATCAAACAAGCAAGTTGCACTACTAGAAGTACTTTGCTTCTTGTTTTAAAGTTCCTTTTTTCAACCACAAATCTATGGTCACATATTTTAGTAATAATATTTCAAAATACTAATAATTATCAAAAAAAATTTATACAAGGAAGTGAATTTAGTTATGATAACGGTTTGCTTCCTCCTCTCCTTCAACCCTTGTACTCCAGGATAAATCGCATATGAATGGCATATTATATCACTATATTGATACTTTTTTTGTAGGTGTCATTACCTCTACACATACTTCTCTATGCAAATCCCACCAAAATAGTGTTCTGCGGTCTATTTGATTATTAGTCTATACCAGTATATTAACCGAAAAAAAATTTATGTTAAATACTATGATATAAAAGTGGTGTACACTACAAATATGCAAAATTAATTAATTTTATTTTTTTTAATTATTAATTACAATTTTTTTGTGGAACACAGTTTGAGAAATGCTACTCTAGGGCATGTTTTTACAAGGCACATTTTAAATTATTGTTATCTATATAAATTTTATTTAGCTAATTTTATATTTTGCAGACTCATATGCTATCTTTTGGTTCTACTAAATCATAAATTATTCAGTAAATCAACTAAAGTAAATTCTCATTTAAATTTCAATTGATAAAAGTATGTACTTTATAATTTCAAAAGATATTATTAATATGATTAGTATAATAAATTTTTTAAATTAGTTTTTTTAAATATTCACCTACAGATACAATGGATATAAAAATTTTTAATCAAAAATAACAAGAGACATTCAAACGAGCAAAAACAGCTTAGATTCATCAGAGCATTTACAGTAAAAGCCTTACCAAAAGTTATGTGAAGAAAAGACGGGTGTTTAAATTGGGGAGAAAAATATTTAATGGTTAACACGTCGACTGCCAACTACGAGTTAATTCGTATTTGGCAGTCTGGCCCAGGACGCTGCCTACGAGTTAACTCAGACTGGTATGACTTGCCTTTCAGGCGCAGCTACGAGTATATTTGTAGCAAATATGTGCAACTGATGGATAGTGAGCTTCTGGGCTAAGAATGAAAAATCAACCACGGCGTCAGAAAACAGAAAATTTATTCACAAAAAAAAAAAAAAAAAAAAAAAATTATATATATATATATATATATATATTTTATTTACAAATACATAAAGAAAAGTGTATAACTAAAATTCACGATAATATTATAGTGTTTATTTACGACATTTCTTGAAATATTCCTCTACACAAAGAGCAGGCTTTTCTTGACACACTGGACAATAATAGCATGTTTCTTGGTGTTTTTTTATATCTGGTACATATTTGACACAGCTTAGTTGGGCGTATTTTTTTTTTTCAGTTGGTGGTATTGCCTCTAAATAATGAATGTCGCGTTCTGATCTAATCTTCTTTGGAACGTTTTGAATTTTTTCTCCAATCAAAGATTCAATGAATATTTCTCTTAATTTTAGAGATTTTATGGTGGAACCTGTAACTTGACGGAAAAGGATGTATGTGTTATGTATATATATTTCTAAAATATGCAATGCAATTTTTTTTTGGTCATCTGATGGTTTTTCTTAGCACTGAATAATATGACAGCATTTGATCTGATCGATCTATGCCAGACATTCCGCTATTGTAATCCCAAATTATGTTTGGTTTTATTGAAAGTTTTCCATTCCGGTTATGTACCGTGACCATTTCAACAAAGTGTTTGTTAGAAATAGTGAGAACTTCTCTTTTATCCCTCCACTTACACAATATGACCTTTTCAACAATGAAAAATGCTGTAATTCAACTCAGAAATATGGGAAATAAATCAGAAATAAGTGGGAATTAATACATTTTCTAACATTTTAAAACAATTAATTTATTAATACACACATATTAAGAAATGATTACTTACATGATGTGCACAATATATTAGTACACTTTTAAGAATGTCATAAAATATTTGGTTATTTTTTGTTGTACACTGGATTTTACTGTACATCGTTCATAAAAATGTTCACATTTGTTTAAGCACTCAAATATATTTTCTGGCACATTTTCTTTACACTGAAGGCCTCGACACAAAGTTTCAAATGCTGCCAACATTTCATGTTTGGAAGGTTTAATATTGCACTCATTGCCCTCATTTCATCCAACTCATCGTCGATATTGTCACTAGTTCTTTGAATACTCTCCAAAATGTTGGAATCACTTGGATATTCAGCTACTATGACATCATTTTCAACTCCTAAAAATTCTTCAAGAACAATTTCTGAACTGATCAAACCTCTTGCTTGGAGTTCGTCACAAGATTGCTCAATGTCTTGTAGCAGTTCATCCCTCTCATCGCTGTTAATTACCATTTTAGCGAAACCTTTTGCGAAATAATTCTTAATCGTTGTTTCTGTCACATCTTGACTCCACACTTTCGCCAACTCTGATATGCACGTCCGCAAATCTATAACAGAATCTATAGATTGGTTGGTTTCTATTCTCAGTATAATTTTTTTTCAGTATGCACCTACGGTAGTGCATTTTCAAATTCTTGATAATGCCTTGGTCCATTGGCTGCAGTTTAGACGAGGTATTTGGAGGGAAGGAAACAAGCTTCACACTTGTAAGTTTCAAAATTACCAAGTGAAGGTGGGCAGTGCAGTTGTCGACAACCAAAATGATTTTTCTGTTTTATTTCGTCATCTTTCTATCGAAATTTAAAATCCACTGTCAAAAATTTCACTTGTCATCCAAGCTTTTCTGTTGTAGTTCAACTCTAACAACTTTACTCCTTTGAAACATCGGAGTTGTTTACTTTTGCCTATTACCAAAAGCTTCAGTTTTTCATTACCAGCCATATTTGCACCAATCAAGACTTACTATCTTCCTTACTATTTTTACCACCTACACATTTGGTGCCTTTAAGAGTCAGTGTCCTGTTCAGCAAACATTTAAAAAATAGACCTGTTTCATCAACGTTGATATGTCTTTGGGCTCATAGTTCTCCATAATTTTTTTTCAAAACTGTTTCTTTCCAATGGGCACAGTCTTCTTCAATTACAACCCCACTTTTACCAGAAATAACTTTTTCGAGTAAGCCATGACACTTTTTAAATTTGTTCAGGCAACCAGAACTGGCTTGGAAAGTTTTATGCTCCAGAAAAGATGCATACTCCGTAGCCTTTTCTTTTATTAATGGCCCTGATATCGGCATGTTTTGGTCTCGAATCAAGTTCAACCACTTAAAAACTGCTTCATCCACATATTCATACAAGCATAATTTCGCACGCTTCCGACTGGGTCCCATTTCCTCAAACAGTTTGAGAATGGAAACACGGTTTTTCAGAATGGTTGACACTCAGAATGGTTGAAACTGGCAGGGATACCAAATTTTAAAGCTATTTCTTCTTTTTTTTTTTTTTTTTTTTAACACACTGATCTACACTATTAAGCACTTCCACAAAACTTAAATCAGTTTTGTTCCTCTTAAACAAAACTGATTTACGGACCACTTGTACCTACCATACAGGGACAGGTGAAATTTAGCGAAAGTATGGATGACTCATTTCTGTGAAACAACAGATGAATTTCTGGGATAAAGGAAAAATCGCTCTCTCCCAATTCTCTAATAGGGCGATTGCAATAGAAAACAGGTTGACCAGAGCCAATGTCCATGTCGAGAATATGCTTTAATCTTTGCCAATAGCTGTGAACACATAGATAGCAGTTTCCCAGCACAACTTCTTGGTACAGTAAATGCTTTACGGGCAACACTAAATTTTGGAATGCTCTTAAGAATTAAACTCTTTAGCTATTAAAAGCTCAAGTGATTAATTTTTAATTCTTTTAGCTTATAATTCGTGCTTTCTACAGCATCAGCTCTATTGCCTAAAGGCCAGAGGTGCAAACAATGCGTACCCAGGTCTCTCGAAATTAATTCGTTACATGGAAATTTTATTTGTTATACGGAAACTATTTTCAATGTAATGACCAAGGGGAAATCAAAAAAGTTTGCTATATGGAAGTTCGTTAAAGAGAGGTCCAACTGTATACAGATTGAGATAGAATAAATATAAATGTAGTCCACCAAAATAACCCTAAGTATTTCTTAAAAATAAGAGTTATACTGTTTTGTGTCTAAAAAAACTATATATATATAAATGGCTACTTATACATTTTTCGTTGGCATGTAACATTTTCAAGTGCCTATATCTATATCAAACATACCTATTACAAATAGTATATACTACACATTGATAATAGTTCCAAGCAATTTGACATTTTCAAATAATTTATATTTTTCTGGCAAAGCGATAAAATGTGGAAACAGCAGCAAGGTGATGGCTGAGTGAAAAGGACACCAACTTTTATCAAAAGGGAATAGTAAAACTTGTTACATGATATCTCAACCTTTGCAGAGACTATGCTGAAAGTAATAGAATGAGGATAAAATTATCCTGCATTGTTCATATTATGGGTTGTAATAAATAACCCCAATCCCAATAATAAATAACCCTAATCCAGATGCCTTGTAAACTTACTTTTTGACTGCCCCTTGTGCATAACTTTACTTTTTCACTTCCAAAAAAGGGAGAGGGGGATTATGGTGACAGGTTAAAGACAGGTGACTACTAGGAGTGAAGCAAACCTCTTCACCACAATAAGGCAGTATGCCATGAGGAGGAAAGGGGATTTTATGTTATAGCTAATGCAGTAATAATACAAAAGAGTTAAGAACATAAATGCTTGAGGTATGAACAGAAAGCACCAACCTATGTAAAAGACTGTTCCGTTGAATTTTTTGCAACTTGAAAGAGGTAGAATGCGAGAACTTTCCAACATATTAATGTGAGCAAAGAGATAATTTGTTCAATAAAAGAAAACTACCGAAAACAAATCTGCTGTAATAGCAATGTTAACAGAACAAACTCCATTAAATGACAGCAAAATTGAATATTCTTCCCCCAGACCAATAAACTTTATTGGTTTGGAGGGAGAAACAAATTGTTGAAGGTTGAGCTGAATGGGTTGTCATGGGCAGCAGGCCACGAAAACAGCTCTTTACCATTGGTTATGCATTTTTCAAAATAGGATTTAATTTTAGTTGATCAACAAAATTTTTGCAGTTTAATTTTTTATTAACTCAAGGTTTGAAGGACTCTGTAAGGCTTTAGGGGGAAAATTTCTATCAGCTGAGCCCACACTTGTAGGTAGAAGGACTCTTGTTTTTTGGAGATGGGATACATTTAAACAAAGGTGGTGCCAGAGTTTTTGCCAGTATTATTGAGGATATCTTAAAGGTCTGGGGAAACTTGCTAGTTTATACCTATAAACATATAGATATGTGTTTATCTGATAATATTGGTCAAATTAACGCTTGCACATACCTCAAGAGTTCTTGTTTGTTACCACAACAGAGCATATTAGCAAGATATTCTGAGGGCAGAAATGTTTCAAATGAGAGGGCAGCTAATGCCAGCAAAGTAAGCTTAAATAATTTTGAGGGATGTGTGTCAGGGTAGTTAACTATACAAGAACACTTAAGTCTTAATTGTTTATACAGTAATGTCAGAAGTGTCGTCAATAAAATGAGTGAATTCGAACTGCTGGTTATGACAAGTAACGCTGACATAACAGGGCTTATGGAAATGTGGTGCCACCTGGAGATAGGGGATGATGAGTTTCACTACGGTATGTATAATGTATTTAGGAAAGATAGGGAAGATAGAAAAGGGTGGTGGTGGGGGGGTCATGCTTCTTATCAGAAGAAGCCTGAGTGCGATGAAAGCTTTCCTGGATTTAGACGTTTCGCACGCTGGTATAGAATCTGTATGGTGTGAGATATTTGGAAACAAAGGTTTATATAATGAGAGTGGGAGTAATCTACAGATCAGGTGATTGTGAAGATTATGATGAGAGCCTCTACATGCAAATGGAATGGGCAAGTAGGCATGAATCTCTCACATTATGGGCGATTTTAATTTATTTCTAATTGATTGGAGATGGGATGGAAACTCCACATGGGGGACAAAATTTTTAAATCAACTAGATGATTGCTATTTGTATCAATATGTCAGGGAAAGTACTAGGAGAAAAGAATACTCTAGACCTCATCTTCACCCACAAACCAGATGACATAGGGCTGACAGTACAGGAACCAGTAGCAGGAAGTGATCACAGACTTCTACAGTGGACAATGAAGAGAGAGTAGCAATAGTTAAAGGCAAAGGAATGGATTATAATTTCAGGAAGGAAATTACGATGGCTTAAGATGCTACATGGCCTCTATTAACTGGGTAGATATCACACAGAGTGTATACAATTGAATTATGGTATAATTTAAAACAATCACAGAAGCCTTGAATGCGTATATACCATTAAAAAAAATATACTCCACGAGGAGGATTCCAAGTTGGATGAATATTGAAGTTGCCAGATTACTCAAGGAGAAAAAGACAGCATGGAAAAGTTACAGAGCAATAAAAAGTACTGAAGTCTATAACAGCTACAAATTGATCTGTAATGGTGCCACAGAAAAAGGTTAGGCTAGCAAAGGCAGATTATGAGAAATCACTGACAATGAGAGCAAAGAGGGGAGGGGATAAGGAACTCTTCACATATATAAATGCAAAGAAGAGGACAAACCAGATCGGACCCTTTTGCAATGGTTGTGGGATAGTTTTAGATACCCTAGCTGAAATTGCAGATGAACTCAACAGTTACTTTGCATCGATATTTACAGAAGAAAAACCCTTTACGTCAGGCCCGGGCAAACTATGGCCCGCGGGCCGCATGCGGCCCGCCGCACATTTGTGTGCGGCCCGCGAGCTTTAATTGTATTTTCGAAAAACGTTTACTTATTTTATGCCCTTTGCGACGCCTTTTTGAAAAATAAATTTGTACAGTCCATTCCGGTTATTTGGGACACATCGGGACTAGTGCATTTTGGTTTGATTAAGCGGCTGCCCCAATTATCCGAAGTTTCACGTAAATAGTTAAAAATGCAATGTACTCCCCCTTTACAATTGTTTCACTGTACAATCAAATCACATTACGATGGAGTCAGCATCGTAATGTGATTTGATAGGTAGCATGTAAAGTACCGTTCACTATTACAATGTGCAGTAAGCGCCGGTCATTGTGATCACGTTTGTGAATTGAATTTTAATTCTATTAAACAGCGATTCTAATTAGCGAAAATAGGAGGAATATTATCCACAGGTTATAAAAGTAAAGTTATATTAAACAGCACAAATTTACCCTTTATTACCTTACTAATTAAAAAATTAAATGATACGTGAAAATCGGAAGAATATACGTGATAATCGGAAGAATTAATACGTACTGTAATATGTACATACGAACTAGTTGACATTTCTGTTCACTGACATTTGTGGGTGGGGGTTAAAATTTAAAACAGTAAAAAGATAAGCAATCAATAACAAAGAACACGGTACACACAAATTGCAAGTAACAGGATACGCGCAAGTGAGAACGGAGTAACGAGTTACAAAGATTTAAAAATAGGAATGAAGAGAAGATCTGAAAATTAATTTTTTTATATGATTGAAGATTTCATGGAAGTGTAAACACATTTCACCATAATAACCCACAGAATTCCAGCTGTCGTTATTATCGCAAATTCAATAAGATCGAGTTTACTGTCCGTTTATGATAGATTTCACTAACAGAAAAGCCCAATACACAGGTGACTGCTAATTGTTTTTATTGTTTTATGGTTGTGACCTCCAGAATTTCGACCAAACCATGTGGTACCGTCGGAGACAATCGTAGGGTAATCTCCAGTGCTGGGGTCTCCTGCCCCGATTAAACGGCATGCTGTCCCAATTCCAACGGGCCCTTTTATAACAATATAATTTGCGATTATAAACTAACCGCGCGAAACTACAGTAACAGACAACTGGTGATGACGACAACAGCTTTGCTGAGGTGGCGGAGTAATAGGATAGAACTGCTGACTGCCCTCAGTTCCAGTCTGTTTTCTCTGACGGTCATCCCGCAGTTAGTTTTTTGCGTTATCTTCGGTTATCATCTTTGGTGCCAGTAGCGATAAAAATATTTACGTCCTTTTAAAAATGAATAAAAAACGAAAAATTCAACAAGAGCATCGTGTCTTCAATGAAGAGTGGAGCACAAAATATTTTTTTGTTAACATAAATAATAAGCCTATTTGTCTCATCTGCCGGGAGAGTGTCTCAGTGTTGAAAGAGTACAACATTAAAAGACATTTCACTACTAAACATTCCGAATATGGTGCCAATTTAACTCCGGAAGCGAGAAAGAAAACTGCTGATGGATTGATTCAAAATTTATCTAGACAACAAAATGTGTTTACGCGGGTAACTAAGGAACAAGAAGCTACTGTAGAGGCAAGTTTTGTTATTTCTCATATAATTGCAAAAAGCAACAAGCCTTTTTCTGATGGAGACTATATTAAAGAATGTATGACTGAAGCTTGTGGAATTATATGTCCTGACATTAAACACAAATTTGAGAATATAAGTTTATCTCGGCGAACCATAGTAAGAAGAATTGAATGTATCGATACAAATTTGAATGAACAATTATTATCAGTATTAGAATCCATAACATGGTACTCGATAGCTCTCGACGAAAGTAACGACCAAAAGAATACTGCGCAGTTATTAATTTTCATACGTGGATGTACCTCTAATTTTGAAATTATTGAAGAGCTTCTTTCAATGGAATCTCTTAAAGACCAAACAACGGGCTGATATATTTGAAAAAGTTGAAAAATGCTTAACAAGATATAATTTACAATGGAACAAAATGGTAAGCGTAACAACTGACGGAGCACCAAGTTTGACAGGTAAAAATGTTGGAGCGTTAAAGAAAATTCAGGATAAAATTTGTGAAAATTATCCTGATTATAATTTAATTACAATTCATTGTATTATACATCAACAAGTATTATGTAAAAATGTGTTAAAAGTTGAACATGTCACATCTTGTATTATTAAACTAGTAAATTTAATACGATCGAGGGGCCTGAAACACAGACAATTTATTAATTTTCTTCAAGATATTGAATCCGAGTACACAGATATTCCTTATCATAGCCAAATTCGATGGCTTAGCTTAGGAAAAGTTCTTCGGCGAGTATGGGATCTTAAAGATGACAACCTTTTATTTATTTTTAAAACTGAAAAATATTATGGACTTTCCCGAATTAACTGATAATAACTGGATTTGTGATTTTGCGTTTACCCTGGACATCGTGACACACTTAAATACTTTCAACACCGTGTTACAAGGGAAAAATTTATACGCCCATGATATGGTAAAAAGTTTGAATGGATTTCAATTAAAACTCCAGTTGTTCCTTCGACATTTATTAATTAACAAGGTAGACCACTTTCCAACCATGAAGTTGCTGAAGATTCCAGAAAATAAATTTGAAAAATATTGTGAAATTATCAGCGCTTTGAATGACGACTTTTCACGAAGATTTGGCGACTTCCGAAAAATTGAGACAAGTTTGGCAATAGTGCGCGACCCATTTTCAATAGAAATTGATAGTGCACCGAGTGAACTACAGCTTCAGATTATAGATCTGCAGTGTGATACCGATCTGAGAGAATTGCACCGTCGTGAGGAAATCTGTAAATTTTACAATACTCTTAATTCGGACAAATTCGACGAACTTAAAGATTTTGCCCGAAAAATGTTGGTTATTTTTGGATCAACTTACATATGTGAACAAACATTTTCCATCATGAATCTAAATAAAAATTGTTTACGATCAAGCATCACCGATGAACATTTACAAGCAGTTTTAAGAATCTCAACTACAAAATTAACACCCGAAATTAAAAAAATGGTAAAAGATGTAAAACAGTTCCATTCATCTCATTAAATTCTTGGTTGTTAGAGAATAATTTTTTTATGTAAAAGATGTAAAACAGTTCCATTCATCTCATTAAATTCTTGGTTGTTAGAGAATAATTTTTTGTTGTATTTCTTCTTCATGATAACAAATAATATATGTATATCTAAAAATAGGAATTTACGTGCGGCCCGGCCTTCTTTGTGAATTTCTAATGTGGCCCTTCAGCCAAAAAGTTTGCCCAGGCCTGCTCTAAAAGGAAGGGGATGAATCTGATTGGTCCACTTGATATCGATAGTTTGACTGTTGATGACCCTGCTCAGATAGCAAACAAACTGAATGAGTATTTTGCATCTACATTCACACATGAGGAGTTATTAAAGAAGGAAAATGGCAGAAGGTTATCAAATTGTAGCAGGGTGCTTAATGATTTTGTAATAAGTGAGAGCAAAGTGGAGGAGAAATTGTTGAAATTAAACATAAGAAAGGCACCTGGGGTGGATGGGATCTATCCAGTTATATTAAAGGAGGCAGCAAAGGAAGTAAACAAACCCTTAGCCATAATTATGAGAGCATCCTTGAACTCAGGGGAGGTCCCCACGGACTGGAGGTGTGCAAATGTGTCCCCAATTCACAAAGGGGTATTGAAGGGTGACACGAGTAATTACAGACCAGTTAGTTTAACTTCTGTTCCGGGTAAAATAATGGAGTCACTGGTTAAAGATGCATTGCAGGATCATTTAGACAAGACTGCAGCAACAATTCAGATGCAGCATGGGTTTGTTAAGGGAAAGTCTTGTCTGACAAATTTGATTGGTTATTATGATGTGGTTACAAAGGAACTGGACGCAAAAATAATTTTGATATCATATACTTGGATTTCAGAAAAGCTTTTGACACTGTTGCGCATGTAAGACTACTGTACAAATTGGAGCAGAAAGGTATTAAGGGTAAGTTGCTACAATGGATAAAAGGATAGTTGAGTGGGAGAAGACAGAGGGTGGTAATCAATGGGTGCTGCTTTTCGTGGAACAATGTTATTAGTGGAGTCCCACAGGGTTCGGTGTTGTGTCCACTGTTATTTTGTATATTTATCAATGATATTGATGAAGGTATAGCAGGCTTAGTATCAAAGTTTGCAGATGATACAAAAGATGATACAGTAATGGCAGTGTGTTACTGCAACAGGATCTAAAAAATTTGGGCAGATGGGCTGAGAAGTGGCAACTGAAGTTTAACATTGAAAAATGCAAAGTACTGCATATGGATAAAAGGATATGGGTAGAAGTAACCCCAGAGAAACATACTAATTATGTGGTACTACACTTAAGGAGGTAGAAAATGAAAAAGATCTGGGAGTAATTGTGCAGTCAGATATGAAGTTTTCTGAGCAATGCAGACAGGCTGCCAGGGCAGATCATGGGGTGTTGTCAATGATATACAGGAATTTTGTTAGCAGGGAAAAGGAGGTGATTGTTCTTCTGTATAAGGCAATGGTCAGGCCACGCCTTGAGGCCTCATTTTAGGAAGGATGTAGATTTGCTTGAGTGTGTACAAGAAAATTGCAGCAGCTGGAGACTAGGCACCTTCGAGGTGATCTGATTGAGGTGTAATAGGCCTTGAATGGGTTGAGCACGCTGAATTCTGATGGGATTCTTCCACTTGTTCAGATTACGAACCTAAGGGGCATAAATTGAAATTGAGGAAGGACAGGTGTAGAATAGATGTGCGGAAATTTGCCTTTAGCCAGCGGGTGGTTTCCATCTGTTGTTGTGGAAGTTGATAGGTTAAATAGATTTAAGGAGGAACTGGACAAATATTTAGAGGGGATTGTTTTGTAATTTTTTTTTTTTTTTTTGGCTGATACTGCATAAGCTCATATGCTTGCTTTCTTGCACCACATGCCACTACTACTACTATTTCCTTTTCTCTTATTATCATTATTATTATTCTTTTTCAATTTTCTTCATATTTTTTTAAAAAAATTTTCTTATTATTATTTTATTTTATTTATTTTTTGGTAATTTTTCTATTTTTATTTTATTATTATTATTTATTTATTATTATTTTTTTTTGGCTGGTGCAGCATAACCCATAGGCTTCCTTACACCATGTGGCCATTGCTAATACTAATTCTCTTGTTAAATGACTAATAATATTGTTAACTAATATAGTCAGGGAAGGACATTAAGTGGTTGTTTTCAATTAAAATTATTACTAAATATATTACCTCTCTTATACCACATGAAATTAATAATATGCTATTCGCTTTAAGCTATTTGCCTAAACTACTATACATTAAGGTAACATTTCAGGTATCTTACCGATACCCATCATCTGACCGTACTGTTGGGAGAACAAAAATAGAAAAGGTTACAAATTTGAATACAATTACCAATATTATGCATATTACAATTACAATTATGATTATGATTTGTAAATAAACAATTCTAAGTTTGAATTATTGTAACAATAGAACCAGATATTAAATTAAGTAAATACAAAGTGATTAAATTCTTACCTGCTGATAGACAGGTTATTTTTTTTTACCTGTCAGGTAAGCCAGGTAACAAACAAACCTAAATTCTAGAGCAGGTATGTTGATGACATCATATAGCAATCTGGAACCTACATAAATTCTTTGAGACTCTCAACAACCACCATCAAAAAATCAAATTCAAAATGGAAATAGAAAACAATGGCAACCTTCCTTTTTTGGATATCCTGTTCACAAGAAAACTCACAGAGCTACATATGAAAGTTTACAGGAAGCCCACTGATACTGGAATCATATTAAATTACAAATTGGTGCCTCTGTAACCAGGAGCAGCAGTGCGTACCACATGCTTCTTGATTAGACCGGGGTTCGAGCCTGTGCCACCAAATATGGAGGATGCGGAAAGATCAGGGAATGACCACCGCATGTCCCCGGAGCAATATGGCCTTAGTTGCTAATGCTCCTAAAAACCAAATAACAAACAAATTACAAATCCTGCCATCGTTTCTCAACAAAAATTGGTATTCTAAGTCTCTCATCCTAAGAGCTCACAGAATCTGTAAAGAAGGCAGTCTACAACAGGAAATACAAATAATAACCAGGCTTGCCATGAAGAATGGATTTCCGGTACATGTTATCAAAAAAGCCATAGAAGACACAGCTCCAACCCAACAAGGATAGGAGAACATCCATATGTTCCATACATACCATCGGTCAGCACTAAAATAACTAAAGAAGCCAAAAAATTTGGTGTCTTCACCTTCTTCAAAAGTTCAGAATCCATGAAGCAGATGGTAAAACAACAGTTCAACAACCCCAACAATCCTAGAGGTCCTATCTATAAAATAGACCATAGGTGTGGGGGTAAATACATAGGTGAATCATACAGACATCTACAATGCAGAATAAAAGAGCACATAAAAGATGTACAATATGGGAAAGTTCTACAGTCCGACACAGTCCTCCATGTTTTCCAGTGTGGTGACACCTGGGATTTCAAGAACATGAGAATCCTTTCTACAGATAGGCAATACAACAGAAGGAAATTCAAAGAAGCTTTTCTCATAAAAATATTTGATACCTCAGTCATGAACAGAAAAAGGGGAGCAAAGTTCAACCCGCAATATTTTCATTTTTTTAAAAAGAAAATAAAGAAATGAGAAATCAGGAAAAGAAAATAGGCCACTTGTTGGAGGAGTAACCCACATACAACCCCTTCCAGACCACAAGAACCAGCCTGCAAACAAACCATGATGCCCGGAGTAGGAGAGCAAAGGTCACCTCAGGAGTCCACTATACAAGATCCACAAATCGAAGATAAAAATCCTGGCACAATTCTGTTGGCTATTGGAATTAATCTCTCACATAAATTAACTGTTGGCAGGCCTCTCGGCTGCCAACGATGCTCCTTGAAATCTGATGTATGCACATCAGATTTCAGGGAGCATCGGCATGCGGGATCTGTCAGCAGGTAAGAATTTAATCTTTTTGTATTTACTTAATTTAATATCTGGTTCTATTGTAACAATAATTCAAACTTAGCATCGCTTATTAGCAAATCGTAATTATAATTATAATATTGATAATTGTAAATGTAATATTGGTAATTGTATTCAAATTTGTAACCCTTTCTATTTTTGTTCCCCCAACAGTACAGTCTAATGATGGGTATCGGTAAGATACCCGAAACATTACCTTAATGTATAATAGTTTATGCTAATAGCTTAATAAACTATATTATTAATTTCATGTGGTATAAGAGTGGTAATATATTTAGTAAAAATCTTAAATATTGTTAACTGTTGAGAAAGATAATAAAACATCATAGAAAAAATCAAATAAATAAAAAAAATCTTTCAAAAGCCAGTATGAAAGTATATTTAGTGACAAGCTAATTTTTAAGTTTGGAAGAAGGGGGGGGGGGGGGGTCTTTAACACTTAGAGCAGTCAACATGGCCATGGGGCACAATATTAAGAAATGAGACACTCGTACCATAGCACATGGAACTAAATATCTATCTGTTGTTGTGGAAGTTGATAGGTTGAATAAATTTAAGGAGGAACTGGACAGGCATTTGGATGGAATGGTGTGATTATTATTTTTTTTTTTTCTTCTTTTTCTTTTTGGCTGATGCTGCATAAGCTCATACACTTGCTTTCCTGCATCACATGCCACTACTACTACTATATCATGGAGTTGTTGTTGTTGTTATTTGGTTTTTAGGAGCATTAGCAACTAAGGCCATATTGCTCCGGGATATGCGGTGGTCATTCCCTGACCTCTCCGCATCCTCCGTATTTCGTTGTGACGGGCTCGAACCCCGGTCTAATCAAGAAGCGTGTGCTAAGCACTGCTGCTCCTTCCCACCTGGCTACGGAGGCGCCGTATATCATGGAGTCGGGAGGAGGAAGACAAATCGTGAAACTATTTCAGAAGAAATTACTTATTACTTGTTAATTACTTATTAACAGGGCATGACATAACTATCGCAACAATTTTAAAATTCACTCTTAACAATGGAATAAAATACAGTAATTTAACTTCTACAAAACAGAAAAATATTCTACATTACTTACTCTTTTGGAGTTACACAATCCTTAATGTAAGCTTTCTCTAGGCACTGTAACGTATTTGTGACTGCATATAGATCTGCCATGTTATCATACCTAAAATTAACCAAATACCTTAAATTCACATTTTATCTAATAACATGTCATTCCAAAAGAATTTTAATGCTTGATCTTCCCTTAAAAATGCCTTTCCTAGACAGATAGTTATTTTTTCAAAAAAAAAATAAATAATAAAATACATGTTAATCTGTATTTTGTTATTTTGGACTGATAAAGTGCCTTTTGTTTTCTAATATATTCTTCCTGCTGTTTCCTTTTTTGTCCCTACCACTTTAGCTCCTGGTTCCCAAAAGCATTTTTGGTTTGTGACTTTTCTTTATGAAATTGGAAACCAAGGAGGTATTTATATACACAACTCTACACAAACAAAAAATAAATAAGTTAAAATAAAACAAAATAATAATATATATGCACACTCATGCTGAATTACTTGAAATTAAAGCACTTCATTGCATATCATAGCAAATAGAGTCTAGCGATCATACAATTCCTGGATGTTTTCTCCTCTGCTTCTTCAATGATTGTAATCCTGCAGTTTCATCACCATGAAAACACCAAAGGACCAAGTAACTTTCTGTGATGGTACAACTGCAGGATTGCAATCATTGAAGAAGCAGAGGAGAAAACATCCATTCACAGATAATTTCCAAATTCTAGTAGTAGATAGATTCTGATGCTTACACAGGTAAAATGCTTTCATTTCAAGTAATTTGATCAAGATAACCTGTATACATGTTATTCAAACATTATACTTCATTGAACAAATCTAATTTTAATTCTATTTCACTTGAAACTAAATGTAGAGACTGCAATAACTCTATAGGAGGTGATGTAATTATCCTTCTGGTTATACACCAATGAGCCAAAACATTATGACCAGCGAGTCGTTATGCAAATCAAAGCAACTCCAGGTGAACTACGGTGTGGGTTGGAACACAGTATAAAAAACACCTGATATGAGCTCCATTAATCAGTGTTACTCTTGTTCTTCAGATGGGAAAGGCAGTAGACTTAAGTGAGTTTGACAAAGGCCAAATTGTGATGGCCACACGACTTGGTCAGAGCATATCTGAAATGGCACGGCTGGTAGGATGCTGATGGTCAGTACCTACTGCCAGCGAGGTGTTGGACAACCACGGCTCATTGATGCTCCAGGTGAGAGCGAAGGCTCTCCCGAATGGTACGTGACAACAGAAGGACTGTGGCACAGCTTGCTGGTAATTGGAACTGGTGACGGGAGTAATGTGTCACAACACACAGTACATTGAACCCTGCTGAAAATGGGGCTGTGTAGCCACAGGTTGCTCCGAGTGCCCATGCTAACACAGTTCACCAGCAACAGTGCCTACAATGGGCACGAGAGCATCGAAACTGGACCTTGAATGATTGGAAGAAGGTCGTCTGGTCCAATGAATCACGTTTCCTGTTGCACCATGTGGATGGCTGGGTACGTGTGCATCGTTTACCTGGGAAAGTGATGGCATCTGGATGCACTGTGGGACGAAAACAAGCCGATGGCAGTGATGTCATGCTTTGGGCAATGTTCTGCTGGGATACCCTGGGTCCAGTCATCCATGTGCCAGGCACTATGACATCTACCATCTACCTAAACATCATTGCTTACCAGGTACACCCTTTCATGGCAACGGTTGTTGTTTTGGTTTTTAGGAGCATTAGCAACTAAGGCCATATTGCTCCGGGATATGCAGTGGTCATTCCCTGACCTTTCCGCATCCTCCGTATTTGGTGGTGACGGACTCGAACCCCGGTCTAATCAAGAGGCATGTACTACGCACTGCTGCTCCTTCCCACCTGGCTATGGAGGCGCCCATGGCAACGGTCTTCCCCTCTGGTGATGTCGTCTTTCAGCAGGATAATGCACCATGCCACACCACCCGGTTGTTCGAGACTGTTTTGCAGAACATGAGGAAGACTTCCAGTATTGTCCTGACTTTCAAATTCTCCAGACATCAAGGCGCATCCGTAGCCAGGTGGGAAAGAGCAGCAGTGCGTAGCACACGCTTCTTGATTAGACCGGGGTTCGAGTCTGTCACCACCAAATACAGAAAGGTCAGGGAATGACCACCGCATATTCCCGGAGCAATATGGCCTTAGTTGCTAATGCTCCTAAAAACCAAATAACAAAAAAAAACAACTCCAGACATCAATCCCATTGAGCATCTGTGGTTTGTGTTGGAACATTTGTGTTGGAACAGCAATTCCGATCTGCGGTGTCTCAACCACAGACTTTACAGGAGTTAAAGGATCTGCTGGTTACGTCTTGGTACTAGATACCACAAGACACATTTAGAAATCTTATAGCATCCATGCCTTGCCAGGTACAAGCTGTTTTGGCTGCATGTGGAGGACAAACATCATATTAGGTAGGTGGTCATAATGTTTTGGCTCATCGACATTAAATCTACATTAAATTATCTATATTAAATCCTTGGTAATTTAGAGTAACAGGGAAGAAGTCAGATTTAGTGAAGAGTTTGAATTTCATATATAAATATTTAAGTTGTAGTTCAAAAAATGTATTTATTCATAATGTAGCAAAAATTTCAATTTAGATAATATTAAGACAAGTATGAGAAAAGGAAAAAAAAAATTGAACTAAAACTGAAAACAGAGTTTGAATCAAATAGAACATAAATAATATGATTTAAATAATAAACTTTAATTAAAATGCTGTTATTTGTTATTTGGTTTTTTAGGAGCATGAGCAACTAAGGCCATATTGCTCCGGGATATGTGGTGGTCATTCCCTGACCTTTCCGCATCTCCCGTAGGTGGTGACGGGCTCGAACCCCGGTCTAATCAAGAAGCGTGTGCTACTCACTGCTGCTCCTTCCCACCTGGCTACGGAGGCGCCAATTAAAATGCCAACATTAATAACTATAAAATTAATTAGATGTAGATGGTCCCTCCTCAAACATACTACAGAATGATCCCTTCAACTGTCTTTCTTGAAGAAACCAGAAAAATTTTCTGCTGAGTAAAGGTCCTATATCCTGTACTGTACTGCCGTTTCATTCTTCATTTCTCACAGGGTATAAAAATGTTTTGAATCCCTCATCTGAATTACCACATTTAATAGAAATACTGAGGCAGCTTCTGCCTATATATAATTTTTTTCTCCATTTTTTTCTTTTTCTTCACATCCCACCTTTCCTGTATAACCTAAGCGTGCCTCCTCATGATTACACCTATGCTGTGTGTTAATTTATGTGCAAATCCATGTCATTTAGATCACTTAATTCATAAGATAATAAGTTTTAACTGCAATCCATACATTGTTTTCAAAGGTAATGTGGAAATTTTGTGAAACATTTCACTGTGAACCAAAATTAAACTGCCGAATTATGAGCAGCCAAAGATGTCCCTGCAGTTCTCAGTGAAATGCAAGTCTTTGTAATTATGTATATACAGTGGCAGACAAAAAAACTGCATCACTTGTGAATTTTGCAAATAATGTGTTTTGCATTACATTTTGGGTTGCAGAAATGTTCTAAATGCATTTGTTAGATGGGATATATAGCTCCGTGAATGAAATCCAATAAAAAGACTCCACCTGATATACCTAATTGCCATAAATATCTGCTCAAAGGGTAAAATGTGTAATTAATTTCGTGGAAATATGAGAAATCATCAAATGGCAATCATGACAACCAAACATACATTTTATTGCATTTATGTGTACAAACTGAAATGACAAGTTAATGTAATAGTATTATGTTCTGTAAATCAGCAAAATAAGTCCTCAATATTTTGTTATTCCTACTTGAGCTGCAATTACAGCCTTGCAACGATCTAGCATTACATTTTGGGTTGCAGAAATGTTCTAAATGCATTTGTTAGATGGGATATATAGCTCTGTGAATGAAATCCAATAAAAAGACTCCACCTGATATACCTAATTGCCATAAATATCTGCTCAAAGGGTAAAATGTGTAATTAATTTCGTGGAAATATGAGAAATCATCAAATGGCAATCATGACAACCAAACATACATTTTATTGCATTTATGTGTACAAACTGAAATGACAAGTTAATGTAATAGTATTATGTTCTGTAAATCAGCAAAATAAGTCCTCAATATTTTGTTATTCCTACTTGAGCTGCAATTACAGCCTTGCAACGATCTAGCATAGAGTTAATCAACTTTTGGACATACGGTTGCCCAATTTCGTGGTACCACACCCTTATAATGCCCTCTTGCAGCTGAATCTTACTTGTTGGCTTCTTCTGAGCAATCTTAAACGATATTATGTACCAGCAATTTTCAATAGGGTTCAAATCTGGACTGTTGCCAGGACAGTCCAACACTGTAATCCCATTTTCTTTTCTGAGGTATGACTGCACCTTAAGGGAGAAAAATGAGGGAAAACATTGGTATATGTTTTAAGCATTGTGAGACAAGAAGACAAACTCATCATTAAATCTAAATAGCATATAACTTACAAATTTTTCTGTGTGGCATGGTGCTGAGTCCTGTTGAAAAATGCAGTTTTGGACGTCTGTGTGGTGATCCCTAATAACGGGTTTCAGGCACTCCTCCAAGATAGTAGTGTAGGTTTCTACATTCACCGTTCCATTAATAAACTTAATTTGCCCCACCCCTTTGCTTGTTATGCATTCCCAGACCATTTGACCGGCGAGGAACTTTATAGTCAGTGTTATGCAGTCAGGATGGTATGCCTCCGATTTTTGTCTTCTGACATATCACTTCCCATCTGAGCCATGCAGGTCGAATTTCAATTTGTCAGAAAAGATGACAGTGTCCCATTGCTCTTTTGTCCACGAAATGCGTTTTAGCCCAACAACTTGCTTGAGTTGTTTCTTCCTCATTTGTTGGGTCAACAAAGGCTTCTTTTTGGGCTGATAGGCATGCAGACCACATTCCAAAAGCCATCTTTGGATAGTTCGTTCATTGTTTCAACACCAGAGGCCATCTCAAAGTCCAGTTTTAGATCAGGAGCACTAGCATGGCAATTACAAAGGCATAGCCATTTCAAATATTGTAAGAGAGTGCATAGTCACTCTCTTACGACCTGATCCAGGTCTTCTCTTCACATCACTGGTTTCACGCTTTAATTTCAGCACCTGGGATACTGTTGACTGGTGGCAGCCTATTTTATCAGCGATAGCACACGTAGAAAGCCCATCCTGGGACAGAGCAACAGCTACAACTATTTTTTTTCTTGGTGCCAAATGGGATGGCCAGTATATGAAAGTGCTTTGTCATGCACAATTTTAACATGTCAATCACCATGAGACAGTATTTGTGCCTCGTTTTTTAATCACAGTTCACTTTATCGTTCAAGCAGTGTAACTCTACTGTAGTGTCACTGACATTTTTTTTTAAACAAAGTGAATCTAGATGGCCTGTTGCTCTTTTTTTTTTTTTTTTTAATTATATGATATATTGGTCATGATAAAATTATAGTTTTGAAAAAAAAAAAAACGGAGGCCTTCCAGGATTATTTTATTTATTTATTTTAACATTATGGCAACTGATGTATTGATCTGCCTCTCAGTGGCTGGTGAGAGGGTAGATTAACATTTGGCTCACTGAATGAGTTTTCCTCCCATTTGCTTCATGGAGCAAAGGGAAACACACCATCAGGATAAAATTTTAAAATGAACTAGGGTTCACTGGATACTGTTTGGAGGGATGTTATTCTCCAAAAAAAAAATATATATATATATATATATATTTTGTCACTCCTGTATTCTAAGTTCATTGGTCCTTCCTGGATAAACAAGTAAATAAGTACATAATGCGGTCTAGTGGTTAGGATACCTGGCCCTCAACCCAGGAGGCCCGGGTTCAATTCCCGGCATGGGAACTATTCTTAACCCCAGGGGCTCACAGCAGGTGAGTATGGGCTTGGCACACCCAGGGTCTTGAGCTGGATATCATCATTCTTCTCTTTCTTGGTGATTCCCTTCTACTTCTGATTCTTGTGCTCTCTCTCTCAGGGTAATTCAGATTTTTTTTTCTTTGGCTGGTGCAGCATCAGCCTTGGGCTTCCTTGCACCATATGGCTAATAATAATAATAATAATAATAATAATAATAATAAAGAAAGGAATGCAAATCACACAAGTTAGTTGCTCTTGTCACATAGAGCTGAGGTGACTAATTTTGTGAGGAATTCTATAGTCAGAAGTCACACTTTTGGCTTGTCAATTCATGCAATTGCTGATAGACTACACAATCCAGCAATGACAGAAAGACCATGGGAGCTTACTCCACATGACAAGGATACTTGGAAGGATAGTACAAAATCTTTCAGACACCCCTGCAAAACATAGTAGAAACCTAAGGCATCAACGGTAGTGGAGGTCTGTACAAACACAATTATTTGTGTTTGTACAGACCTCCACAGACCTTTAGTTTTCACGGGAGAGTGCATAAAGCCAAAATATCAACCTCAATTAGTGGCCTTGTCTTACATGGTAAAACAAACATAACTGGTCCATAAAGTAGTGGAAATTAGTTCTACAGAGTGACTTGCTACACCCTATTCTGATCATATATGCAACCCTGGAGGATGCCTGGAGAATGTCTGCTGTCAGGGTGCATTGTGCTAAGAATAAAGTTCGAAGGAGAGTGGATTATGGTGTGCAGCTATTTCTCATGCTGTGGCCTGATACTTCGGGTGATTGAGCACAAATGCAGATATCTACCTTAATATTTTGAACAATCCCTTGTTCCCTATGATGTGGCAGTTCTTTGTATGGACCTATGTCTCTTTCAACAGGATAAAAAAAATAAAGATATATAAAATCATTTTCTGTTTTATACTCTGGGAGAAGAAGTAAAATCCAGTATCCTCAAACTGAAAAATCACAAAGCACCTGAAAGCAATAATATACCTACCGAACTCAAGGTAGGGAGTGAAAACCTGCATAAAGCCATTCACAACCTAATAACACAAATCTGGAGAAAAGAACAATCACCTGACCAATGGAAAGAAATCACAATATATCCCATTCACAAGAAAGGATCTAGGGCAGACTGTAATAATTACAGAGGGATTTATCTATTAAACACTTCATAGAAAATTCTGTAAAATATCATACTACGAAGGCCAACTTTTTTTTTAATGAAAATCCCAAACATAAGAGGTAGTAGAACCTATAGTACTTAGCACCGTGCATAGTTGAGAAGATGAAAGATGATATTTATTGACATTCTGCAGATCATAATTTTCAGAAAATATGTATGAAGGAAGGTTGTTCCAGAAAACGGAAGTTGAATGAATAAGTGAGGAAAAAGAAAAGTGGTTTTGCGAGTTTGAAGTTGGTCGGTAAAACGATGTTGACTGTTTGCGGTATGTGTTCGGACTGCACTTCGAACACAAAAAAAAAAAAAAAAAAAAAACGATAGAAGACTACCAATTTGGTTTTAAGAAAAACCACTCCACAACTGATTAAATCTTTATAGTCACACAACTCGTGGAGAAAAAAATATGAATATGACCAGAACATACACATGCTCTTTAATGACTTCAGTAAGACATATGATAGTAGAAGAAATGAACTCTGGAATACAATGTTAAAATTTGGAATCCCCAAGAAATTAGTCACCATAAAATTAAAAAAATATGCATGACAGAACTGATAAACAATGGAGAAGTTAAAATAAAAAATTAAATATTGGATTCCTTTGAAATCATGACAGAATTAAAACAGGGTGATGCACTTTACCCTTGCTCTTTAATTTGGCCTTGAAAAAAAGTGATAAGAAAAATGGAAGAGACAGGGAAAAGGAGTGCATCTGAATGGACTACACAAGACTGCATATGCAGATGACATGCCTGGTCAGTGATGATACACATAATTTAATAGTGTCAGAAAAAGAAGCTAATCTCATTGGCCTAAAAATAAACAATAAAACAAAATACCTTAAACTTAGTAGAAATAAGAATAATGAGGACCCCAACATCACCATTGGAAATCAAACAGTCTAGAAGTGTCATGCTTCAAGTACTTGGGAAGCATTCTGAATGATTGCAACAATATCATCACAGAACAAATTAATTCTAGAATTCAAAATGGAAATATATGCTTTGAAGTTCAGAAACTCCTAACTTCAAAACTAAGTATCTAGGAACCTGAAAATAAAGATTTATAGAATGATAATATTACCTACCATAACCTATGGTTGTGAAACCTGGCCACTCCCTAAACAATCAGAGAACAGACTAAAATTATTCAAAAATACAATTCTAAGCACAATATTTGGACCAAAACATGATGATATCACTGGAGAATGGAGAAGACTACATAACAATGAACTAAAGGAAAAATATGAAAGTGGAAGCGTAATTCAAATCATAAAGGTTAGAAAATTGAAATGGGATGGACATGCTATCTATACTGATGATGAAAGACATCCAGCAAATCCTTACAGGAATCCCAACTGGGAAAAGGAAAGCTGGCAAACCACCCCTGAGATGGAAGGAAGGTATAAAGAAAGATATTAGTGTAATTTTTGGAGGAGAGGTGAACTGGAGGGAGCTTGCACATGATAGAGTTGTGGAATTTAGCTGTCAAGGACCCTCATGGCCCAAACAACATGGAGTAAGTAAGTTTATAATCTGGGGCAACCACATAAGGTAAGATGAGTTTACCACACAGAGAGAACATAAGAACATTGCCATATTTCATAGTCATGCAGCTTGAAAAAGTGATTGTTCCAGCACATGTACTTTTGTACCCTCATGCTTGCCTACACGGTTATGGCAGTCCTAATGCACAAAGCCATACCATCACTGCTGTTCAAAAATGGTTCATGGCTATGAAACTACAAAAGCTGGAATAGCCAGCTCAGAGTCCCAATTTCAACCCTATGGAATGAAGTGGAACGCTGAAGTGAGGGCCAGACCAAAATATTCCATGGAAGCTCAACCGGTAGTCTGTTGTTCTTTGGTGGAAAGTTTACTTGGGTGTGTCACAATAGCAAAAGATGATCAATACACTATTGAAGAGAGTGGAAGTGATGTTAATGTGTAATCACATTGACACCACTGGTGGTATTATCCACCAGCTAAAATATTTTCACAATAAAGTAGAGTGACAGGTAGATAGAGTTTTCCTCACCATTATCTTCAATAGGCCTGCTGAGTACATCAGGCATCAGTTTTCCAGTGAGAATACTCAACAGCTTTTCAGACTCCAAATAAGCTTTAGTCAGCATTTTTACTGCCACTATATGACCCATTAAAATTCAAAGATTTTCTACTCCACACAATAAGTGCGTAAAATATTGTGCTTATTGTTTGGTGCAGAAAAGCTTGGAATTTTGTGGTGCAATAGAGTGCAGCATTTTATCATGAGATTTTGGCAACATCAAAGAATATTTCTTTCAAGTTTAACAGGCAAGTTGATTTAATGGGCAGACTTCTTCTCCATTTAATACACTACTTCATCCACTCACAAGACCCTCTGAGTAGATGAATTAGGAATTGGCTATTTTAATAGAACAAAAAAAAAAAAAAAAAAAAAAAAAAGACAGCATGGGAGTTATAGAGTGAAGCATATAATAGTTCTAACTATTATATCTGTAATAGTAAATTTATTTTTATTTTTAAAAAATAAATGGCTAGAGACTGGGTATGGAAAAGACTGAATATGAGAAATTGCTAGCCAAAAGAGCAGAAAAGAAGTTTTATGTGTATGGAAATACAAAAAAAAAAAGGAGGGGGGATAAATCAGTTTGGCTCCTTATATAATGGCTGCAGGAAAGCCACTGGCAACCCAGCTGATGTGTCAAATAGGTACTGTATACCTCACATCAATCTTTAGAGAAGAGAGTCTCTTTACAGCAAAGAGTAAGTTTGCTAGTGAATCTGAGCACTGTAAAATCAGCAACATGGAAATTACATTCCCTTATTATTTTATAGAAAACTTCTCATCCACAAAAGAAAGGATTCTCTGTTCTTTTGTTCATTAATGTTAATTATGAAGGCATTGTCGGACTTGGGTGTGACTCTCTCTGTGTCTGTCAGATGGAACGAGCACCAATGCAGTTCAAAGAATGAAATGGATAATTACAGACTGGATATTCTGACTTTGATGGTAAAGAAATTTGTGGCAACAATGATTAACAATATAAAACAGCATCATCTAGATAGAAATGGTATCCTCAAGTGATGGCAGCACAGTTTAACTAACCTGATAAACCATTATCGCAATGTTAAATACAGGAAATAATTGTGACACTGTTTATTTAGACTTTAGCAAAGGCTTGGTTTTCAGAAGAGATTGGGGAATATCACTGGTAGCAGAAGTTTGCAAAGAGCTTAATTTTCTACTCCAATTTTTTTACTGCTTAATTTAATATAGAATGAGTGTAATCTAGGAATCTAATCTGGAATTAGTAATATTTATTTGTAGTATTTAATGAATTGATAGCTTGATGGTGGCTCCAATAAAGAGGCATAATTACAAGGTAAAAACTGAGCAAGTAAATCATATTTTATCAAATTTAGCAAGATGCAATTTCTAAATGGCTACATGTAAGAATAGATTTAAAGAAAGCTAACTATAAGTTTGCAAGAATATTTGCTGATGCTAATGAGGCAGTGTTAGGTGGGTCAAAAAACGGCTAGCTTGGGGGGATACACAAACTAAAAGGGTAACAGTGGTGGCAAGCAGAGGCAAAAGTGATTCTTGCACTGCTTCTATTAGAATGAGCAGCAGCCTGGAAAGCAAGGTAATGAAGATTTCCAAGACTGCTGGGAGTCATAGTGGAACAAGTAAATACATGGGCTGTGTTAGGGTAACTAAGAGTAATAACAGATGCATGACACCAATGCTAGGAGTATAGTTAATAAATTTGATGAGTTTGAAGTGCTAGTCAAGACATAAAAGGTAGCTATCATTGGGATATCAGAGACAGTGTCACACAGATATAAGCAGTGCAGAATTGGAATTTGGGGAATACAATGTGTACAGGAAGGATAGACAGGACAGGAAGGGAGGAGGGGTTATGCTGTTAGTTAAGAAACACAAAATCTAAGGAAGTGCATCCAATTGATGTTGGTGGACAATGCATGTTAAATCTGTTTGGTGTGACATAAGCACTGGGAAAGGAAAAATAAGAGTAGGTGTTTTTTTATAGGCCTAGTGAATCTGATGAGTATAATGAGCAATTGTGCAGAGAAATAGAGTGGGCCAGTAAATCAGAATGTCTTATAATGGGGATTTTAACTTTCCAGGTATTGACTGGAACTTGTGGATTGGTCACTCGCACACTAGCAAGACTTCCGTGGATTTACTGGATGACTGTTTTCTACAGCAGCATGTTTGAGAGGCAACCAGAGGGAGTAACTCTTGATCTGATTATCAGCAGTGATTATTCATGCATTAAGAATTTGAAGATAAAGGAACCACTGGATGACAGTGATCACAATGTACTGATGTGGGAATTACTTAAAGATGTAACTACCATCAAGGCTAAAGGGAAGGGCTTTTGCTTTCGCAAAGGTGACTACAGGGGTCTCAGACAGTTTTTAAATTCTGTACAGTGGCATAAACTGATGATATTACCAATGTTGAATTCTAAATGGGAAGCCTTCAAGGACTTAATTTTGGAGGTTACTAGGCTTTTCATTCCAACTAAGAAATACTGTTCAAGGTTTAGGTCTAAATGGATGTCAGATGAATTAATGAGGCTCGTGGCAGAGAAGAAAAATGTATGGGATGTATATAAAGTATCAGGTGACACAGAAGCCTATGGCAGATATAAATTAGTCTGTAATCAAGTCACAAATTAGGTTAGGCAGGTGACGGCAGATTACGAGAGATCTTTGGCAAAGGATGCAAAGAAAAACAGCAAAGAGTTCTTTACTTATGTAAACTCTAGAAGGAAAGGGATGAATCAGATTAGACTACTTAACATAGATGGGTACTATTGATGATCATGCTCAGGTAGCTGATAAACTGAACAAGTACATTCACACATGAGGAGTCATTCAATGAGGGGAGTGCCAGAAGTTTATCAAACTCTAACAGGGAGCTAAGTGATTTTGTAATAACTGAGAGCAAAGTGGAGGAGAAATTGTTCAAGTTAAACAAAAAGAAAGGCCTGGGGTGGATGGGATCTATCCAGTTATATTAAAGGAGGCAGCAAAGGAAGTAAGCAAACCCTTAGCCATAATTATGAGAGCTTCATTGGCAGTGGCGGACTAAGGAAAAATTGGGCCCTAGGCAAGATTTTCATTTCGGGACCCACCTCGGGTTGCCACCTTTCAGAAATTGTAATGGAAGACACAGTTGAATGGATTAAAAAAGGTCTTCTATTATTAAATATAAAAATACATTTGAACTCTATTATTGAAGTTGCCAACTTAAATCAAATAGTTCATACCAATGTACAACAGAGGCATTGATTAAGTAACTAAATCTACCTAATCAACTTGCGACTAGTGCTATCTGGTGAATCATCATGAATATTGCACCTGGCACAGTATACACGATGATTCATCAGACAGCGGCGTGCAAAGATGCTTTGATTGATCGGAACGAAACAAGCAGAACATTATAAATTTATTTAAAATAAAATAAGGAAAAAATGTATAATAAAACCATTTTACGGGCCCTAGGCAATTGCCTAGTCTGCCTAAGCCAAAGTCCACCCCTGTTCATTGGACTCAGGGGAGGTCCCCATGGACTGGAGGTGTGCAAATGTATCACCAATTCATAAAGGGGGTTCATCAAAAGATGACACAAGTAACTATAGACCTGTTAATTTAACTTGTGTTTGGGGGAAAACAATGGAATCACTGGTTAAAGAAGCACTGCAGGATCATCTAGACAAGACTGTAGTAATAGTTAAGACAGCATGGGTTTGTTAAAGGGAGGTCTTATCTGACCAATTTGATTGGATACTATGATGTGGTCACAAAGGAATTGAATGCCAAAAATAATTTTGATATCATATACTTGGATTTCAGGAAAGCTTTTGATACTGTTGCACATGGAAGACTGCTGTACAAATTGGAAAGGTATGGCATTAAGGGTAAGTTGCTACAATGGATAAAGGGATGGTTGAGTGGGAGATGACAGAGAGTGGTAATCAATGACACTGTTCTTCATGGACAAATGTTATTAGTGGAGTTTCCCAGAGTTTGGTGTTGGGCCCATTGTTGTTTTGTATATTTATTGATGATATTGATGAAGGTACATCAGGTTTAATGTCCAAGTTTGCAGATGATACAAAGGTTGGCAGGGTTGTAAAGACAGTATGCTACTCCAACTGGATCTAGATAAGTTGGGCAAATGGGCTGAGAAGTGGCAACTGAAGTTTAACATTGACAAATGCAAAGTACTGCATTTTTTTTTTTTTTTGTGTTAGTTGTTGGCGCATCGGCTTCTGTGGCCATAATGCACCTCCCAAAGGTTTTGCCTTTTACTCTGATCCAAGCCCAAGGCAGGTTCCAACCCGCGACCTTTGGGTTGCCAGGCAGGCACGCAAAATACTGCATATGGGTAGCAATAACCGAAGAGAAAAGTACCAACTGTGTGGTACTACACTCAGGGAAGTGGAAAGTGAAAAAGACCTGGGGGTTATTGTGCAGTCAAATATGAAGTTCGCTGAGCAGTGCAGATGGGCTGCCAGGACAGGTCATGGTGTCTTGTCAATGATTATATAGGAATTTTTCTAGCAGGGACAGGAGGTGATTATCCTGTTATACAAGACAATAGTTCCGCCACACCTAGAGTACTGTGTACAGGTCTGAACGCCTCACTTTAGGAAGGATGTATAGTTGCAAGAACGAGTACAAAGATGGGCAACAAGATTGGTGAGGGGAACAAAGGGGTGCATTTACTAAGAAAGGCTTAAGTTCTGCAAACTGCAGCACCTGGAGAACCTGCGAGGTGATCTGATCGAGGTGTATAATCCTTGAATGGGTTGAGCAAGCTGAATGCTGATGGGATTCTTCCTCTTGCTCACATTAAGAACCTGAGGGAGCACAGTTTCAAATCGAGGAAACACAGCTGTAGAATAAATGTGCAGAAATTTGCCTTTAGCCAGTGGGTAGTTGATTGGTGGAACAGACTTCCATCTTTTGTTGTGGAAGTTGATAGCCTAAATAAATTTAAGGCTGAGCTGGACAGGCATTTGGAACGAATGGAGGGGTGAAATGGGAGGGTTTTTTTCCCCCCTTGCATCATATGCTTTTACTAATGCTAATAAGGAGATAGTAAGCTCAGCCCCTACTAAGCCACCTCAAATCATATTGCCTGCTGACCCAAACCTTTGTTGACAGTATGCAACTGATTGCTGATGCTGTTTTCCACAATGGGAATTAACAATTTTAATATGAAAGAGTAAAAAACATCTATACACAGAATGGAAAAACAAACATTAGAAACTAACATGTAGTCTGTGTCAGAAAGAAAATAACTGTATTATTAAATGCATAGGCTGTAATGCTGTTCTCCCTTTGGGCATTTTTTAGCTGAATCGCAGTATACAGAAAAGTTCCTTTGTAAAGTAACAAAAATGAGGGTCAAAAAAGAACAAGAAATAAAATAGATAAAGATGAGTACAGTGATGCTGATCTGACATTTCTCCTAGAAATGGCTCTGTAGATGATGAATAACTGAGCTTAAAAACATGATCCTTGGGTTTAAAGCATGCCAAGATAACTGTTGAACGTCAGACACTAGAGGTAGGAATACAAGACAGAAATAACACAATTCCCACTGGAAATGCATGAATAACAGAGAAAAGATATAAAACATGGAAATGGAAACAAACCAAAGCTATGGAGAAACTCTTAAAAGAACTCTTTCTTCCTGATGCATAAGATCCTTTGAGAAATATCAGAGGGAAAATAATTATCTAAGAGAGCAGAATCTTTAAATTATCTTAAATAATCTTAGAAATCTTACAAAATTATCTTAAAGAATCTTAAATAAAATCTTAAAATGCCAGAGGCTAAAAATTATTAGAAGAAAAATTAACAGAAATACAAGTAACTGACAAAAGAAAGTTTGAAAGTTTGCTGCTGAACTCAGGGAATAGTAGTAGTAGTAGTAGCACATGATGCAAGAAAGCAAGTGTAGGAGCTTATGCAGCATCAGCCAAAAAAAAAAAAAAAAAAAAATCACACCATTCCCTCCAAATGCCTGTCCAGTTCCTCCTTAAATTTATTTAACCTATTAACTTCCACAACGACAGATGGAAGTTTGTTCCAGCAATTAACCACCCGCTGGCTAAAGGCAAATTTCCGCACATCTATTCTACATCTGTCCTTTCTTAATTTGAACTTATGTCCCCGTAGGTTGGTAATCTGAACAAGTGAAAGGATCCCATCAGAATTCAGCGTGCTCAACCCATTCAAGGCCTTATAGATCTCAATCAGATCACCGCGCAGGTGCCTAGTCTCCAGCCACTGCAATTTGCAGAACTTAAGCCTCTCTTGGTAAGAGAATCCCTTCATTCCCCTCACCAATCATGTTGCTCTTCTCTGTACATGCTCAAGCAAATCTACATCCTTCCTAAAATGAGGCCTCCAGACCTGTACGCAGTACTCAAGGCGTGGCCTGACCATTGCCTTATACAGAGGGACAATCACCTCCTTTTCCCTGCTAGCAAAATTCCTATATATCATTGACAAAACCCCATGACCCGCCCTAGCAGCCTGTCTGCACTGCTCAGAAAACTTCATATCTGACTGCACAATTACTCCCAGGTCTTTTTCATTTTCTACCACCTTAACTGTAGTACCACACAGCTGGTACGTTTCTCTGGGGTTACTTCTACCCATATGCAGTACTTTGCATTTGTCAAGGTTGAACTTCAGTTGCCACTTCTTAGCCCATCTGCCCAAATTATCTAGATCCTGTTGCAGTAGCACACTGCCATTACTGTCATTAACAACCCTGCCAACCTTTGTGTCATCTGCAAACTTCGACATTAAGCCTGATATACCTTCATCAATATCATTGATAAATACACAAAACAACAGTGGACCCAACACCGAACCCTGTGGGACTCCACTAATAACATTAGTCCACGAAGAGCAGCACCCATTGATTACCACCCTCTGTCTTCTCCCACTTAACCATCCTTTTATCCATTGTAGCAATTTACCCTTAATACCATTCTGTTCCAATTTGTACAGTAGTCTTCCATGCGCAACAGTGTCAAAAGCTTTCCTGAAATCCAAGTATATGATATCAAAATTATTTTTTGCATCCAGTTCCTTTGTGACCACATCATAATAACCAATAAAATTTGTGAGACAAGACTTTCCCTTAACAAACCCATGCTGTGTTTGAATTATTGCTGCAGTCTTGTCTAGATGATCCTGTTATGCCTGCTTAGTTGAAACATGGCACTTTGCCATACCTGTCAAATTATAAATTCACTAGAAAGAGAAGAGGCAACAAAAAACAGGAGGGAATAATGATTTTATATAAAAATGATCTTGCGGTAACTAATAAACATAGCTATCACCCAGAAAATAAGTTCCCATTGTCTTGTTCACGAGAGGGAGGGTAAAATCCAGTTATGCCTAATTTATCTACCACCAGAGCATAGTAAAGAAAATATAAGTGAACCTTTCATATGGTTCATCTCAAACCCAAGTATAGGTATAGATACAATTATAACAGAAGAATTTAGTATGCTAATGCCAAAACATAGAGATGTAAAAACTGAGTTGGACTCTATAATGAAGACAAACATGAAACAAAGATACAAAATTGAATACCATAAATGTGTAAAAGATTTCAGATTAATTGCTATCAGAAGCTCACTACAAAAAAGTCTTTGAAAAAATAATCGTGAACACCATTAATCAACAGTGCTTTAGGCATGGACCAGAATATTTGCACTCCATAATCAAGAGGTTGGCCATTACAAACTTAATGGAAACCTTGCTATGAATCCAGAAAGTACTAAATCAGAAAGCAGCTGATATATATTTTAAGATAACACATCTGCCTACAACAATATTTCTATCACTATCATACTTTTCTCATAAGCCAAAAAACATCTCGAAATTTTAACAAATATTCTTCAGGATAGATAAATTACAATGACGAATGGAAACAAGAACACCACACATCAATAAATGGGACATTCTCAGCAGCAAACTGCAAACAGTTAATCACTTATGCGGATGTTATGAATTTTTATTAGATCAGCAATCAAATGAGTATTGTAATAAAGAAGCAAATAACAGGATAAAAGATACCTGGATTGTACTACATTGGATTACACTTTAATGAAAATAAGACTGCACAAATGGTCTTTACTAACAAGTAAAACCAAAACAATATATCAGTATTGGTGAATGGAACCTTATTCCAAAAAAGTAAAATCTCATGTGGACTTGGGGACTCAAATGAAATGAAGCACTAAATGTCTTCATGTGGGACTCTGAACCACAAGACAGGAACTCACTGGCATAAAAAAAAAAAAAAAAAAACTCCAATATCATAAAGCAATATAATAAAAATTGTGACTCTATTGAACCCATTGTGTTATACATATCACAAGTCTAGTCATCAGCCTCCAAAAGCAGCATTAGAACTTTTGTCTTGTCTTCCTTCATGGATTAGGCGATCCGCCTGTTACGACTTTAGAAATTAGAACTTTTCTTAGCCTAAAATAGTGGCTCTTCAGATGGCTCAATAGAATCAGAGCTAAGCCTTTCATGATCTCAACGGCTATTCTCTACAGCAATTAGGAAATCACACCTTGGAGTCAAATAATGATAATGGGAAGGGGGGGAAGGCTTTCCAGTTAGAAGTTGGGCAAAACACCTTGACAGGTGCCCAACAGGAAGACTGGACACAAAGAACAAAGCAAAGATGCGTTACAGAAGAACAATTTCAAATTGCTTTCATGTATACATAATCTAGTCATCAATTAGACAGTCAACAAAGTTTTTTTTTTGTCAAACACAATAATGATGTTCAATAACCTTAATGATGATCCAGAAAAGCTCTGCACAAGTCAAGCATACAGGAAAGAAAGTTTTGAAAATGTATATTTACAGATATAGGTTATGTAAACATAACAAAATTAGATCATAATCTAGTCAGCATGAAGACATTGCCTCCAGCTCACAGTGGCTGTTAGAGGAGAAATTATGATTGTATAAATTAATGTGCAATATATTTTGTAAATAATGAACATAGTTATCTTAAACATAATCAAATGTTTTTTAATATTAATCTCCATTTGTTAAAATTGTTAGTTTGAATTGAAGCCTCAGTATGTAAAAACACCCCATTAAGGGCAATTCCCTTAGGAGAATAAATAGTTGTTAGTTTATTTTGGAGTGATGGCTCAGGCAGATAGTGGTGCCGTCTGGTGTCACTCCCAAGCACTAACAACCACTGGACATAAGCCAAAGCGAAACAGGTCCACCTCCATAGATGAATGATGTCAAAGAGAAATAATATTCATACTGCATCAAGTGTGGTGCAGGATAAAGTCACTCACATTCAGGGCTTAGGTAGAGGGGTCACTTCGAAAAGTCGGAGAAGTCTCTTGAGGAAGACAGCGGAGCAAGTGACACTGTCTCCTGTATGGCTACCACAAGAGAAGGGCAAGACCATCCAGCCCCACCAACTGGAAGTGCTTCCTGAGCAACTGACCACCCAGGAAGGAAGAAAACAACACATGAAGTGGAGCATCGAAATGAATACATACATCATGCACGTATACTATGAAATAACAAAACTAGAGACTGATACGACAATGTACATACTGCATCACGGACTACATACCAAGTGGTTAGAACAATTCCCAGATCAGGTCACTGAACAGCAAATAATAGTAGACCAGAGGACCATCGTCACAAAGAATCCAATAGCTCCTGCAATCTTGGAAAAAATCAAGCAGGACATGAGCAATAAACTACAAAAAAGAACAAAGAATATGGACAACACGGAACCAGATCAAAAAGAAATGCAACCAAGAGCAGCTGAAGTGGAAAGAGACAAGGTCATGGTATCCAGAATAGAAGATGAGTGGAAGAAGGCCCTAACAGAACTCGAACGAATGGACCTCACAAATACCCATGTGATACTGAAGCAGAGGCACAATAGAATCCTGTGGAGAGCCACAGACCACGTCAATCGGCAAATATCACGTTACCTCGACAACAATGGTGCAACACTGGAGGCCATCCACACAGCTATATACTGTGCTGCCATAGCAGCAACACAACTAGGAGTAATGGAAGACAGCAAACACGTGACTAAAAATCAGAGAATAGGAGAACACTTGGACACATTGAAGCAGAAAGTAATTGCACTCAGCAAGTCACTACACTGATATAAAGAGAGCTCCCAGAGGAAAATAAACTGAATCTCTGATGAGGACCAAAGAGCCTTCTATAGGAGCCTTGGAAAAGATGGGAAAGATGGAAATGGAAATCGAGGAGTTCTGGGGAAACATATGGAGCAGTGAAGTAAGACAACAGCCGAGCTCCCTGGATAAAACTATAATTGAAGAAAGCCAAGGACGTACAAGATATGAGAGAGAGTGGGAGGAGGAAGTAAAACAGTCAATCAGGAATTCCCATAACTGGCAAACACCAGGAATAGATAACGTCCACAATTACTGGTACAAGAAGCTTACTTGCACACACAAGCACTTAGCAGAGCAGTTCACCAAAATGATAAGGCACCCATAGACAATCCCAAATTTTCTCACTCAAGGAATCATATATCTGAAGCCTAAAGACCAAGATACAAGAAACCCACTAAAATACAGGCCAATCACCTGTTTCCCAACGATGTATAACAGTGTTCTTCTCAGGAAATGATCAGAAATGATCATTTCCTGAGAAGGAAATTTTAGCCTCAGAAATGATCCAGCACATCACTGCAGGATGGAAGGTGATCACCTACTGAATGGGCACACTACCTGATGAATTTACCTGACCGCCCAGCTAAAATTTAAGCAATTCTCGCTGATCTCGATCAATATTAATTCAAACATACTATGTGATTGAGATCACTGCGACAGGAGCATATAATGTTAAATTATGTAATTAATTTTTGCTCTGGATTGCTTAAGTCACATTTATAAATAACAGAAAATTTTATAATATTGCAAAGTATTACACTTCCCCACACGGCTACTTCATAATGCCACCCAGCTGGCAAAATTTTCTGGGGAGAACACTGTACAAGATCCTGACCAGCTGCATAACCAAGAAGATATCAGACCACTTGGAGGTCGAGAACATAATGGCTGAACAGCAGAAAGGATGCAAGAAGCAATTAACCATAGATTCCACAGTTACAGAGCAAGCCTACAAGAAGCGGCACAACCTGTACACAGCCTACATCGATTACTGCAAGGCCTTCGACTCCATGCCTCATGGCAGGCTAATAGAGACACTGAAGATCTACAAAGTCAATCTGACAGTGACAAACCTCCTAGAAGCGACAATGGCAAAATGGAGTACCACCATTAAGGTCAATAACATCACCAACCAGACCGATCCCCATCAAGAGAGGAATCTTTCAGGAATGCCCTGAGCCCACTGTGGTTCTGTCTAGCACTCAACCCGTTATCCACCATGCTCAACAGCAGAAAGTATGGATATAACCTCAAAGAAGGAAAGAAAAACCTGTACACCCTCACCCATCTGACGTACATGGATGATATCAAGCTCTAAGTGGCAACCAAGAAGCAACTCCAGCAATTACTAAGGATCACCGAAGAATTCAGAAATTATATCAGGATGGAATTTGGTCTAGACAAAAGCAAGACCCATGGATTGCATCAGGGGAAGTTAGTCAGCCGAAACTACCAGCTGCAGACTGGTAAAGACATTGAAGCCATGACAGAGGGAGAGACCTACAAATACCTGGGGATGAAGCAGACTCAGCAAGGAAATCAAGGCCTGCCTGACTGAAAAATACCACCAGAGACTCAGAAGCCTGCTGAAAGCAAAGCTGAATGGAGGGAACACCGTTAAATCCATAAACGCCTATGCAGTCCCAGTTCTAACATACTCCTTCGGGATCATAGATTGGACTAACACCGAGCTGGAGGATATCATGAGAAGGACAAGGACAATGGTGACCAAGAGCCGCCAACACCACCTGAAGTCAGCTGTGGAGAGACTGACAATAGCTTGGAAAGAGGGAGGAAGGGGCATGATAGACCTCATCGAGCAACTGAAAACAGCGATAGCTAACCTGAAGGATTACTTTTAGTAATACACAGCAGCATTCTACCAGGCCATAAGGAAGACAGACAAGTATACCCCACCCAACCTAAGCGAGGAGTTCCCTTCACCCAGACAGCACAAATGAAGCTAGAAAGATGGGAAAAGAAGACACTCTATGGCAGACACTACAATGACCTCCATCAAGGCCACATAGATAAAATGGATTCCAATGCATGGATCACGAGTGGTATGTTCTTCCCCGAGACTGAAGGATTTGTGCTTGCCATCCAAGACCAGATAATCAACACCAGTAACTACAGAGTGAAAATATATTGCCAAGGAGCCCGGAGTGTCAGATAACACATGTCGATAAAGCCACATAGCCTCAGAAATGATCCAGCACATCACTGCAGGATGGAAGGTGATCACCCAGACTGAGTACACTTGTAGACACGACCAGGTAGCCACGATAATACATCAGAGACTAGCAAGGAAACAGTTGATCAAAGAAAGTGTACCATATTACAAGTAAGAACCCCAGGCCGTACTAGAGACCCCAACCCATAATAATGGATAAGACAATCCTGCACAACAGACTGGACATAAAACTGTTATAGACAAAAAGGAAAAGGCTACCTATCTGATTGATATAGCAGTTCCCAACACTGGCAACCTCCAGGAAACCCACAAGGGAAAAAAAATCAGGAAGTACATGGACCTAAGACAGGAGATCAAAGATATATGGCACATGAAACAAGGTAATGACCATCACAAATAATGAATTGCAATTAAATTTCTTTGTTTAATTATATAAAATATATCAAAATCATACTTCTCTCTCTCCCGAGCTGTTCGGTACAGTCTTACTTCTTCGTAGAGTTCAGGTCGATTATCTATTAAAAATAATAATAAAAAAGTATATTCACATCAATAGCTATAATTGCAAAAATTGCTGAAATTAGTAAATGTTTTTATTTTAACACTACATGTTTTCTATTTTATTTCATAAAATAGAAAATATATAATATGGTCTACTGTAAAATGTTTAAAAACTTGCCAATTTTTAGTTTTGTCTTTCTACATACGGATTTCTTGCACAGTTTTTAAATAAGCACACGGAAAGACAGTGAAACCAAAGGTATTTGTCCCACATGTTGGGGGAGGGACATACAATCCATTCATTTTAAAGTTAAGCTTAAAGTACCCTGAATGTGACTACTGAAAGAAAAGGGAAAAGAGCATCATCTATTTTTTGCTAGGAAATAAACACAGCTGCATTTTCTCTTTCTGATCAATATTTCAAAAATCAAAATCTTTCACAACAGTTTAATAAAAAATTCTGTAGCTGTCCTATGCACATATTTCTAATATGAATGTTGAAAAATAAGGACTTAAATTTTGATAAGTTTTCAATATTTTGAAAGCAAATCCCTTTACTGTATATCTTCTGTTTTACATATTAAAATGGGTGGGTGGGTATATAAAAAAAAAGTCAATGAGCAGCACTGCACTGATGGACAGTGTTCATTATCCAGTTTGTTTTTTGTGATAAAGACTAAAATAGTTTACAGTTTAAAACTGTGTTTTGTAACTTGCATCTGTTATTATAACAATGAGAGAGAGAGAGAGAGAGAGAGAGAGAGAGAGAGAGAGAGAGAGAGAGAGAGAGAGAAAGAACCTATATAAATATTTTCTACTGCAATACAACAAAGTTCCAACAACTACACAACTGCCTTTGCAGGTACAAAATACATAAGTAGACAACAAGTGGTATACTTTGTATATAGTTCAATAAAACTATTTGTTCTTCATTATTTTTATTTATTTATTTTTTATTAAAGTTGGTCATTCCAAATAAGTTATATGAGTGGGCTAAGATGTTTCGTATATTTTGTACACAAATAGAAAGAAAACTGATTTTTTTTTTACATCGTTACTTCTTGCATTTCACCACAGTTAATGATTCAGATCAAAAGTCAAACCTATACAAAAGGAACACTAAAATTCACATGATCAACACTAATAGATATTTTAATTATGAAATGCAAAGAAAATAATGGAAGAGTGGTTAATGACAGTAATCGAGGAATGCTACCGCCACAAGGTCTAAAAAAAATTAGACACACGGGCTGAAAAATGGTAGTTGGTTGACAAATGCAAGATACTGCACATGGGTAGCAGTAATCCCAGACTGTAGAGCCAACTGTGTGGTACTACAGTCATGGTAGTGGAAAATGAAAAAGACCAGGGGGCAATTGTGCAGTTAGATATAAAGTTCTTTCAGCAATGCAGACAGGCTGCCAGGAGAGCTCATGAGGTTTTGTCAGTGATGTACAGCAAGGGTGGCCAACTTAATTTGTGATGCGATCTACTTTTTTTCTTTGAAATGTGCCGCGATCTACCATCTCAAGAATTACATTGCACGTGGTTAAAAATGTTAATCAACGCATATTGAAAAATGTTGTTTATAAATTTAAAAATTAAATACAATTCAGAATTCTTATTTTAAATTCATACATATTTAAATTTTTAATTTATGTGAAGTTTGTGTCTTCATGTCATCTGCCAAGGTTTCAAAATCGGGGATATACTGTGATAAGGTCACAGTTTATTCATAAAGAATCTTCTTTATGCAAGTCCATAAAAGTAGAGAGATTGTCATTGTAGAGTAGAGAATTTAGTCTTTGTTTGTTTCAAATACGAAAAGGCTGATTCACATAGATATGTGAAACGAAAACAGGAATTTAAAAGTTGACTGCATTTTTTTACATTTGGGTACTTTTCTCAGCAAACATATTTCCAAGTCTTTTTTTCTGATGATCTGGCTTTTTTGGAAGATATTGTTTTGCAATGTAATAATTTTCCATTTCAAGTAATATTTTAACTCCAGGTGGTCTTACAAAGAAAGGCTTAAATTCTGCAAGTTTCAGCATCTGGAGACTAGGCACATGAGAGGTGATCAGATTGAGGAGTATAAGGCTTTGAATGGTTTCAGCAGGATCAATGCTGATGGGATTTTTCCTCTTGCTCAGATTCCACACCTGAGGGGGCATAAATTCAAATTGAGGAAAGATAGTTGTAGAATAGATGTGCGAAATGTTTTTTTTTTTTTTTTTTTGGCTGATGCTACATAAGCTTGCTTTCTTGCATCATATGCCTCTACTAATGCTAATAACTAGATCACACAACCAATCCGTACCTTGTAGCTGCTGATAATCTCCCCTTTGATCAACAAATTTTTTAATGTCATTCAGCCAATTTCGAAATCTCTGTAGAAACTTACTCTGACTCAGCCACCTCACATCTGTGTGTAATATCAGATCTGGTTGATTTTCATCGAGTTGCATTTTGAAAAGTTTCCGTTGAAGAAATTGTCGTCCGATGGAATTTGCGATTTTGGAAGTTATGTCCATAACACTCTTAGTATTTAATCTTTTGCTGGCTAACACATGTTGGTGGATGATACAGTGGTAACTCAAAAAATCTGGAAAATCATCATCCTTTTGGAATCTGTTAAGATGTCCTGTCATTGCTTTACCTCCTTCTGTTGTTATTGAACTGAGTTTAAATAGGGGTAATTTAATTTTTTCAATAAAATTTTTGAATGCATTAAATATATCAAGACCTCTAGTTCTTTCTTTTGATGAAACCATACCCAGCAGTTCTTCTCTAGTGGCAGAATCATTGAAAAACCGTATGAATAAAAACGAGCAATTGAGCTGTATCACTGATGTCTGTAGATTCATCCAGTTGTAAAGAAAAGGACACAATTAGTAGTATGAGCACGCAATTGTTCGCTCACATGTTTACTCATTTTTTCGATGCGTTGCATCACAGTAAACACTTTTCTAAGGCCACTATTAGGCAGAAAATCCGATTGGTATTTACCATGGAGTGCATTGAAGTGCACTTTCTAAATTTCCTTTTTTGGGTATAGCCAAGGAAGCATTGCAAATCAAACAACATTTTTCTTTTATCATACAAAAAAGCCTTCTAGTTCCCACTCTTGATGAAAATGATACATTTTACTCTTTTTTTGTAGCATTCATTTTAAATCAAAGGGTATCAAATTAACGTATAAGTACTGTCCAGTTATTAATATTATGTAAGCTAAATAAGAATTTGACACATACACTATGCTCTTCACAACGTAACTGTGTGAATTTTCATTGGAGAATCCTAGCGGCTGCATGGCGACAAGAGTAGTCACGTGATGGTTCAACGGATTTGTAATAAGAATAGGCAGTGGAGTGCATAATAATAATAACATTTAGATTTTGACTAATCTATTTTTTATATATATTTAAAATTCATTGTGATCGACCAAAATTAAAGCCACAATCAACTTGTTGGCCACTCCTGATGCACATGAACTCTGATAGCAGGGATAAGAAGGTGATTATCCCATTGTACAAGGCAATGGTTAGGCTGCATTTTGAAGGTTGTAGATCTGCTAGAATGGGTGCAGAGAAGGCAACAAGACTGTAGAAGGGAACGAAAGGATGGTCTTACCAAGAGAGGCTTCAGTTCTGTAAACTGCAGCACCTTGAGACTAGGCACCTATGAGGTGATTTTATTGAGGTGTTTAAGGTTTTGAATGGATTGAGCAAGCTCAATGCTAATGGCTTAGACTACACTCGAGGGGATATAAATTCAAATCAGAAAAGATGGTTCTGGATAGATGTGCAGATGTTTGCCTTCAGCCAGCGAGTGGTTGATTGGTGGAACAAACTCCCATCTGTTGTTGTGGAAGTGGGTAGTTTGAATAAATTTAAATAAGAGCAAGATAAATTGTTGGAGGGTTGGCCAGATGATGTGGGAATTTTTTCTCCCTTTTGGGTGATGCTTTATAAGCTCGCTTTCTTGCATTGCATGCCACTGCTAATATTACTACTACAACCAACTCCTAACTTGAGAGTTTAGAATATAAAAATTATAAGTTTAACTTTCTCTCCAATTGGCATAAAGACAATGAAGCACAATACTTCACTGTATTTCTCCAACTTAATAATTAAATTCAGCAATACACTGACAGGCCCGGACCAAGGATTTTCCCACCCCAGGCAGAAAGATTTTTTGGCATCCCTTTACTAATGATATATATTTTTATATCCTTATTTATTTATTTATTTATTTTTAGAAATAAATATATATATATTTTTTTCATGATTTTTAAAATTTTGTGCCCCTTAAAGAATGGTACCCTGGGCACTGCTAGCTCGTGCCTTAATCCGACACTGCACACTGATAATTGATACATATCGGTGAAGAAAAAAAACAAACAAAAGTGTGCAAAGTATGCCTGTATAAACATTCTTAAATGAATTAGAAAGTATGTCTCCTTATAATTCATTTAAGCCCTAACTTAATAATTAGTATAACTTTCACTAATGCTAAATCATGATGGTAATTTTAATGTGCAACTATGGTCTGTACTTGCCAAATTGTTGTGTGTGTGTGTCTTTTGCTTAACTTTATAAAAGAGAAAAAAGAATATTTTCA
Organism: Mastigoproctus giganteus; assembly: GCF_048544385.1. Lineage (NCBI taxonomy): Eukaryota > Metazoa > Arthropoda > Arachnida > Uropygi > Thelyphonidae > Mastigoproctus > Mastigoproctus giganteus. The sequence continues at coordinate 244,208,174 of NC_143578.1, forward strand.
CTCCATATGTAACTGCTTTCAAAGGAATTGATCAACTGATTTATTATTCTTTAAAATGAATGTATGTCTGCTGCGTAGAAAATGCAGTTTTAATATTTTGATAGCACACAGAATTTGGAACACAGATGATGCCATTGCCATTCCATTGATGCCATTCTATTACTGGCATTTTACCAATATATATGTAAAAAATACAAACTGCAACCCACCCATTCACTTCTAAATATTTAAGATATTACACTACTAGATATTACTATTACTACTTTAAGATATTATAATAGTACACTACTTCCAGATGAGCATATCCAATATGGGTGCCATGCCTTGCACTCTCCCATCTACAGCACATTTATTATATTTTCTTGATATTTGAACTTTTGAATGCATTTCTAAATATAAATTATTATATTCTAGTTATGTCCGTAAGACAAAAGAGTGATGTTATGAAATATATGGAAAGTGTTTTCAAATAAATTAGGTCCTGCATCCCTAATTAGGATGTGGTAATATACACGCACCAGCATACTAAGTTAGTTTCAAAAAATATACTTCTTGACATGAGTATTATATGAGATTGAATGGTAAGTCATGATAAAATTTTTACATATTTTTGCAATAATTAATCTTAATATCTAAATTAAATAACAATTCATTATACATTATTAAACCATTCTTGGATATATGTTTTTCCATGATACTAGTCTCAAGGTTTGCATCCACAAAGACAAACCATATATAATTCAAAAAAAATCTCAACCAGAAATTGAGTTTATGATATATTTAATCAGTTCGTTTTTAAATAGGACATTAAATAATAAATAATTTATACAAATGGCTAACTGACAGTGAAAATCAGAATATTATAAACAGTTGAACTAGTAAAGGATAAAAGAGTTGTGTTTTTTAATTTCAAGTATACATGATAAAATCCAGATGGAGGACCCCCCCCCCCCCCAACTATTCCTTGATCTCTTTTGGCTGAAAAATTGAACAATAAAAGAGCAATAATAAATAAAAAGGCATGTCACCAGGAAGGGAATTTATGATTAAATAAACTAACTGCTGAAAGTTAAATCAGAGCCTTATTTTTGACCTTTAATTTGATAAAATATTTTTGAAAATTTGACTTTATTAAAAAGGTATTTGATATGTGCTGTTAAATGTTAGGACTCAGTAATATAGTTATAAGTTTAGTAGTCTCAAAAAAATCCATATGCAAGGCAGTACTTTAAGTCTAACGTGGCAAGCTACTAAGTTAGATCAACTTGTGTTTCTGAATTCCTTACTGAACTCTGCAATTGGTACAGAAGCTGAGTTCTGAAAATCACAAATTGTACCAAGCTAATAAGCACTGTGAAAATGAATAAAAACAAAGAACAAAATTCAACAAGGAATTCAGAAATGTCAACATTCTACTTTAGGTACTGAAGCTGATTGGAATCAAAAATGTGTAAAAATTTTTATCCTGACTCATCAATAATCTAGTTTAATCTTAACCAGGTGCATCAAAAATGCAATGCCAGTAACAAACTGATGTAGTGATTAAATTCTTTCTAGCTTTTTTTTTTTACCAAAAAAGCCCGAAATAATTTAAACTGTGCTTTTTGTGATGCTATTTATTATACTAAATATATAAATAAACTATACAATTACAAAAAAAAATTTTTTTTTTAAATTGTAACAGTGCAACAGAGATTGCTAACAATGACAAATCATTCTTTGATTAAAAATTGTTATTTAGGCAGGCATTAGAATGTACACTATATACCATTCATATATCTTAAAAAAAAAAAAAAAAAAAAAAAGGAGTTTTAAATAAAAGAGATCATTCCTCATTACTTTAACATTATTTAAATTGCTTATTTAAACCTAATTTTCATAAAGTTGGTTGTATTGAAAGAAGGCATCTTGGAGAAAGATGCCTTCTTTAAATTACAACCGTATGTCTCAGTAAAAATACTTTTCATATTGTGACAAATGATAATGCAGATCAAAAGTCAGAACAACGAAATTTAGCATTTAAAAAAAATTTTTTTTTAATGCTAAATTTCGTCAATGTACTACTGATGATTAATGAGCAAAGTAGTGTCATGTATAACTATTCATGCTGTTATCTTTATTCAAATGGTATTTTGACAGGTATTTTGAACGAACAGAGGGGTGAAGTGGAAGTGGGTTTTTTTTTTTTTTTTTTTGGCTGATGCTGCATAAGCTTGCTTTCTTGCATCAAATGCCTCTACTAATGCTAATGCTAAATGTACATGTAATATGTCAGTCAAAATGTGTCAGTTGCTTCTGATGGAGCCTGTATGCACTGGATCCATCAGAAGCAACTGACACAATTTTTCACTGAAAGAATGCAGGAGATCACTTGCACATATCCATTTTTCATATTTTGGAATTTTATTGTGAAAAATAAAATGTGCCATCCTCCAATATTAGAGACCTTTGATTATGTTGAGTGAAATTTATCATAAGTATATACACAAAACATTTTGTCATATTTAAATACACAGTTCTTGAGGTATTCCTTATAAAAATAAGTCAAGTGATAAGATCAGGGCAGAAATGGCACATCTGCAAGACTGCACCTAAAAAAAAAAAAAAAAAAAAGACAAAGCTTCTTGAAAGGGTCCAAAGAATAGGCAACTGCTTGGTAAGATCTGCAAAAGGGCACCCCCAAATATAAAGAAAGACTGAATATGCAAGCTACAGATCTTGATAATTACACACTTGAGAGGAGATCTGATTGAGGTCTACAAGTCTCTGAGGGGAATAGCAAAATCATTGAAGGTGAAATTTTCAGTTATAAATTATACTAAAACTAGGAACCATAAATTCAAATTACAGGTGAAGATGTTTGGACTGAATTGTAAGCAGTTTTCCTTTAGCCAGCGAGTTATTACTGGAATAAATTACCTCTGTTAGTAGTTGAGGATGACAGCTTCAGCTAAATTCAAAGAGGGAAGCAGCAAAAGCCCAGGACTTGCTTATACTAATGGCAAATACTAATCTCCAAAGAAAGAAATAAGCCCGTCTAGAAAGACTGTGTGCACACTTCATTCTCATTCCCTTGCTGTATGGTTGCTGCTTCATCATATTGATACCATATCTTGTCTATGTTACCAATTTCTTTGAACTAGGCTGAACAATTTCTTAAAATAGTTGGAACTACCAAAGCATATCATAGTAATGTTCTAAATTCACTGAAACTGCTTGATAACTTATATTTTCAAAAAAGGAAAGGTCTACTAATTGGTATCTTCATTCAAATGTGGCCAATCATTCATAAACTGTTTTTTTTTAATTTTTTAAATTCAAGTTATTCTCTTTGAAACAAAAGATGGAGAAATTTAATTGAATTCGTATTTGCACCGAAGTCTTCAACATTGGTCATTTTTATGCATTTATTTAAGAACAATGGACATAAAGTGAAACTTCTGTACATGAAAATGTCTCACTGTGGAATACACAGGCAGAAGACTATTCATCAATTAATTAGCAATTAAATAATTCATCAAATAAAGTTTATATTATATTATCAATATAATTAGGCAGTCATTAATATAAAGATGAATGTCAATATAATTAGACATTCATCTTTGGACCTTTTTTTTTTTTTTGAGAAGTATCTTTTTATTATTTGCATCTTTTTTTGCAAGTGACCTCTATACCTGTACGTGGATTCCAAGTGCGGTTTCACAATTCCTTGTATAGTGGAATTATACAAGGAATCCCTATTATACATCCCTACCTCTTTATAGCACAGATTATACTACACCTCTGCCTGGATTGTGAACTCCAAATCCCTTTCTTCGTCTACTGTTTTTAATTCAATTCCTCCAAATGTATAAGTTATTTTTGGGTTGTTATTTCCTAGGGTAACATTTACAGACAAAAATCCTTGCATTTTCAAACATTAAAACATAGCTACCACTTTCTAAGTTGCTTGAAGCCCTGTCACTGTTCATTTACTACTCTCCCAATCTTTGCATTATCTGCAAATTTTAATATTATGCTTTGCATCCTTTCATCAATATTATTTAAATCAGAAACAGGAATAGATCCAGTGCCAATCTCTGAGGTCCCCATTTCTAACCTAGCCCTAAAGAGTAACCAGTAATCCAGCTAAAATTCTTACAAAGTAATGCATTAAGGCATTATTTTAACACACAGTAAAACTTGCACATTAGCTATATACGGCCAATGGCCTTAAAGGCCATGAATTGCATCACGTCCATCTAAAGATGGAAATGATTCAATTCATACCTCTGATCCCAACATGTTCCAGTTTATATAGTAATGTCTAAGCTGAAATATTATACTTAAATATAATAATATCTAAGTATAATCTAAGCTGAAATATACTTTGATCACAGATCCAAAGAAACAATATCAGAGTTATATCCTGCATTCAACTCATATATGACATTGTCAATAGTTTATCATGTTATTTAAACAAGATTTCCCCTTAGCAGCATCAATCATTTCTATTTAGATGAACCTGTATTGCATTTTTAATCATCACCTTCATTATTTTCCTACCACTTCAGTCAGACCAACCAATCTGTATTATTCACTTTGTTCTCAGAACTACCTTTAACAAACCAGCAATATATTGGTGTTTCACCCATATACGGAGTCACCCTTCAGTCCAATGAAAGCATCATAATTTAAACTTAATGGTTTCAATCACCTGCCACCTCCCTTAAAATAGCTTGTTATGTGCCATCTATTGTCAAAAAATTGTCTTGCTTGTCTTTGGGCTCAAAACGTTTTCCAGTAACACTCAATCTTTGTAATTACCATTTTACTGATTTTCAATGGTTGGGTTTGTAGCATAATTTTTTGACTTTTAGGGATTTTTTTTCTTTTTTTTAGGATTTAGAGATCAATGCAAAGTACCTATTCAATTCATCAGCTGAGTGATCAGTGATTTTCCTATATCCATTATGTAAGGGGGTCCAATCTGATTTGCTCAGTCAAAAGAGATTATCCCAGGAATAGTTCTGTAATGGATATAGATCAAATTAAATTCTTTAATTGATTTCATACAAAAAAAAAAAGGATTAAACTTTAGAATAAGACTCTTACCTATGGATTTTTGCAACACAGAGCAATGGATAAGTTTAGCTCTTACTGCTTTGCAGTGATTGAATGATTTATTCCTTCACACAATTTTGTTTCCCAATTAAACAACAGTGGTAAGGGGGAGTGAAGAAAACCCCTAAACTGTTTATTAGGAAATGTACTGCTCGTTTTAACTAAAGAAACAAAATTATGCAAAGGAATAGATCGTACAATTAGTATGAAGCAGGGGGCAGAGCTAGATGTGCTCATCTTTTGTTGACACAAAGATTCTTTGGGTCATCTAAATAAATTTTCTGTTTATACTCCGGGATGACCACACAGTCAGAGGAGTTCACAAGGTAGACAGAATATGATACAGCACCGTATTCTGCAGTCATGAGCTTGAACCCTGGTCGCTCAAGGCATGTGTCCTCATGAACCCATGTGCCTGACCACTAGGCTATGGTGGCCTTGTGTTACTGTCCAAAAAAAAAAATATATATATATATATATATATATATATATATATATATATATATATATATATACACACACACATATATCATACCTATGTTAGGTAACCTAACTTAGCTATTCAGTTTAAATACTTATGAGATTATTTAGGCTAATTACTAATGGCAATAGCACTACAAATCTCAAAAACAACAATTTTCTACTAATCTTCATCATTTGAAATTGGAATTTTGTGTGCTATATCTTTTTTTTAATCCTTCTCTGTCGTTTACTGCAGTTTTCCTTTTACGAATGGGGAAGTGACATACAATTTGAAAAAATACACATACTGGGTCCAATTATAGAGGGTCTCTTCCTTTATTCCTCCACCCACCTATCAGAGAACGTTAACTTATTAGCATCTGTCACATTCAAGCAATTATAAAAATATATAAAGCACTCATTTGAGTCAGCAGAAGAAATTATGCAGTAAAGTGACGATAAAACAGAAAATACTCATTTTGAGATGATCAGTCAGTCAGAAGGCATGTGTGAGCCTATGATCCCACTCCTAAATTCAGAGGAATAATGACAGAAGAGGGTAGGAGGGAATTGATATGCTTCTCAGGCATCATACTAATACTATAAGTTTAAACATAAAGCCACATTATGGCAATATGACTATGTCATTTTTCTTTTAAATTTACAAAAAACTTCTTGTAGTACAACAGTCAAAATGCATTCATTACTAAGATAGCAACAAAATACTTTAAGGAAGGTGAATGTAAGACAATTCACCGATTCATTAAGCTAGGTAACATCATAATTTCATACCAAGCATGTTTGTGCTATTTCAGTTTGTTTATATCTGTTTCGTGAAATGCGCTGATAATAAAATGATAATTATACATAGATTATTTGTTCTTTCCGATTTGTGTCTAGGAATTAACTGTCAACATCCTTTGACGTCATGTTTCTGATACGCCATTATAAATAAATTAGATAACTTCATTTTTAAATGCCATATAGTGTGGACCTTCACATATGAACATCGCTAGAGCTGAGTTAGGATTAAAATTACACTGAAAAAAAAAAAAAGTACATTCACAAATTCAAATCTGTATTGTCAAATTAACATTTTTCCATACTTCTGTATGAAGTAACTACGAGAAGCGAGTAATGGGGCTAATTTTATAATAAACATACCTTTATTGGCATACATCAGTGAACTTTATCTCTTCAAAACAGTCCCCTTGTGAAGTTACACATACATACTAGTTTTTAAATAAATCCTTTACACGACTCAGTATATTTCTTTGACTACTTTACCTTGAGATGATGCTGCAGGAGGAATACCACCGAATAAAGGCATTTTTAATGAACACCTGAAACTTATTAAACCCGTAAACCACTAAAATAAAGGACAAATCCGGAACCACAAGACTCTGCTATAACACGAAGAACAACAGTGACAATTACCTCACCACTATTACAGTGACATCTCGCGCCGATTGAAAGAATCATTTCTAAAGCGCCCTCTATTAAGAGCAATACTACTTAAAGCTAGAGAGCAATGATGAGAAGAGAGGAGACCGAGAAGGTTTGGATTTGGAGGTTGGGCTGTTGGTGTTGTTACATTGACGAAATTAACTGTAAGGAAATTAAATAACAAACGTATGCCATATATACCAGACAACGGTGTTACTACTCGTATGCAACTCCTGCGGCTGCAGCTTCATGCCTCTTCGTTGCTTATAATTTCAACATTTATTTGTTCACTTAAAGTTTATTCAACTCTGTTGCTGTAATCAAATACGGAAGGCAAGATAACAAGAACGCCGTTCGTGATGGCTCTTTTCGTGATCTAAGTCTCTTCTGGAGGATCAACAAACTGAAGATTTAGGCATCTAAAATTTAGGTATGCACGTTTTAATTCAGCCTAGTTATTACAATTTTATTTAATTTAAATATAATTAATCGTAACCGAGGATATCTGAATATAGTTAGAATGTATTTGAAGGATATAAATATATTTGAACCATTGGTAATACATATTCTTTTATGCTTAAAACTGCTATTACTATTTTGGTGCTTTACGTGATTAATCGGCCACAATAGATATTTTCAGATATGGTAAATATTTTAATTACATTGTAAATACTTGTCAAAATGATTGTGATGATTGTATAAATAAATTCTCATTCTCAATAATGAAATATGCTGAATAGTATTAGCATACATAGCGCCACCTGTGATTATTTTGCATAAATTTGTTTGAGCCTTTTTTTTTATTGCGCTCTTTTCTTTGTGAATTTGTGTAATTTATACATAAAGTTGGAGCTTAATTCGCCCTTGGCCTTGTAGTTTACCTTTCAGATTTATTTACGATACTTAGCTTAATCGCATCTATATGAATTATAAATAGATTTTAATTATTTATAATTAATATGTGCTGCACATATTACGTTTTATTTAGCAACATCACATCACCATCACATCAGTTGCTATTTCACAGAACGATATGGATAAAAATAAACATGCCATTATTTTACTGAACACTTAGTAATCGTACATTTACTGAACACTTAGTATTAGAAAACAATATGATTTTTTTTATTTCAGAATTTGAGCATTCAGAGAAAATTAAACAACGAAAACAGTGAAGTCATAAATAAATAATTTGTGATTTCGCTTACCAGTGTGAATATTGACAGATTTCGCTTTAACTTCAAGTATTTTCCTTTCTTGAAGCTCCTTAGTTATGAATTATTGACGATTAATTATTTTGTAGTAATATTAGATTTATAGCAACTCGTGGTTAATGACACTGTAATGATAGTGCATCATTATAGTCATCAATTTATTTTAGAATTAACAATTTATCACTCAACATAAGTGGATAACATCCATCTGAAAAATTTGATGATGATGATGATGTAATTGAGCTGACCCATCAGTTTCTATTTTATGGTGAGATGTCTTTTATTTTTTAAAACAAATTCCCTTGTCATTTACTATTCTTATCACATCATTCTCCTGGCTTTTGATAACTTCGGTGTGGAAATATATGTATTGTATTTATATATTTATTTTTATATTTGAAGATTAATGATATTAACGTTCATTTTGAGGATGATAAAGCAGATCGCCAGCTTTTTTTTTTTTTTCGTAATTAGTAATTTGAGATACCTTCTGTTCTTTTGCTCTCTATTTATTTGAGATGATATATTCATATTTAACTATTCTTAAACGTGTTTTTCGATTAATCAGTTGATTTGTGGATTATTTAAATTCTGTTAATTAGCAAACAGAATCAAGGCCTATCGGAGGAAGGGGGAACATGAGGGCCTTTTAAGTTTACTTCACATATTTATGTGACTACTGTAATTATCTAATGTGCTTTATGTCATAATAATTTTATAACTTACTTATTTTATTTAAAATTCTAGAGATATACTTGTAAAAAAAAATGTGATAGTCGATATCGTGATCTTATTTATTTTTTAAGTAGCTGATGTAGTAGGAATGGCCGCTACCACCTAGTGTGTGAAGAATACGTCTATAGTATTAAAAATATTAAATAGTTTCAAGAGTTATATATCCTAACAAAACATAACAACGTAGCAATAAGAACACATTCGCCTCAGAATTGAAAGGAAATTTTAATTATTATCTACTATTTTTAACGATCCGGGTTGCAATAAAATCAGGAACCCAAATATGGCGTGATTGAACCACCGGCGCTTACCACTCACATAACCTAACAGGCAACAATTTTAATATGTATTTTGCCTGTTCAAATTGGAATGGGCCTCAATCTCAAAAAGTGCCTCCGACAGTGTTTTGTTTTTTTTTTTTCATTTACCCAAATTGAGTTTTGTTTACAAAATTTAACATTTGCACAGAAAAAGGCTAGCAAAACATTTTGTTAACGAAGTGGCTGAACCTCTGGGAGGACATTAAGGGAATTGTTCATTATTTTGGATTAGTTTCAGTGAACAGTATCTCGAAAATGCTGATAGTAATGTATACTTCATTCTGACTGAAAGAATTAATGGTGAGAGGAAGAAGAATAAGAATATCATGGCTGGATAATTTGAAGGAATGGACAGGCAAAACTGTGAAACAATTATTTCATAATGTTTACAACTGATGCTGATCGCCAATCCCAGATGGGTTGGCAACCGATGATGATGAACCATGTACATGCGTTTTACATTGAAGGAATTCAAAACATTCCTTACAAAAGTTATATAGGTGTTGGTGAGTTGCTAAGGCCGATTTGTCTTGAAATGAGAAGGGAAAAAAATCATTTTTTTTCGTTTATTTTCATACTCTGGTACATTGTAAACTCCCCAAAACAAGTGGAGTTTACAATTTCATGTAAAAAGAAAATTTATATTTATGGCAGTCGATGTAACTGCGCATAGTTAACAATGAACCACGAATTTTGTGGTGTTGTACAAGTGTGGAACCACTTCGCAACTGTGATGGCATGTTTGCATTATCAGGGTACCTGCCCACCCACCGATGATAGGCCAACAGCTTTGAAACGGTGACCGTCTGGGTGTTGGTATGCACTGAGAATAAATAACGGCAGTCTTCTCTACTAGAGAAGCGTTACTTATTCGAAGTAGTGCAGTACCTGGTATCTCGTTGTGAAGGTAGCCACAATATGAGATACAATTAAAAAACGACGCCTTAACACTACATGTGTAGTTTAACTTATGGGTAAACTGTGGTGTATCTACACCGATATTATATAGTTGTACAGACATTTATCGCTGATTATGTACGTTACCCTAACACTACTTCTAGTCTTTTAAAGTTACATCCCCTTTCATGGAACCGGAAGAGAAGCTCCAGAGAAAAATCTCAAGATCTAGCGCAAATGCGTATGTGTGCGCGCGCTCACTGAATCCTTGCAATTCAACGATATTTAATAGCAAATTTCATCAGAAAAAATGCAAGTACAGTATAATTTTTCCCTATCGTTATTTACCTACAACCTAGAACGTTACTATGGAAACGATTCGTTTCGTGTCGTAGTCTCCTTTCCTTCGTCCCATACCGGATTTGATTCTATTAGGGGGTATCAAGCCCACGCGTTAGCATAGAAGTTATAATCACCGTCCTCCCGCACGCATGGAAAAGATGAACCCTGTTCAGCTGATGCTGATCTTCATAATCTTTCTCTTCCAGTATCCAAGTAATGTTTTGTGTATATTTTAATTTATTATTTCTAGCGAAGTTTTAATGTAATATTTATTACACCTGTTACTTTCAAGCAAATGGAAATTTTTTATTTATATATTTTTAATCTATTTATGGAATTTTTTATGGAGTGGTTTGTTGTAGAACATTCATAACAAAAAAGGTAATTAAAAGCGTTAACACGCTCAGTAATTACAATTTTACCTTTTGTGTTTTGTTCAGAAAATTCTACTGTTTTTGACATTTTGTTTATTGAGATGGTTAGGCCAAATCATTCTTTCTTCAAAAATTAAGAAAAATTTAAAATAAACAAAACAAATATTTTTATCTGAACTAAAAACTACACTTAAGTTAATTTTAATTATTATTTATAATAACTTTTTAATTAAACTAAATGCGCAGTAGTTAAGCTATATGTTATCTAATTTTTATAATTTGGAATAGATATTACTTCATTATTGTTAAAATTTTACTTAAATAAAATCAAACACATTTTTATCTCAAATTGTGTGCTTTATAATTACGTGGAATATTAGTAAGTACGAAAGATTTATTATTAGTCATATGGTGCAAGGAATAATATTAAAGTTGTTGCGGTTAAAAGCTCGTAGTTGGATCTCAGTTCCAGACGGGTGGTCCACCGCCCGGTGGCTACTGCCCGGCCTGAACAATCTCGCCGGTTTTCCTTGATTCTCTTCACCGAGTGTCTTGGGTGACCGGCACGTTTGCTTTGAGGCCTCGTAATTGGAATGAGTACACTCTAAATCCTTTAACGAGGTTCTATTGGAGGGCAAGTCTGGTGCCAGCAGCCGCGGTAATTCCAGCTCCAATAGCGTATATTAAAGTTGTTGCGGTTAAAAGCTCGTAGTTGGATCTTAGTTCCAGACGGGTGGTCCACCGCCCGGTGGCTACTGCCCGGCCTGAACAATCTCGCCGGTTTTCCTTGATTCTCTTCACCGAGTGTCTTGGGTGACCGGCACGTTTACTTTGAGGCCTCGTAATTGGAATGAGTACACTCTAAATCCTTTAACGAGGATCTATTGGAGGGCAAGTCTGGTGCCAGCAGCCGCGGTAATTCCAGCTCCAATAGCGTATATTAAAGTTGTTGTGGTGCAAGGAAGCCTGAGGCTTATGCTGCCCCGGCGTTGTCGTGCATGAAAAGAAAATCTGGACCAACCGTACCCCTAAAAAGTCCCACAGAGGGTTCAAAAACATGGAGGGGTGCGGCCGTTGATCATTATTTCGCCCCACACGAGAACACCACCTCCACCGTGTGTCTCTGATGTTGGAGGGATGGTACCTCGTTGTCTGCAGATGAAATAACGTATAGATTCTGTATGTAGGCAAAATGGGGGCTCTTGAGAGAACAGAACTGTATCCCATTTGTCAGGGCTCCAAGTCATCCAAGGGCCCGCATCCCAAAGAATCATCTGAACGATGACTTACCCTCCTGAGTACTGGAGATGTGGCTATCCTACTGAACAAACCAAAGAAACGGGAATGAAGTGTTGTTGCCGCAACTCGTGTTTTTGTAGGCATGAATAATTTGCATAATGTGCGGCTCTGTAAGGTGGTGTATCGATTTCCCTTGTTTACTCGGAATTTGCATGCTAGGATGCCTATCAGATATTCGCCTGCGGCGACACTGTTCACAATAAAATATTTATGAAAATCCTTTTCTTCTGTTAAATTTGTCAAGCAGTGTAGCTTATTAGTATGCAAAAGTCACCTTCTGCAATTAGACCCCAAACAAACTCAATCATTAAATAAAATGGGTACTTTTTGGATTTCAGTATCAAAATCCAGTTTCAGGATACATATTTCGGTTATATAAAATTGTATAGAAAGAGAAGTTAATAGTACGTAACACGAGCACAGTTCTATAGTTAATGAGTTTTAAATTGGAATTTAAAATTAAATTCTGAATTACACTTGGTCATTAAAGATATCTACTCCTCTAGATAGGATGAACAGAAGTTTACCGAGTTTTGTATCGCTTTAAAAGTATATTGAATTAGATATCGCTTATTTATTAAATTACTAGCTTGCTTTTCATTTTCTCTTCGCATTCTCTGTTCTACATTTATGAAATATTGTAAAGTTCATGCCCAAAACTGTAAGCAAATAAGGAAAGTAATACAAACGCGGAAGTAATATTCTATTTTTTGAAGCCACCTCCACCTCATTGGAGCGAGTTTACCTTATTTATTTAGGCAATTGTGCCCATTATATCCACGAACAGCTTAGAAACCGGTAGCGCTACTGTTCCACTGGAATAATTAATTGGTCACCGCATATATCCTAACATGTTGGGCAAGCTTAAAGTGGAAATTGGGCCTGAGGAAATATTTAGGACAAAACGAGAGTATCAGGTAAGATTAAGAGGTGTTCTGATCAAAGGCCTCATTGGCAAGTGATTATTATTATTTTTTTAAATTAGCCGTAATGAATTTTTGATGAATGTTCAAAACCAACTTCAATATTTATTTTTTTGTGAGTTATTAGCAGGGATCGTTAAGAACTAGTATGTTTAAAGTATGCGCAGAAAGGGGCTTATTTTAAAGGGACAGAACTATGCATCAGAATAAAGTTTCAAAACGTTGCATTCGTAGAGAAATGCCCAATATTTATTAGAATTAAAACTTAGCGAATAAAATTAAAGTTTTGTATCTTGTGGGCACAGGCAGCTGCCGAGTTATCGGTTTAATTTGACCTTTTCTATCGAAGAAAACAAAAATCACGATTTCCCTCCCCCTCTTTTGCCTAATATGTTTAAGATGTGATGTGATTAAGCCACCTTTTGTTGTCTGTTCACACTATTCGCTTAATTTTATAATTTCCACGTTACCACATATGCGTAAAACGCCTATTGTCTTCACCATGTCCGTTCGTCCGTCCGCATGTAATATTCGACTCCCAGTGAATGGATTTTCATGAAATTTTATATTTGGATCTCTCAGAACGATTTGACGAGTCTTCCCAAATTTCACTAAAATTGGACCAATAGAAATCCGCCAATTATTATTTCTCTTTTTTTATATATACATATCATATAAGCTATCCATCTTTTTATATCATATAAGCTATCCATCTACAGGATATTATTGCCGTGCGCTGATTGCAAGGATGAATTGGCAGCATGACTGATGCGCAGAAATGAAATGTTCTCTGTTTGCACACAAAAGTCGTTGCTTTTTGCTTTTTTTTTTGTTATAAATCATGAATTTTAAATGCATAACTACTAATCAAGAAGGCTTTTCCATTTCAATATTCATGTTTGTTTGTCAAAACGCCTTCCAATGACCCCATTAACTTTATTCCATTTAGGCGTCTTTCGTGTTTGATATTAATGTTGTCCACACTCGTATGTTTTATACAGACAAAACTGTGCTCATTATTTTTGCCTTTTCGCTCTGGTCTTCGATTTAAATGTTGGCTTTTTCTTTCCAATTATTTTTTTCTATTTATCTCTTAAGTAAAGCTGTTATCGTGAAGTACTAGAAACTTTCTACAATGCCAATTATAACTAAAATGACATATCTGTTTATACTTTATGGTGTTTAATTTTGCTTTGCAGGTATGCTAGCAGTTATTGCCTTTACGAATTTTTTATTATTTGATTTATACACACGAGTCCCAAAAATTTGAGAATGACTTGTATGATAGTCACCTTCCCTCGCTGCATAGTTGTATTAATAGAGAATCATGCAGCATGGATAACTTCACAGAATGGTCGGGCCTCATGTACTGCATACAGGTCTGGAGGCCTCACTTTAGGAAGGATGTAGAGCTGCTGAAACGAATACAGGGAAGGACAACGAGGTTGGTGAGGGGGGGGGGGGGGATTGAGATGTTTGAGGCTCTGATCGAAGTGTTTAAGGCTTTGAATGGATTGAACAAGCTCAATGCTGCTGGGATTCTTCCTCTTGCTCAGACTATGCACATGAGGGGGCATAAATTCGAATTGAGTAGGAGCGGTTGGAGAATAGATATGGGGAAGTTTGCATTTATCCAGTGTGTGGTTGATTCCTGGAACAAACTGTTGTGAAAATGGATAGCTTGAATAGATAAAGGAATATCTAGACAAACTATTGGAGGGGGTGGTTGGTAAAATGGGACTTTTTTTTTTTGCTGTATTAGCGAGCTTTCTTGCGTCATTTGCCCCTAATAATGTTAATGCTAGAAATCAAATATCTGGCTGCAAGGTCATCAAACTTGTCTTTGATGGAATCCATCTGAGACATGCTATGAAACTTACCTCCATGCTTTGGCCAGCCAAAGCTGTTACTTTAAAGCACATCACGCATGGAAAAATGTCCCACAGTGATGTGGGACTTTGCCTTTTTTTCTTTTTCTTTTTTTTTTTGTTACCAACTCAATGGTACTAGCAGTCTTTTACAATCCATTGTTCAAAAAATATGTAACCTTTTGTGTGGATCAATTTGAATGATATACTGTCCTACCATCTTTTCATAAAATCAACCGGAAAGTGAAAGTAGTCTCCTCGAACAGATACCAACAAATTAAAACCATGGGAACGAAGAACTTTACCCGCTTCGGAATTCCATGGATGCCTTACCGCGAATCAATCCACTGACATTTTTTGCTTGGTGTTTCCTGCACTTTACAATGTATATCTGTTCCTTATGTGCACATATCCAGCTGTCTGGATTTGAACTACTGCCTAAAAAAAAAAAAAAAAAAGATTTCATTCATTATAAGTTGGAATATTTCCAGAATAATAGAACCATTTCAGGATCTTCCCTTTTTTTCAACATCTAGAAGACAGAACTGTTTTATGGCATTCTCTAGTGTCCCATTAGCGTTTAATTAATCTCACCATTGGGTTTCACATGTATCGCAGTCAGTTCTTTGAGATGTTCTGTTATTTAAAAATGACTCCTCCGTCTAAGCTTTCCCTGAAATTAGTCTCGGAAAAATCATTCATGTGTTCCGACAAGAAATCTTTTCCTTTAAATTTCTCAATGAAAACAATTTGAACAAGAAGAGGAGGGAAGTGAATTTTTTTAGCCAAAAAAAAAAAAAAAAAAAAATGGAATAATAAGAACTTTTTAAAATATTTTATTCAGTTTGCTTATTACAAGTTAACGCAAAAGCAAAGGTTGTAACTCCTGTGTAATCGAGGGGTTGCCACAGGAAAAAATAAGTATTTATGAATTCCAGGTAAATGGAATTCATATATGTTAAGCGCCAAAGCAACTAAGGCTGCGAGGTGTCAGTATATTGTGCTTATAATTCCTGTATTCTTCAGCAAATTTAACAGTGTAAACCTCGTCTGAGACCAACTAACTTAGCCACGTTGTGAAAAAAAGCCCTAAAAACGTCTCGTGTCATTGATGGGATTCGAACTCATGCTTTTCCCATCCGACTTAGTAGGACAGCGATTATAATCACTGCGAGGAGTTCTCCTGGTGGGTTCGAACGAAAACCTTTTGTGGTAGCACCGAGTAAAAGATTATAATGCCTTTCGACAAGGAAGTGCCATTTGCCCTTAATGCAACTCGTTGCTGCAATGACATCACATAAGAGATCAACGGCATTCCTGAATGATACTTATACTCTCTCGTTCTTCAGCCTAGTAGGTCTATAGCAAAAGGATTAAGTTTACTATTAATGTTTTACATAAAAATATTAGCAATGTATTACTCGTCATTTATGGACCCAGAAACAATGGAAGGAGATCCCGTGGAAGGAAGAGCCAAAATCAATGTTCTTGTCTGGCGGTCGAATGGAGGTTTGGAGAGAATGCCCAAATGATGCCGCTACGTTACTTACAACTGTGGCCGGAGGAGAGATTGTGGTGGTTCTTGTAGTTCACATTGAGATGGCAGCTCGCTGCCAAAAACCCGCGCTAGGCGTCATATATAGTCAGTTTGATAAGTACATTCTTTCAGTTCTATGGCACTGGGATATATCGAGAGAAGCATTGCTTCTCTCGATATAAGAATCGATGAACATTGCCGATCCTAAAGTTCTGGGGATCAGGGTACTAGAACAAATATTAAGGCTACGCAGTCCTTATCGGAAGTGAGTTGAAATCCCCTCCCCCATTTTTTTTAAAAAATTTGTCTTTACTTTGACTTATTTGAAGACCGTAGAAGTCCACTATCCAAGGATCAATCTTGCCGTGTAATCTGGTACTGGACGGATCTGTCACCGTATAATCTTCAGGCACTAGCAAGGGTACGTTTCACAAAGTTTTTCTTCCCTCCAGTATCTTGCTTTCGTATCACGAGGCACGGTATTACTTGATATCAACAGGGCGATACCTAAGTGCACCATTAGAAAGCTAATGAGTCGTTACAAAAGATTTTGTTATTAATTGATCATTATTCCGGTGAGAGAGGTTTTCGTTGCCATGGGGAAATCGCCATTATGTCTGAAGCTTGGTGATGAGAGGTGGGACAATACCTGTACATAAGCAGGTGTCTTTGTTCGCTGGAATGATCGAAGAGTCATGCGGGTGCCACGTTCTATTTGTAGGACTTCGACGAATGCAAAGTAAGGGATATTCGTTAGCGTGGATGTAATTTGGCAAAGTTCCTGGCGAGATATCACGTCGATATGCAGTGAGTCAGCATTAATGGTAGATAAAAGCATATTGCATATGGTTGGAGGCATGCCGAGTCCCTTTATTGGCCTTTTTTTTTTTTTTTTTTTTTCGAAAAGAGCGGATAAAAATATCGTGTCGGTTGAAGAGCACTGCTGATGTCGTATATTCATAGGACGGGATGGAATGGAATGAAAGTTGAAGGACTAATTAACTCAACTGCCCTTATCTCGGGAACATACACTTAATTTGGATTAATGTAGCGAAAACTGAAAGGAGCTCGATAAAAAAAGAGATTCAGAAGAGAACGAAATCGGAAGTAATGAAGTAGTCCTTTAAGGATAAAACTAATGCCAGCCATCTTTTTATTTGGACTAAATTCTTGCTTTATGTGTCATGCAAATTATATGCTGAATAGTTGAGACTATTTAATTAAGTGCCATTACGAAGCATAGTAAATTGTAGACGGTAATAGGAGGGTTTGATTTTCCTCAGCAGTTTGGGAAAATCTTACAACGGGTGTTCGCTTTTGTATATTGGGGCGTGTTCAAGGATCCTGGCGATTTTAAAGCATACTCATTCGCGAGAGTAATTTGTAACTTATGTAAAGTTCTGGAGGCGTTGACGACTCCGAGTTTTATCTGTCCAGAGCATCCGTTATTTGCTTAGTGGGATTCAGGTGTGGAAGACACTTGTATTTCCCAGTCGGGAAATATCCTCATCTTAAACAGTCATCCGCCGGCCAAGCTCGTGCCAACCCCATTGCTTGAATTTTATTATTTTAATAATTGGAACGCGAAAATTTGGCAACTGAAACAAATACCTGTAATTAAAAAAAGTTATTTTTCAAAAGTAAATCTTCACCTGGAACGCCATACTGGTGCCTTCTAATCCAGTTCGAACACTTGTCTGCTCAGACCATTAGACTACAGCCTCCTCCATAACTGATCCCTTTTAACTTAATGGGTATACAGATCGGCTATGATCGCTGTTCTGCACACTGTGGAACTGTCCTGTGTTCGAACACCTTCCACACAAGGAATTTTGAGCTTTTTTTTCACAACATGACCCAATTAGTCAGGTTTTCATCATACAGAAGAACAAAGATTGACCACAGAATAGGCGCAATTTTGAGACACAATATACTGACGTCTCACAGTCTTAGTTTCTTTGGCACAAAAACAAACGGCAACATCTCCTGTCTTTTGGTGCTGTTTCCCAATTGGGACATAAAATTTGATTACACATTCAAAATTCTTGCAACCCCTAACTGTGATTTGTTCGCTTCCATCAGGATGAATCTTCTGCACCACAACAAATGACTAATACAATGTCTCTGAGCCATTAGACCCTTACAAGTTCCTAAGACTTCCTTAATATTCATGCACAATCTAACTAAATGACACAGTCCCATTTTAAAATCAAAATAAATTTCAATTAATTCAAATTATATTTCATTTTATACAGCCCCAAGAAATTCAGATAATTACTTGATCTATACGCAAATTCAGTTCAATTAGTAAATCGAACTTTTCAGTTGGATCCTCCTGTTTGCGCAAACTAAGACCTAAACACCTCTGTAGATACTTTATAAAAATGCATAATATACACTGGGTTGGCTTTGTATTAATAACACTCCCTTGTGTCGGGGTGGTCTGGTCTGGTGAAAGCTCAAAGTCGGGAATAACTGATATAAGATTGTAATTCGCACAAGTGGCGATCAATTTTTGACTGTCTGCGAGGAAGAATATGTTGGCGTCGAGATCTTTCCGACTTCAAAATTAAGAATGAACATAGGAGCAAAACGTGCAGGTACCAGAGAGAGAGAGAGATAATCTTTAATGCCCTTCACGGCCAAAAAGCCAGGGGTTTACATTTTTACAGCCTCCCGAAACTTCCGGGAAAATCTAACAATTATTTACAAAAAAAAGGTAATTTTACAAATGAAAACATTTTGATACAAAGGAGAGAACTCCTTACGAGAGTTAAGTTTGATTGAGCTGACTTAACATCGAGATAAGAGCACCAGCTCAATCAGACAGGAACAGATGCAAGGTACACATCAGTCATTGCTCATTAGTCCTACTAGTCATAATTTTTTTCCGGTAAGTCCGGTCAACAGCGAATTTGTTCAGGTCGGTGTCAAGTGCCTGGGTTTGCTTGAACATCTGCTGAGGGAGGAACTTGTCCGAGAGATGGAGTCGTGCTGAATGCGAGTAGAGCTCGGGATTGGCCCTAAGGGCAGCAGGGGGGATCCTCCAGCCACAGGTATCTCAGAATGAAGGTGTAGCAATTACGCCTGTTATCATCTTGACTGTTGCTAGGAGGCGTTGGTCGTCGACTAAGGTGGGAAGCCGTGGAATCCCGAGAGAGTTGGCAAGCTGCGTGGTACGAATCAGAGCTGGAAGGTTGTGCTTCCTGTTGGCCCACTTTAGGAGCCAGTATCTTGACTTCAGCCAACCTGGTTAAGTGCACCCTTTCAGTGTGACACCAGTCGCGAGTGTACCGTGACTGGCTCAGCAGAGGTCGAACAACCAACCAAAGGTCACACGTGGGACAGCCACGTGTAATCAATGGACTTGGAAAAAAAAAAAAAAATGTTATATTAGGGACACCCAAGAACTTACATACCAGTGCGTAATATGTTCATAAATTGCTTGTGTTCTACCTTGCTACCTACGCTTGAGACCGACAAATTTAGCTACAGAGTGAAACAAGCCCGTAAAAATTCTTCGTGTTATTGATGGTATTCGAACCCCGAGCCTTTTCCACCCAGCGTGGGAAGAACGGTGATTATAACCATTGTGCTACTGTGAAGATATCCACGTGGACCTTGCGCTGGATATTAGCTCGTATAAGCTATGGCAGTTGACGGCCGTGATAGGCCGAGACACGAGGAACTGCGCCTTTCATGGCACATCAGCACCAGCAGTGGAACACCGACATGTGGAAATGTCTTCTGGTTTGATGAATCCCGTTTCCAATTTTACAGGTTGATGAACACGATTCACATTCAGACTGGAGAAAGCAAAGCCATGACACCAGGATGTCTGTTAGTTCTGGCAGGCTTGAAGCGATGGTGTTATGGTTTGGGGACTGTTTTCGTGACATGCCCTGGGTGCACTTATCATCGTTAATCAGTGGCTCAATGTGAACGCTTACCTTTCTATCATTGCCTACCAACTACACCCCTTCATAATGACAGTATATCCAGACAACTGTGGCATCTGTCAACAAGACAACACTCCATATCACAAGGCCGAGCATGTTGATAATATTTGCAAGAACATGACAATGAATTCTCCACCCAATTGAGCATGGTTGGGACAAACTAGAAAAGATGTTCGGTGCTACGACCAACAACCTGACAATATGCGGGCATTACTGGATACATTGAGCAACACATGGGTAGCACTACCGACACCTTGCGGTGTCCATGCCAGTATGTGTACAGGCTGTGTTATTGGTAAAAGATAGACCAACCAGGTATTAGGTAGGTATTGCTAGTGCAAAGCCAAATGAGTGTATAAGAGACTCTGATCTACTTGCCAATTTTCGGTACCATGTTTGAAAATCTACAAATGTAAAATATTATTGTATAATAAAGGAGAACATTCTTATGAATTCATTACGAATTTGGATGGGTTTTTTGAAATTAGGGGATATAGCAAAGACTGAAATCTCGTGTCATGTATATAAATTGCGTATATTGTGCAATTGTTGTAGGGTTTTTTTAGGTTCATCAGCGACTTGCACCATATTGCGCCAGATATATTATGCCTATAAAATATCTGTGTTCTGTGGTCGGTTTACTGGACAAAAAACCGGGTTTTCGTGAACCCCCTCTCAAGTCCAGCTAGCTCAGCCGCGTTTAAAAAAGCCCATAAAAGTTCCTCGCGGCATTGAAGGGATTCGAAACCCGGATCTTTTCGACCCGGTTTAGGGAGAGCGGGCTTATATGCACTATGCTACAGGCGAGGGTCCAAGTCATTGTGATTTTCGTTTGCCTTAAATCATGCAGTATTGATTAAAAATTCCTGTATTGTACTAAAATGATCAAAACAGTGTTAAAAATGATCAAAGAACTTGATGGAGAGTGGGGAACGATAGTAGGCAGTGACCACAGATGCCATAAAATAGGTTTTATCTAAAGAAAACGTATGTGGTCAAAGATAAAGCAGTTTCAACAAAGGGGACTGGAATGGAATGAGATATTTCTTGGGCTCGATTAACTGGATCGACTATCGGTTTGTACTGGTTTAATAGCATATTAAAATTAGTAAACCCCTTTACTAATTTTAATATGCTGTTAAAATTAGTAAAGGGGTTTATCCTCGAGTTCAGTAAACTAAGCCAATACGGATGATAGGTTAGGTTAGGCTAAGTTCAAAGCAGAATTCCCCCATTAATTCCGGTTATCTTTTGGTATTGTGAAAATATATGGATATTATTATTATATATTATTGGGCTAAGGCAGAAAGACCCTGCTTCTTTGCATCTCTTGGTCTTACTAAATATTAATGAAACCCTTTATTGTTATGCGCGATGATTATCATATTCATTGATTTTAATTCTGAGTTAACCGCTAAAAAAAAAGGGTTTTTTTTTTTCTTTAAATTCATTTTACCTTGAAATTAGAAGAATTATACTTCTACCAGGGTAACAGAGGCCATTTTAGAGTCTCTTGCAAGCCTGTTAGCTACCTTTATGCCGATACAAGGTTAAATATTTACCATTTTATTCTGTTGTTTACACTAAACAGCATTTTGGATGAAAAGCTTTTTGTTGAAACGCCGGCGCTTCCTTTGGAAACGTAGCAGACGACATGTTGTTGTCTCCTAGCAACGGACTAGTTCCTGATATTTAAAGCAAGAAGCCCGCACACGGAGACTGACAGACTTTTGTTCGTTAAAGAAAGAGAAGCAAGGTCAGCTTCGATTCCGAAATAACTCAGCCAGCTCAGCTGACTAAAAGTAATGCAGTTTTTTTTCTCGCAACAGCTTACCTGACTGAGTACTAAATATGAGAATAATTCCTAACTGTAGTCTCGTTGATCGAGTAATTTAGTGCGCAGATGGAAGATGCCGTTAGGTGCATACATATCGGAATCACCATTTCAACGTTTTAGGCTCGAATGAACAGTGGCTTTGTTCAGATCAAAAGGGGAGGAAGGGAATATGCACAATATAAAAAACATAAAACATTTTCAAGTGCTTGTGTCAGTAGTGAACAGTAACCCTTTATTCTAACGATCTCAGCACATATCTTGCCGGCTGTTGACTGCGTTAGTTTAGAGTTAAAGTTGCATTTTTTGTTGCTGGGGGTAGGAGAAATTCTTCAAAGTACAAACTGGAGGCGAGAACAAAATTCCATCGATATTTGAATAACACTGCGTCATTCGGTCACCCGCTTTCACCATTTGGGGCATTTGTTTACCACTTGTGAGTCTTTTGGTGCCTCACGCTATATCGCCAAAAGACGAAACAATCCTTAAACTAACATCGAAACCGATTGCATTTTAGCGTGAGCTCTCTTGGCATCGCTACCTCGGCTAGTTCGCAGCGAGCAAATAAAAGCCACCTTCAGACGTGACCTTATCTTGATGGATGTGTTGTGTAGCGGGGCCTTTCATCAAAACGGAGGGTCCTAATTGTATCACGACAATAAGGCGACGTGTACTTCGAGTGGAAGCGCACGTCAAACAATGACCTTTTAAGTGATCTTTTGCCACCCATAGCAGCCATTTTAGAATGGCAGTGCAAGTCGGGGCATGAACGCGATTCCAAAATTGTTTAGAATTTTTTAAAAGGTGTGATGGAAAACTAAACTATGTCAAATATAGGAACACACAGGTTATGTCTCAATCGACGAGTGTCAGGCTCAGTTGCTGTTAAAGTTGGTCTATTGTTAAAGTGGACAAAGCGTCGCTGACCCACCCACCCACTACACCTTGCACACTGGATAAAACGCTTCATTGGTTGTCCTGCGAACTCTGTGTGTGGAATCATCAAAGTACGGGCAAAGTTTGGATTCGTCCCACCACTTGATAACTTTCTAATTATGAACAGCCCAGTTTTTACGCCTTTTAGCTTTATAACAGCCGGGCTTTTTCATATGTAGCTGTTAACGGTGGTCTTTATAAGGAGAACCTATGCCAGATATATTACACAATTCTTTTAGCGGTGTTCTCCCAAAAATTGGCTGACAACGTCCTTAGTTAACTGTTTGCAATTCTGGTCTTGTTTGAAAACGTTTTTCGTTAACTAAATGTGAAAATCGTCTCTAACTACTATGTGATTAGCACAGGCTTTCGACCTTAGTACTGCCCCTAATTTCTGGTTGATTTCAACTCACACCATCCCTTAACTTTTCTGCCCACTGAGTCTTTTCTGTGCATCATCTTTCATTGTGGAAACCTCTGCTTCTTCAGTCACAGCTCGTATACCTGTGAAGAGAGAAAACAGGCTAAGCTTAATACCCTAACTTCAGTGCTGTCAGCAAATAACGATTTTTAGCACATATGCTTCACATGTCCGTCCGTCCGTCTCTCTCTCTCTCTGCGTGTTCTGTCTGTTGTCTGTCCCTTATATAATAACTGTACTCCTAATGGATGTACAGTTATTAGGTCTGTAATTACTCGTGTCACCCTTCACATGCAAGGTGACACGAGTAATTGCGGCCTGTTAGTTTAAATTCTGTTCCAAGGAAAATAATGGAGTCGCTAAAAAAAAAAAAAAGTAATGCAATATCATCTAGACAAGGCCACAATTATACTATACATTGGTGTGCAAAACTTAAGGACCGGTCAGGTTTTCACCTGTAGCTTCTCATAGGAGTGGCCTGGATATGGGAAAAGCATACCAAAGGAACCTCGTGAGGTACAGAAATGATGATGGAAACAAAACGGTACAGAGGGACTTTATTCAAAAATGGCAACATAGCACTGGCTGCCATGATACAGATGCATCACTGCCAAAGATGGAACAAAGGGAAGAGGTGGTCTTCAGTGAGATATGGCCACCCCTAATGTCGATGCACACTTTGCACCGCTTGTCCATACTTAGAACAATGTTGTTGACAAGTTCTTACGTTAACATCTTCTAGTCCTTTGTCAGCGCCATCTTCTGCTGGTGAACATTTTCTGGCGGGTGTGGACGTGCCGCTAGGCGTCTCCCCAGAGCGTCGCATATGTTTTCGATGGGATTTAGATCGGGCAGGGCAATCCATACGAACAATGTACTCACTTTTCAAAAGCATATCAACAGCTGCAGTGCGATAGGGTGTGGCGTTATCATCCATAAACACGAACTCGGGGACAATGGCACCTCTGAACAGATACACATGGGGAAGGATTACCTCAGTACAGTAGCGTGCACCGGTTACAGTACTGTCTTCCAGTATCTGGAGGCGTGTACGTCCATTCAAGATAACGCCTCCCCAGACGAGAACACCTCGACCGCCATATCGATCCCTTTCAGTGATGTTTGCGGGGTGATACCGTGCCAACCTTTCACCAGATTAGCTGACGTCCAGAATCGCTGCTGAGACTGAATCTACACTCATCAATAAAGAGAACCTTACCCAGTTGCGCTGGTGTCCAGTCCTTGTGTTCAATGCACCACAGGAAACGGTGTCTCCGATGGGCACGTGTTAAAGGGACACACCGTCGGGCAAACAGTCCACCTTTGTGGAGTCGCCTGGCCAGTAAACCGCGATATCCTGTGCAGCTGGTTTGCAGTGGATCCCGCTGTCTGGTGTCGATCCCTCTTTGCCTGTAGGAGTATATAGCGGTCATCATTGGGCGTTGTTTTTCGTGGACGACCACCACTGGTCCTTCGAACAGCTGTACCTGTCATTGTGAAGACGCCCACGCACGTGAGACGATGCTATGGCGATACCGAACTCTGTAGCCACACTCCTCTCACTTCGACCTTCCGTGTGCTTCCCAATTATTCGACCTCGGGTATAGTCATCCAGACGTTGTCTACTGGCCATTTCGTTGTCTGTAGCACTGTATGAAACCAATCGAACGTCTGTAACAATCGTGCTCACCATTCGGTAATTTGCACATAACTGCTGAACTGTTGCTTTTATCTGTTTATGTGAGCCCTCTCATCACGATTCAAGTTTTTGCATGTGCACCAGCTTTCTACTGAACGGCCACAGTTACGCAAATCGCCACAGGCTGTTTCGTTTGATTTTGTGGTTGTAACCTTTAGAAATAGTGTTGGTCCTTAATTTTTGCACACCAGTGTACTTCAAACATAGCATAGATTTGTTAAGGGGAAATCTTGGTTATCCACTTTAATCGATGTGGATACTACGATGTGGTCACAAAGGAACTGGATGCAAAAAAAATTCTGATATATACTTCGATTTTAGCAAAGCTTTTGATACCGTTGTCATTGATTCCGCTTTGTGAAGTGGGAATACATTCACACATCCCCAGTCCGCAGGGACTTCCCTTGAATCCAACGATGCTCTCATAATTATGGCTGAGGATTTGTTTACTGCTTTCCTTAATATAACTGGATATATCCCATCCACCAAATGTTCCTTTCTTATCTTTAACTTCAGCAATTTCTCTTCCATTTCCCTCTCAGTTGCAAAATCATTTGGCTTCCTGTTAGAGCTTGATAAACTTCTAGCATACCCTTCTCTAAAGAAGTGCTCATGTATGAATGTAGACGCAAATTACTCATTCAGTTCGTCAGCAACTTGAGCAAGATCACCAACACTCAAGCCATCTATATCGAATGGACCAATTTGATTCATCCGCTTTCTTCTAGTGTTTACATAAGCAAAGAAGTCTTTGCTATTTTCCTTTGCATCCTTCGCTAAAGATTTGTCGTGATTTGCCTTCGCTTGCCTGACTTCGTTTGTATCTTAATTACAGACTAGTTTATATCTACCAAAGGCTTCTGTGTCGCCCGATAATTTATATGCATCCCAAGCATTTTTCTTCTCTGCTACGAGTCTCATTAGTTCATCTGCCATCCATTTAGGCCTATACCTTGATAGGCCTATACCAACGAAGAAATACCCTTCAAGTATGAAAAGCTAGTAGCTTCTACGATTACATTCCTGAATGCTTCCCCATTTAGAATTTGCTGATGGTAACATCATGAGTTTGTCCCACTATACAGTTAGAAACTGTCTGAGACCACTGTAGGCACCTTTTACGAAAGCAAAATCCCTTCCCCTTGATGGTGATTTCATCTTTAAATGAATCGCACATCAATGCACTGTGGTCACTGCCACTTAGTGGTTCTTTTATCTGCAGATTCTTAATCCATGAATAATCACTGCTGATAAACTGATCGAAAGTATTACTCCCTCTGGTTGTCTATCTAACATGCTGCTATAGAAAACAGTCATCCAACAAATTCACAAAAGTCTTGCTAGTGTGCGAGTGACCAAGCCGAAAGTTCCAGTCAATATCTAGGAAGTTAAAAATCCCCATTATAAGACAATCTGATTTCCTGACCCACTATTTCTCCGTATAGAGTTGTTCATTGTACTCATCAGAGTCATTAGTACTATAACACACTCCTACCCTCATTTTTGCTTTTCCAGTGTGATTATTTCACACCAAACTGACTTAACATTGCATTGTCCACCAATGTCAACCAGATACATTGCCTTAGATTTTGTGTCTCTTAACTAACAGCATAACCGCTCCTCCCTTCCTATCCTGTCTCTCCTTTCTGTATACGTTGCACTCCTCCCCATATTCAAACTCTGCATCCCTTATGCCTGAGTGACACCACGTCTCTGATATCTCAACAGTATCCTCATTTGATGCCTTGACTAGCACTTCAGATTCATCAAATTTATTTACTATATTCCTAGCATTTGTGTACATAGGTGGTTGATGACTTTCATCCACCTGTGAAATACCACCACTTTGCTTATTGGAGGCTTGAAGTGGTGAAACCCATGTTTAGTCTCTAGAGCAAAGTTTCCAGCATCCCCCCCCCCCCCATACTTCTCCTTCAACCCATGCACGGTACTAAATACTATAGGTTTTGATACCTTTCGTGTTTGGGATTTTCATAAAAAAAAAAAAAGTACACATGCACCTGTTTTTGCTCTGTGCTACCCTAACACAGCCCATGTATTTACTCATTCCATGATGACTCCAACGGTTCTTGAAATTCCCAGCACCTTGTTTTCCAGGCTGCTGCTCATTCCAATAGAAGCAGTGCAAGAATCGCTTTCACCTCTGCCAGTGGCTACTGTTAATCTATTAGTCCTTGTATCGCCCCAATCTAGCAGTTTTCCGACCCACCTAACACTGCCTCGATAGCATCAGCAAATATTCTTGCACACTTTCTATTTAAGTGTATCCCATTCCTGTAAAAGCAGTCTCTCTTGTTAACAAGCTCACACCAAGATGAGAAAATTTGTACCCCATGCGCCTTGCACAGCTCTCCATGGCCGAACTGATTGACAGGGCTCTCATCAAATACTCCCTCCTATCGTGTCTGGGCAGAATTGCAGACACACTTAAATTCAACCCTAACCTCATGGCTTTTTTTAAACATTGACCTCTACTTGTTAAATAATTCCGGCGGTCTCCTACTCTTAATGTCATTAGTGCCAATGTTTACAACAACAACATCACCTTTTATGCCCTTAAAAGGTGACATCTACTCTACAACGCCCAACTTTTGCCTCTGCAGACATCTCCTGGTCCTATTCCACCTATCATTTTTGCACAACATATTTCCCTGACAATAGAGTTGTCGATAGCAACTAGCTCCTGTAGGACCAGCGCATTCCGGCTTCTGGGTTGCTTGATGATCGCCTTCGTGGGTAGCACAGTTGGTAGGATCACCTTCTTCCCAACACCTGGTGGAAAAGACCTAAGTTAGAATCCCGTCGATGATGTGAGGAATTTTTATGGGTCTTTTTCGCAACGTGTCTGAGTAAGTCGGTCTCAGACGAGGGTAGCATGGATTTTTCTCCCGGAAACTCGGGTTTTTCGTCTAGCAAACAGAAAATGGACAAGCAATTTACAGACATTATACACGTAGCAACATAGCCTTAGTCGCCAATGCTCCTAAAACCCCGAATCAGCCTGATGATCAAGCTCTGGGGGTTGATGGTATCATAATGTTGGTTCCACTGTATAGAATTTAAATATTATCTGAGACCACTGTAGTCACCTTTACTAAAGCAAAAACCCTTCCCTTTACCACTGATGGTAAATTAAAAAATAAAATAACGGGTGTGCCTGACTATAAAGCTTCATATGACAATTAGGTCAATAAAATGGCAAAATTCTTCAGAAAGTTATCGTTTCTCGTAGCTAAAAATTCTTTGAATTTTTAGTAAATAATTTACTAAATTCTTAGTAAATTATATTTACTTAATAGCAGTAACTTTAAAATAAAATTGATATTAAATTGACATTGTAATTATATTACACACAGCTTGACCTACATTTCATTTCATTTCTGTAATTGTCATTGCAATTTTAGCTTTTACAATATATTTTTGCATTAAATTATTTACATTTCTGGTATAAATAAAACTCAGATTTTATAGTAGTTGTGGTGATTTGGTCCGGATTTCGTCCATAATTTGGCTTCTATTTTCTCCAAACTTATTTGGGTCTAGGGAGAAGGTGTTGAAGTGTTGGATCATGTTACACGGGAACATTCCTTTTAGGGAGTCCAGGGTAGTGAACTTCATTCTAAGTGGACGTTTCCCGTTCTGGTGGTTTCTGTTGCTTGCTTTGGGAAGTGAGATAATATCCTCTATCGATGGGGCATCAGCTGATGGGTGAGCAGCTTAGAGAATGTGGACAGTTCTCGGGTGGCCCTAATACCACAGTTCTTTTAATTTTTTTTTTTTTTTTTTTTACCAAAAATGTAACAAACCTTGACTGTTTACATTTTCACTGCGCAATCAAACTGGTCCAGAATAGCTTGTATAAGTTTTCCAAGTGTATAACCACGTGCATACAACACAAGACCGTGAGTGTAAATTTCGCCTACTACTGAAATGAAAAATGGAATATTCCTGGCGCATTGCCATCCATGGGAGTAACTAACGTGGGTGAGCTATAATAGCCACCAAACGAGATGGTATCATATAGGTGAGGTAATGATAGACTCGTTAATCCTCCCCATTGATAAAACGTATTTCGTAGAGGTTATAACCGGAAGCTTTATTCCTTTACGATTTTTGATAGTTGGGAAACGTTGTCTTTCATCATAGGCGGTTACATAATGCACGCACACGTCAACACGTCGAAATTTTAAATACTGCGAATAGTTTGCGAGCGGATTTCTTTATTTTTAAAGACGACTTATGTTCTTTTCCCACCGTGGTCCGATTCCCGCAGAAGTGGTTGCAAAATAAAGTTCCGTAGGGCCGAGATTTATTTCTAGATAGCGCGATTACGTTATGAAGAAAAATGTTTACTATGCGCCAAACGTTCCGATTTAAGTAAAGTCATATTGTGCAAGATATGCAATTGTACCAAACGCGATCTTCCAGAAAGATTTGAATGTATTAAAGCGTCGCATTGTTCGCAAACCTCTGCGGAAAAGCTATTAAAGATAAACTGGCGGCCCCGAAGACTTAATCAGCCGCATAAATACGGAGAATTTTAGCGATGATGGCTCGGCGATGCATATTCCGCGTTCAAACAAAGATTGGGACGAATATTTACAGCACGTGTACCGCTGTCACGTGCTGTGTACTTCGTTTCCATGTCAACCTTGTTTTATTACCGGGACCGTAATGATTTGCAACTTTTATAGCTTCCTACGTTGCGCAGAGCGGCGCCGTAGATGCGTTACTTCGTGCAGCGAACAATCAGACGATCGGAGAGTCCGCGGCTTTGTTACGGCTAACCTTTCCTGTGGGCGTCGTTTACTTAATGCGACCGGGAATATACACTTCTTAAATCCACCTCACCGTTCTTGTTATCGTTATTTACGGTGGCGGACGTCCTGACACAACCTTTGGGCCGCTATTCCTGCCACGAGGTAGCGTTTCGCGCCGACAAATGTGTACAGGAAGCCAACGGTATTTCCGTATCGTGTCACTTGTATCGAACACTACCTACAACTCCGTTTAATTAATCCCGCCGGGCTGTATCAGAGCCACACGACCGTGCACGTTATTATCACGACACTTTCAGTGAGACAAACATAAAATCCAGTTTGTTGAGGCGCCTGTTGGGCACGAGAGTAGCAGGAACGCTAGCTGGTATTAAGTGTTGATCGAATATTATCATTATCATTTTATTTCTCTGTTGAGACACTCCTGGGACAGCCATTGGCTAGAAGGGTGTGAGTTCCATTCTGAGGTGTGAAGCGGACCCCGTGAGCAAAAAGGTTAAAGTCCACGGGACGTTCCCTTGAAAAGTTGAATACAAAATTTCGAAATACATGTGGAACTGTGATTGTGTATTAGAATGTTTCAAATTTTGACATCTAGACTGCTGAGAATATATAGTTAAAAGGTATCAAAAGTTAAACGCAGTTTTGAGACGAGTGGCTGTGCACTAAAGTTGCACGAGGCGATAGGAGGCGTCAAAGACCTGGAACCTGTAGGCGTTGTCGTTACAGAGCTTTCCCGGTTCAGTTCTTAGTTGATTGAAGAGTTATATCGTGTTTGCTGAAAAAAAGCGACTTAGGCTGTCCAGGTGTTTTAAGTTGCTTTGAAGAGGATTGTCTTGTTTCAGCATTCCTGGGGGCTTCTCAATGAGAATAAACCATCAATGCTGGGAGTGTCTAATCTTCCTGTTAGCAGTTGGGCTAACGTGAAAATGTTTCCTGCATTAATTGTCTGTTTCCAGGGAGGAATACTGAGATTAGAAAGTAGGATGGCTCTAGAGATAATAAATGGGTGAT
Source organism: Mastigoproctus giganteus (assembly GCF_048544385.1). Classification (NCBI taxonomy): domain Eukaryota; kingdom Metazoa; phylum Arthropoda; class Arachnida; order Uropygi; family Thelyphonidae; genus Mastigoproctus; species Mastigoproctus giganteus. The sequence goes on from NC_143578.1 coordinate 244,239,356, forward strand.
TCGAGATCCTGTTCGATCATCTCAAGAGCCAGTATTCAATACTGAGGAAAGCTTACAGGTTGTTCGGTGGGGCAGAGGACGAAATGTGTGAAGCATACAGTGGGATGGGAAGTATACATTTCAAGATTTTACTTTTTAACAAAATGTGGGTTTCTAATGCCGGTTAACTCCTGTTGGGCAGCCCAGAGCTCTGCATGTGTTTGCTTTGATATAATCAAATTTCGGAGAATGCTGGATCCTCATCGCATTTTAGGCCAAGGTGTACGTGAATTTAACCTTTCGAACTTCGCATCCCCTTGCCAGCATAGAGATATTGTTCCTGCTCTTTTGCTTTGTAATTGTCATCTAGGCAGGCTTGCTTGAGTTTAAATGTAGTTCAATACAGTCTTTCATCTGGAGTCCATCAATAAATGGACTCCAGTCCATTTATTGTGTTATTGACTCGTTGATTTGTTTGCCTAACTTGTTGTAGATCTTTAGATTTGACGAACAATTTCTGGTCATCAGCATATGTAATAAAGTTGTCTTTATGGGAAGTAAAAAATGGTTACAGAGCTGCCGCAAATAAAAGTGAGGAGAGAACGCCTCCCTGAGAAATGGAGTAATGGGCAATAAAATCGTCATGACAGATTATAAGGCGCCTTTTCTTCAGAACGTTACATAAAATCATCAGGAGATTGCCTTGTATTTTGAAGTAGAAGCCGTTATCGAGATATTGTCAAAAGTAATACAGTAGTTAGAAACGTGCCACGGGGAGTGCATTGGACGTTAGTCTCCACTGCTGAATCCGCAACAGAATTTTTTCTATCTTAATTAGCGATAATAACGACCGCTAGATGGAATTAATTCGTACGTGACGTTTAATGTCGTTTGCAAAAGTAGCACGAGCGTCTGATTTGAGAACGTCAAACATGTAAACATCCGCGTGACGTAACCTTTGACATTTTATTTTTCTGCGTAATGGGATTAAATCTTTTTGCCTAAACACTTTTGTCTGTCAGATTTTGTTTTTTTTCTTTTTCCTTCTCTCTCTTCACACCGCTATGCACTTCACTAAGTTCGCGCTTATTACTTTGACAGCTGCCGAAGAGGAGACTGTGGTGCAACCACCGACTGCTTCGGGTGAAGCCGACAGGCTCGAGCCTGTTTAATGGACAGCGCTGAGGCAGAATTGTTGTACGTACACAAAGTTGTATAAAGTTGGTGGGCACGCTGTTTTATAAACAGCGTGCATGCCGAGTTTCCAGTTGCAAAAATAAGTAAATAACGGTTTCATGTCTGCTCGGTCAAAATAAATGACAGTCTGCGCGCGCATGAGCTACAGAAAATATAGATTTCTGATAATAATGGAAACTGCGTGTATACAGTGATGGTCAAAATATTATAAACAAATATAATCGAATATAATAGACGGCAATTAATAAAATAATGATTAAAAGAATTATAATGACGTAATTCTTGCCGATTACTAACAAATAATAAAATGAAGCGTCGCTTTATGGCATAATTTTCTTTGTTCATTAATTCGATTCTAAATTTCCATAACAGCCCCAGCAATTTTTCACTCATTGTCTTGACTTTCAGCCGGGGAGAGCTTTTAAATTCAACTTAATATTTTATTACGCTTAGTAATAAGACTGGCTTCAGAAAACAAAAACTTCGCATTAAATACTTTATCAGATCTAATAAATGATCTCGCTGATATTCGGCACTCCAATTCATAAATATACATGTCACGTGCTTCACAATTGTGCCAGCTCTGTCATTCATCAGCAGTTAATTGGTAGAAATACGAGCATTTGTAGTTTCTCTCCTTTTTTTTTTTTTTTTTTTGTCTCTGTCGGATTGCTTGAAATATTTATGTCGTCGATGTTCGCCTTCGTAATCTAACACGTTTACAAAATGTGTTTAACAAAAAGGTAATAAATTATACAGCAGATTGTGGTGTGTGTGTTCTCATAATTCATTCTCTAATTTTTTTTGTAAATTCTTTTCCGTCTGCTCTTAGGCTTAAGTTTTTGATGCGGTAATCGTCTGCTTTTTTTTTTTTTTTTTTATCGTCTGCTCTAAAATGGTGTTTAGTGGAAACGCCTCTAATTGGCTGTGATATAAATTCCTGCCGTAAATAAATCTAGCCCAGGAACGAAAAAGGTAATCATTAATGTCATAACTGAATTCAGTGTTTTGTAAGTTATAACTGGGGAAAATGGTAATTGTCATTATCTTTTCCCAAGTGAAATTTTATCCGACTTCTGGTATGTCCACAGCGACCTTAATGGCAATGGTAGAGAGGAGAAGAATATTAGAGACCACAAGACTTTTGTAGCCGAAGCAAAAATCGAAGATATTAAACAACATCTCAAAATTCACTTAGATTAACCACGGTGAGAAATCGATAGTAATAAATAAATAAATGGTTTGCCACCAAAATTCTTTGTGGTACTTAGCAATCTGCAGTAAATTATGAACAGACGAATGTATTTATTCTGATAATCGGCCCTACTCGCAACCGGGAGAGAGAATTATCTTTCAAATGCACAGAAATATTTAATTTCTTCAGTTTATATAATTTTCTTATCAAATATTGGAAATAACAGGGCCACGCCAAGAATTTTAAGGTCCTGTTAATCAACTAAGAACGTGTCGTTCTCAGTGGCCAGGGAAAAGCCACGGTCAAACGTGTGGGTATTGACTCTAGTTCTGACTGCTAAATTTAGTGATAGTCTCTATCTTGTAAACCCCTGGGTTGTCTAAAAGAATTTGTTTTTACTACATAAAAAGTTACATTAATATTGCATTAATTTCTCCACCCTTTAGAGTTCAGGGTTCCTTGTTAACAAGGTCCTCAACATAATTTAGTATCGGGGACAGGGAGGGGTAGAAATCGCATCACATTCGCAAAACGATCGTGTTTTTTTTTTTTTTTAGCCAGGACATATATAACTACAAAAATATTAAAAGAAAATTTTCTCAAGCATTACCCATGAATTGATGCCGTGGATAATGCTTAAAATTTTAAAATAATACAATACACGTAATAAGTTTTGACTATGCTATGTATAACCGAAAACAGACCAATCAGGAACCCGTGATCCCTCCCAAATAATATGTAGACGTGTACAGTGTCTTATGTAGGTTTGCTCCCAAACGCTTGTTAAACTTCGCCGTGGTACACTGTGATGATACAGAAACTCTGCAGAAAGCCCCGAAATGATGTTAAGTTATTTCTGGCCACTTTTTTACCAGGTGTCAAGAAGGTGCATCCTGGTACCCGTCTATGCCAATAGGAGGCGGCAAGAACTGAGTGCGAACGGGAGCAAACAACTAGTGTCACGTACTGAATGTCCAAAACATTAAAAAAAAAAAAATATATATATATATATATATATTGATAGAAAATTACCAAAAAAAAAAAAAAAAACCACACCAGTGGAAGAAAGAATAGCAGGAAACGGAGGAAGAATAAAAAGTTAAAAGTAAACACTTGATAGACGGACGAAAGGAAAAGACATGACACAGTGATATCGTTCAGCATTTTTCAACTATGATTAGGAACCGTCCAAGTCGCAGATGGTGTTGAAGACGGTTACTTGAGCTAAAGACGGTGATAGTGGTGGTATAACGGAATGGAGATAGCCTGGACTGAAGGTGGGGCCGGAATAGTAGTGGTGAGTTGCCCACTTCTGATGAAGGCTTTATGTGCAGAATCACGCAGAAGATTTTTGGAGTCCAAGAGAGATGATTCGTTGCCTGAAGAAAATGGTTGACACACAACAGATAGAGGCTGACGAAGATCCAAGTAATAAGGACACGTGGAGGCGAAAAGAACACGCTGCCAGTCTTCTGGGCTGCCAGAGTTACAGAGGAGAGACTCCCAAATAACATAATACATCGTGAGTTCTCAAAACTGCATTTTACTATCATATCGAAACTTATTAATATCGAAATACAGTGAAAACTTGCGGTTCGCCGGTTAAGTATTGAGATACTGTTTTCCGTATCGCCATCAGCTTCTGGTTTACGCTTTCCTCAATGCTTCGCCCATCACAGGTCACGGATTGCCGATTATATGCATTCACGGGAAACTTATTCGTAGTTTTGCGTTCATTAGATGCAATCAATGATTTTCCGGTTGAATTTGTTGCCTCGTAACCGGGAATAAATTCAACATCGCAATAAATTCATCCTGTCATCATCTTGAGACAATAACTTCTCATTGCATTTTTCACCATTTCATGTTAGAACTCTTTGAATGAATCCTAATATATAAAAAAATCAGCAAATATGTTTGTAATTTCTTGGTATTCGACCACTCCTTTCAGAATTCTACACCCGCGTGCTAAGCATTGTATTAAAAGTAACGAATCTTTGTATTTTTCTTTAAGAACCGTGAACTGTATTCCTAGCATTTCCTGGTTTTTTTTTCTTCACCTTTCATATCTTCTCGGCGAATTTTGAATTTTTAAAAATCGATTGGTTTCTGTTCGCCGTCACCTTTTATTGATGCTTTCAATGGCGACGAGTGCTATTTTTACACATTCGTGCAAACTGTCGCAGCAGTGGTGAACAGGTCAATTAACTTCGCTAGAATGTATTATTTTTTCTTTCTTTTTTTCTGGCACTGTTTTTTCGAAGTAACAAGACCGAGAGAAAGAGAATTTTGTTTGGTGGGAGAAAACTTATCAATTAAAGAAAAGGGGCCGTTGTACTAAACTTTAAAAAAATAATAAGAAAGAAAGAAATAGATTTTTTTTCCCTTAAATTTTTATGACTTATTAACATTTCGGAAAAAATTCTAAACAATTTTGTTCAGTTAGCGCAGAAGACGCGTAGACAGACGAGCTGCCCAACGCGCGTAGCCTTTCGTTCGCACGTGTGCCAGTGCATGCGTCGTCTGCCACTTCCGCACTTTGTTGCCATCCATCAGTAGTGTCAGTGCGGATAAAATATAGACGTGGATGTGAACACGACCAGCTGCAATGTTTTACGGATAGTGGCATTATGTCGAGTTTCGGGACCGTGCATAAATATTTCAGTGTCACGTGATCATTACCCGTCCCGAAAATAACGGGGATCTTCTTCTTGATCGCGAATCAGATGCCCATTCTTTTCATATAGAAAAGAACACGAAAGAAAAAATATCTTCGTGCAATTTCAGATTAATTAGATTTATTTCTTCCTATCGAATTCGAATTATAAAATCAAAAACAAATAAAAGGGGGGGGGAAGTTCTTAAGAATACAAAAATTCTTTGTATTATATTGATGTGTGTGTCAATAGCTGTGCGCCAGGTGGCGCCTTAAGCAGGCATCACTGTGTCCGAAGATGATGTGTTAATATTCATAAACCTAGTTTCATTTCGAAGTAGAGCCAATGGAGAGGACAATAAAACCAGATCGCCTGCTACTAGGGATGATGGATCGTCTGCTGTTTGATCTTTCGACTGGCGGAGGTCATTTCAAGGGTGTTATGAGAATCTGGGAATTTTTGTTTGGTTAAGTTACAACGTAAGGGGATAGAGGGCTTCCACAGACGGTCATGTGAACTTTTTTTTTTTTTTTTCTTTTAAATCTCTATCTTGATGAGTGGATAGGCGAACGTGCGAGGCAGTCGACATTATGTCGCTGCAGATGCAGAATGTCCTTGGAAGTTGAGATTGGTGCCCCTATTGGAGTTTTGATGTACTTGTCATCGCACCAGCTAAAAGGATAAAGGATTGAACGTCGAGAGGAATGTCGACAAGCCATCGTAATGGAACCAGGACAAATAAATCATGAGACAGGACGACACTTGAGGATTTTCTCCGCCTCCAGCCAGCGAATACCGCTTCCAGTTGCGCAAGAAGAATGTCGGAATGAAACGCACGTTATTTATGGTGAGGGCAGTTCGCGAGACGACTTTTCCCTCCCACATACCCGAAGTTAATGATTGAAGAACTAAGTGCTCTTTCACTATTCAAAGAAGGTTTATTTTTTCACCCCTTTTGTAACTTGACGACGAATGGAGGTTCGATTTATCCGAATTAGATCGAGTATATTTTCCCGATGCTTATAATCAGTTTATATCGATGTTATTTATATTATTGTTTATATCGAAATAAATACTGTATATTGATATTTATTTAAACTCGCTTATTTTTCGATGGCTATAATTCGCAGCAACAATAACCTGTAAGTTGGCTCTGTGCCAGAAGCAACTATTAGCGCCATCTGGCATGTTTGGGAAAGTCAAAATTTTGTTAATTTGTGGGATTAGCGTGGTCGTTACATTTTATTTCCGTATTAATCTTTGTTATCAGTGAATTAGATCGAATCTGTGACTTCTTTTCACATTTCTTAATTGATGTCTTAGTTACTTGTCAGCAAATGAGCGAAAAGTCGTTCGAAAGCACACGCGCTGCACCCAGGTCGGATTTATGTGACGCCAATGGAGGCAACTGCCTATAGTCTCAAATTATCGACAAATATTGCAATTACGAGGGATCCGTAGTGAGCCTTATTCCGTGGTAATCTTTGACAGTCTCGCTCCTGCAGTCCTTTGAATTAGGAACTTATAAAAAAAAAAAAATTCCAATTTAACTTCAGTTGGAAAGGTTAAAAGTGAACATAAAATGCATTAAAAATAATAATAATAAAATACCACTCGACGACCCCGAAAAGATTGCCATTTTTATAATTTTTTTAAGCTGAAATCGCCCAAAGTGATTATTTATTCATAGTCACTTCCGGCGAAAGTAAATAGAAATATGTTATGTAACGCCTTTATCGATTTTAAATTGAGTTAACCGGAATTGAATTCTTCTCCATCGCGATAACTTTGACCGGTAACATCGGAATGAGAGAAATGGGTCAGCTTTCCGGGCCCGGACGTCTTATAGGGAACTCGGACCACTGTCATAAATTATAAAAAAAGAGGAATAGAGGGGACAGGCAGTCTGCTGAGGCTGTTTTTCTCAGGTCTTCATTAAGTCAGCTGACAATAGTAAGAACCTTGCTAGTAGCACGCTGGATATAATCACCGTCCTCCCCACAACCCAAAAATGTTTAAGTTCTAATCCCGTCAGTGACGCACAGAATTTTTATGGGATTTTTTTTTTTTTTTTTTTTTTTTCACACGTGGCTGAGTTACTTGGTCTCAGCGACAGTTGTATTGGTTTTTTTCCTGAAAACTCGGAGTTTTTCGGCTAGCACACAGGCAAATCGACTACAGAATGCATTCAGTTTACACACACACACACACACACACACACACACACACACACACACACACACACACACACACACACACACACACACACACACAGTATACTTCCGATGAAATCGTATAAAAACAATTTGTTTCGCATTTGTGTAGAACAAATTGCTTCTTCATACCTAACTGCTAATTACAGTTAACAGTTGTCTCTTGTATTAACAACTTTTAAACCCTCTTCATCTTTGACCTATTCGGATCATAAACTTGGAAGCTGTGGCAGATTTCGTCACTTTATTTGCTCCGCAAATATCCGTTGTTGCGGGCATGTAGGAGTGTTTCCTCATCAGTCACTGATTTCTTAGTAACACTCAAAGCAACAAATGCAACCTTTGACCCTTTGCAAATACAACTTGAAACACCCACGCCTCAGAGATAGCGTAGTATTCTATAATATAAATTAGTTTTTCACGGTAGTCGGAAACTTCAACTGTCGACTTTGAAGACGAATCCAGGCATAATAACGTTATTATTATAATTAGCCATATAGTGCAAGGAAGCCTTGAGGCTTTTGCTGTACCAGCCAAGAGAGAGAGAGAGAGAGAGAGAGAGAGAGAGAGAGAGAGAGAGAGAGAGAGAGAGAGAGAGAGAGAGAGAGAGAATGATGATATCCAGCTCAGGACCCTGGGTGTGCGTCAACTTCATGAAAGAAATGTAGCTGAAGTCTGAGGGGAAACCATTTTCTAATGGCAGAGTAAATAATGCCATCAAGGAATGTTTCGTTGGAAGGGATATACGTATTTGATTTGAACTATTTCTACTCAAGTTTGCCCTATGCCCTCTTTCAAGGGGAGGGGAGCAAAGAAGAAGACTATGAATCAGGATTATACATTGTGTGTGTTCTTAGGCCGGTGGAAACTTTCATCTCCATTTGAGACCCTCTCACCCAGCCAGAATCGAAAAGACTTTTGAATTTAAGTCGTTTTTTCCTTCCGAAGTACGCTGAAATAAGTCAGCACTTTTTTCTTTTTTTTATCAAGGCAGCCTTTTCGACTTTCAGAAGATTTTTGATAGTTATTGAAAGCGAATGCTCTTCTATGGAAAGACTGAGGCCTCGTGTTTGTTTTGAAAGGAAAAAGCGTGCAGAATATCCTTCTTTGTTCAGGGCTGCCAGTGTTAATATTCATGACCTTTTGTGTCTGACAAATTGAATTACGTATTCTTTCTTTTTTTTTTTTTTTTTTTTGTATGTAAGCGTCGTAGAAGGCCAGCTACTATGCGAAAGTTAAGGAGGCAGACAATTAGATTATAAGAATGTTTTTTCTTCCCTCCCTCATTTCTCAAACTGAATCAGGGCCGCACCGAAGATACATGCATCGTACACGAGCGTCACCCACTAGACATCCCCACACCGAAGAAACAAACGAGCAGTATTTCTGCCTGGCAGCATTCATCATTTTCATCAGCACGTCTTCATCGGGCTTGTTTTTGTTGCCGACCTCAGAAGAAAATGTCAGACTGCAGGAACTGGTGGCGTTACCCCTTCTAATCAGCGTAATCTGATGGCTGGACCTTACAATGTTATGAAAGATTTGGAAGAGGAAGGCAGTTTTTTAAGCAGTTGTAGGCAACAGACAACCTTTAATATCTTCGTAATAATTAAACATTACGAGGATCTTGTTGGAATTATTTATAATTTAACTTTTAATGTTATTTTTACTTTATCTTCCGGTAGAAAGTTCATATTTTGTAACCCAGTGACAGGACAGAAGACAATTCTATACACTGTATTGCCAAAATGCGAACGCCCTGGGGAATTGGGAACAATGATCCATACCCGTCATCCTCTTGGCTCGTATGGTTCATTGAACTTGGCTCCAAATGATCTTGTGGATATTTTCAAAATTTGAAATAACCACGAAAGGAATTTTTCATCATTGAGTATACTGAAAAGAATGCAATGTATGTATGTTCTTAAATCAGCTCCAAAAGAAATTACAAAAATGTTTTGAGCCATGGTAATATAATTGGACAGCACGGCCTTCTAACGGTATGAACGAACCCATACCACGATACCGCCTCCATCAGATCCCTGCAACCAACCATTACCAAGGTTGGTTGCAGGGATCTGAAATTTAACATTGATGATGGAAGGATAAATGTTGATAAATGCATATGGCCAGCAGTAATCTTAGAATAACATACAAATTGAGTGATACCACACTCAAGTTGGTGGAGAACGAAAGAAGCCTTCGTGTCAAACTGTAATTGTATTATCTGACACGAAGTTTTCTGAGCAGTGTAGACAGGCTGCACTGTCTACACTTGTGCGATTCTGTCAATTACATACAGGAATTTTGCCAGCAGGGGCAAGGATGTGATTGTATAAGGCAGTAGTTAGGTTGCATCTTGAGTACTTTATAGGGATAAGGTTACGAAGCTTCATTTTAAGAAAGGTAGGAATCTGCTGGAATGGAGAACAGAGGGGCAACGAGATTGGTCAGAGGAACAGATGGGTACTTTTATCACGTAAGACTTCCGTTCTGCAAATTGCAGTGCCTGGTACAGCAGTTCCTTGATCAGATTTTCATTAAAACATGTTTCAAGACTTTCCTTTACCAAAAGTGTTTTCTTTTTTTTAAACTCCGAAATACTTTAGAAATTAATCAAAGGTATCAGAAAAAAAAAAAACAATAAAAAATTTTATTGTTTTGATGCACTAAGTTTAGATCCATTTACATATTACCCGATCCAGCATCTTATAGAACAGAAATTCAGAATTTATTCAATTTTTACTTTTGTAAGCTCAAATCGGACAACTAAAGTACACTGAAAGGACAGAATTTATGGAATACCTGGTTCCTAGGCAACGCGACGCTGTCATCCCTCTCGCTAGTGGACGAACCCACCGCTTGGCAGGTATATAATGCACTGCATTCACGTTTGTTTGTTCCTTATTTGGTTTTTAGGAGCATTAGCAACTAAGGCCATATTTCCCCGGGGATATGCTGTGGTCATTCCCTGACCTTTCCGCATCCTCCGCATTTGGTGGGCACGAGCTCGAACCCCGGTCTAATCAAGAAGCGTGTGCTACCACTGCTGCTCCTGGCTACGGAGGCGCCGTATTCAAGTAGACGGTAATTCGATCTCAGTATGGATAAATGTCGTGAGTTAACCGACTTTGAAAGACGGATGATAGTGGGTGCCCGACGCATGGATCGCTATCGCGGAGGTGGTACAGAATTGCACTATCCCCGTTCGACAGTATCATACGCCATTTTCGGAATAACATCTCATCGTGGACAGCGCTGTAGCCTGAGAAAGGTGGTGGATGAACGTGGCCATCTGTCTCGCATTGTTACAACCAACTGGAGAGCGACAGTGGCACAAATCACCGCCGACTTCAACGAGGGAAGTTCGAGAAACGTCTCTACCAAGACCATCAGGCGATCATTAGCCGCAACAGGTTATGGGAGCCCACCAGAGTCCCATCGCTAACACCACGACACATGTCTCTACGCCTCAACCGGAGGAAACAACATCGGCACTGGACCTTGGATGATTGGAGACTGGTCCGATGAGTCCCGTTTTATTTCGAGCGGACGAAAACTTGCGGAAATCACACGAATCTCTGCACCCGTCATGTTAACAAGGAACTGTTAACAGGCAGGTGGACTGTCGGTAATGGTGTGGGGTGTTCAACTGGCACACGTTGGGACCTCTGGTACGTCTAGACGCATCTCTGAACGGTCCAGATTACGTGTCCATTCTTGCAGACCAACTGCATCCCTTCATGCACCCACAGGGTAGTGGACTCATTCAACAGGACAGTGTGCCTCCCCATTGAGCCGGGGTGACTAGAACACGGTTTGAAGAGCATTCGACAGATTTTACCATCATGGAATGGCCTCCCCGTTTACCGGACATGAACCCTGTGGAGCATTTTTGTGATGCTGTGGAAAGGTCTGCTCGAGCTTTGGATCCTGCACCAAAGGAATGCCACGGAACTGTGGACAGCGGTGCAGCAAGTGTGGATGGAAATACTTGTGGAACGCTTTCGTGAACTAGTGGACTCAATGCAAAGCATTGAGTCCACTAGTTCACGAAAGCGTTCTAGTTCACGAAAAACTAGCGTTCTAGTTTAGAAAAACTAGTTCACGAAAGCGTTCCACAAGTATTGGGTGACTGCCCTTATCCGGGCGAAAGGTGGGCCTACTCGCAGGGCTCGGCCATTGAACGCCGCAGAATACGGCTCCTGAAGTGGGCTACCTGGAAGTGTCATCTCCCACCACAACTTCACACAACACCGATGGCCAAAGCACTGAATTAAACCAGATTCGCAGCGTTAATGAATCTTCACCATCAAAATGATCGCTGGAAGAAATTCAGCGCCCAATATTTGGGATCCCGTGTGCTGGCGGATCCCCCAACCAGCACTCCGCTCCACTCACAAGCTTCGTTGAGGTTACATTTAAAAAAAAAAAAAATACCCCCCCCCAGGAGATCTGCATTAACTGATATGTACCTAGAATAACCTCGAAGCCTTCCAGACCTTCGCAGCTGAGGTATTTGCCTGGAGGAAGACACTGATCGCCAAGCCAATCACCAACGTGGAAATCCCAATAATTACCAATGCCAACTGAAAGTCACTACGTTTACTGACTGTTACTTCAGTGCAATTTTTTCCCCCCTCTAACCTGTGTTCTGCACTGTTTCCGGGGCCTGCTCTGGAACTAGGAGCAGCCTTAGCTCACTTTTTCTTCTTTCTCATTCTGTCCCGTGCAGAATAGAAAACCACTCTCCCATTTTTTTTTTTTTTTTTTTTTTTTTACTCTCTCTCTCTTTCTCTGCTGGCACCCCGACTTACATCTTCCTCTTCACAGTAGCCAGGGTGTGGGATTAAAATTATTTCTTTAATTATTATTTTTTTTCATTTATTTAGCTTTTTTTTTTTTTTTTTTTTACTCGCGCTCTGTTCTGACACCTGGGACTTGGATTGTCACTGGTGCCAGACAGCTCTCTCTCTCTTTTTTTTTTTTTTTCTTTATCACAGGAAATTTATTTATTTATTTATTTATTTATTTATTTATTATTTTTTTTAATTTAATGTTATTTTTATTTATTTTTCACCTGGGATTTTATTTATTTTTTACCTGGGATTTTATTTATTTATTATTATTATCATCTTTTTTTCGCACAACTGGAATTTTTTATTTTTCCACCTTCTCTGGAGTGGGCCCCCAAAGAAATCTGGCCTACCTTTTGGCAACATCAGGTGGTTCAGAGTCTCGTATCGAGACAGTACGTGCTCCATTGGGACTGGCCCATCTTCCCGTGGTGTGGACGAGTACCCAGAATCATCTGTCCAGGTGACTGATGCTTCTGGGTAGCCAAGAGGCCAGAACAGAACACACGTAATACGCACAACCTACGTCACAGACATCTGGCCCATTTGTAGTGATATTGTTCTTTACAGAGATACGAGACGGAGATGAGCTCACGTTCTAGGAGCAGCCCCTTACGAGAACACATGTCCACATGTTACATTTTAAAGATCGGTTCCTCGTCTTTCAGAATCTTCAGTCTGCCTGGGTAGGACAGTGGTATTGTCACTGTCCTCCCCACACCTGGTGTGGGGAGGACAGTGACAGTGAGAAAGGCTTGGGTTCTAATCCCGTCGACGGCGAGAGGAAGTTTAATGGACTTTTTTCACTCCTTGGCTGAGTTAGTCGGTCTCAGGCGTAGATAGCAAGGTTTTTCGTCCAGCAAAATAGACAAATCGACCGCAGAATACACGCAATTAACAGACACAGCACGGCAGATGAATTTCATTATTCGGGTGGCCTTAAAATAATAGTTAGTTTAGTTAGTTCAGAATTTCCATCTAGCCCAGTCCTTGGATGCCTACCTGTGCAAAATCGTAGATGACAAAAAGTATAGATGGCTCATCCTAGATCTGCACGAGTGTTCTACAACCATCTACCGATGTGAGATCTCTCCAGCTCGGCAAGAATTTCAGGGAAACTTGAATGGAAGAAAGCTATCCGGTGTTATTTTAATTTGATTTATTATTATTTTTAACTAAATGCAATCTGCTCTATGTTATTTATCCTATATTATATTTCCAGCGAGATGATATCTCTGCCACTTGTTAACCCCTAGCGTGAAGGGTATAAATAAAGATCATATTTATTACTGTACATCTGCCACTAAGAAGTCACCTGATTAATGCCACTCTTCATGGCAAATAAGGAATGAAATAATATTTCTGTTTCTCTGGTCAAGGAGATAAGGCCAAAGTTCTCCGTGGTAGATAATTAAGTGAGAGAACCAACTGGGAGATACTTTCCAGAAAACTCTATTCCAGGATCGCATAAACGGGCCCGAAGACGTTTTCTTTTTCACTTCTCTTCTGGAGTCAGTACTTTGTCATAATTAATCCGAAAAAAGAAGAAACAATGACACGTAAAAATCGAAAACAGATAAAAGAGACTGTATTTCAAATCTCCTCCTTCCGCACAGCATGCACCTCATTTGTATAATATAAGCAACACTCTTCTATTCATCGCTTGCCATTCGCGTCTCTATTTTTACCGTTTGCGGACGAAATATTGTCGGTGAATGATAAAAATGACCCGGGCGTTTTTTGCTTTCATAATCTCCGGGCAAGTGGATCGCACCACTCTTCGTCAGTACCAGCTGCTTCACCGCCAGTGTTCAAAAGAAACAATCCCTTGGAAAAACCGGCAAAGCCATCGCTTGAAGTGAACTCTTAAAATGTGCGATTCACGTGGAGAGACCCAATTTCAGCGATGGTGGATCGAAAAGCGGCAAATGTTCACATTTTAACTCAATCGCAATGCTTTAGTGTGGGCAAACAAAAATTGGTTGTGAAATTCTGAATCCTTAGTTTTTCGCTTTACTCTCTTCACTTCATCTTAACTTCCTTTTTCACTTTAAGGGCCCCAGTTTTATCTAGTTTTTTGCGAATTCTTTGTACTTTCGTGAAAATACAGATCCCCTATGCAGAAAATAATTTACGAAGAAGGAAGCGACTTTTTATCTCTCTGCAAATAGTTTCTTCTCATAAAACCACATTTTATATAACTTTTGTTTTCGAGTCATGCTTTCTTTTAATATTAGCATCAACAGTGGCAAATTATGCAAGAAAGCAAGCTTATACAGCATCAGCCAAGAAATAAAAAAAGACCCCTCCCATTTCATCTATTCATTCCCTCCAGTACTGTGTCACTTTCTCCCTTGAATTTATTTAAGTTTGTTCCACCAATCAACTACCCGCTGGCTAAAGGCAAACTTCCACACATCTATCCTGGAACTGTACCTCCTAAATTTGACTTTGTGTCTCCTCATGTGTTTCGTCTGAGCAAATGGAAGAATCCTATTAGCACCGAGCTTGCTCAATCCATTGAAAGCCTTAAACACCTCAATCAGATCATCTCGCAGGTGCCTAATCTCCAGACGCTGCAATTTGCAAAATTTAAGCCTTTCTTGGTAAGAGCAACTCTTTGTTCTCCTCACTAATCTCGTTGCCCTTCTCTGTATCCATTCTGTCAACTCTACATTCTCTAAAATGAGGCCTCCAGACCTGTATGCAGTACTCAACATGTCTTCTGACCATTGCCTTGTACAATGGGATAATAACCTCCTTATCCCTGCTAGAAAAAATTGTGCATATCATTGACAAAACCCCACGAGTCCTGCCCTACTTAATTTCTAATGCGTAGGAGTATGAATCAGTGAAAACTCGCACTACTCCTTGCAGTTGATAGGATCTCTGTCCTCGTCACACTGGTTGGAAAAGACCTAAGTTCGAACCCGTCGATTACGTGAGGAATTTTATGGACTTTTTCACAACGTGGCTGAGTTGGTCGGTCTCAGGCGAAGGTAATCGAACCCCATCATGTGCTATCACTAAAACAAGCGCATTTTTAGAAAACTAAAGCCACGACGCCAGTCTCATATTGCAGGTTATCATTTTCGTTTCATTTATTTTCTGGGTTTGTAATTACAAAGGATTTTTGTTGCAAAGTATTTTTTTGTACATTTACAGGGTGTCCATAAATTATTGATTTTCTGTTTATATTCCGGGATGACCACACGGTCACAGGAGTTTACAAGATAGAGAGAATACAAGAAAGAGAACCGTATATAGCAGTCAAGGGCGGGCTTGAACCCCGGTCATGTTTATGTCATTTGCAAGAGCCTCAAAGAGTTTTATATAGCATCGTGTACACGATCCTTAGTGCTAATAACAGTTGTGCCTCACAATAATCATTAAACTGTGGATATGCTCAATGGGATTGAAAATGTCGACTTCTTGAACAAAGTTGTATTTAGTGACTGGTCCATCTTCTACCTGTCCGGTAAGGTCAACTGCAGGATTGAGGGAGCGAAATCCCCCATGTCTTTGGCAGCATGAACGAGATTCCCCAAAATTGTGTGTGTGTGTTGATGCGCCCTTTCGCATAACCAGTTGATTGGCCCATTTTACTTTGTTGAAACTACCGTATGTAAAACAAGGATGTGCGGTCCTTAAAATAATCAATCTCTCTGATTGAAATGTCACCAAGAGCTGCAAATGCTAGAGGCATTTTAAGAATGGCACAACATCAACCGAGCATTATGGTTCATCAAGATGGCTCTCCTCGTTATTGGGTTTTGACTGTGATAAAATTTCTCAGTGAGATTTTCCAGGCCGATGGATTGGACGGGGAGCGCCAATTCCCTGGTCCCCTCGCTCATCGGTTGTAACCCTACTGAACTTTTTTCTAGGGGATGTGAAGGATTGAGTATATGTTACGCCCAGTGCAAATCTGGATGAACTTCGCGAACGAATCACTGATGCAATCGCTTCCGTGACTCCTCAAATCCTAGAAAACACTTGGCGTGAAACTGTAAACCCTCCATGCCCATGTGGAAATTTATTAACTTTTTGAGTTGTCCTTTCCATTGGAAAAAAACTGTTTGCCGGTATCTGTTATACTGTATAATGACTGTAAATTGCGTGTGTTGTGTGGTTGGTAGATTTATCTTGTTGCTGGACGAAAAACCCGAATTTTAGGGAGGAAAACGCCGTTCTGCCTTGGTCTGAGACAAGCTAACTCAACAACGTTGCGAAAAAGGTCCCAAAAATTCTTCGCTTTATTGACGGGATTCGAACTGAGGTGCTTTCCATCCGGTGTGGAAGAATGGCGATTATATCCACTTGCTACCCGCGAGGGCTTCTACGTGCTTATCATTTTAGAATGAAATGCTTTAATAATGTGCACACCCCAATGTTGTCACGAACTTTCAGACAATGTTCACAGAAGGTGAACGTGTATATACCACTCGCATATATTTGAGTGTGACAAAATTAGCGATAGCTCCAGCCATGACAAATTTAAGGACGTATCTGAGAGAAATTACAAGTGCAAGTTTAATGAGCTGAAAGCTATAAATAACCCTTGCTGCACCAACTGTTTTCTTTTCTTTTGGTACTGGTTATCATTTCTATTGACTTTTTGTGAGAATGAGGGGGAACATGGAATACTTCCCACTTCTATATTATGGTGTTGCCAAGCTTTTCAAGTAATTGCTCGCATTTTGGCGATTTTTCACAAATGTTACTGCAAGACCAGACAGCGGAATGGAATTACTGAGAACAGCCTTAAAAGCCACTTAAGTTAACAGGTTTAAGAAACGTATGTGGTGGGCGGAGGCGTCTCACGTAATGGTAGTATAGACTAAGGAGACTTATTTACCCGCATTTAAAGTTTTTGCTTTACAACGTTGTTATTATCTTCAGAAAACGTAATAGACTCTCACAGCATCGTCCATCAACTTCAAAGGGACTGCACGCGCTCGCCAAGCAGGATTAAATCCGGTCTTCCAGTTGGAGAAAGTTGAAATGATCCGGAAAATGGAAATGGAACAAGGTTTCCATTTCCATTTTCCGGATTTCAAGGTTTCCAAAGACTCGTATTTGTTTTGAGACAAGAGCGCTTTGCTTATTTTACTATTAGTAATCTAAAAGTTTCTCTATTCTTTATGCCGGTGTTTGTACAATTGACTTCATGGGAGCATCTGCGCACTTCTTTGTTCTTAAAGAGTCGCGCCTTGGTTAAACCAAATCGTGACAAAATTAAGTGGAACTGATGAAGCTTATTTTCCATTTCTTTCAACGTGACAAATACTTTTGGTAACATAGAATAGATACACTTTATTAATAAAGTATTAGATAATACGTTTATTAGCTGCAAGGAGAAGTGTAGTCCTCCTTGGAATTGAGCCTACAGAGTTTGCTCTTGGCGTTGTTAAGGATGCCGTGTAAATGTCTATATCTCTCGGAATCTATTGCCTCTCTTTGATAAAGCTTTGATGAACCGGATCCAATCGAGCATCGAGCAAATACTTGATTGGATCCCGGGCTGGGGAGAATTAGAGAAGATTTCTCTGATATGTATTAGAGTGCTCGTTCATATTAATTTTGTACAGTCGATGTCTTTGCTTTCCTGGAATATCCTATTACCGTGTGGGTACGTCAGCAATGCAGAAAGAACAGAGTTGCGAGCACGAAGTTTGCACTGATACGTGTGTCACTTAAGACGATCACCTGCGTCTTGGTTAGTAATGAGAAAAACCAGATATGCAGTTCTACTTGTAGGTAACCTAAATCTTGTTTCTATTAAATTATAAGTTATGGAAGAAGATGCTGGAATATCGAAATATCCAACACTCCAATATTTCTCCTGAGCAGTTCATTAATTTCATCCGCTGCCTCCAAACTGTACAAAGGGTCGAACACTTCTGGAACATTCCAGCAAGCTTCCTTCGAGATTGGAGTCTTCGTTAAGTCATCGCGATGACGCTAGATGACAGAGAACCGCTGTTGGGATGCCCATTAATTCTGAAACCTAGCAAAGTTGAGGGAATTGTTCTCGTAGGAGGAAGAAGCCTTATCGATTCTTCTTACTTGGCAGTGTAATCGACTGGACTAAGGTGCCCTTGGTTGTTCTGCGTGCACGTGGGCTGCGACCTCACTGTAGAAATCCCGCAGAACAATTACCGCTAATAGAATATTTAATTACGCCTAATTTAAGTACTTGAACCGACTTCCACTTCAGATTTGCGGGTTAACTTCTTTGGTGCCTCTCTGAAAAAGCGGATTGGAATTAGATGAACTTCTGATATGAACTGTTTACCAAAGATAAAAAGAGCCTTTCGTTTTTCATTATACATTCATCCTTTCTTTTTTTATTTCTCGGTAGGTTGGATAATATTTTTCTTTTGGGCATTATTTGCACGAGTTGCATAGTCCCTGTTTTAAAATATGTATGCAAAGAGAGGACGAGAGCACCGACTTTGCATGATATAAATTTAAATTGCAACGTTCGGAAAGAAAGGTGATAAAATGTATTCCAAGAATTTGAAACAGTTTCAAACCACTCAGTCGAGCCATATTTAGAACCTTGTAATAATATCACCAACACAAAAAATATCACCGCAGAAGGGGCGTTTTATGAATGCAACAACGATTCTTTTATTAGACAGTTCTTTGCTACCTACATTTTTCCAGTTCTATGGAAATGGACCTTGCAGGAGGACTCCATTTCCACTCTAAACGGGGGTAGCTCTGATTTAAAAAGTTAGGCTTACAGATACTGGTTGGGAGAGTCCATTGGAATGTTGTAGTTGTAGAGTTTTAGGCGCATCAGCAACTTACGGGATATAATGTCTGTAAAGTACGCGTGATCTGTTTGCTGGACAAAAACCGGAATTTCTGAGAATCAAAAATTTTTATGGGTATTTTTCACAATGTGAAAAATACCCATAAAAAATACCCATTTTTCACAATGTGAAAAATACCCATAAAAATTTTGTTTGAACCAGTTCTTTTGTTTTGCTTGTTTTGAACCAGTTCTTTTGCACCAACTGTGCTACCTACGAGGCATTCTCCAGAAACTTGGGTTTTCCATTCAGAAAACAGAAAATTGACCTCGGAATACACACGCAATTTACAGAAAATATACGTGGAAGAACAACAACAAGGAAGTCTCTTGGAATGTTTTTGGGTTGAGCTGCAAAGATGGATCAAGATGTGGCGTTGGTCAGTGCAATTGGTAACTGCTTTGAAGAAGTTTATCAGATATCGGCTGTTTCGCTGATATTTGATGAACTTGAAGCCAAGCATTGGTTTCTTGAATGAGGAGCATTTGAGAAGTATCCCGTGTGGCAGTTCCTACCAGTAATGGTTTGTGCGAGTGAGCTCCCGTTAAGTATGGAGCTAGCAGTTCTGAAGACGAATATATTCTAAATTTATGCAAATTAGTAAGTTAAATCGTTGTAGTTTCGAGATGACTGCGTGACAGAAGAAAGAGACTGAGAAGCGTACTGAACGTGCGATGTGAGAGTGGCACGAAGCTGGAAGAATACGTATGCAATGCTTCTTCCACTTTAATGAGATCATGGCCGGGTCGTGTTTTTAATAATTGTTTCGTTTTGTCCAGAGATTTGCATTTTCCTACCTCAAATCCTGAAATCATTACGAGTATGCGCCGCTTTTCTAAAATATTTTCCCCATTTTGAAAACTTGGACTAATCCGATTGGCTTATTTTTGAGAATGCCTAAAAGGCAGACGGTGAACAAAGCGCGCGTGACAAGGTGTCACGCCAATTAACGCTTCGGTTTTACATATTTAATTATTGTCATTAACCCGGCGAAGACTGATTGCGCGCTGCCAGTGCTCATTAAGCTTTTATTCGCCGCCCGATACATTCGCCGTTGACCTCCAAATCATCAGCCACCCTCGAAGCTCATTACCCCTTTGCGCGGGGTGCCCTTTCTCCTCCTCCGAGCCGTCTTCTGAAGGACGAAACTCGCTTTAATTAAGTCTCGTAGTTCGTGGACGTCGTCTTAGTTGGGGGAAAGTCATTTATCCCGACCAGTTATTACGGCACCTGACATTTGACGTCTCGAAACGCCGCAGGCCGATGACGGACGTGGAAAAAGACTTCCCGCTGATGCCGAGAGGTGAATGGCTCGGCGAAGTGTGGCGATCGCAGGCGGTGGCTATGAAAGCGCACTTCTGACCTTTTTCTCTCTTATTTCGTGTCATATCGGAACACCAGGCGATAACGGTCGCCTTGATGGACGACCACCGAGAGGGACACCGATTGGGCGATAAAACTCGTTTCTTCGGCGTCTGTGGATGTTTCTTATTTTGACCTGGATCCACCGCACTCTTACGAAAATTCTCGTTCGCTGTTTCGCGTCTTCCGAGTCAGTAACAGTTGACCGAAGACTTGTCGGCGGAAATTTAAAGCGGATTGTTTGCGACGGCTTCTCGAAGAAAGACCTACAGGTAGACAAATTCATCGGAGAAAGGTGGCCTTCTTGGATTTGTTGAGATAGTCACGTAGAGTGCATTCGGATGGACGAGCGATGATTATTATGGCTCGGCTGGCTGCACGCGGAAATGCGTCTGAAGAACGCAATTTATCTTTCTCGCGTTTGATGGGAGAAGATCGCGTCGGTTACTCTTTATTGCCAAACGGAAAATAATGTTAAACCGGAGATCGTTTCTTTCCCATCTCGAATCGGTGGGAGATAACCTCATTTCCAGTCGGATAATAAGCCGGGAGAAATCTTTATGGAGTATGGCGAGCGACTTGATTTCGAATTTGTGGAGAGCATCGGTGACACCCCCCCCCCACACACGATTTGCATCAGTATCTTTGATTTACTGGTGATTTATCGACACCTGCTTGTTTATTTGGTGTTACAAATCAAAAGGAAACAAACAAAGTCGTTACATTTCAGGCACTCGCAAATTGTAATAATTCATGATTTATAATGATAATAAAAAAAACCAGCTTGTTATACCCTGTACGCAAGAAAGATTTTAGCAGTAGTAGAGGCATGATGCAGAAAAGCAAGCTTATTTAGCATCAGCCAAATAAAAAAAACCCTTCCTATTTCACCCATCCATTCACTCCAAATGTTTATCTAGTTCTTTCTCGAATTTATTTAGGTTATCAACTTCCACAACAAGGAATGGAAGTCTGTTCCACCAACCAAACACCCGCTGGCTAAAGGCAAATTTCCTCACGTCTATCCTACATCTGTCTTTCCTCAATTTGAATTTATGCCCTCTCAGGTGATTATTCTGAGCAAGAGGCAGAATCCCATCGGCATTGAGCATGCTCAAACCATTCAAGGCTTTATACACCTCAATCAGATCACCTCGCTGGTGCCTAGTCTCCAGACGCTGCAATTTGCAGAACTGAAGCCTTTCTTGGTAACAGCAACCCTTTGTTCTATTCACCAATCTCGTGGCCCTTCTCTGTACTCGTTCCAACAGCTCTACATCCTTATTAAAATGAGGCCTCCAGACCTGTATACAGTACTGAAGGTGTGGCCTGACCATTGCCTTATACAAGGGGATAATCACCTCTTTATTCCTCCTAGCAAAATTCCTGTATATCATTGACAAGACACCCTGAGCTACTCTTCCCGCCTGTCATCACTGCTCAGAAAACTTCATATCTGACTGGGCAATTACCCCCAGTTACCCCTACTACTCTGAGTAATGGAGAATGAAAAGTTATGAACTTTTCATATCTTTTCTCGTCAGTCAGATATGAAATTTTCTGAGCAGTGCTCACAGGCTGCAAGAGTAGTTTCTGATGTTTTATTTTATATAAAAACATCCTTAGGAAATATAAACTTGAGATTTTATTTTCAACACTTTTTTAAAATTCGATAGAAGAGGATGAAAGAAAATGAAAACCGTTTAAATTTTTAAAATTGAACTGTTAGAACCGAAGTTATGACACGTTTTATGCTCAATCCCGCTACTTAGTTTACAGAATCGACGTTAGTGACTGAGTTAGCAACATTCAGGAAGTGGCGTCGTTTGCGTTGCTTCCTATTTAGGATGTGACGTCACTTCTCGCATTTTCGTTACCAATCGGTTTTACTTCAGTCCGAAATATTTAATAGGTACCGCCAAAGATGTTTTCACATCAAAAAACAAAACGGAAGAAAAAACCATGCTACTCTCGCCGGCGACCGACTAACTCAGCCATATAGTGAAAAAAGCCCATAATTCCCCGCGCCAGTGGATATTGGTCCCTCGTGTCAACCCACGAGTGCCAATATCCACTACTTTAGGTATAATATACGGTATATGGATATTCTACGTGACGTGTAAGAAAAAAATAATACATAATTGACCGATTTTTATTGGCGAGAAATTTTAATAAAAGCTGAGAAGGTTTGACAAAAAGAGCCGAACATAAAATTTTATGAAAATCCATTCACTGAGAGTAGAGTCATTACACGCAGAGGGGCAAATATGGCCTGTTTTTAATGAACTTCGATATAGTTCGAAAATTGTTTCTAAAAGAGCAAAATATAAAACAATGAAAATCCATGCAATAGGAGTCGTTATTACATGCGGACGGATGGACGGAGTCTTTTTACGCATATACACTAATGCGCCTAAAAATAATAATTAGTTTTTTTTTTATTATTATTTAACTACTGAAAAATTAACTGAAAACGCCTATGAACCTAATTATAGTAATCACGATACACTTATGTAAATGAGCTGTGGTCGCAAATGTGTTTTTTTTTTTTTTTACCTGACAGCGGTGTATGAAACTGTTCTGAGACTGATGTGTTTTTTAAGCATTGGAAAGTTGCGAATCGTCAGTGAGGTGGCTCACATCTGTTGATAACCTCGTACTTCCAGTCTTATTATACCACCCAGGGGCCTTCTTAGGATATGTGGCGCCCGGGTGCCAATCGCAATTTGGCGCCTCTCTTTAAAATTTTCTTCACATGTGTATGTACGTTTCAGGCGCCCCTTGAACGTTGACGCCCGGGTGCAGTGCACCCTTTCAACCCATGACGTCCCGGCCCTGACGCCACCTGCAGTTAGTCTTGTGTTATTCGCGTTAATATAAAGGCTTGTGCAAACGTTATTTCGCAGTTCAAAATGGCTGACTGAAAATAACAAGATATTAATCTGTCTGTAATGGTATATCTCAGCAGTTTGATTAAAGAAACCTCTAATTGGTCTTTGAGAAATTAGAAATTAGTGGAGTAAGTTCTGTGAACATCCTATGATTTTTAAATAATTGTGGCTCAAGTTTTTATGACATAATAAGCGATTCGGATGAGGCCAAAATTATTGAAAGCGTCTGTGACTGAGAGCTACCAGCCCTGCCCTTGTCTCATTTCCTACGATTTACAATCTCAAGTCAAGTAAGATTTACAATCTCAACACAATCGCCCCTCATGGCCTTAGTTCTGTGAATCTAATTCAAAACAGTCAATCTACTTCCAGTTGCTTTATGTATTTCAGTTTACATTGGAATATCTTTTTTTCTTTTGGATTTTTCTTATTGCTGCTCACACTTTTTCGCAAAGAATTCCGTTTAAGGCTTTATGATGTTTATCAAGCAGAGCAACTAGTTTCTACTGGAACAGTTAATTGTGATCCAAATAGCAAACGAACCAGTATCAAACAGTTTTTATTTCAAATAGTTTTTAGCCTGTGCAACTCGAACGTCGAAGTAATTAAATTATATCTCCACGCTGTAGATAGACTCCACGAAATATGCAGCCAAAGTATGGAGTGCTGTTCAAAAACGAATCCACCTTCCAAAAATAGCCTCATATAAAAAGTTTCTTCTAACCGACCACAAATACTCATTGTGCACTAAACTGAATAAAAACTGTTACCTTGGAAACATGTTGAACGACTTCTAAACCCAGATTTTTGTAGCATCTTCCCTTTGGAAGTGCCGAGAGACGACATTCGACAAACTGGGTTAATAGTAGGAAGGAAAAAAAAAACACCCACTGGAATGGAAGGGAGAAACAATATACCAACGAAAGCCGTCTGTTTTCGAGGCACGTTCAATGGACGAGCCGTCTGTCTGCGTTGGTCGGTTGGTTTAATCAACCATAAAAACACGAAGTAGATAGCTAACAAACGACTGTGATGAAGTAAATGATGACTTAAGAGGAGGAGAGAACTTTGTGTCCTTGAAGGCAACACGACCACCTACTCCACCCCTGTCATTACTTAAAGGGCAGCGGAAGTAGGGATCATGTTGTATATGAACTCGCATGCTACGATGTCACACCAACTTTGACCTTTGCTTCCAACTAGCACAACTCTGTATGGGATTCAGCCAACGTCTGGAGAAAACATCGGGCAGAGAATGGTGCATTGAAGATATATTCGCCATTCCCCTGATGATTGTATATAATTAAAACATAAATTGTGATCAGAGCTTCCGTTAATGCATTCTATGATCCCATTTTTCTTTATATATCTGGAATGAGTTCATTAGTGTTTCCAAATAGCTGCAACTGTCCAAATATTCTGTAACCGCCTTCGCAAACAGATTTTGTTCCCTTTAAAAAGCACAAAATTATTTTCATTAAAAGAATGATCTTGTGACAATCTTATATGGTGCCGATATATGGGTACCTCCTGTCCCAATATTCCAGAAACCATAAAGGTGGCCTAAACGTTTGTCATGATTGAATAGAATCTTAGAGCCACACCTCAACTAGCTTAAACCATAGCGGTTTTAAGAGAACTTAATCCAGGCGCGGAAAGATGTTCCTCACGGGAATATCAGGCACTTTTTGACTCGTTATCAAGACTCCCCATGGTAAGCATATGTAATATCTTTATTGCAATCAGTGAATAGTTACATGGATGCCTGATGCAATGCCCATAACAGCGATGATGCTAGGGGTTTAACGTAAAAATTAACCAATAGAGGAAAAATTAAAATCTGTCAGTCAGAGGGAGTTGTAATTAGTACTGATAAATTTTGACTTTATACCATTTATATACCGAATCATTCACAAATTAATCTTAATCTATGCTTTTAGGGTATTGGTAGTTTTACTGACATTGAGTGTATTTTTAATGATAATAGTAATTTCGACACTTAATTCCAGTATGCTTTATTCATTTCAATACCAAGTCAAATTCATCGGACATTTAAGCAGCAAAATAAAATGAGTATATCATTAAGAGATTGTCAGGAGTTACGTCTCCAAAGTCTGTCCTGTTTGGTCTTCAGACCAGCTGATAAGATTTTTCTAAGAAATATATATTTAAATACATATAGCCTCAACACAGTTTCGCGATTTCTTGACAACTATGCAAAAGGTTTGGCCAGTTGTTATAGTTCGGCTTTGGGAGCATTAGCGACTAAGGCCATATTGCCTCGCATATGCTGTCTGTAAATTGCGTGTATTCTGTGGTCGATTTTCTATCAGTTGGGTGAAAAACCCGAGTTTCCGGGAGAAAAAAAACATGCTACCCTCAGCCGAGACCGACTAACTTAGCCACGTTGTGAAAAGGCCCATAAAAATTCTTAACGTCATCGATGGGACTCGAACTCAGGTCTTTTCTTCTCGGTGTGGACAGCGATTCGATCAACTGTGTTACCCACGAGGGCCGTATGGCCAGTACTGACTAGATTAGCTTCTCTGGCTGGCGGCCATTTTCTCGGTAAAATCAGTTCAATTCAACCCAAGAATTGATGTTTCTGCATAAATATTGATATCGTTTTCTGGAACCTGTTTTGAACTCATAGAACTCATATTGATTCTACGTGCAGGGTATTTTTAAAACTTAATACCTCTAAAACTAAAAAGTTAGTTCTAAATTTGACTACCAGAGGACTAAGAGATTTATTCACTCCAAAACCAAATTATATTTTGAGCTTATTATAAAAGGGAATGACTCTTGGACAATTCAAATGTTTGCTCGTCTTTATCTTTTCCTCCTCTTCAAGATAAAAAGCTTGAAGTTGTACTCCCAAGTCATAACTCCAGTCAAGTTCGTTTTAAAATTATGCCTAAAGATAACGCAATTTTAAACTTTTTATTAAGTTAAAATTTTAAAGTTTTGACTCAACTTTGCATCAAGGTAACCATCCTTGGTGCAAATAGCCTATCCCAGCACAGTGGTTCTCAGGCTTCCACGATGAATTTAGCTAAAAAAAAAAAAAAAAAAAAAAAAAAAAAAAAATCATGATAAAAAGAGAGATTTTGTGGCCTACAGTGCCTACAGTGATTTTGTGGCCTTACAGTGCTTCTCTAACCGTTTTCAACGGTTAGAGAAGAATACGAATGACAGAACACGGCTTGAAAAGCTTTGAGCTAGAGGGTAGGCTCCAGAATCATTGTAACCGGCAGTTCAATTTTCGAGTTTAAGTTAAGGCTTTTCCTGTGTGGTACGTTACCATAAAAGACACTGCGCGGAAAGGAAAGATGGAGACAAATTTCGCTTCTGCTCAACAGAAAAGATTTGTTCGTATTCGTGGGGTTACCCGGATTTCGCTGGCGGCACCTGCCGCTATTTAGATTTAATGAAAACTCTTTTGTAAGTAGTTCGGCGCCAGAGAGGCTTTAAATCATCGAGGCCACCGGCAATTTCGCTAATAGTCTATTTCCAGGAGAAACAAATCTAAAGCCGCGATTTTCATTCAGCGTCCAGTTCTATCCCGGCCCAAAGTGACTGGGAGCAGCGTGTTATGGAAGTTGCGCAACAACAACGGTAAGAATAGAGTACAATCTAATAATCTGCGCATTTTTATTGAACATATTTTTCTGTAAAAATCTTCGCTGAAAAAAATTTATTTGACTCGTGTCCTTCCTTTCTGTCGCGGCCCCAAACGAGGACAACAACTTGGTTAGTATACCGTTAACGCTTTCGTCACGCTGTTTATTTCTTTCTTCCTGGATTTTAATCTTTCATTTCTGGAATAAATGGGCAGTACGACGCCATATTGCCCGTTTATTCCTCCAATGAGCTCCCAGCAAAAAACATAATATTCGGCGCTTCAGTTATATGGGCGAAAAAGGATTATAATTGCAGAATTTGTTGTTCCGATTTAATTGAAAATTGGGATGGCTCGACATTTCTTTCGAAAAGAACCAAATCTAAATTTCCATTAACTGTCTGTAAGTCGAGTTATTACATGCTGACGAATGGACGGACATGGTGAAGACGGTTGCGTTACCACGTTTGCTACCATCCGTATTCTGATGGTCAATCGGTAATGCGGCCCTTTCCAAAGTCAGTCAGTTATGCATAATGTCACCTTATGTGTGTTAAAATCATTGCATATTCTTCGATGGTCATTTGCTAACCGTATTTTGTATGCCTGTTTATAGACGTTTTAATAACGCTTTCAGCTTCTTACGTTGGACGGTGACAGACCACATTCATTGAACATTGTTCTATGCTGAGGAGCTTGACATACTAAGCGTTTTTGTCTATACAGGGTGTTTCAGTTAAACGTTTCAGAACTTCTAAGAGGGGTAGGGTACATCCTGACAACTCGAAATCATATAGCAATGTGGGGTCGGAAATGCTTTCCTGAAGCGGTGTTGTACACAGAAG
Source organism: Mastigoproctus giganteus (assembly GCF_048544385.1). Classification (NCBI taxonomy): domain Eukaryota; kingdom Metazoa; phylum Arthropoda; class Arachnida; order Uropygi; family Thelyphonidae; genus Mastigoproctus; species Mastigoproctus giganteus. Next base: position 244,266,997 of record NC_143578.1, read on the forward strand.
CACCATAAAGAAAAGAGACCGTAAGTGAGAAATCGTTTTAATAATACATGAAAAGAAGCAAAAGGTACATGGATTAAAGTAAGTGTTCGAAGTTTCTTCCACGGGCTACAATGCACGCCTCACATCTCCGACGCATGGACATCCAAACATTCTGGAATACTCCAGGCGAATTTCGAATTTCTTGAACAAGAACGCCAAGTTAGTAGGATGGATGATTACACGAACGCAGAGTTAGCCGATATGCATTTGGCGTACGGGGTTGCAAATTGTAGTGGGCCAGCCGCACAGCGTTTGTACGCGGAACGATATCCGACGAGGCGTATTCCCAGTCATTATTTCTTTGCAAGACTGCACCAGAGGTTAGCTGAGAGAGGTTCATTTGAAAGAGCTGACAGGGACAGGGTAAGAACAGCACGGACTCCAGCCGTCGAACAGAATGTGCTGCAGCATGTACAGGGGAATCCAAGAACGAGTACACGAAGTCTAGCAAACGCAGTCGGGGTTTCCCATTGCGGCGTCTGGAGGATTCTCCGAGAACAAGACATGCATCCGTTTCACGTGCAGCGTGACCAGACACAGCAACCGGAGGATTATGCACCTCGTATTGCTTTCGCACAGTGGTACCTTGGAAAATGTGCTACAAATCCCCTTTTTCCTGCTGAAGTGTTGTTTTCCGATGTGGCATCCTTCACAAGGGAAGGAATTTTCAACACGCATAACGACCATATCTGGGCGGTCGAGAACCCGCATGCAATACGACGTCGTGCAGCACAGATTCGATTTTCGGTCAATGTATGGGCCGGTATTATGGGAGATCACCTCATCGGACCTTACCTGTTACCGTGTCGTCTAACCGGACCTATCTACTTGATCTTTCTGCAGCAAGTATTGCCACAACTTTTGAGAGATGAACAGATTTCTGCATCGACGCAACAGACAATGTGGTTCCAACACGATGGAGCCCCTGCCCATTATAGCGGAGATGTTCGTAACTACCTGGATGTCACATTTGGTCAACAGTGGATCGGACGTGGTGGTCCCGTGCGTTGGCCTGCTCGGTCACCCGACCTATCATGTCTTGATTTTTATTTCGCAGTAGCTGCCGAAGAAATTCGAAATTCGCCTGGAGTATTCCAGAATGTTCGGATGTCCATGCGTCGGAGATGTGAGGCGTGCATTGTAGCCCGTGGAAGAAACTTCGAACACTTACTTTAATCCATGTACCTTTTGCTTCTTTTCATGTATTATTAAAACGATTTCTCACTTACGGTCTCTTTTCTTTATGGTGCTTCTGTGTACAACACCGCTTCAGGAAAGCATTTCCGACCCCACATTGCTATATGATTTCGAGTTGTCAGGATGTACCCTACCCCTCTTAGAAGTTCTGAAACGTTTAACTGAAACACCCTGTATACTGCACTTCTCAGATGGAGTGAGTTTCGAAGAGAGAGAGACAGATTAACCCATTTTAACCAGAATGTTTTTGGGTTGTTTTTCTTTTTTTTTCGATAAGGAAAATAATTTTGAGGAGTTTTAGTGGTACCAACTTTTTTATTTCTTTTTCATTTTATTTATTTATTTTTTTGAGACATCACATGACTCCATTTTAGAGAGAGATCGAAGTGGCCAAGTTATCCAAGCTTTCTTGCACTCTATGGCTAATAGGAAAACTAATACTTTGTTGGGATTTGGGATCCTTTTCAATCTAGGGCGCGGTGCATTACATCAACTGAGTTCTTCCCTCCCGTAAGGATCGGCCTGTTAATTACAGTTGCGTTTGAGATAAATTATGCTACTTTACTTCAGTTGATCTTCTAACATTTCAGGCGTAAACTCTTTCTTGTCAAGCCCTCGTGGGTGGCACAGTCGGTAGAATCTCCGTCCTCCTACCTGGTGGAAAAGACCTGACTTCAAATCTTGTCGATGACTCGAGGAATTTTCAATGGCCGTTTTTCACAACGTAGCTGAGTTAATCGGTCTCAGGCTCGGGTAGCATGGTTTTCCCTTCTGGAAACTCGGGTTTTTTCATCCAGTAAACAGCAAATCGACCACAGAACAACCCCAATTTACAGACATATCATATACAGCTCGATATAGCTTAAGTCGCGCCTAAAATGCAATAAACAACTCTCTTGTCAAAAGGGAAGTTGGGGGGGGGAATCTTTCACATGAAAATTATTGTGAAATAATTTTTTCTTATCTCTGTAACCACAACTTTATCGATAAAATGCGAAAACGAAATACTGATTTATAAAGCGATGCTTCAAAAAAGGCAGACTATTGCACGCATCAGATCTAACGGGCACATCCTTTTCTTCAGGTTTTTCCTTCTGCCATCTTTTCTGGGCATTAATTAGACCATGTTTTGTGGGTCTAAAGGAACATACTGTATTATAGATTACTGTTAGAGGAGCGACTGCGTCTTGGTAGGTTGTTTCGAAGACTTCTAATTAGCAGACGGCGGTGGAGGAATTTCGAAACCTCAGAAAGGAGTTGGCGAAATGAATGAATGTGGTGAAAGGTAGACTTAATTAGTGGACGGTGAAGTTGCTGCTCTTATTTATATATACGGCTCAATATGGCTTAAGTTTCTGATGCGCCTACAAACAATGAAATAAAGTCTAGGAGAAGAATAATTAATATGAAGAAGAGGCAAAGAAAATGTACAATGAAATCTCGAGTTGGGCTCTAAAGAATTCACCTTGAAAAAGCGAGTGGGAGATTCAATAAAATTATCGAATGAAATTTGGGTTCAATCAACATTTTCAGACAAATGTTGTTGGTTGGGAAACCAAGCAACGTCTCAGTAATCTAGTATAGGAAAGATAAATTGCTTGTATAGCATCAAAATAGAGTGCCGTCTAAAAGAAGACGCCTAACGTTACATATCATATTCAATGGACTCTTCCCGAAACTAAATAATTAAATAGTATCGATGATCTGCTACGGCTTAAGGTAAAACCCACATAACTTGCATTTCCTCTGATTAAATGTCATATTATTCTCTTGGATCCAGCTCGAAATACTGGCTAAGAGAGACTGCATCAGCCATACATCAGACAACGAATGAAGCTACTAATAATACATTTTCAAATCATCAGCACACAACATCAGCAGATTAAAATAGAGCGGATCGATCATTAAAGTAAATAAAGACTAACAGAGGTCCAAACAAAAAACCTTGAGGGACACCACACAAAGAAGTAAATGTAAAGGACTGGATGCCTTCAGTGACTACTAACGCAGGCCGATGAGATAAATGCGAGGACACTCCCAATAAAAGTGTATTATTTAAAATCTCTAAATGAACAGAATCAAAAGCATGAGTAATATTTAAAAATATAGGGATCTGACGACCCAAGTCCAGATTTACACGAATAAATTGAAAAATAGAGCGACAAGATTGAACATGTAGATCTACGAAACATAAAATCAAAGAGAAATTCTTGGATGAAAGGCTGTATAGTACTATGGTTTTAGGGGCATCAGCGACTAAGGCTGATGTCCCTAAATTTGCTCCATTTATACTGTCTATAAATTGCGTGTGTTCTGTGGTCGATTTTCTGTTCACTGGACGAAAAACCCGAGTTTCCGGGAGAAAAAACCTTGCTACCCGATCCTGAGACCCACTAACTCAGCCACGTTGTGAAAAAAGGTGCATTAAAAATTCCTCACATCATCGACGGGACTCGAACTCGGGTCTTTTCTACCCGGTGTGGGGAGGACGGCGATCCTACCAACTATGCTAACCACGAAGGCAGTAGAAATAAACTTAACTTTTAAAAAATAGCTGCCTTAAAGATTTTGGCTATATATAACATTAATCTGCACAAATAGAGGTTGACTTTCTCCGATAACTACGAGGAACAAATTTCTTACCTGTGTTCTTAGACAATCAGAAGACATTGGTGTTTGTAAAAGCAGAAAGATTAAAACCGTGTGACAAACAGGAGTTTAAAATATAGGTAAGTATTAGTCTGAGCTGAAATCCAGGTAAAAAAATGTGAAAACTATATTTCCTAAATCCAGCTCAGCAGTGACTCTGTCAAACATGAATTTCCCATGCTGTGTTTCGCTCAGAGTTCCAAATGTTTCGCACTTCTACAATCTATAGGAATTTCCTCTGAGTGAAACGATGTCTTTTTAATTAATCTTAATAGTTGAATGCATTGTCTTCCCCCTTCAAGATTACTGGCTATATGCCATCAATTTCAGGAGCATTACTTTGCCTCTAGTTTCGAAAGTTTTTCTTAAACAGTCGTGTAATTTCAGTATCACTAATTTCATGCTGCTCAGCCCCAATCTCTCAGTCAGTCCTCGGTATGAATGGCCTTTAGTCTGTAAAGATCGATGCGAAATACCTGTTCAGTTAATCAGCAACATCAGCTGGATTATCTAAGACGTTCTGCAAGGATTCGATCTATTTTTAGGATCCGTAGTCTAACGACGTCACTCGGTTGTCTATCTGCCCGTCCGTCTGTCCCAGCATTGTACTGTATCTCTGGAACCGCTCAACCTATTGACTTGAAATTTTGCATCGGTTTGTACATCATGTGGGCCAACATAACGCCATATTGATCGTTGTTGACAAAAATGACGATAACCAAGAAGAAAGTCAAAAATGATATCCAAATCTTTGTTAGTGGGGAACCGGTGCAAAAAAGGTGACCTCTCATACTGGTCTTGGCCTCACCTGGGACGTTGGGCTCACATTTCAGCCTCACTTTGCCAGGATGAGGCAGAAGATGTACGCTGCTCTTTGGGCAGTGCGTGAAGAGCTCGTTGGTGTGCATCAGCCAGCGCTGCTTGTTCGGAACATCCTGAGGTGTATTACGCCGATTCCTCTCTATGCTTCAGAAATTTGGTCATCTGCCCCTGCCTCATACCTTCAGAAGTATCTCAGTTTAGAGTACTGGTTGCTTAGATGGATGAACAGGGTGGTAGCCACCCCCGTAACTATCTCCAGATCTATCCTACAAGCAAATCTGGGCACCACTCCCTGGAGACATATCATCATGACAAAAAATGTCCTCACGCTTGCACGGCTTATAACGAGGCGAATTGATGCTCCATCGGTATCCACATTAATCTCTGGCCCTAGGAGGGCAAGAGGGGAGCACTCCGACTCCTGTCTCCCTCTACGTCTTACGCTGTCAAGCATTGATTCCCTGAGGAACATGTTTCCAGCCAATTGTCTTCGGATCTTCAATAAATTTAGGATCCACCCTGATAGGTTCTGTGAAGACAAGCCCTACAGGAAGGAAATCCTCAAGAACTGCTACCAGATAATGAACTTATAATACTCACCTGCTCCTGGACATGACAGACTGTTTTTTTTTTTTTTTTTTTTTTTTTAACTTGCCTATTTGTATATGACAAACGTTTTGTCTTCATGTAATCATATATTTTGTGTATTATTGTATATTTAATCCTGTAAATGTCTCGGGTCGAGCACGCATGTACTCTTGTTTATTGTACATTGTGTTCCTCGCACCTTAGTCTGTAAATATTCACACTCTTCTGGCGCAGAGCCGTCCCGGGGTGACCCAAGGTTTCTTGGGCAATAAACTGATTTAATTATAATAATAAAAATTCGTATGAGAAATGTGGGAGGACAAAAAATGTTGTCGACAACCTATAGCTTATTATAAACTGTTGGAAACAGCTCAACGAGTAGGTTTAAAATACAATTTTAAAATATTTTTAAAATTAAAAATGGCGGCGCCAGACAGAAAAATGTGAGTAATTTTCCTGTCCCATATTAGCTGTGTGTTTTTTTTTTTTTTATTTTTTTGCTGGGCATCAGCTAAGTTTGCTGATGCGGGATTACATTCCCCTGCGTGGGATATTTTATTATTATTTTTTTCTTACTTCTTATTGTTATTTATTTTATTTTATTATTTTATTTTTTTATTATTTATTATTTTTTTTTTTGCTGGCATTAGCTAAGTTTGCTGATGTGGGATTATTATTATTTTATATATATATATATATATATATATTTTTTTTTTTTTTTTTTTTTTTTGCTTTCTCCCAGGTCTGGGCAGCCTGCGAGCAGGATTGCTGGCACCCACCAGCCTTGCACTACTGCTAGTGGGTGCGGGATTATAGTGCTAAATTGCACTGCAGATTTATTAGGCCCAGGTCTGGCTTTACGTGCCAGGGATGAGCTCCGGGTTGCATTTACCCACGTGGGGGCTGCCCCCCCCGGTGGAAAAGTTACATAACTTCACATTACACTACACTACACAACGCCTACACATACACATTTACACTGTTTCGGTCAGAATACTGAGTTTCTTTTGCCCAACAGAGTACACAGGTGGAGATGTATGTCTGGGAGCCACCTAGCGACATGAATGTACAATACAGTACAAAAATTAGTTATGCGTTATTCGATGCTTATCAAGGGAAAACTATTCTATTGAAATCTATCATTTACTTTTTGTGTTACAATCAAAAAACCAATTTTTTATTGCACTTCGATAGCGCGCTTCTTTGTACTAAGTAACTCTCCTTTTGGTGACAAAAGGTTGCTAAATAGTTAGTTAATAATTCTATAAAGGTAATTTATAAATTTTGCGACTAGAAGTATTTTTAACAATTTTCAAAGTTGGAGTTGTCCCGGCAAGGAGGTACTCAGAGAGCCAGTGTTGAGGCGCCGGTGGTGGGGAGGCGCCTGCGCGGAGATTTGCACAGCCCTCACCTGCCAGTCGCTTCTCCCACCCTTGTCATTCACAACTGGAAAGACTCAAATAGACAACGTTTTCATTAGTTCCTTAGTTTTAGGCTAAGCCGGGGTACTAGAAACGTTTTTAAGCCATAAAGCTCTCTATTTGAGATACCACACTAACGACAATTCGTGACTACAAACCCTTCATTCTGAGTGCCCGGCACTCAGTAGTTGACCGATTTATATATATATATATATATTTCTGGTTTGTGTTTACTCATGAAAAACTTCTTCATGTACTTGTTTAAACATTTAGCCATAATGGTGTAAGGAAGACTGAGGCTTATGCTGTACCAGCCAAAAAAAAAAAAAAAAAAATCTGCGTTACCCTGAGAGAGACAGAGAGAAGTACTGTATAAGGGAATCACGAAGAAAGAAAAGAATGATGATATCCAGCTCAGGACCCTGGGTGTGCCAAGCCCATGCTCACCAGATGTGAGCCCCTGGGGATAATGTTAGGACTCTGTTAATAACAATATCTCACGGAGTGCAGTGGATCTCGAGTTGGGGGAAGGGTGTCACCTGGCAAGTCACTTGATACATTGAGCCTCTGAGTTCCTTGATTTTTTTTTTTTTTTTTTCTCTAGGGCATCGATCCTCTTATTCGGTGACCCAATTTCATCTAGTAATCGACTAAGTTTTAATTTCAGATCGGTATTTTCCTTGCCCTGAAAACAAAGAAAAGAAAGGTCAATACATTTCGGAGAGCAGTATTTACGGTTTGTTTTACAAAAAAAAAAAAAAAAAGCCACAAATGTTTTTTCTCTAATGGATTTGATGCAGCCGAGTACATCAAATGCATGAATAACTTTTCTTTTCTTTTCATAAAGAAAAGAACAACTTTTATTTACCTTTTTTTTTCTCGAATGTAATCCCCGCTTTATAGTCCCGATATGGCATCAATACGCACGCGCTTCTGTTATTATCTTCGTGTTTTCTTTAGTCACGAAGCTTTTTACCGCCTTTGTGGGTAATCGGATGTCTACGAAAAGATTGATTGGACGCACATTTTTCATTTAAGTCACATCGATAATACATTCGTTATCTCCATCTCATCTGACAGCGACTGTAAAAGAAAGGCACTCGTTGCTCGTTAATGCCCTTTCTAGCTCCCGTTCCCTCTCCCCCACATAGCATTGAGGCTGTCCAACGGAACCTCAATCGACAGCCCCCTTTTCTTCCCACGACAGTCCCTTCTCTGTTCCCATTTGTCAACCATGTTTTCAACGCGGCATCATTAGTGCCAACCTTGCCTTGTTAATTCAACCCCGAACTTCTGGCACTTTGGCTGCCGTTGTTGGCAATGTCAGAACAGACCGCCGAACAAATGGGCCCATTTGATAAAGTATGTCAGCTTGTACAAACGCAGTTTTGCTGTCATGTGCGAACGAACCAGGGGGTTTCTGACGTGGAAGGTGTATCCTTCATTGGCACAGTTTCGTTAATAAAACCGAAGAATAAAAGTGGGATTGGATAATTGGTGGATTTCTGCTGTTATTTCCGAATCGCTAAGATAGCCTGGCGCTATTCCAGGGCTGGGAGTAGCCTACTGGCACGTGCTGCTGACTCATCAACACGAGGGCTGGATTGGTTACATTCCAAGGCCGAAGTATGTTTGCACTACAAACATGACGGAGAAATTCCACCGCGCCTCAGCATTGTGTTTGCTTGTTCCACTTTTCTTCTGAAAACCAACTTGCAGCAGAAAATAGTTTTTTTTTTCTTACAGAGAGAAACTGTTTGGCGAAGTGTCCCTTGTGTGTGGTGGAGCATTCCGTCTGGACGAGAAGCATTTTTTTATATTTGGTGTGGGCGTATCTCCCGGAACCTTTGGCTTTTCATCCCCAAAACACACGCAATATACTGATGTCTTTATGCCTATCTCTTTCTCTCATTCAACCCATCACCTCCACTTCTCCCTAAATGTCATACCGGTGCCGAAGACAAACTCTGACATGTATGGGCATTTTTATTTTTTATCCCAAAAATTTGAGAAAGATTTGTTTTGTTTGGTCTTATGGGAGTTTAAAAGACGTCTGATCCCTGATAGCTTTGTGCTGTCTGAACATTGTGTAGATAACGCACATCTTGGACACGTGACACGTACATAGCAGTGATTTCGTTGGAATTTCCCAGATGCTCAAGGTATACATTGTGTCCATTATTGGATAGCATATATGCAGACATGGGCAATTTATTAGGCCTCTTCTGAATGGTAATGCAGTGGACTTCCTGTCATCTGGGATGGTTTGGAAATAAATTTCCTCATAAAATCGATACCCTAATAATCACTGCCTCTATAGCATCAACAAATATTCATGCACCCTTTCTATTCAAGTGTATCCCATTCCTGTAAAAAACAGTCTCTTCTCTCAACAAGAACAGATCACGCTGCGAAAAATTCTACTCCATAAGCCTTGCACAATCTCTCCAGAACCGTAATGATTGACAAGGCTCTCCTCATGGGCAAAATTGCAAACACTTTCAATTTCGATTCTAACTCGCGACTTTTTCTAATCATTACTCTGTATTTGTTAATTAAATCCTCAGATCTGCTACTCTTAATATCATATCATCGTGTAAGATGACTTTTTGTGAAAGATGACAGTCTTTCGGGTTGTCTTCTTGCGATTGGCACTACGAAAATTCCGATGTATCAACTTGTCAGCGAGAGCGGCGTGTCTTTGTAGCCGAGTGGTTATGGGCGGGAGTGCAGTAGCACACGCTCTTTTGAGTAGACCGGGTGTTTAACCCCTGACTGCTAAATACGGTCGATCTGCCAACCCGCACTGGACCAGTGTGGCAGATTTCCCTCAACATGAATTGTTGAGGAGTCTTCCATTCTTGCAATGGGTTGATAATGGCTGCAGTTTACTATTTTTTTTTATTTATAAGTTGCTTTTAGATACCTAATTCTAAAATTCAGTTAGATACCTAATTCAGTAGTAAAAATGAAGGATTACTGAAATTCAATTGCAACTGAACATTACAAAGGAACACATTCCAAAGTGTAAACACTTTTAACCAATTCTTCCTCGTTGTCTGACTTTCAATGACCTACATTTGCAGGCCCGGATAGATTCCTGCTAATCGCTTTTGTACAAATATTGCCAATTGCGTATTCTTCAGTAATTATGAAGCGCTATTTATTCTTGTTCTAAAATTCAACGGTGAATAATTTCGGAGCATTGTTTATTGACCTTTCTTAATTGCAAATGCCGGAAACGTGGTACGAAGTTTCATTTTCGCAGGAGCCAACTCAAAGGAAATCTCTACCATTTCTTTTTTTTTGCTAAGCGGGAATGTTTGGTGGTAGAATTTCAAGAAGGGTCTCGTAAAGACCTTGCCGGTGTCAGCTGTGTGCTCGAATCGTGCGTGTTTATCTCGGTGGAATGCGAAGTATGTGCGGACCTGTCATGTCTCGAAAGTGTCAGTGCGCAGAATGAACACGCGCAACTAACTTAACGGAGTTGGCAGGGACGGCGTGCGAGCCACAATAGCTGCGTATTAAGGTCTGTCATAGGCAAGTGTTCTCCTGGGGAGCTGCATACGTCTGCTCTTAAAATCTGCGGCCGATTACGATGGCTGGTAGGCTACACCCTGTCTCCGGAGAAGAATGAAAGATGAGGACCAGTTGACGGGTCGATGATCGCAGCACGACTGCGGACAGAGTGTGGAGAAGTGTCTCGCCGCTAACCTCCAGCTGCCTTCGGTTGCGGGGTGAACTTCGTCTGCGATGACGTCATGGCAGAACAGCGCAGGAAACTCCCACAGAAATTTGGGGACTCCTGCAGTAAACGGCGGGTGTTCCTTTTGTCTGGATGAACGGGCCCGTTTGTGGACCAGCACCACAGCTAGTTAGATTTGTTTTTCGTCTGCTGACTTTGTTGCGATGCATTCTGGGAGAATGGTCTTTCTATCGACAGTTATGGCAGATTTAATGAGAAGATAATGTTTTGATATTCTCTCGAGCGAGTGATCATTCTCATAATTGGATGACTTCAGGAAGGCTCTTTGAGATTCATATGAAAAGGGTGACCTCATTAGAATACTTTATCGTCAGAAAATGATTTTCATTACCATTTTATTTTATTTCTTTTTTGTTCCATTGGATGAGTAAGCTCTTTCGAAGGGATTCCATCTTAATTGCCGTTTCTTTAGGGATCACAAAGTTGTAATATTCGATCCGCTGAATGTGCAGGAGCAGTTTTCTTTCAACTTTTCCTATCGGAAAGCATATTTAAGTGCGAAGGTTTTGAGGGTTGCTAACTTGTTTGGTGAGTCAGTAAAGGGTGATCTATCGGAGTAGATACCAGATGCTTATGGCTAATTAAATCACGATGATTTAAATTTAGTGTTTTCTTGTATTAAGAAATCTGGACCTTTTTGAATTTCCCAGTTATATAGTTTGCTTCTGAAGGCTGAAATCGTTGCGTGTCTTATAAGAATTTGTAAGCAGATTTACAAGGTAAGATTACGAGCTAAGATTTCCAATACATTTCTTGTGTGTTCTGAGTTCTGATTCATCACATATCTTTCCCCGTATGTCCAGTACATTGCTGTTCTTCCGTGGCTGATGATAGGAACTTTTTTATGGGTTTTTATAATACGGTGGCCCAGTTAGTCGGTCTCGCGGGTTTGGCCCAATAGTGTAGCAAACTTTTATGGAACCGTAGTGATTCGATTTTAGGACAAGGATTCATGGCCCTTTAATAACATCCGAAGAAAACTTTGTTGTACATCTTCTGGGCCAGTCTCAAGGAAGAATTTACTTCAGAAAACTCTTATTATTCAATCTTTGGACAAATTACAATGACCACTGGCAGTCCTATGATTTTCTAAACGGGGACAAACGGAGAATCATTAAGCTCTCATTATCATACCAGTAAAAAAATCCACATTATTTTTATTTTAAGGCGTCATTGTCAGTTGCCGCAATTATCTTGGTACAAAAGCTAATCCAGTGTAGTTGGAATCGTATAAGACATCTTACTGCGATAACTTCACTCCAGCCACCATTGCCATATTTCAGAAAGGTGAAGAAAGAATGTGGAAGAAGAAATCGAGGCATTTTTTTTTTTTAAAGAAACGCATGGCAGACTTTTCAAATTAGACTTTAAAACGGCTTGTGGTTTTTTTCATTCGAAGTGTTTGTGTTCGGTGTAACTTTTGGCTGTCAGTCACTTCAAGAGCTTTTCTTTATCACTTTCTGATAGGATTCTCGTAATCGGCCAGTTATCTACAACATATGGTCCTTTTGATAAGCCTACTTAAAACAGAGTGATTCATTGGAGATATAAACGATAATCCCCCCCCCCCAACGACTCCATCCGGTCACGTTCACGCGTCTACTCACCTTAGAGAAGTTCTGTTGATTTCGTTTAAGGTTTCCAGGAATATGTAAAGAATGGCAAACGTTCACATGCAACTGGTCTTGTTAATGGGTAATTGGCCGCTCCAGTTATCGACTTGGAAAAGTTTAATTCCCGTCTTACAGCTATATAGCTCTCTTCTAAATTCTGTCAGTTCTCATTTTATAGCATACTCGTTTGATTGAATTTAGGGATAATCACCTTTATAGGGTGACCACAATTTTTTTCAAATTTTGGAAGGATAGCGTATACTAGTGAGCTTTTTTTTTTTTTTCTTTTTTTTTTTATGAAAACCCCAAACACGAGAGGTATTAGAACCTATAATACTTAGTGCAGTGCATGGGTTGGAGGTTGAGAAGACGAAAGAAGATATTTGTTGACATTGGACTTGAACTTCTGTAGACTTTAATTTTCAGGAAATATGTATGAATGAAGGTTGTTCCAGAAAACGGCAGTTGAATGAATAAATGAGGAATATGAAAAGTTGGTTCTGTGAGTTTCAAGTTGGACAGTAAATGGATGTTGGCTGGTGGTGGCACGTGTTTGGACTGTTTTGAAAGAGAGAGCGGGAATTATAGAAGCCAATTCAGAAGAAAAGTGCCCATGGAAGTATCTGTAGAAAAGGCATTCAGCAGAAACAGCAGGTCTACGAGACAGAGTGGAGAGACTCTGTTAGAGACGAGTCGTTAATTAATCTAACTGCCCCCTTCTGAATGGAATCTAGAAGCCTGAGAGAGGTTTGGGGGCACCACCCCAGATGTGGGAACAGTATTCCATGGTAGGGCGGATTTGCGATTTATACAGAGTGAGCAGCTGTTTGGAAGAAAAGTAACGCCGAGAGCGAAAGAGAAAACCAAGTTTTTTAGATGCAGAGTAAGGAATATTTGTAATGTGCTTGTGCCAAGAGGGATTAGAAGGCAGGGCAATCCCCAAAAGAGATATATCATTTTGCCTAGAAATTGGAGTGTCACCAAAGATAAGCATAGGAGCAGAAGAATCATTTTTGCGAGATATAAAAAAAGACTGAGTTTTAGAAGGATTGAAATCAACTGAGTTGTCTTTGCCCCACTGGCGAATTACCTGAAGATCGGCATTTAAGGAATTGGTAGCGGATATTCGAGAAGTTGAAGCTGATTTAGTAGAGCAAGGTGTCTCAAAATGGAAAGTGAAATGCAATGTGCTATAATCGGCGAAACTATGGATAGGATTTCCGGTCAATTTGAAGATGGTCATTAATATACAAGAGGAAAAGAGTGGGGGAAAGAACTGAACCTTGGGGGACACCAGCATTAGTGGAAGTTAGAAGACAAAGCTATCTACCATCACCCTCAGTGAGCGATCAGAGAGAAAACTGGATAACCAATTACAAAAAATAGTTGGCAAACCATAAGATGGAAGCTTGTTTAGAAGACCTTTATGTCAAACACGATCAAAAGCCTTTGAGATGTCAAGAGCAACTGCTTGTGTTTCACCGAACTTTTCCACTGAATTTTCCATAAATGGGTAACATAAGCCAGAATATCACCAGTGGATCGACGCTGACGGAATCCATACTGGCGATCGTTGATCAGACGGAAGGTTTCTAGGTAGTTTAAGAGTTGGCGGTTGATTGATTTTTCCATTACTTTAGAAAGAGTAGAAGTAATTGCAATGGGACGATAACTGGATGGGAGGGATTTGTTACCCTTTTAAGGAACTGGCTGGATATGAACAAATTTCTAAGCTGAAGGAAAAAACACCTTTTGGAATAAAAAAGTGGAAAAAAGGCGGCAAACAACAGAAGCAAGCTGAGGAGCACAGGTTTTGAGAACAAGTGGAGAAATACCATCAGCACTTGGAAATTTCTTAGCATCACGATTCGTCAAAATCCTTCTGACATCGTTTTGACGGAAGACCACAGGAGACAATGGAGCATGTTGGGAATGGTGGGAAGTGTTTTACCAAGATCAATAATACATGGGTTGGAAATAAAATGGGATGCTAGTAGATTAGCTTTATCCTTGGCTGAAGTGTCAATAGAACCATCTGGTTTTGACAGAGGTGGGAGCAGAGATGGGCAAAAGTTACGGCCAATAGCTTTGGCAAGAGACCAGAATGCTCGGCTACCATTAGGGTTAGAAGCAAGTTTTCTACTCTTAGCCTGTTCAAACTCTAGTTTGGACTGATTAATAACTGCTTTACAATTGTTGCGACCTTTGGTGTAGGCAGAAAATGAAACTGAAGAATCAGAAACAAGCCAATTACTATATGCAACGTTCTTCTCTTGAACAGCCTTAGCACATTTATTGGAAAACCAAGGGTTAGATAAAGGACGAGATTTTAAAGTGGAGTATGGGATAAAGGATTCCATTCCTGAAAGATTAATTTCACTGACACGATATCAGCAAACGTTAACATCAAAATTTTTGAAACAGTAATCCGACCAAGGAAAAGAAGAAAAGAAATCTAGCAGGTCATCCCATTTTGCATTCTTGTAATGCCAAACAATACGAGGTTGGGAATAGCCATGAGATAAAGGCTCCATTGGAGAAGAGACAGTCACCAAGTTGTGATCTGAGGTGCCTAAAGGACCTCTAACTTCGACCGTGTACTTAGAAGGGTTTTTTTGTGAGAAAAAGATCAATCGTGTTGGCTGTATGGTTAGGATTGTCCGGTATTCTTGTAGGTAAATGAACAATCTGTGCGAGGCCATTAATAATTTCAAAATCCACAGCATCTCGACCGGCTGGGTCTGTGTGACTAGAAAACGGAAGCCAGCTGGAGTTGTGAACATTAAATCACCAAGGAAAATTACCTCACTGTCAGGAAAGTTGGACTGGAGAAAGTCAAGTTGCAAAAAGAGGAAGTCAAAGAGTTCCAAGTGATTAGTGGAGTAGGGAGAACGGTAGAGACAACAGATGAATTTGACACAATGAGGTAGAGAGATTTTAAGCCAGAGAAGATCGAAAAGAGGAGATTCCAAATTACCAAGTCTCAGAGCTACCGCACTGCCGTCTAGATTATTTGAGTCAAAAAACCTTTTACATAAAATGCGCTTAGTCATTGGTGTTCCAATACTTTTGGTAACATTTTATACAATGATTATTTTCATGCCATTTTTATTTCCATCAAACACGATTCTCTTATACAAAATATACTTCCAAACTGGTTAAGATGTTAAATATAAAGTGGAGATAGTAATAAACACGAGGTCTTCGTGTTCAGCCAGCTTCACTTTAAGACTGGTCGGGAGTCCTTTGCCTTTCTGATTCTCGCCCTTTCTCTACCCCAAATAGTGTTCTAGTGCATAAGTGGTGCTCTGAGAAGGCAGACAGCAAGAGTCAGAACGCTCCTTCAGCGAGAATTTGAGCGTTGGCTAATCCTACATAACAGTGTACTTAAGACTCGGCAAATCCCTCGAAGTAACCTGTTAAACATAAACGCGTTGTTGATAAGACGCGATTCCTGTCTTGAGTAGTATAAGAGAGAAAGAATGATTTAAAAAAAAGCAAGCAGCCACTTCAGAAGCATACGTGACTTCTTTTATTAAGATTGCTTAGTTAAAACAACTTCCAGTTATCTCATCGTCTCGAATAATAATGAACTATTCACAGAGTTCTCCGATTTAAATTTAAAGAACGGTACCAAAGTGCACTCAAAGCAAAGTTAATAACAACATGTTGCAAATTATAATTTGAGAATATTGCAATGGTGCAGAAATGGCCTTGGTTCAAGCTCTCTTGACTACTAAGTACGGCAATGTAACATGACTGTGAGGTAACATAGCGATTAGCATGTTAAAGCTGATCGATGCTGAAGAACGTCCGTCTGTTACTTCCCTCACATTATATACAGCTGACAGACTTTGAAATGAGTTGAATCCTTGGGTTATCAGAACTTCTGATGCCATCAGAGCTCTGACGACCCGTTTTCTATTCTTTGTTGTCAACAGCTTTCAGCTGTTGAAAATCGACCATTGAACCCCAAGCAATTTTTAAAGACAGTATACACGGAGCAATATGGCCTTAGTCGCTGATGCTCCTAAAACCATAATACAACAACAACCACCACCAGATTAGTTAAATCAGAGTTGAATAACTCTGATATGACAGATTTATTTTAAGGCTGAATTGTTGGACGTAGGCTGAATCAAGTAGGCTTTTTGGCGACTTGGATTGTGATTTCCACCCGATTATCATATAAGATTTTTATTAAGTTATTTGCATAGCCCATGAGTGATCTGTTCACGAAACAAGTCAGAGAGCAGACATCTGCATTTTATCTTTTTTGGTATGGTTGTGTCTCTTCAATAGCTTGAGTTCCTGATTGGATAGGAGGTAATAGAAAGAATGTTAGTGGGCTTATAACAACTGAAGGAGTGCTGGCACACTAACTTTGTAAATGCTGCTTCGAAATAATCCTATTATTTTATGGAAAGTGAAATTCGGGTGTTGCCAGTAGGACTTAACAGTTGATGTACGCAGTATTGCCGAAGTGGAATTGTGAAAACTTTGGGGTATTTGCTTATAGAATTGTTTTCTCTAGTAGCTTAGGAGACTTGAAACACTGGAAATCGCTTTCGTCAGCTTGTATTGGCTGACCAAGGTAGGCGTACCTCCTTTTGGCAGATGAACGAAGTTGTTACACCATTATCCTTATTCTATCCGCATCCGTGGGAATGATTCCATTGGGTGTTTTTTTTTTTTTTTTTATAAGTTTATTCTGTTATTGTTTAATCATGTCCTTGAAAGTAAATATGTCTTCGGGGCTTGCATCACCGTTGCAAATTGAATTTATTCCAGGACAACATCTAGAATAAGCATAACGTTTCGAAACCTGCTGTCTGTTCGTTACGCGCGAACTAAGAGAGGCACAGTCAAGAAATGGAACCAATGAACTAATTTGATTCGAGGAGGACATTATGTGGTAATGTTGCTAAGTTAGGTTTAAGAAAATACATCTTTCCTAGTGATGGCTTTAAGTTATATTTATTAATAAGTCGGGATGAAACTTTTACAAATTTTTTTTTATCCAATTACTCCAAATTTCGTTATTACTAGGATCTTTCGTATAAAGAAGGAAGTCAAAATGAATGCCGAGATTTTCATATAAAAAATTATATATTGGGGGAATCGCAATTTTTTTTTTTTTTTTTTTTTTTGTTTCATGTAGTCCTGTGATCTCTGGAGCTATTCTGTGAGACCTAAGCATGGCGTAAAAAAATAAATATATGTGTAATACAAATGCCTTATAATAGTCGTCTAACTGACACATACTTGCGAAATTTCTGCTGTACAAATTTTACTATTCCATTTTATAGGTAGCCTACCCTACTTAATTCCTTCTCAGGAACACATGCGCAGAAGTGTTCCCAGTACTTTTTCAATAGCCCTATATTAAAGAAAAGATACCTATATTTTCTTTCTTTTGTAGGACGACATAATCTCAGTGTTGTTTAGTTCATAAATAAAATTGCCACTGATTTTATTTATTGAACATATGTTAAATAAAGTTGCTCTCTAATTGGGTACGTATGTTGAGTAATAAACGAATATTCAAAATAGTAAACAATAATAGACAGGCCAACAAGTAGCCAGGGCAACAGAATACTGGGTGGGGAAATCGAGAATTTCGGACATTTAAGAAATACAAGCCCCAACATGTTTATTTCAATCAAGTTCTGTTGTCGGGCCGTAGGAAGTTCCACAAAGGAGGGTACTTCAGCAAAAGGCACATTCCCCATCTTGGCCGAGTTGTGTTACTAAGGCAACAGCTCGCTCTCCGGAAACACGTAGTCGGCCAATAAAGTAAGACCATCAGATGTTTTGCTGACTCGGACTATCCAATCCAAATAATTGGATAGCCGCGAGGTTTTTTATTTTTTTTTTTGGTTTGGAGGGTGGGGAGGCACTCGCTCTTTTGTTCAGTTCTTCTGCATTTATCAAATTTTATGCGAAATCCATAACAGGACTACTTTGACCTAAAGCGTCCTAGACTGAGATGTGATAGCGGAAAATTCAGCTTACGTAGTCATACTCCAAGGACTCTTAGCGTTCAAAGGCATACTTTGTTTCAGAGCGGGTCTTGAACATCGAAATGAGTAATTGTTCTTATTGATTTTTAGTGATTCGGGTGGTTCCTTTTGAAGAACGAGTTGACATCGTTAACAAAACCTCTTGTGAATTTTAAGAGTAAACTTCTAATTGAGCCGGCGTCCATAAATTATCTTTAGGTCTTCATCAGTAAAATTTAAACGACTTTAAATTTTTACTGACTTTTTCGACATATGGTGCATAAGTACACGTGCCTTGAGTGACCGGGGTTCGAGCCCGTGACTGCTGAATACGGTGCTGTTTCTTGTATTCTGTCTATCTTGTTAACTCCTCTGATCATTTGGTCGTCCCGGAGTATAAACAGAAAATTTAATTTAATTTTAATATTTCTTTAGGATTTTTGAGTCACATTCACTGCTAAAAGTGTAGTAGTGGCAAATGATACAATTGAGCAAGATTTTACAGCCTCACTCCCAAAAAAGAAAACCTACCTTATCTGTCCATCCCCTCTAATACTTCCTTAAATTTATTCAAACTACCCACACCCACAACAACAGATGGAGGTTTGTCCCAACAATAAACCACCCGCTGGATGAAGGCAAATTTCCGCGCATCTTGCGACTATCCTTCCTCAATTTAAATTTATGCCCCCGAAAATTTATTTGTAGGGCCAAAAATTTTAAATTTGTCGTCCGAGCAAGAGTTAGGACGCCATCCGCATTTAATTATTTAATTTACCGAATTCATTTAAGGCCTAAAACACTTCAGCCAGGTGTCTCCTCGCAAGTACCTAGTCTCCTGAAGTCTTTAATGGTAAGCGTACCTTTTTTTTTTTTTTTTCTGTCCTTGACTAATCTCGTTCTGCACCCATTCCAACAGCTCTACATCCTTCCTAAAACGAGATTTCACCCCTTCCCTCCCTCCCTCCATACGATTTTCTTCCTTCTGAAAGGCAAATGAAACAGACAGGTCAACTAGACGATCAGTACTCCTTGACGGGAAATCAGTGAATAGCGTTGCTGTTGTTTTACACCATGTGGAAGAGGCCCAATTGGACTTTTGCCGTCGGCAGCCTAAGTTTAGAAATACCTCCTATTAGGACGGCAGAAACATTTATAGGTCTGACATTCGACATGCTCATCAAACATCTCTGCAAAACATCACCCATGTTTCCTATGGTACGGCAGTTCCTTAATACGGATCCACGTTTGTTTAAACGGGATTATACCCCATGCCATACCGCCAGGGCTGTTCGAGAATGGTTCATGTACATGAATGTAAAAAGTCCTATTTGAATCCTCTATGAAATCTATGGCACACTCATAGTTGTTCCATACGGTTGAAATCGAAACAGCATATGAACTAAAACGTCTGGTGAGGGCCAGACCGACACGTCCCACATCCGAAGCCAACTGGTTGCTGTTCTACAGGAGGAACGGAGGATTATTGCAGTTTGTGACACGAACGGAGACGGGCGGAGTATATCGTAGTGGCCAAGAGGGGATCGACACACTTTGACGTGAGGCAGTGAAATCACCGTGAAATTGTTGTTTCCGGATACCTTTGGGTATCCGGAAACAACAATTATCTGGTATCTGACCGGTATCTGACCACAGTAGGATAGGTTGATTCCCTCACGAAAATCAGAGCAAACCAGATTAAGATATACTCGTCCCCGGATGTGATTCAAAATCGGAAGCGACTGACCACAGAACGCAACGAAGCCTGGAGTGAACTCCACTTCCCCGACAAGTCATCATGAAATGTGACTAACTGAAACACAACTACTGAATGACCAACAGACCCGGCCAATAAACTCCACTTCCCAAATAAGAGTGATGAAAACGCGACAAACATTGGACCTGATTACCACTTGCAAGGACTACACTTAAGACAGCATGGATGGCACCTGAGTCTCATGAATGACAACTACCTGATTGGACCTCTGTGCAGGCTAGACGGATACCACCAGACCTGACAGTGCAGCTCTGCTGCAAAGTGCCTTATTGGCGATCTAAATCGAGCTCCCTGTCTCGATTTACTTTATACCCTCCTCCTCCCCAGCGGGGGGGGAGACGGTTCTCCGTCTTCTCCCCTCCATGCCACCCCGCCTCTCCTCTGGTGGGGCCTGGGCACGCCCCACTGACCACCGGGGTCGTCTTCTCTATCGTCTCTAGTCTTCAGTCTCCCTCCCCCACTTTACCTATACACCAGAGTACGCCCCACACGTCAAAATTGAACCTCGCACAACGGCTTTTGGTTACCAATTCTACCGTTTTTCCCCTTTTTATTTTTTTATCTTATTTAATTATTTTATTTTAATTTTTATTATTTTTATTATTATTATTATATATATTTTTAAAATTTTATTATTTTTTTTTTTAATGGTCCTAGCCACTGAAATCTCAGGAAACTAGGTGGCAGGACCTGCCACCTAAATAATAAATAAACCTAGTTTCCTGAGATTGGGTACCTGGTCTGCTTTCACGGGGCAGAGTGTGGACATGTTGGGTCCCATCAGGGGGCCCCAGCGGCTAAATGACCAGAGGAACAATGGTACACGACACTACACATATACAAAATCCATACACTTTTAAACCTCTGGCATTGACAGTGTTTTGTTTCACATGTATAGTACGCGGAGATGGGGGAAACCCCTAGTGCCGTTTGACACCAGGGCTTTCCCCCAATTTGATAGCTTAAATAAATTTAAGGCTGAACTAGACAAACAGTTGGGATGGGTGAAATGGGAAGGTTTTTTTTTTGTTTGTTTTTTGTTTTTTCGCTGATGCTGTATAACTTGTTTTCTTGGGAATGCAGGATGAGTCTTCGCAAATTCTCTCTCAATTCTAGTGCCTCCATCGCTTGATTTTCATCTTAAAAACCCCTCAATATCTTTGAACAGCTGCGATTGGGGGGGGGGGGGATGTATCTAATCTAAGCCTACTTCCAATTTTTCTAATTCTTTGTCTTTTTTCATCATTATGAACTGCAAATGACCTCTGAGACATTCCACTTATGTGTCTAATTATGAAAACGTTTTCGCTGCTTTTCCACTCCATTTCTTCGCTTCTTCCGTATCTTTAATCCTTTCATACATCTTTTCAGTACCGCCTTCATGCCACACCATTAGCCTAAATTAAAGTCATCACACTCTCGCATTTCTTTCCTATTTATCTTTAAAGCACTGTTTGTATGGCAATAACGGAGGAATTAGCGTTCAACTCTTTCTTGTTCTTTGGTCATCGACTTTCCACCAGAATGTCTTCCTGTAATTATTAAACTAAAAAAAAAACAGGTAAAAAACATTACAATATACAAAGTTTAGGTAAAAAGTTTCTGGACTGTTTTTCTACTATGAATACGAAAAGCGCTATCTAGTGGTTGCTGAATAAAGTGTCTTTACTGTATACTTAACGTTAAGGCAAAACAGTGATTTTCTCGTCACGGCTCGAATTACAATAGCACTGATCAAAATCACGGTGACGCTAACCCGCTATTAGCAACTGCTATTGGCAAGTGAACTGAAACCAGTGCCTTCTTTCAATGTACAGTATTTTACTCGTTGGTGAAACAGTAGTATTCATTTTCTTTCTTTTACCTTGACAATTTATTCAAATATTTATTTTTGTCATTTTAAACGTAAGGAAATTTACTGAATTTATTCACAAATGGCCACTGAATTACCAACAAGAAAGCAGTTTGCCGAAAGAGCCGAGGAACAATTGAGTAATATACGCACGCTGGCCAAAAAAATGCGAACCTTTATTAAGAGACAGAAGAAATGCAAAGAAACTGAAGTGGATGATGACGTATGTGGTGCCTCGTTCAGTATGAAAACTGCACAGGCTGTTCGACAGTAATCTGAAGCCAGAATGGGGAAAAAGTGTGATCTGTTAGACATTGAAAAAGGTGTTATCATAGGTGCACGTGTGGCTGACGTCACAATTTCAGAAACGAAGGACGTAACTGGTTTCTCAAAAGTATTTATCTCAAAGGTTTTTAATGGCTTGAAAGCAAGCGGTGCTTTCATATCTCAAAAGTGTAAATGTGGCAGAAAAACAATATTTCAAGAGCAAAGCCATCGCATTGTACGAAGGAGTATTCCGAGAAATAGGACATCCAGTGTTCAACAAATAACATTGGAATTCAACTAAGCCCACTGCTCTATTTCAACCTGTATCATGGGCAGGGAATTGAAGAAATTGGGTATTGGTAGCCGCTGCCTATTGGGAAGCCACTTGTTTCGGAAAAAGACAGAAAAATCGGCTTGCATTGGTGCCGAGAACGCCGTGATTAGCCAGTGGAACAATCGAAGAAAGTAATATGGTCAGATGATTCACGATGTTTAGCACTGATAATAAGCAGACAGTGTGGTGAGAACCTCACGAAGTGATGGACCCTTATGATATTAGGGTCCCCTCTAAACGACTACATCTACCCATTTATTTATTTTGTCTGTAAATTGCGTGTGTTCTCTGGTCGATTTGGCTGTTTTGCTGAACGAAAAAAAACCCCATTTCTGGGAGAAAAAAACTTTGCTCTCTACGCCTGAGATTGACTAATTCAGCCACAGAGTGAAAAAAACCCACTAAAGTTCCTCGCGTCATCGACGGGATTCGAACCCGGGCCTTTTCCACCCGGTGTGGGGAGGACGGTACCGATACCACTGTGCTACAAGCGCAGACACAGGTGGTATAGGGCCTTCGTGGGTAGCACCGTTGGTAGAATCGCCGTCCTCCCCACATCGGGTGGAAAAGACCTGAGTTCGAGTCCCTCCGATGATGGGAGGAATTTTTATGGGCCTTTTTCACAATGTGGCTGAGTTAATCGGTGTTAGGCGAGGGCAGCATGGTTTTTTTTCTCTCGGAAACTCGGGTTTTTCATTCAGCAAATGACCACAGAACACACGCAATTTACAAACAGTATATACGGAGCGATATGGCCTTAGTGGCTGATGCTCCTAAAACCCTACTACAACCACACCATCATGATGGTGTGTGGTTTCCTTTTGTAAAATAAAGAGATAATAATATGGGGAATGTTTTGTTGTAATAGATTGGGTCCTATACAGGTGGAAGGTCGAATGTCACCCGGGAACTATCTGAATTTTGTATAAGGTCTACTGCATCCTGAAATGTTGCACTATTACCCCGAAGGTAATGGCCACTTTATGGATGACAGTGCATTGTGCCGGAATCGTGCAAGAATTTCTGAACGATGCTGACAGGAGCAAATTGGCTACATAGCAAGATGGGTTTACTGGCTATTATTATTCAATATCAATAGTCTTTTTTTGTAATATTTTTTCAATATAATTATAAACAATATTTTCAGTCACTGTACGCTATTCTCCAACTGTGTTTTGGAACACAAAAAAATTTTTTTTTTTATTATCCTATGACTGCCATGGACTTTTTGAAATCAGTAATGCTCTGGGTGATACTTTTCGTAAGATTTTTCGTCTAGATGTCTGCTTGTACTAGATGTCTTTCTCTGATTTTTTCAGTTGTTCCAAAACATCCCAAAGGTGGGCAGATGGATATAGATCTGGCTGAAAATTGCATGTTCAGCACATCTCGTGGCATTGTAGTGACCATATGGCCTTTTCACTGCCATAATTGCTCAGTCATTCTTAGGAAGAGTCATATAAATGCCTATGTAATTACGATAAAACGTTTCTTTGTGAAGCATATATAAAAAGTTATTTTAAATAATGTATATATTGTCATTTAGAAGTCATGTTAAACGACGTGGAGATCAATTTGTGTGACATAATTGACTGCAATGTCTTCGAAGATTTTCTTTCGATCTGTGTCATGATTTTTTGATACTCTTTAGATTAGGTGTAACCAACTGTTGGTGTTGTAATGTTTTAGGAGCACCAGCGACCAAGACCATATTGTCTGTAAATTGTGTGTTCTGTGGTCAATTTTCTGTTTGCTGAAAGAAAAACTAGAATTTTATCCGGAAGAAAAACCCAATCTACTTTCGCTTGAGACTAACTAACTCAGGTACTTTGTGAAAAAGGCCCATAAAAATTCCTCGCGTTAGTGATGGGATTTAAACCAGATCTTTTCTGCTCGGCGTGCGGAAGATTTTTATTATATCAACTGTGCTACCCCGAGGTCGTGTCACTAATGCGTTAAGCGCCAAAGCAACTAAACTATGAAGTGTTAGTATATTTTGCGTCTGAAGTGTTAGTATCATTGCGTGTATTCTTTGGTCGGTTTGTTGTTTGTTGGAGGAAAAACCCAAGTTTCTGGAGAAAAAAGTATGTTACTCTTGCCTGAGACCGGCGAACTCAGTCACGTTGTGAAAAAAGCCCGTTAAAGTTCCTCGCTTCATTGCCAGGATTCGAACTTAGTTCTTTTCCACCCGGTGAAGGGAGGACGGTGATGATAGTCACCTACTACTGTGAGGGTGAAACTTTTTAGAACAGATGGAGTCTTTGTGTTTACGAAGTGCATGTTTATTTTCGGAGAGTCAGTGGGTATCCTGAAGACGCGAATGCCCACTTGAATTGGCAGTCTGGTTGAGATCTTCAGTTTCTTCAGATTTCACTCTTTGATTTTTCTGATTGTTGAACACTACTATTTCACGATAACAGTTCATGCAGTTCTAAGTTGCTACTCTAGTTTGCATTGCTGTGCACATTATAGAAGTAGAGATAACATCTAAACTGGTTTCCGAGAAGCTGCTCCGTGTATTTGTCTTCATAAAAGGGGGGGGGGGGTGGCAGACGTTTTCGAGTGCTGCTTCAAGTGGTCCTATTAATTAAGCCGACATTTGAGTGCTGGAATGACACCTGGTGTTGCTCTCATGGTGTTAGTGGCTTGTTTGACTCCGTTATAAATGGAAGTATGAAAAAAAGTTGATAGTTGGAATGCGGGCCATTCACTTCGATTTCTAATTGTTGCTCAGCCCATTTCAATCATTGGGATCTTCCAAACGCCATTCTCTATAATTTGTAGGGCTGTAGTCTTTTCATTCGAATCATACTTAAAAAAGGTTGATAAGAGCGCGAATCATCATTTCCTTTCTAAATTACTCTTAACTAGAATTTTGTTCCAATTGAAAAACTTAATTCATTGAGTTAAAGTTCAACATTTGAGTCCAGTTCACCCAAACTGGATGCCAAATTCACCCAATTCACCCAAACTCGCTCTTACCAAAAAGAGTGGCGATAAAAATCCACGGAGGCCCAGCGTTTGGTAAATCTGAGCAGCTCGCAATAAATTAATCGCTCTTAATTAATTGCAAGTAATATAGATATTAATGTTTGTGTGAATAGTGCTGTCACTAACGTCCATGCTATGAATGAATTCTTTTTCACAGAAAGTAAAGTATTTACACTCCATGATCACTGAATTTATGTCCACCCCCATCCATAATGTGCTGTGCCGCATAGCACGCAGTATAAAAAGCCCAACAGCTTCGTACGCTAGAGCAGTGGTAATTTGCGTTTGGTCATCAAGTCAAAGTGATAAAGTAGCTGTTATGGGATGTAGTAATATCACTGGGTTTCAGAAAAGCATGATTGTGGGAGCTCGTGCGTTGGGTGCTTCCATGTCGGAAACGGCTTGCCTTGTCGGTTGCTCATGGCCCACTGTGGTTAAGGTATACAAAAATAGTGTTGAATGGTCAAACTACCTCTCGCCGACAGAACTCAAGGTGGATGTTCATAGTGAAGCGAAGGGTGCAGCGATTTGTAACGGCTCAACGGCAGGTCACTTTGCGCCAGTTGACATCGTAATATAATATGGTGAATGCACAAACAATATCCCAAATGACGATGCGCCGCACATACAGGCGTATCGAAAGGGTTCCACAGCGGACCCTAAAACCATGCTGCCCTTGCCTGAGACCAAGTAACTCAGCCACGTTGTGGAAAAGGCCCATAAAAACAGGACTCTAACTCGGGTATTTTCCACCTGGTGTGGGAAGCAAGACACCCTGTCCTCACTGCTGATCATCGTCGACGGCGAATGCTGTGGTGACAACATGTTGGCTAGATGCTGGATGGATGAGTCTAAATATCTGGTGTAACACGTCGACGACTCCTTCGTGTGTGGCACAAGCAACACGAGTCCATGGACCATAGTGCATCGTGTCCACTATCCAGGCAGGTGGCGTATGGACCAAACTTTCACTGCTGAGGCATACCGGTAGCTCGTAGGAGACCATGTCCTTCCTGCCATGTTGCATTTTTTCTCAGACAGAAACGGTATCTTCCAAGATGATAAAGCACCGTCTCATCTGGCCCTCACTGTGCACAATTTGTTCGAGGGGCGCAGCGAAGATATCACCCATCTTGATTGGCTTTCAAATTCTTCTGGCCTCGATCCAATTGAACACCTGTGGGATAGTTTTGGAACGGGAAGTGAGGCATATGGACACACAACCGTCATCTGTTCCAACACTGAGGAAAGCCTTGCAGACAGTGGCCTGGCTGCAGATCCCTACGGACGTTGTTATAGAGTTTTAGGAGCATTAGCGACTAGGACCATGTTGCTCCGTGTGTATTATCTGTAAATTGTGTGTTGTGGTCGATTTTCTGTTTGATGCACGAAAAAGCCGAAGTTTCTGGGAGAAAACCATTCTGCCCTCGCCTGAGACCAACTCAGCCACGTTGTGGAAAAGGCCCATAAAAACAGGACTCGAACTCGGGTATTTTCCACCTGGTGTGGGAAGGAAGACGATCCTACCAACTGTGCTAGCCACGAGCACCCCTACGGACGTCTTCAGACATCTAGTGGGTCAATACCTAGGCAAATAATAGCGACTGTTGTCCGTGCGAACGGTGTTCCAACACGGTATTAGGTAAGTGATCATTATTCAGTGATCACTGAGTGTATGTTGGAATTATATTGGAATTATATACTGTCTTTTGCTTATGTGTCCTCGCGAGTAGCACAGTTGGTAGAATCGCCGTCTTCCCCACACTGTGTGGAAAAGACCTGAGTTTGAGTCCGGTCGATGATGAGAGGAATTTTTACGGGCCTTTTTCACAACGTGGCTGAGTTAGTCTGTCTCAGGCGAGGGCAGCATGGTTTTTTCTCCCAGAAATTCCGGTTTTTCGTCATGCAAACAGAAAATCGACCACGGAACATAATTTACAGACAGTATACGGAGCAAAATGATCCTAGTCGCTGATGCTCCTAAAACTCTACAACAACTAAAATTTCATGTATATTTACATAAGAGAGAGAATGTGTATCAGATTCAGTCTTGCAATTTTAATGATGAGAACTAATTACTCCTTGACATTGAATGGTGTTCAGAAAAACAACCTTAAGGAGACAGAGCTGTCTGTCTCTTAAGAGAGTGATTAATCAACCTCTTAGGACAACGACTTGCACTGGGTTAATGTTCTAGTCGGTATGGCTAAACGTCTGGGAATTGTGGGTAACAATATACAATGTTTTCCATACGTATTTTAACTTACGTACTATAGTTATCAAAATGAAAATTGCTTTTGATGATTATATTCCCCCAATGTAATAATTGGCCTGCTATAACTTTATCCCAAACATTTGGGAGTCGGATACCATCTGCAGTATGGTTTGGCGATGGAGTGATCTACTCGCAACTGTACAATGTTTTGTGTTGTTCCAACTATTTCGATATTGCTGTCTTTAATTTACCTGTGATCCCAACATAATCAAAAAGTCAAGTTAGGCCCTGGCTGTTAGCTAGTACAATGGTCACCGTATGATAAGTTATTGGTTCTAAACGTATGGAGACGGGAGGAATTTTTCACCTCATGACTGAGTTCGTCGTCCTTGGGTGAAGATTGTATTCTTTTGGACCAAAAATATTCCTACATTCGTGGAGCTAAAAGTGTCGGAACAAAGCTCCATGAAAAATCTTGGATTCGTAGAGCTAAAAGGTCTGACTGGGATTTTTCATCCAACAAAGTAAACTGATGAACATACGCAATAACTTTTCAATATGCTAGTTCCTCTGACTTTAAAATTCAAAAATGGCTTTAAAATTCAGACATTATTTCTGTAATTCAGAGGGGGGGGGGGAAAGATACGAACGTTGTCTCAGCACGATTGGTGTAGAGATAAGTATTGATGCATTCTGCACAAATGACGTTTCCAAGAAAAGGTTGAAAGATGACATCAAGGTATCCATATAGAATACTTCTATTAAGCAATCGAAATCACACGCCCACCTGGGACTAATCTGGACTGAAAATCTCACCTTTCAAAATCATTTTGGTCCTCCAAAGCCTTTGCTACATTGTAGAATATTAGACAAGCGCTGATGAATGTAACAAACACGAAACTGGTGGCCAGTTTGTACAAAGATGCCTTATCCCGTTTTTTGGTTGTGCATCGTCATATGGTCGTTCACTCCCCAGCTGCACATTAGAAAAAAACCCTCCATACAGTATTAGATCTGGGATTAATAGAATCATTAACAGTCCCTCTAACACCTGGAAATCAGCTTTATTAACTAAAGTAACTATAATCAGAGGTAAAGGGAAGGGTTTTTGCTTTCGTAAAGGCGACTACGATGATCTGAGACAGTATTTAAATTCTATGCAGTGGGACCAACTGATGATGTTATCAACAGCAAATTCAAAATGAGAAGCATTCAAAGAATTAATCTTGGAAGCTACTAGGCTTTACATACCAACTGGGAAGTATTGTTCAAAGTTTAGGCCTAAATGGATGGCAGATGAACTAATGAGACATATGGCAGAGAAGAAAAATGCATGGGATACATATAAATTAATGGGTGACATGGAAGCTTATGATAGATATAAGCTGGTCTGTAACCAAGTCACAAAGGAGATTAAGCAGTCAAAGGCAGATTATGAGAAATCCTTGGCAAAGGATGCAAAGAAAAACAACAAAGTTCTTTACCTATGTAAACTCTAGAAGGAAAGGGATGAATCAGATTGGTCCACTGGATATCGATGGTTCAACTGTTGATGATCCTGCTCAGGTGGCTAACAAACTAAATGAGTATTTTGTATCTACATTCACCCATGAGGAGTTATTCAGGGAGGGGAATGCCAGAGGTGAGTTAAACTCTGGCAGTGAGCTAGATGATTTTGTAATAACTGAGAGGAAAGTGGAGGAGAAATTGTTGAAGATAAACATAAAAAAGGGACTCGGGGTGGATGGTATCTATCCAGTTATATTAAAGGAGGCAGCAAAGGAAGTAAGCAAACCCTTAGCCACAATTATGAGAGCTTCTTTGCACTCAGGGGAGGTACCCATGGACTGGAGATGTACAAATGTGACCCCAATTCACAAAGGAGGATCAAAGGCTGACACAAGTAATTATAGACCTGTGAGTTAACTTCTGTTCCAGAAAAATTAATGGAGGCACTGGTTAAAGAAGCACTGCAGGATCATCTAGACAAGACTTCAGTTATAGCTCGGACACAGCATGGTTTTGTTAAGGGAAAGTCTTGCCTGACCAATTTGATTGGATACTATGATGTGGTCACAAAGGAACTGGATGCAGGGAATAACTTTGATATCATATATTTGGATTTTAGAAAGGCTTTTGATACTGTTACATATGGAAGACTTCTGAACAAATTGGAGCAGTGTGGCATTTGAGGCAAATTGCTGCTATGGATAAAGGGATGGTTGAGGGGGAGAAGACAGAGTGGTAATCAATGGACACTGCTCATCGTGGACTGATGTTATTAGTGGAGTCCCTCAGGGCTCAGTGTTGGGTCCATTATTGTTTTCTGTATTTATAAATGATATTGATGATGGTATATCGGGCTTAATGTCCAAGTTTGCAGACGATACAAAGGTTGGCAGGGTTGTCAAGGACACTACTGACACTATGCTGCTGCAACAGGATCTGGAAAGGTTGAGCAGATGGGCTGAGAGGTGGCAAATGAAGTTTAACATTGATAAATGTAAAGTACTATATATGGGAAGCAGTAACCCCAGAGTGACGTATCAACTCTGTGGTATTACACTGACAGTGGTAGAGAACGAAAAGGACCTGGGGGTAATTGTGCAGGCAGATATGAAGTTTTCTGAGCAGTGCAGACGGTCTGCAAGAGCTCATAGGGTTTTGTCAATGATATATAGGAATTTTTCTACAGGGATAAGGAGGTGATTATTCCCTTGTATAAGGCAATGGTCAGGCCACACCTTGAGTACTGTATACAGGTCTGGAGGGTTCATTTTAAGAAGGATGTAGAACTGTTGGAACGAGTACAGAGAAGGGCAACAAGATTAGTGAATGGAACAAAGGGTTGCTCTTACGAAGAAAGGCTGTAATTTTGCAAATTACAGTGTCTTGAGCCTAGGCACCAGCGAGGTGATCTGATAGAGGTGTACAAAGCCTTGAATGGTTTGAGCATGCTCAATGCTGATGGGATTCTTCCTCTTGCTCAGAATAATTATTTGAGAGGGTATAAATTCAGATTGAGGAAAGACATGTAGGATAGATGTGCGGAAGTTTGCCTATAGCTAACTGGTAGTTGGTTGGTGAAACAGACTTCCATCCTTTGTTGTGGAAGTTGATAGCCTAAATAAACTTGAGGCTGAGCTGGACAGGTATTTGGAACGAATGGAGGGTGAAATGAGAGCGGTTTTTTTTGGCTGATGCTGCGTAAGCTTGCTTTCTTGCGTCATACGCGTCTTCTAACGCCAATACTAATTTTCATTAGCATTAATGAAGGCCACAAAAATCCTTTCCTTCTTGGGCGGA
Organism: Mastigoproctus giganteus; assembly: GCF_048544385.1. Classification (NCBI taxonomy): domain Eukaryota; kingdom Metazoa; phylum Arthropoda; class Arachnida; order Uropygi; family Thelyphonidae; genus Mastigoproctus; species Mastigoproctus giganteus. The sequence continues at coordinate 244,297,836 of NC_143578.1, forward strand.
TTCAGATCTAGGGCGGATCAAATTCTTGGGCGGATTCAGATCTAGCCCCTTTCCAACCAGTGTGCTACCCGCGAGAGTAGTTTAACGTGTTTAAACGACAAATCGACCTTTAAAACGCACAGAATTTCAGGTATAACGCAGTATATATCGTTCCTCGAATTGACTGGTTAAAAATTAATCTATCAGTCAACCCACTGAAGTGGCCCTGCTGCTTCGTAACCTTACTGGATTTATTAGTTTCGAAGATAATTGCCATAGAGTTTATGGCAACTGATAGCCTAGCGTTTATCACCTGAGCCGTCGATTGATAGCTATGAATGGACGGCTAAGTTGATAATCAGAAAGGATTAGCAGGTATGCTGCCCTTCTCACTATCTTCCATCCGTGACTTCATTAGCAGCTGTGGCTTTGATTCATTCTTGAGGTAGTCTTATGTCTCCATTAGCGAGGGCCGGCGCACGTTTAAATCATAGAAACTCCTCGAAGCCAAAGATTTAAAAGTTTTGTGGATTCTGTTTCCTTACAAACTTGGCGTTGTTTCATCTTACGGCCATTCGCTGAGGGAGCTCAAGGTGTGCTGTATTCCTGTTTGCCATCTATAATTCACTGCAAGTACAATCGATAGGTAGCTGACTCGTGCTCCGATGATGGTCCGGGTATTGATCAGCTGGGAAAGTACACTCGAAGTTAGTCTGTGCTATATTAACCATCAGCATTGCTCTGTCGCCCACCTATTTTATGGCTGGATAACGACCCTTTTCGTTCGCCTTGCTTTATGCAATCGCTGGCATACCGTCAGATTTATGCGGATTGTTTCGCAATAGGTACACACTGTCCGGGGTTTACAATACACGCGAGTAGGGTTCTGATAAATGTAGGTAACGTTTCAACACAAGTCTCATCGGATTCGAAATTTTATTAAATATGAAGGGTCCAAACAATCTTCAATATGGCCTTTCGCATCGATTTTTACTCAGTTTTCGAAGCAACTCTTTGAAAAATGCTGATGTTATCACTGTAGCCAGGTAGATGGCACAAAATTTACAAAATTATTTCTATTGTATAAATATTTCAAATATTTGAAATGTAAATATGAATAAACGTCATGGAAAGTTATACATAATAAACATTGCTACAATGTAATGTAGTATATTGTGTACCGTAGTACAGGGTGTCTATAAATTATTCACCTGATTATGAAACTCGATTAAAACTTTATTGTAATGGGTATTGTAAAACAGTTTGCTGGACTTAAAAACCAACTCAAAGAATTTATCACACAACTGCAATTCAGAAAGGCAGCGACTTCCATCTCTTGAGAAATGGAAGTCACTGTTTGTTCAATCCGATCTTTTAACTCTGTGACGTTGTTAACTTTTGCATACATCTTGTATTTACGTAGCCCCATACAAAGAAATTCATAAGTGTGATATCTGGAGAATGAGGAGGCCATGGAACTGGACTATCCCAGCAGATCCATCGGTTAGGAAATTATTTATTCAGGAAATTGCGCAGATGCAAGCTGTGGTTGTGCCCCATCTTGCCAAATGTGATTCAACACATTTGGCTGAATATTTGCATCTGCGGTGCAGCATGCAATTCGAGCGTAATAAGCTACGTAATTTGCGGAGTTCAGTGTTTTCGTGGAAGAAAACTGGCCCAATCATCCGTTGAAGGACAGTGCTCACCACGCGTTTACCTTGGGACTATCACACTCGTTTTCAAGAACTGATTTGGACTTTCGGATCTCCATTTGCGATGATTGTGTCTGCTAACTTTACCAGACAGGTGAAATGTCGCTTCATCACTCAAAACGACATTTTTCAGAAAGTTCTCATCTTCGTCTATACGGTTGAGAATGTGAACGGCGAATTTCTCTTGTGGTTTGTCGTGAGGCTTAATTTCCTGAACGATTTGCAATTTGTAAGCAAAAATTTTTCAATCTTTTTGGAATCACGCTGTGAAACGCTTGCGATATTTGCAGCAGAAGACTTGATAGATTTTGTAGGACTTCGGGTAAACACTTCCCGAATTTCTGAGACTCTGCAGATACACTAAGCTTACCTGCTCCTTTCTGGTGCAGCACACTGCCGGTTTCTTGACATTGTTTCATCCATTGATGATTTTGTAGGTGGATCTTTCTGGAATTCCAGTTGAAAACGTCTCTTTACAGGGATCAAGGCTTCCAACCGCACGAGAAAAAACTCGGTTTCTTTGATAACTTCAGAAAACCATTTTAAGGTACAATAAAATTTTAATCAAGCTTCATAGTCAGGTGAAGATTCATATTTCATATATGCCATATATTGTAGTATTCGTATATCGGTCGCGGGTTCGAATCCCGCCTCGGGCTTGGATCACAGTACTGCAAAAACCTTGGGAGGTGCATTATGGCCACAGAAGCTGATGCGCCAACAACTAAATAAAAACAAACAACCAAACATTCGTATATCACTTGAACTTGACAAATAGAAGTTCAAGTGACTTCGAAGCATAGGAATTCTGAATTTATTTATATAATTAAAAATTAGTTTTGATTTGTATGCTAAATGTCATTAAACTTCAAGACATGAAATAATTTAAAGGACAATTTCCAAGGAGCTAATCAGTCATTTTAAAGGTGTTCTCAATTTTTTTTGAATTAAAGTTGCCAAATAAGTCTAAATCTATTAGCAGAAGCACTCAAAAAAAAATTAACTATCTCGATAATAAAGAAACAACATATCCTAATGCTCTAAATTTTTTTTTTTCATTATATATCCTTTGAGTTGAATGCATGTTTTCCTTTTGAGGGTGAAGATGAAATACCCGGGAAAAAAAAAAAAAAAATGAAGTCTTTGTTGTGGTCTCTGAGTCATTTACTAATAAGCCATTTACAACTTCCTTCAGATCACTTTAAAGCAGATGCCGATGCAGTGTTTCTTCAGATTTCTAAATGATCGCTTTGGGTCAGGTTTGGACTGTAGGGAAATGGTTTAACGCGTGGCAAAAACTCTCAGTGCAGCAGTTGCGTTATGGTACTTGTATACGGGTTCATTTTCATGAAGAAGCCGGACTCGTTAGTTCCCCCTCTTCTCTTTTCCTTTATGGCTCCTCCTAAAATATCGAGAACATCAGCGAAGGCATCTCTAGTGATTGTTTTCTTATGTGGCGCGTAGTCTATCAAAAGAATTCGCTCCTTATTCTAAAAAATGGTGGCTACGGTTCTTCCGGTGAAGGGGTCAGTCGTAATTTTTTTGGGCAGGGATGACTGCTGGTGTTTCCATTGTATAGACTTCTGTTTTGTTTCTGGATTCTAGTGATGAATCCCCGTTTCATCATTAGTTATATTCTTAAAAGAATCCTTGTGGATCTGGCAAAGTTTCCTCACAAATCTGAGCTTCAGGGGCGTAGCTACCGTACAGCAAAAGTAGGCAAAGACTAGAGGCCCTAGTGAATTAGGGGCCCCACTTCACCAGGGCCCATAAACAGATGCAAGTAGTGGCTACGTTAGGACCTATAGATAGACGCAACATGTAATGAAAATATTTTTCTCACTGAGCTTTTCAACAATGTGATACATCTAGAACAAGGAAGGAATTCTTATATCTTATTGCCAAAACAACAAACCCAGGAGGCGGCAGTCTTTATTTTGCTTTTACAAATGCAACTTTGTATAGTGATCAGACACCCGTTCGGTTACTGTATGTGTATGCGTCATATCGTATGGTGTTCGGGATTCCCCAACTTGACAGGGGGGATAATCCCCACGTATACGAACATTTAGCCATATACGATGGTCAAAAGTTGTTAGTTGATTAATTTCGATTCAAGTTTGTTCAAGTCATTATCAAAACAGCAGTTGACATGCAAAAATGTATTTGTTTATTATTGCTATTGGTATTTAAAATATAAAGTTTAAATTAATAAAATTTTTAGTAAAAAAATGGATGAAAAGAAAAAGGGAAAGAGTGGAGCCCAAAAAAGAACAATGAAGAAAGCAAAAGAACAAGCAGTCAGTAAATTATCTAAATTAGATCTTTTCTTTACAAAACACAGTACCGAATTATGTCCAGAAGAAGGTAAAAGAAAAGATCAGCATTGAATCGGAAATTGTAGAAAAAAATGCTGCTGGTTGATGTAAATATATCTGCGGATCATTTAAATCAAGCAGGGTCATCAAACGAAAACAATCAAGAATCACAGAAATTAGTGTTGAACGCACTGCACTGTTTATTCCCTCAAGCGACTTGGAGAATACGTGGACATCATTTCCGATGAAACAAAAAGAAACATGAGTTTGTCACCTCAGAGACCTAAAGGACCATTTCCAAGGGATCCTGAACAACAAAATAGAAGTTTTAGTGACACTTACTACTATTCTACTTCAGCGTATGGTCCAGTTCCTCGTTTGTGGCTGTGCTACTCACGAATTTTAGATGCTGCATATTGCCAACCATTCCGGTTGTTTTCAAATATTAAAAGTCAGTGGCGTTCCGGACTACGAGATTGGAAAAATCTATCTTTTCGGATAAAAACTCGGTGTTTCTCAACGTCATATCGAAGCATGCGCTATACATGAAATGTGGCAAAAGAACGCAACGACTGATAAAGACCTTGAGGAACAAGTAAAATACAGATCCTCATTTTGGAAAACGGAACTAGACTTTTTGTCGCTTGCGTTCCGTTGCGCGACACAAAACGCATGCATAAAAGAAGGCTAAGTGTTATTGTACGACACGTTCACATAATTTGTGACGAAAATGAAAAATCCAAAGATTTTGAAATTCGTGACACGTTTTTAGTATTCTATGATATGAATGATCATTCGGCAGAAATAATGACGGATAATATAATGAAAATATTACACAAACTAAATATTCCCATTGAAAAATGTTATGGTCAGGGATAATGCCATGAGTGGGGTATATAATGGTGTACAGTCACGCATTAAAAGAATCCAATCAAATGCAGAGTACATTCACTGTGCAAGTCACAATTTAAATTTAGTTATTAATGATAGCGTAAATTGTTGTAATAAAGTTTCATCATTTTTCGACATTCTTCAAAATTTGTATAATTTTTTTAGAAATAGTACAAAAAGATGGGATCTTCTTTCTAAATTTACTGGGGGTCTGAAGTTACATTAAAAAAAAACTCGACTCTATTCGTAAATCCCCAAATTTGAAGACAAACGACAACGTAGAACCAAATTATAATACAAATTAAAAATCGTTTCAAAAGTATGAAGTTAGTAAAAAATTATTTTGCAATACTACAACCGAAAAAAATAGTTAGTAAAATGCTGATATATTAAGTGAGTGCGAAAATCTCATAAAAAAAAGTATTCATCTGTACTATCTCTCCCCAACTGCTGATTCAATATTGTAATTTAATCACACTCATTAAACAAGATTTACCAGCAGACATGTCTATCAGATAATTTTTGTATTTGTTAATTTGAAAATATAGTGCCCTAGAAAGTGGCTTTTCAGAAATTTTTACTATATTTATGTTATTTTTTACCCTGCCCGTGTCAGCTGCCTCTGAAGAAAGATAATTTGTAAATTACGAATAATAAAAAAAAAATTAAAAGAAATGCTATGCAATCTTGCAACGTTGGCTATTGAGCATAAATATGCCAGTAAAATGGATTTAAAAGATATTATTAATGATTTCGCAAATGCGCGAAAAGTAGGGATTCACATCTGGTGAGTATGGGCTTGGCACACCCAGGGTCCTGAGCTGGATATCACCATTCTTCTCTTTCTTGGCGATTCCCTTCTACTTTTGACTCTCTCTCTCTCTCTCTCTCTCTCTCAGGGTAACTCGGGAATTTTTTTTTGGCTGGTGCAGCATAACCCTCAGGCTTCCTTGCACAATATAGCTAATAATAAGTAACATTTTAACTTTTTTCGTAAATTTATTAGTTATAGTATAATTTTTTATGTTTGTCAAAATTGTATTTAATAAGTAGTATCATATTGTAATACAGTATTAATTTTTATGTTTTTTATGTTTGTCAAAATTGTATTTAATAAGTAGTATCATATTGTAATATTAATTTTTATGTTTTTGATGTTTGTAAAATTATAAAGAAATCGTAAATAAAATATTTATGTTATTAAAATGATTCAACATTTTATTTTATATTATACCTAAATAAAATTTATTTCAATAAAAATAAGGGGCCCAAAATGATTTCTTGCCTAAGGGCCCAAAAACGTTGCTGCGCCGCCGCTGAGCTCTGCACTTTTTCGGAAGAGGCGAGATCATTCGCAACCAACGAGAGCTGACCTTTGACATTGCCAAGTATTAATGGAAGATAGTCGGTATTGACCCGCTGAAATTACATTTTGTGGCAATCATTGACACTTTTATATGTGGCCTACATAACTATGTCTTCAATTTTTTTTGAGCGTTTCTTGAATTGTCATTTTCATTAGTCTGCCCGAGTAGGGGTATCATCTTCTATGGATTCTTTACCCCATTTAAATTGCTTAACCTAGTTGTTCTTGTTGTTGTAATAAGGTTTTAGGATCCTCAGCGACTTAGGCCATATTGCCTCGTATATACTGTCTGTAAATTGAGTGTGCTCTGTGGTCGATTTTCTGTTTGCTGCGCGAAAAACCCAGGTTTCCAGGAGAAAAAACATGCTACCCTCGCCTGAGACAGACTAACTCAGCCACGTTGTGAAATGGGCCCATAAAAATTCCTCATATCATCGACAGGACTTGAATTCTGGTCTTTTACACCCGGTGTTGGGAGGAAGGTGATTCTACCAACTGTGCTACCCAAGAGAGCTGCTTAAACTAAAAATTTATCAAGAGGGGGCACATCACTATATACAGCTTTCGTGCTCTCATGAATAAAATTTGATCCATTCTCTTCTTTTGGCAAAAGTTTGATGGCCTGATGCTACCATTTCCTGACTCGTTTTCCTTTGTGCTTCGCTGTATTGGGCTGGACCTGTGCAAATACAGATAATTACGAGAGTATGGCAAATATTACCTTTTTTTTAAAATACAAAATGTGGCAATAAAAATCCCGGACAGAGTCTGTACAATACACACTGATCATGTGTTTCGACAAACAGGGTGTGATGAGAGAGAGAGAGAATAAAGAAAAACGGAACCCCGAACTGAACATCACCTCTTTAGATGCCTTCTCTGACTCTTTTTCAGAAACTTTTAGAACGGTATAATTAGTGGATTCAGTGATTATTTTGAATAAAAATAAAACCATTTTTGAGCTCCTTCACTTTGTGTTCTTTTTATTACACCAGTCTGGGAACTTTATTGCCACATCGTATATCAAATATGTTTATAGATAGATAACGTATTGAACGTAGTCGTATTTAATTACCTCGTGACCTGATTTAAAAATTTTGTAATAAAAAAAAATCATTTCCAATTTAGCTAGACTTATTATGCGAAACTAGTGATTTATAGTAAACGATATGAAAGGACTGTTAAAAAATTAAACTTCCCTGAAGCATCACTGACCAGTACGACGCCTTGCGCACAGTTTTGATAAAATGCCTTATTACTTTTGCTGTGAACTCAGAGCCTGGCATCATTAGAGTATAGGAAAAATTTGGTCAGACCAAAAAAAAAAAAAAAACCAAACTTATTTTTAGGCCACCCGAATAATTAAATTCTTCTGCCGTGCTGTGTGTCATATGTCTGTTAATTGCGTGTGTTCTATGGTTGATTTGTCTGTTTTTTGCTGGACGAAAAACTCCAGATTCTGGGGGAATAACCTTGCTATCTACGCCTGAGACTGACTAACTCAGGTACGGAGTGAAAAAAGCCCATTAAAAGTTCCTCGCGTCATCGACGGGATTCTAACCCAGAGCCTTTTCCACCGGGTGTGGGGAGGACGGTGACGATACCACTGTGCTACCGCAGACGGATTGGTCGGACCACATCACAGCTGTTCAGTCACCAATAGTCCAGTTTTTATGCTTTTTAGTGTATATTGGCAGTGTTTTTTTATGCGCAACTTTTAACGCTGGTCTTTTTCTGGAGATCCTTTTTCGTATATCCATGATATACTTTTTTTTTCCTTTTTTTTTTTTTTTTTGTTTTTTCAGGAATTTAGGCGCATCAGCAACTAAGACCATGTTGCGCTGTATTTTTATCTGCAAATTGCGTGTTCTGTTTGCTGGACGAAAAACTCGAGTTTCTGGAAGTAAAAAATCATACTACCATTGCTTGAGACCGACTAAAACAACCGAGTTGTGAAAAAAAGGCCCGTAAAAATTCCTCACGTTCGTTATCGATGGGATTCGAAATCAGGCCTTTTCGACACGGTGGGGGGGGGGGGTACGGCGATTCTAACAATGTGCTACCCACAAAGCTCCATGTTAATTCTTTTCGCAGTATTCTCTTAGAAATGAGCTGTTGAGGTTCTTGGTGAACTTTTACAACACTTGTTGTCTTTGAAGTCATTTTTTGTTTATTAGAGAAACGTTTACTAGATGTGATATTCTTTGCTGATCACAATTCCTTATCACAGACTTTCGATCACAATTCATCCCGCTGATTATTTTTCCTTTTCGACGCATCCTATTCCTTAAAAACTCATATTTCTAAAATGAGAATTTTTTTGCATCCCTTCATGGTCATCGTGCACCCACAGGGCAATGGACTCTTTCAGCAGGACAATGCGCCTCTCCACAGAGCCATGATGATGCTCTTAGAACATGGCTCTAAGAGCATTCCGCAGATTTTACCACCATGAAATGGCTTCCCCATTCACCAGACATGAACCCTGTGGAGCATCTTTGGGATGCTGTGGAAATGTCCGTTCCAGCTTTGGATCCTCTACCCAGGAATGCGACGGAATTACAGACAGCGGTGCAGCAAGCATGGATGGAAATACCTATGGAACGCTTTCGTGAACTCAGAAGCGGCTCCAGGTCTATCATCGCCGTGTGTGAAATTTTTTGGTGCGCCCTCTCCAACTTGAAATTTGCAGAAAATCAGTGAATTTTCGGGGATTTTTGCGCCTCTTAAATTTTGGCACCTTGTTCGGGGGAACCGCTCTATTGTGCCTTAAGCCGGCCTTGTGTGAACTAGTGGACTCAATGCCTCGCTGTATGACTGCCATTATCCGGGCAAAAGGTGGGCCTATCTATTACTAGGTAGGTATCTCATGATTTCTGTCAACTCTGTATTATATGCCCCAAACACCACATGTGACATTAATTTTTGTCCAGGTCTCTATGTTCATTTGTTTTCAGTAACGGCGGTTATTGTAAACAAAGTTGCCCGATTTTTTTTAGCTATTTTTACCCATTGCTTTTTATGAAGCTTTGATTTTTGACTTTCAAAATTGTACACTGATGTGCAAAACTTAAGGACCAGCCAGGTTTTCACCTGTAGCTTCTAGAGTGGCCTGGATAAGGAACCTCGTGAGGTACAGAAATGATGATGGAAACAACAACAACGGAAACAAAACGGTACAGAGGGACTTTATTCAAAAATGGCAACATAGCACTGGCTGCCATGATACAGATGCATCACTGCCAAAGATGAAACAAAGGGAAGAGGTGGTACTCAGTAGGAGATATAGCCACCCCTAATGTCGATGCAGGCTTTGCACCACCTGTCCATACTTAGAACAATGTTGTTGGTAAGTACTTGAGGTAACATCGTCCACTCCTCTGTCAGCGCCATCTTCAGATGGTGAACATTTTCTGGTGGGAGTGGACGTGCCTCTAGGCATCTCCACAGAACGTTCCATATGTAGTCGATGGGATTTAGATCGGTGGAACGGGCACGATAATCCATACGAACAATGTCCTCACTTTCCGAAAGCATATCGACAGCTACAGTGCGATGAAGTATGGCGTTATCATCCATAAACACGAACTCGGGGCCAATGGTACCTCGGAACAGACGCACATGGGGAAGGATTACCTCAGTACAGTAGCGTGCACCGGTTACATACCGTCTCCCAGTATCTGGAGTTGTGTACGTCCATTCAAGATAACGCCTCCCCAGACGAGAGCACCTCGAACGCCATATCGATCCCTTTCAGTGATGTTTGCGGGGTTGATACTGTGTGCCAACCTCTCACCAGATTTGCTGACGTCCAGAATTGCTGCTGAGACTGAATCTACTCTCATCAGTAAAGAGTACCTTATCCCATTGCGCTGCTGTCCAGTCCTTGTGTTCGATGCACCACTGTAAACGGTGTCTGTAATGGGTAGGTGTTAAAGGGACACAGCGTACTGGCCGTCGGGCAAACAGTCCACCTTTGTGGAGTTGCCTGGCCACTGTAAACCGCGATATCCTCCGTCATGTGCAGCTGGTTTGCAATGGATCCGGCTGTGTGGTGTCGTAGCTCTTTGTGTGTAGGAGTATATAGCGGTCATCATTGGGAGTTGTTTTTCATGGACGACCACCACTGGTTCTTCGAACAGCTGTACCTGTTGTTCTAAAGGCCGACCACGCACGTGAGACAATGCTGTGGGCGATACCGAACTCTGCAGCCACACTGCTCGTACTTCGACCTTCCTCGAGCTTCCCAATTATTCTACCTCATCAAAGTCATCCAGACGTTGTCTAATGGCTATTTCGTTGTCTGTAGCACAGTATGTAGCACAGTAATTTGCACATAACTGCTGCTTTTATCTGTTTATGTGAGTCCTCTCATCACGATTCAAATTTTTGCATGTGCAGCAGCTTTCTGCTGAACGGTCCAGTTATGCAAATCGCCACAGGCTGTTTCGTTTGATTTTGTGGTTGTAACCTTTAGAGGCGCCTCCGTAGCCAGGTGGGAAGGAGCAGCAGTGCGTAGCACACGCTTCTTGATTAGACCGGGGTTCGAGCCCGTCACCACCAAATACGGAGGATGCAGAAAGGTCAGGAAAATGACCACCGCATATTCCCGGAGCAATATGGCCTTAGTTGCTAATGCTCCTAAAAAAAACAAACCAAGCAAGCGACCAAGTAACCTTTAGAAATAGTGTTGGTCCTTAAGTTTTGCACACCAGTGTATATTTGATTATAACGTATTTTATCATCCTTCCTCGTTGATTTTAACACTGAATATTGGTGCTTCCGGCCTCCATAGCCGAGTGGTCAAGAGCGGGAGTGAAATAGCACACGCTCTTTGAGTAGACCGGGGTTCAAGCACCTGATGCCGACCGGGCTAGCCAGGTGGGTAAAGTGCCTGCCTGGCAACCCAAAGGTCGCGGGTTCGAATCCCGTCTCGGGCTTGGATCAAAGTACTGCAAAAACCTTGGGAGGTGCATTATGGCCACAGAAGCCGATGCGCCAACAACTACAAAAAAAAAAAAAAAAAAAAAAAGCACGTGATGCTAAATACGGTCGATCAACCCGCACTGGACCAGCGTGGCAGATTATGTGCATTTTCCCTCAGCATGGATGTTGAGGAGGCTTCCGTCTTGCAGTGGGTTGATTAATGGCTGCAGTTTACCTTTTTTATTGGTGCTTCAGTACTCAAAAGGTGGCGCGAGTGCTTCAAATACAATCTCGGGTTATTTGCATAATTAATCTAAACTGCGACTTATATGAAACGTTTATTGATTGTTGCTACTTGTTTTTATATGTAACAAGCTAATTATAAATTATCTCAGGTTTTTTTCCTTTTTTATGGATCTTGATTTTAACATGTCCTGAGTAAAGATTAATATGCGTTGTGACAGCACAAGCAACGATATTAAAAAAACAGTAATTGCGCACACCTTTCGTCTTAATAAGTGAAAAGTAATGAAGGAAATGGCGTGTAGCGGCACAACTGTTAATCTCAAGTGGAAAACTGCAGTCATTAATTAAGTGAAGATATCGCCCAGAGAAGACCTCTCACTCCCTAGTGTACATTAACCGAAGGCTTTGGTGGAAACCACATTCGGGTGCTTTCTTCGTTTCATCACCGACACTGTTATTTACCATAACAAAGAAATCTGTTAAATGCACCGCAATGGCTTTATCATCCTCCCAGGAAATTCTTACATGTGTAAAGAAATGAAACGCCTGCCCGGGCCATTGTACTTACCTAAGTATACAGGCATTCATTTTATCGGACACGAAAGTATATCATTTAGAGTGCTTGGAAGCTTCCCTAAACTGTGCACGTAATTTGCCCGAGTGATTCGGAACGGATGCGCCAAACGATATTAGGTGGCACGTGTGGATGCCATTATTGTTAGGGGCCTCACCCGCAAATTAATTAAACTTTGAAACATTAAGGTTATGAAGTCTTGGCAGACAATCGTTGTTTTTGTGATATCAGAAGGGAGATATATTTGGATCGCAAAAACTTGCAGCTGTTGTTCGTTTGTTTATTTTTGAAAAAGCAACTACATTATGAAGCATCAGTATTCTGGCGAGGTTCCTTGTTTTGCTGTATGAAAAACCCCGCTTTTTCGGAGGGTGGAACTGCGCACAGAGTAGTAACATATCTTACTTCTCTGTGGAACTTCACAACCCTCGTTAAAGACAGACGGCGGTGTGGGTGGGGGAAAAAAAAGCCACAATTTCCTCATTCTTGACAGAATTCGAACCCAGGCCTTTCGTGGTGCGTGGCATTGGCACAATGTGCGAAATTTAAGGAGGGGGGACGCCTAAAGTCACATGAGAACAGAAAAACAAAACCAGTCTTAATCAACAAGAAACAAGTGAGCAGCTTAGAAAAATAATTTCTTCTTTAGAATTAATTTTTTTCAAAGCAAAGCACATAAGTATTTTTTTCAAAGCGTTATATTTAAACACCACAAGCCAGATTGCTTTGTAGGGGCTTAAATCTCTAGATGCTGCAGTTTGCAGAACTAAAGCTTTTCTTGGTAAGACCAAGAAAAGTTCCCATCAGTTTCATTGCTCTGCTCCTGTTTCAGCAGATTTAGATTCATATTTAGACAGTAACCAGAAAGTCATCTCCATCAGTAATTTATGTGAAGAATTTAAGCCACTTTGAAGGCAGTTATTCCTCCCAAAAATCTTGATTTCATTTGCTCTTATAACTTAATGTCATCATTGGCATATCTTTTCATAGCACTGAGAATGCTCATAATGTTGCCAGTATCAGTGGCCAGCACTGAAGGGAGCTTTTTCAAGGATGAAATTAATCAAAACATACCTCTGTTCTGAATGACACAAGATGGGTTTGAGTTTGTAACATTTCCAATTGAACATGCAGGTGTCAAGGATTTAGACCTAGATGAAATGACCCTAATATTTGTATCTGTTAAGGACTTGGATTCAGAGACTGTAGGGAACCAAGAAAGATGCTAAATACTATAAAAAAAAACACAACCTTTTTATACTTGGATACAGCCCCAAAAGGCAGAAGAATTTACATTCTCGTTTTAATTGTTTCTGGCAGTCTATCTACTAGCACTGATATTATCAATGTGCTTCATGTTTTGAAAAAGCTTATGAATGTGATCTCACAGTGTCCATATTTACATTCGTACTTGTTTCCCCAGGACCACAGCCAACGCTTGTTTTAAAAATAAGGTAAAAGATATTTGGAGGAGAAACTGCAACTTGATTATAAAGGCAAATATGGTTATGTCTCTAAGACTAGAAAAAGAAATGCTAATTACTCCTGAAGATCTGGTGTTGTAAGTTTCTTGCTTTTCTTTAATTCTGTTTTCATTATGAAAGTGCTGGCATTTGTACTTTAGTGGGTGTGTGGGTGCAGCCCCTTTGAATGAGAAGTGTGCATTTGCACTGCTGAGGGAGAGTGTTGCTTTGTATTTTTTTTTTATTTTATGATTTTATTTTATTTCAACTACACCATCTTAGTGTTTGGATAGCAGAATTGCACCTCGACAGGTATAACTCTAATTTTAGTATTAATTTGTTTAATTTTTTTTGTGGTAACTAGTGTTTTTCTAAATTGTCTTGGAGACATAACTGCATTTATCTCTATAATAAAGTTACTTTTGATACAAACATAACCCCCAGGGGCTGACATCTGGTGAGTATGCGCATGGCACACCCAGGGTCCTTAGCTGGATATCATCATTTTTCTCTTCTTGGTGATTCCTTTCTACTTCTGACATTCGCTCTCTCTCTTTTTTTTATCTCTCTCTCTTAGGGTAACTCAGAATTTTTTTTTTTTTTTTTTTTTTTTGGCTGGTGCAGCAAAAGCCTCAAGTCTTCCTTGCACCATATGGCTAATTATAATAATAATAATAACAACACAGTTCATTAATCCATTTTGTTTTCTTTTGTTCCTCTCTCCATTTTCTTTGATTTGTATCTCTTATTCTGCCATTTAAGGTGGTAGATGACTTTCATCAACCGGTGAAATTCCACCACTTTGCTTATTGGAGGCTTGAAGTGGTGAAACCCATGTTTAGTCTCTAGAGCAAAGTTTCCGGCACCCCCCCCCCCCCCCCATACTTCTCCTTCAACCCATGCACGGTACTAAGTACTATAGGTTTTGATACCTTTTGTGTTTGGGATTTTCATTTAGTTTGCATTAATTATTTGATTATAATTAATTTTGTTTGTTATGATTTAATTTAATATTAATTTATTTGCATTTGGTTTAACCCTATCAGTTGGCTGGATTGATGTACCCGTTTACACTTTGTTTGTCATATTTGCTTATTTATCCGACCTCGGGTTATTTGCATATAGAGGGGGGTATAGGCCAAAACATACAGTACTTTATGATTTTGCATTCAGTTTGTTATTTTTACTATTAGTATTGGCAACATAATGTAAGTGCAAGGAAACAAAGCTTATTCAGCACAGGCTGGGGACACACACACACACACACACACACTTCATTTTCCCCTAATAATTTGTACAAATTGCCTTTAATTTTATTGAAACTACCCCACCTCTATAAACACTAGGTAAAAGTTGATTCTGGTGGTAGATTACTCTCATTTGAAAGTAGTAATGCAAATCTCTGCACATCTATTTTTCCAGTTTCTGGAAACTACAATTTACAGAACCTCAGCTCTTCTTGGTAAGAATATACTTAATGCCCCAAATTAATCTTGTTGCTCTTCTCTGCACCCTTTCCAACAAATTTGTGTCATTTCCTGAAATGAGGGTTCCAAACCTGTATGTAATATTCCAGAATTTAGCCATTCCATTACCTTACGGACACAGATAATCACCTCATTGCTCCTGCTGGCAAAATTCCTATATATCATTGATAAATCTTCATGGGCAGCAGTGCAAATAGGCTTTTCACATAGTGTATTTACATTGCTCAGAGAATTTCATGTCAGACTGTACAACTACCCTAGGTCTTTTTTGTTCTTTGAGTTGGTGATAAGGCAGAATCTGGTGAGTGGGCTTGGAAAACTCAGGGTCCTGAGCTGGATGTCATCATTCTTCTCTTTCTTGGTGATTCCTTTCTACTTCTCTCTCTCTCTCAGGGTAACTCGGGGAATATTTTTTGGCTGGTGCACCATATGCCTAATAATAATAATAGTAACTTACCACTAAAATGGTGAATTATTCTGGTTTTACTGCTACCCAGATGCCTTGCAATTATCAATGTTAAACATTAATTGCCTGTTTCTAGCCCATTTGCTTATTCTGTCTAGACCCTCTTGAAATACTGTCATTAACCATCTTTGTATCATCAACAAACATAAGCATCACACTTGAAATATCTACATCATATCATTAATATATATTAAAAACAAGGGATCTAACTAGTGGTGGGATTCAAATATTTTAACAACCGGTTCGCTGCCCTAATCACTGTTCTAAGTATAAAAAACTATATACCGAAAGGTAGTTTATTATTTCATGCAGTTAATACTTAAATAAGAACAATAAAAGAGGTCCACAAAACAAGATTATGTTATAAGAAAGAGTTTTAAAATATTAATGAAAAAATATTAAATAATACCTGACAAAAACAATAAAACTGTTATTTAAGATATTTCCATATTGCTTCTTGATTGGTGTCCTCACTTGCAATTTTCTTTGCTTTTATCCGAGCATCATCGGCTGAATGATTTATCCTTAACCATCTTTTCACTGTAGGAGTAGGATCCCATTCCTTTAGAGGTAGGCCGATTAGACTAATAGTCATTGTGTTTGATATATTAGAAACAGTTAGGTGACTTCTCTTCTCTGAACATTATGTTCATCTTTGAAAAACTCCTTTCTGCTGAACTTAACAGCAATTTTTCTGACAATATTTTTAGCTCTTTGAACACTTTTAGGAATTGCATAATTCTTGGAATTTTTTAAAACTTTTTCCACGAAATCTCGATAATCATTAATATCAATTTGGTAATTAAAAATGTCATTAAATACGAGCAATTGTTCTTCAGCTGCTTTCCATGGAACTAGTACTTCTTCAATATTCCAGTAATCTGGCTCCAAAAAATTGAGAAATTGTAATTTTTCCTATCTTGAAATTGACTACAACTTTCTTTTAAATGTTCACAATCCATTAGTCTTTTTTTTCAAATTCGTTACAATGTTTTCTAAATGTCTTTCTCAAGGAAGCCCGACAAATTGATGATTTTCTACAAATTTTATATTTTTGAAGGTTTCTGAAGTAATTAATTCGTCAACTTTTTTTTTTTTGTATGGATCCTTTTCCTTTCCAAGCATTTGAAATGCTTTAATAGATCTTATCACGAGTTTTTCAACCTTTATTATGTCTATATTTCTTGCTTGCGCTGCATTTGAAACAAGAGAAATTTCGTTTAAAATATCAATCATCAATGCCAAATCAGTTATAAAATATATATTTTCAAGACAGGCAGCCATATCTAAGTACTTTTTATTTGAATAAAAATAGTGATGTAGCACTGGATAAGCGTGCCACACAGCTAGGGTTGACCTTAAACTACAGGCAGCCCATCTTGGTCCCAAAACTCTACCAATCTTTATAATTTCAATTCCAAGTTGTTTGGATATTTTGGAAAGTTCAATTTGGTTCTTATTGGATTGACGAAAAATAGTATATATCTTATCAATAAATATTTTAAAATGATTTACTTGCTTTATTTTCTTTATCAAATCATCTAAAACAAGATGGAGGCAATGATTTAAACAGTGCCATATTATTATGTTTAGAAACTCTTTTGCAATCCTAGTGCTTACTCCAGATTTTCTCCCAAGCATAATGCTGGCACCATTGGAGCAAAATCCTATTAAATTTTTTTCTAGGTAGTTCTTAGTAAGCTCAACATTATTTAAACTTTGCATAACTGAAGAACATATTGTCTCTGCATCTTGTTTTTCCAATTCAACTAGTTCAACAAAAATTGTTGGTGATGTAACTGAATCCTCAACTTTTAAGAAAAGTATAATAACTGGTTTGCAGGATATCATTGAAGCTTCATCAATAATCAAACATTTTCATATTATTTTCAATAATTTTATTAAATATTTCTTTTTTAATTTCCTTTGCAACAAAATCAACTACTTTCACAGCAGTTTTATGAGAATGTAATCCTATTCCCATATCTAATCCATTTTTAATTTGCACTTCTATCTCATCTTCCATGTCTGAAAACGGTTTACATCTTTTTGACAGTCTGTAAACTGTATTAAATACTCTACAAGTAGCACTTAAATATTTTTCATTCATCATATCTATTACTTTTGTTATTGAATCCTGCTCACATTGTTTTAAGTTCTCTTTACAAATGTTATGAGCTTTTGATGGAAAATGTTGGTTCATTTTTTTCCTTAGAGAAGCTTGTTGTACCTCTTTATTTTTCCCCGATGCCTCAATCTGAACACATTTCCATTCTTTTGACACACGAACACTTTTCTCTTTTATAAAGTCATTTTGCACAATACTCGCAACCTAACTTTTTGTTAAAAATTACCAGTCCATCATATTTTTCTTTAAAATTGTTATATTGTTGCACTCTCCAGCATTCAGGAATATTATTTTCAATTTTGGAGTTATCGTTTTTTATTTCAATAATTGACGTGCTGCTTTCTACAAGTTGGAGTGGTTGTGCTTGTGACTGTTTTGTACCATCCAAGGCCAATTCTGATACAACAAATTCTGATTTTGGTTTCTTATTGAAAAAATCTGTCAAACTCTGTTGCCTTTTCATCCTTTTAAGGACTACTGCAAAAAAATTAAATGTTTTATTTTAATATATTATAGAGCAGGAGTGAATATGTGCCTATATATTTGAATATCTTTACTGGTTCTGTCCACATGTGGTCATATCATAAACCTTTATAAACAGAGCACTGTGCTTATACCATTGATAAACATCAGTCAGAACATACATTTTCTTCATTTTATCGATACTAAACAAAATTTCTTGCTGAATTAATAAATGGCATAGACTATGCAGATTAAATATGATAGAATAATGTGTACGACAAACCTGTTTGTCACGGGAAAGTTGTGATAAAAACGTCTTAATTACCACGTGCACATTGGCATAAGGATTCCAACATGGAAGAACATTCTTCCACGGCTTCCGAAATGGGCGATAAGGTAACCCTTGAAATCTGTATTTCTATTGGTTCGTTGTGTTCTAGCTTCCTATTGTTTTTATTGATCGGGGAACACCAACGCACTCATATCTTGTGTGAATTTAGGGCGTAACACAAAGCTGAAACAAATGGCAGTGTGTCACCCCCCTGGTTGTTATATGTTTGTTTACTTAAGTAACAAACGCTAGGGAATAAAAGTATTCATCAAAGGTAGAATGAGTTTTATGAAATGAATAAATAAATATTACAAGCATAGTTCCGTGTAATTTTTTTCACCTGTGGACAGAATGAACGTTACTACGGGCACTTGGAATACGCTGTTGCGCAGATGAACGTTAAAAAAGAGTAAGGAATGTAAATTTGTGATTTCCACATTGGGTGGCTGCCCAGGCGCCCACCTTAGAGAGAACCCTGATCACAAGTGCCATTTTAACAACCAGTTCGCCAAACTCAACAAAAAATTGGGTATCGGTTCTGCTGAACCGGTGCGAACCGGCTGAATCCCACCACTGGATCTAACACCAGCTCCTGTGGAATCATCCCATTCATCACATAATCTATGAACTGCATTGGAACATCGATAACCACTTTGTCTGTGTCATTTAATTATTCCTTTATTCATATTAGTATTAGTAGTAGAAAAAAAGAAAGTAGTAGAAAGCTCCAGGTCGTGATGGTATTTCTCCAATTGTTCTTGAAACCTGTGCTGCTGAACTTACTCCTGTTCTGTGTCACCTTTTTTCACTTTCTTATTCCAAAGGTTTTCCCCTCCTGCTTGGAAATTTGCTCATATCCAGCCCATTCCTAAAAAGGGATAATGAATCCCTCCCATCCAATTATTGTCTCATTGCACTTCTGCTCTTTCTAAAGTAATGGAGAAATCAATTAACTGCCAACTCTTAAACTGTCTAGAAAACCTTCCATCTGATTAATGATCGCCAGTATGGATGTCATCACTGTCTATTCGCTAGTGATATTCTGGTGTATGTTACTCATCTATGGACAAATTCAATGGAAAACTTTGGTGAAACTCAAAGCAGTTGCTCTTGACATTTTAAAGACTTTTGATCATGTTTGGCATAAAGGTCTTCTAAATAAGCTTCCATCTTATGGTTTTCCAACTGTTTTTTGTAATTGGGTATCCAGTTTTCTCTCTGACTGCTCATTGCAAGTGATGGTAGATAGCTCTCAGTCTTCTAACTTCTCCACTAATGCTGGTGTTCTCTAAGGTTCAGTTTTTTCTCACATTCTTTTGTCTTGTATATTAATGAACTTCTTCCACTGACTGGAAATCCTATCCATAGTTTTGCTGATGATAGCACATTGCATTCCACCTGCCAATTTGAGAAAACTTGCCCTGCACAAACAGCTTCAACTTCTTGAATATCTACTACTAATTCCATAAATGCTGATCTCTAGGTAATTCCCCAGTGGGGAAAAGATAACTTAGTTTATTTCAATCCTTCTAAACTCAGTTCTGTCTCGCAAAAAGGATTCCTATGCTTATTTTCAATGACACTCTGAATTCCAGGCAAGATCATATATCTCTACTGGAGATTACCGTGACTTCTGATCTCTCTTGGCATAAACACATTACAAATATTGCTTCCTCTGCATCTAAAAAACTGGGTTTTCTCTTTTTCTCTCTGCATTACTTTTCTTTCAAACAGCTGTTCACTCTGTACAAATCACAAATCTGACTTACCATGGAATATTGTTTCCACATATAGGGCGGTTCCTCCAAAACCTCTCTCAGGCTTCTAGATTCCATTCAAAAGAGGGCAGTTAGATTAATTAATGACTCATTGTTAAGTCTCTGCATAGACTTTCTGTTTCTGCTGCATGCCTTTTGTATAGATACTTCCATGGGTACTGTTCTTCTGAATTGGCTTCTAGAATTCCTGCTCTCTCTTCTAAAGTAGTCAGAACTCATGCCGCAACCAGTCAACATCCTTTTACTGTCCAACTTCAGACTCACAGAACCAACTTTTCTTCTTCCTCATTTATTCATTCAATTTCCATTTTATGGAAAAAACTTCCTTCATGTGTATTTCGTGAAAATTACAATCTACAGAAATTGAAGTCTAATGTCAACAAGTATCTTCTTTCATCATCTCAGCCTTCAGCCCATGTACAGTACTAAGTACTATAGGTTCTAATATCTTTTGTGTTTGAGGTGTTCAAAGTAAAAAGTAAAAGTAAAGTGCAGCCATTATCAACCCACTGCAGGATGGAAGCCTCCTCAACAATTCATGCTGAGGGAAGTAACTTTACCCTAAATGCCACATTGCTCCAATTTATACAAGTCATATGTGGTACAGTATAAAAGGCCTTATTGACATGTAATTATAGTAAATTCTTATTATCAGACACTCTCGGGGATTGAGTTGCGTCGATTTTTAAAATTTTCAAGATTTTGGAGAGATACCTAGTGATGGAGCAGCTTTGGAGAATCACATTTCAATGATTATTAACACTAACAACTGAACATATCTGCATCTGTAAATGTTTATATTGAGTAAAAAATAATACCGGTAGTGTAAACAATAGTCCAGTTTGTTGAATTGTGAACAAAAGATAGTCACAGAAATTGCTGTTAGAATATCAGTGGATGTGCTTCTGAGAAAAAAAGACTTTCACAATGGAGAATAAGGAAAAAGTTAACTATTCTTAAGGAATAGTATTTTCTTTGTGTTTGGATTGTATAGGGACATCCATTGACACTTGACTGGATAGGTCAGTGACAGAAATATGATCCTTTTTGGAGTTTGTGTGTTCCTTGTCTTTTTTAATTTCATTTCTATTATGAAAGTTGCAATCACACTTTGGTAGATGTGAGGGTGAGTTGTTTTGTCTCTTTCTCATTTTATTTCATTAGTGTATCTTGGTACTCAGGTAGCAGAGTTGCACTCTGCTATGCATAACTCTAATTGTAGTATTATTTTTCTGCATCTTTCTAAAATAGTCTAGGAGAAACTTCATTGTCTCCAGTAGTAAAACGTCGTCTGAATAAAGGCACACATGTACTGTTTTTCTTGCTACAGGATGTTGTACATAAGGTGATTCCTTTCGCCTCACAGGTGGTATTTGTGCATATGTCTGTTCCAATATTCCCTGTCAGAGTCTTGGTAATTTGGAATCTCCTCTTTTCGATCTTCTCTGGCTTAAAATCTCTCTACCTCATTGTGTCAAATTCATCTGTTCTTTCTACCATTCACACAACTCCATTAATCGATTGGAGCTCTTTGACTTCCTCTCTTTGCAACTTGACTTTCTCCAGTCCAAGTTTCCTAACAGTGAAGTAATATTCCTTGGTGATTTTAATGTTCATAACTCCACCTGGCTCTCGTTTTCTAGTCACACCGACCCATCTGGTCGAGATGCAGAGGCTTTTGCAATTACTAATGACCTTGCACAGATTGTTCATTTACCTACAAGAATACCGGACAATCCTAACCATACAGCCAACATGCTCGATCTTTTTCTCACAAACAACCCTTCTAAGTACACAGTCGAAGTGAGAGATCCTTTAGGCACCTCAGATCACAACTTGGTGATTGTCTCTTCTCCAATGGAGCCTTTATCTCATGGCTATTCCCAACCTCGTATTGTTTGGCATCATAAGAATGCAAAATGGGATGACCTGCGAGATATCTTTTCTTCTTTTCCTTGGTTTTATTACTGTTTGAAAACTTCTGATGTTAACGTTTGCTTAGATCGTGTCAGTGAAATTATTCTTGTAGGAATGGAATCCTTTATCCCATACTCCACTTTAAAATCCCGTCCTTTATCTAACCCTTGGTTTTCCAATAAATGTGCTAAGGCTGTTCAAGAGAAGAATGTTGCATATTGTAATTGGCTTGTTTCTAATTTTTCAGTTTCATTTTCTGCCTATACCAAAGCTCGCAACAATTGTAAAGCAGTTATTAATTAGTACAAACTAGAGTTTAAACAGGCTAAGAGTAGAAAACTTGCTTCTTGCCAAAGCTATTGGCTGTAACTTTTACCCTTCTCTGCTCCCACCTGTGTCCAAACCAGATGGTTCTGTTGTCACTTCAGCCAAGGATAAAGCTGACCTGCTAGCATCCCATTTTTCTCCCAACTATGTCCAAACCAGATGGTTCTGTTGTCATTTCAGCCAAGGATAAAGCTGACTTGCTAGCATACCATTTTTCTTCCAGCTCACGTATTAATGATCTTGGTAAAACACCTCCTACCATTCCCAACACGCTCCATTCAATGCCTCCTGTGGTCTTCCGTCAAAACGATGTCAGAAGGATTTTGATGAATCTTGATGCTAAGAAAGTTCCAGGTCCCAATGGTATTTTCTCCACTTGTTCTCAAAACTTGTGCTCCTGAACTTACTCCTGTTCTTTGCCACCTTTTTTCACTCTCTTATTCCAAAGGTGTTTTTCCTTCTGCTTGGAAATTTGCTCATATCCAGCCAGTTCCTAAAAAGGGCGACAAATCCCTCCCATCCAATTATCGTCCCATTGCAATTACTTCTACTCTTTCTAAAGTAATGGAGAAATCAATTAACCGCCAACTCTTAAACTACCTAGAAACTTTCCGTCTGATCAATGATTGCCAGTATGGATTCCATCAGTGTTGATCCACTGGTGATATTCTGGCCTGTGTTACCCGTTTATGGACTAATTGAATGGAAAAGTTTGGTGAAACACAAGCAGTTGCTCTTGACATCACAAAGGCTTTCGATCGTGTTTGGAATAAAGGTCTTCTGAACAAGCTTCCATCGTATGGTTTGCCAACTTTTTTTTGTAATTGATAATTTGATAATTTATTTATCTCTATTTTGTGTTACAATTGTTGGGAGATAACAGCAAGAAGGGAGGGAGAACACATAAGCCAGAGGCTTTTTAGGGGGTGTTCCCTTTGAAAAAGATAACAATAAAAACAGATACATCAGGAATCGGACATGTTTCTACATTCCATTACAGAGACTACGTAAACCAACCACACATGTCGCGTGGTTAACAATAGTACTTATAATTACATTGTAAGTACTTTTACAATAACAAGTATGAAAGAAAAAAAATATGAAATAATTGCGTAGAGTGTTACAAGCTTTTTGACAGCTATTCCTTCAACTTGTTTACACAATTTCCAAACTGGTATGCATTGTGGAAAGTTCAGGAGTTGAGTGGAAGGTGATTTAGATCAGACATCCCTGGTGATGTGTTCAGTCAGGAGCTTCTTGAACTTGTTTAGTGAAATGGCATTTTTGATGTTTTCAGGAAGATTATTCCAGGTTTTTGCGCCTCTGTATTTTATATTTTTCTGGCCTATGGCTTTTCTGAAAAGCGGAACCTTCAGGTTCGCTTCATTTCTTAAATTATATCTTATTCCTTCTTCTTCTTCTTCTATTGTTATAAAAAAGGATCTGAAGAGAGGAGGAAAGTTCGGTGTTTTCAAAGCATTGTAGACAAAGACCGCCTCAGCTTTTTGTATCTGTTGGTAGATGCTTAAGAGTTTCGCTTCCTTATATCTCGAAGTCACCGATGCATTCCAGGGAAGGCCCAAAATTGAACGAACACATCGATTGACAATTGAATTGATTCTCGTAAGGTTATATCGACTGGTTGTACCCCATGAGATGATTCCATATGTGAAGTGAGGCTGTATTAAGGAAAGGAATAATAGTCTGAGAAGGGAAGGAGGTACCCAGGCAGAGGCTCAGGCGAGTATTCCTGCTAGTGATGAAGTTTTCTTTCGTAAGGTGATCATTTGTTTATCCCAACTCAGCTTGTCATCTAGCCAGATTCCTAGAAACTTGGTATCATTCACCCTTTCCAGTTGTTTTCTTTTGTATGTTATTTCGAAATCAATATTTAATGGTTTATTTTTCGTCCTAAACACCATATATTTGGATTTTTCTGGGTATTAGCTGATTCTTTTGAAGCCAAC
Organism: Mastigoproctus giganteus; assembly: GCF_048544385.1. NCBI lineage: Eukaryota > Metazoa > Arthropoda > Arachnida > Uropygi > Thelyphonidae > Mastigoproctus > Mastigoproctus giganteus. Next base: position 244,322,177 of record NC_143578.1, read on the forward strand.
TGTGCATTTCAGAGAGCAGGGCAGAGATCTTGCATTGAAGTTGGTTAGGGTCTTTATCAGTGCTTAGAATGGAAATGTCATCGGCATACGCTACTAGGTGGGAAGATGGAAGATGAGAGAGAAATTCATTAATGTAAAGAACAAATAGGATAGGTCTGAGAAGTGAGCCTTGAGGTACTCCCCTGGAGAAATAAGAAATGTCTGAAAAAGACTCTTTTGTTTTAACGACAAATGGCCTATCAGTAAGGTAGTCTTCATGGAGAAGGTTAATTTTTCCTCTCAAGCCAAGATTGTTGAGCTTGTTGAGTAGGATATTATGATTTATGCAGTCAAAAGCTTTTGATAGGTCTAGAAACAGTGCTATTGCATAGTGACCCTTTTCAAGATAGTCCGTGATCCTGGAGCAGAAGTCAACAATTGCCAGGTCAGTGGATCTTTTTGAACGATAAGTGTACGTTGTTGATGGATAAGCTGATTGACTTCCAGGAAGCCCATGAGTCTGCCGTGAAGAATTTTTTCGAATAATTTTGCAAAAACTGAGAGTAGAGCTATTGGACGAAAATTGTTGATAGAGTTACAATTTTTCCCTTTAGGAACAGGAACAATGACTGCTTTTTTTAATTGAGACGGGAATTTACCAGATTGAACGGAAAGATTGTAAATATACTTCAGTGGTGTTAGAATTGAGTTAAGGACCTTTTTCAGCAGAGCAGGAGATATTTCATCAAAGCCAGGGGCTCCCTTTTCTTTTAATTGATGTCCTGCTTCTAACATCTCTTTATCTGAGAGCAGAGCGAGGAAAAAGGAGCTCCTCATTGAGTGCTTGACAGATTCTCTCGTTGCATTATCTCTAGAGTCAACTTTGTCTTTAAAAAGGTTATTCACGCTTGAGATAAAGTGATTACGGAATGCTGCGGCTTTTTCCTGGTCATCTGAAATGAGTACCTCGTTCTCAACTACATCTCCAACGTAGCTCTTTGATTTCGTTTTTCTTCCAGGTAGTAGCTTGTCCAAGACTGTCCACTTTTCCTTGCTTGTAATGATGCCTTTAAGTTGGGAACTATAATATTTCCTTTTCTCCGACCTAATACTGTCGGTGACTTTGTTTCTGTACGTTGTGTATTTGTTTGACATAAATGGGCATAATTTCCATCTTGGCCTAGTGGTCTTTTTATTCCCTGGGATCCTAACCTAACTTTTTTTTTTTTTTTTTTTTTGGCTGATGCTGAATAAGCTTGCTTTCTTGCATCATATGCCTCTACTAATGCTAATACAACAACTTATTCTGACGTAACTTCTGATACTCAGTAGGAGGTGCTCATGGTGTCTGATTTCTCCAATATTTTTTTTGGATGATAATTTGGCAGATTATATGCATTCGTAGTCATTTATGTGTATACACTGGTGTTCAAAGAAACTGCATCACCTCTTAAAATTGTAATTGTCATCCTAATAATGTAAGTATATGGCAATATTTCTTACAGATTGCATCAGATAAGATTGACACGTGTATGTGATGACGTAATGTTGCATCAGCTGTTACTTTCAGCTATATAAGCATGCTCTGCAAGAGTTGCAGTCATTCCTTGCTTGTGTCAGGATGGCGAGTTACGTGCAGTTGACGCCACGAAGAAAGAGTGCTATTGTTGCTTTACGTAAGGAAGGATGTTCTTCCTGTTATATTATTATTATTAGCCATATAGTGCAAGGAAGCACGAGGCTTATGCTGCATCAGCCAAAAATAATTCCCAAGTTACCTTGAGAGAGAGAGAGAGAGAGAGAGAGAGAGAGAGAGAGAGAGAGAGAGAGAGAGAGAAAAGAATCACCAAGAAAGAGAATGATCATATCCAGCTTAGGCACACACCCAGGATGATATATTGGTTGTACCAAGCCCATACTCACCAAAGGTGAGTCATTGTTATTTTTTGGTTATTAGGAGCATTATCAACTAAGGCCATATTGCTCTGGGGATATGCAGTGGTCATTCCTTGACCTTTCCACAACCTCCGTATTTGGTGGTCGCGGGCTTGAGCCCCGGTCTAATCAAGAAGCGTGTGCTATGCACTGCTGCTCCTACCCACGGAGGCGCCCCAAATGTGAGTCTCTGGTGCTTATAGAGTGTCTTGTAATCAGTCGACGCTGTGTAGATTTCTTTCCAAACTCAAGAATACTGGTTCTGCTGATAGGAAAAAAGGAACCAGATGCAAACGAGTCTCTATGCCAAAACAGGACTGCGTTTTGAAGCGCTCATGCCTTAAAAACCATAAAGCTTCTTCGTCTGAGCTGAAAAGAGAATGGGAAGAACATACAGGAGTGGTAGCAAGTGCAGTAACAGTCAGAAGACGCCTCTTCAAAAATGGACTTGTCGTCCTAAGAAGCCCCTCCTCACACAAAAAATGAAAAAGGCTCGATTAATTTGGTGTAAGGAGCATGTTAAATGGAGCCCCGAGCACTGGGAGTTAGTGATTTTCTCAGATGAGAAGAAATTTAACCTGCATGGTTCTAATGGAAGACAAATGATTCACGTAAATGGTGAAGAATACCATCCAGACTGTATGGTGCTACAGTGAAATTCCCTACCAGCCAAATGATATGGGGATGCATTTTGTATTGCAGAGTAAGTCACCTGCAGTTTATAAAAGGTTCCGTAAATGCTAATGAATACCTGGTTATATTGGAAGGCAAATTGCTTCCAACCATTAGAGACCATTGCATCTGCATTTTTCAGGATGACTCTACTCCTTGTCATCGGGCGGGGAAAAAGTGCAAGTAGGCACTTCTGTAGTTACTTTAGCTTCATTTCTGCATTATATGTTGGACAGCAATGTGTTTACATTTGTTACAGGTGAAAAAATGATTGGAAGAAGGGTCCATTACAACTGTTAGCTGGCCAGGAAACAGCCCAGACCTGAATCCTATAGGGAACTGTTGGCATTGTGTGGAATCTACAGTTGCCAGAAAGAAACCAAAGACCCTTTGCGAACGTCATAATTCATGTTTGGAACCACGAACTATCAGTTGATTATCTTCTGAAATTGATCTTGTCAGTGTCTCAACGGTGTGCTGCTGTCATCAGGGCCAGAGGCAGTTGAATTAAATATTAGTTTGCACCTGACGAACTTTTCATTTTGTTTCCATTTAAAATGATAAACTGAAACAAATTGTGGGCTTCTTATAACATTTTAGTCATAATTGTCGTGTTTACCAAAACTGTTATATGTCGTGTTTACCAAAACTGTCAAATGCTCAGTTTGGAATATTTTGAGAGCACCTGTCAAATATTACTTAGCTTTACCTTAACTATTAATAAATATCTTTTGTTTATATTTCTATTTGCGATGCTAGTCACTCTTTCTTGGTGATTTCCTTCTACTTTTCTCTATCTCTCTCAGGGTAACTAGGGAATTTTTTTTTTTGCTGGTGCAGCATAAGCCTCAGGCTTCCTTGCACCATATAGCTAATAATAATAATAATTTAACATACCATCACGAAAAAGGGTTAGAAATGTGAAATTCCTAGGTGATGCACTTTCTTTGAACACCAGTGTATATGCTATATTACTGAAAAAATAAAAAAATAAAAAAAAATAATGCAAATACAAGGAGTCCTGCAGTTATAAACTTAATTTTTTGCTACCTTTTTTTTTTTTTTTTTTTTTGTAAGGTACATTCACACATGCATAATGTGTCTGCTTCACCATGTCAGTGATTTGGCGGTATGGTAAATACTAAAAAAAAAAAGAAAAGTTCTTGGTTCACACTTATGAAAGGAATGCTTTTTTGCAGAGCTCATTTTTTTTATCAATTTACTAAAAATATAAATCATGAATCATTGCTATTTTCTTACTATATTAATTAGAGCAGAAACATGAAATGGATGTTATCTTTAAAATCCAGGAGGAAATAATAATGTAAATGTTGCTTTTGTTTATTTTGTTAACTTGCAGAAGATATGTGAAATATGTGTTGCATTTAAATTTTTATTAAAAATCCAGGAAGGAAATAAGTAAAACATTTCAAAACGTTGAGTGAATATTACGTTGTGAGATATGTGAAGTATTATTTATTTATTTATTATTTTTTGACTAATTAGTAATTAATTGGTAACAAGATATTTACTTTTCACTTCCATTAATCATAAAAAAAAAAGAAAAACATTCAGTTCATTTAAGAAATATAAAATCAAATATGCCTATATGTAATGCACTGCATATGTTATCTGACTTGTTTTAATTGCTTTTATTGAAGAATAAGTGCAATTTTATTAAATTGCACTTATTCTCATTACAGAAAATGCAGTTTTTTTTTTATGCATGATATTTTTAGGTAAACCTGAAGATTGTGCATTTGCTTTGAATTGTGATTTGAATTTGTGTTGAATTCTAGATATTCAGAATGCCTAATGTAATGAGTGGTCAGATCCATCCATGCGACCACAAAATACAGAACCATTCTTGTATTCTATACCTTATAAACTCCTATGTGGCTATCCCAGAGTATAAGTAGAATTTTTTTTTTTTTTTTTTTTTTTGATAATGTATTCTGATTTTCAATACTGAGAATCTTGTCATATTTTAATCATGGTGTTGATGTCAAATAATTTTATAACAACTGTAAAATTTAGTCAAGCCTTACACTGCATTATAATTTCAGCTCTGCATTCCTTGTTGTATTCTGCACAGAACTGAATTTGACATCTTTCTTTTTTCAGAGCAACATGGATCCTAGCCATTATTATGATGATCTTCCTACTGCATCTCATGTTCTGCGTGCTGACTACCACTACTTAATGGCTGAAATGAGTGGGTCCTTTTATTTTTCTGCCTTTCTTGTAAGCAAGATGATTTATCATTTTTAATTAATATGTATGTGATATGATTTTTATTATGTTTCCTTTTTTCAGAAGCCCAAAATTTTGATGTTATCAGATTTGGTACTTACAGGACAGCTTGTAAGCTAAGGTTCATCCAGAAGAAGACTAGCTGTAAGTATCAAGTCTTTAAATTATTCTAAATGTCTTGAGAAAAATTTCTTAACTTTTTCAGAATGTGAAATATTGTTTATAAAATTCTGATATACTGCTTATAATGTCTGTCCATTGTTTCCTGAAATAAAAATTTTGTAAACACTTAAGTTGTTATTAGTGTAGCCATCTGTACATGTTAATGTGGGTCTATACTGGCATGTTGGGTTACCAGATAGGGAATACCACCTTTGCCTTTTGCATCTCCATTGATGATATATCCTCTCAAACTTCAACTCCTCTGTTATTGCTATCTCCATGTAATTCTTGAATTACGTGTAATTTGTAGGATTGAAATGTGTCTTTTTTAACAGTCTAGTTTCAGGCCCATAATTAATTTCTGTTATTTGAGACTTCTCAGACATACCGGGTGGTTATAAAATAAGTTTTCCTATTCAGGAGACCCTAGTGTCAAAATGGTTAGAGATAGCACTGTGAAAATTGGTGGGTATGTCATTTAGGGTATGGGGAAGTGATTTGTAGAAGAAGAAAAAAAGAGTTCAAATTTCCGCAACCAGGGGAGAAATTGCCACTGTAAACATGAGATGGAATACTTGACTAAGGAATAGATTTTAATATCAGAACTTAAATCTACAGATATTGTTCTATGTGCTTTCCTTCACTTGAGATGACATTCTGAAAACGGAGGACTGCGTGCGACACAGTTTCCCGTAGCATCTTATTGGGGATGTTGGCTACATGCTGTTTAATGCTTGCTTTCAAATCAACAAGTGTCTTTATGCCACCACGGTTTGTTTGTTTGCTATTTGGTTTTTAGGAGCATTAGCAACTAAGGCCATATTTCTCCGGAATATGCGGTGGTTATTCCCTGACCTTTCCGCATCCTTGGTATTTGGTGGTGATGGGCTCGAACCCCGGTCTAATCGAGAAGCGTGTGCTACGCACTGCTGCTCCTTCCCACCTGGCTACGGAGGCATCTGCCACAACGGTAAACTCTCCCCATAGCCAGAAATCACAGGGATTGAGACGGGGGCTGGCCAGAACTGCTGAAAGTCTCTAGAAATGATCTGATCATTTCCGTATGTTGAACGGAGCAGTTCTTTCACTTGTTGACCAATGTGGGGAGAGGCACCATCTTGCATGAACACTACAGTCTCCAAGCATTGCCTTTCTTGCAGAGCAGGAATAATGTGATCTCTTAGAAGAGCGCAGTACCATGCACTAGTTACTGAGCCATGAGATGTAGACTCTTCAAAGAAAAATGGTCTGATTATAAACTCTGCTGTGAATCCACACCATACTGTAATGTATGGACTTTGTAATGGTCTTAGATGGACGAGAAGTTCCCCATATTTGCAGTTTTGTGCATTTAGAGCCCCACGAAGAGTGAAATGTGCCTCATCAGACCACAAGATCATTCGACCCCATGTATTGTCAAGTTCCATATGAGCTAGAAATCGTAGAGCAAAGTCTATCCATTGTTGCTGATCACAAGACTTCTTGCACTACATGAATCTTGTATGGGAACCAGCGTAAAATTATTTGAAGCACTTTACATACAACAGACCAAGGAAGGTTCAAATTTCTTGACACACCTCTGGCTGGCACTACCGACTGGTAGTGTTTCACATTCTGACCATTGCAACCGCCACTTCATCCACTACCTCCATTCCAGGATGTGGTCGTCTCCTGCCTGGAATTACACCTAGTAATGCTGCATTAGCGTTACTATTATCCTGGTAGAACAGTTTTACTAAAAGAGCATGTTCCTTTTTTGTAAGAGCCATTATGGTTATTGACGGTGGTGTTGGCCTTTCTGCTTTTATCTAACAGGATGTCATTTGCGTAAGCAGCATGTCTTGAAGTAAATGACAACTTTTACAAATGTGCAGTGCCGTTTCCCCCTGGTGGTGGAAATTTAAACTAATTTTTTTTCTTCTACAAATCGCTTCCCCATACCCTAAAATACCTACCAATTTTAACAGCGGTAACTTGAATCGTTTTGATACTAGGATCTCCCGAATAGGGAACCTTATTTGATAACCACCTGGTACATGTACAAAACAACCCCAGGGGCTCACATCTGGTGAGTATGCGCTTGGCACACCCAGGGTCCTAAGCTGGATATCATCATTCTTTTCTTTCTTGGTGATTCCCTTCTAATTCTGACTCTCTCTCTCAGAGTAATTCAGGTATTTGTTTTTTTTGGCTGGTGCAGCATAAGCCTCAGGCTTATTTGCACCATATAGCTAATAATAATAATAACAACCCACTCACACCTCTAGATAACATCTGATTCATAATACTTCCTTAAAATATGAATTCCCAACTCTTTTGGTTGGTTTGGCTTCTGGGGATAGAGACAGAGGTAAAAATGGAAATTACAAAATGAAATTTTCATTAATAAAATATCTTATTTTTAATTCTCTGTCACTTATACCTGAAATGGAACAAATAGTAGTAGTAGTAGTAGTGGCATGTGATGCAAGAAAGCAAGTGTATGAGCTTATGCAGCATCAGTCAAAAAAAAAAAAAAAAAAATCACACCATTCCCTCCAAATGCCTCTCCAGTTCCTCCTTAAATTTATTCAACCTATCAACCTCCACAACGACAGATGGAAGTTTGTTCCAGCAATTAACCACCCGCTGGCTAAAGGCAAATTTCTGCACATCTATTCTACTTCTGTCCTTTCTTAATTTGAATTATGCCCCCTTAGGTTCATAATCTGAACAAGTGGAAGGATTGCATCAGAATTCAGCCTGCTCAACCCATTCAAGGCCTTATACACCTCAATCAGATTACCGTGCAGGTGCCTAGTCTCCAGCCACTGCAATTTGCAGAACTTAAGCCTCTCTTGGTAAGAGGATCCCATTATTCCCCTCACCAATCTTGTTGCCCTTCTCTGTACACACTCAAGCCAATCTACATCCTTCCTAAAATGAAGCCTCCAGATCTGCACACAGTACTCAAGGCGTGGCCTGACCATTGCCTTATACAGAGGGACAATCACCTCCTTCTCCCTGCTAGCAAAATTCCTATATATCATTGACAAAACCCCATGACCTGCCCTGGCAGCCTGTCTACATTGCTCAGAAAACTTCATATCTGACTGCACAATTACTCCCAGGTCTTTTTCATTTTCTACCACCAAAGTGTAGTACCACACAGTTGGTACTTTTCTGTAGGATTACTTCTACCCATATGCAGTACTTTGCATTTGTCAAGATTAAACTTCAGTTGCCACTTCTTAGCCCATCTGCCCAAATTATCTGGATCCTGTTGCAGTAGCACACTGCCATTACTGTCATTAACAACCCTGCCAACCTTTGTATCATCTGCAAACTTCGACACTAAGCCTGATATACCTTTATCAATAAATATAAATATACAAAACAACAATGGACCCAACACCGAACCCTGTGGGACTCCACTAATAACATTAGTCCACGAAGAGCAGCACCCATTGATTACCACCCTCTGTCTTCTCCCACTTAACCATCCTTTTATCCATTGTAGCAACTTACCCTTAATACCATTCTGCTCCAATTTGTACAATAGTCTTCCATGCGCAACAGTGTCAAAAGCTTTCCTGAAATCCAAGTATATGATATCAAAATTATTTTTTTGCATCCAGTTCCTTTGTAACCACATCATAATATCCTATCAAATTTGTTAGACAAGACTTTCCCTTAACAAACCCATGCTGTGTCTGAATTTTTGCTGCAGTCTTGTCTAGATGATCCTGCAATGCATCTTTAACCAGTGACTGTATTTTTTTACCCGGAACAGAAGTTAACTAACTGGTCTGTAATTACTCGTGTCACCCTTTGATCCCCCTTTGTGAATTGGGGATACATTTTCACATCTCCAGTCCTTGGGAACCTTCTCTGAGTCCAAGGATGCTCTCATAATTATGGCTAAGTGTTTTCTTAGTTGCTTTGCCGCCTCCTTTAATATAACTGGATAGATCCCATCCACCCCAGGTGCTTTTCTTATGTTTAACTTCAACAATTTCTCCTCCACTCTGCTCTCAGTTATTACAAAATCATTAAGTATCCTGCTACAATTTGATAACCTTCTGCCATTTTCAAACCTTAATAATTCCTCATGTGTGAATGTAGATGCAAAATACTCATTCAGTTTGTTTGCTATCTGAGCAGTAGTAGTAGTAGTGGCACGTGATGCGAGAAAGCAAGTGTATGAGCTAATGCAGCATCAGCCAAAAAAAAAAAAAAAAAATCGCACCATTCCCTCCAAATGCCTTTTCAGTTCCTCCTTAAATTTATTCAACCTATCAACTTCCACAACGAAAGATGGAAGTTTGTTCCAGCAATTAACCACCTGCTGGCTAAAGGCAAATTTCCGCACATCTATTCTACATCTGTCTTTTCTTAATTTGAATTTATGCCCCCTTAGGTTCGTAATCTGAATAAGTGGAAGGATCCCAGCAGAATTCAGCGTGCTCAACCCATTCCAGGCCTTAAACACCTCAATCAGATCACCGTGCAGGTGCCTAGTCTCCAGCCACTGCAATTTGCAGCAGTTAAGCCTCTCTTGGTAAGAGGATCCCTTGATTTCCCCTCATCAATCTTGTTGCCCTTCTCTGTACACACTCAAGAAAATCTACATCCTTCCTAAAATGAGGTGTCCAGACCTGTACGCAGTACTCAAGGCGTGGCCTGACCATTACCTTATACAGAGGGACAATCACCTCCTTTTCCCTGCTAGCGAAATTCCTATATATCATTGACAAAACCCCATGACCTGCCCTGGCCGCCTGTCTGCATTGCTCAGAAAACTTCATATCTGACTGCACAATTACTCCCAGGTCTTTTTCATTTTCTACCACCTTAAGTGTAGTACTACACAGTTGGTACGTTTCTCTGGGGTTACTTCTACCCATATGCAGTACTTTGCATTTGTCAAGGTTAAACTTCAGTCCAAGCAGGATCATCAACAGTCGAACCATTGATGTCAAGTGGACCAATCAGATTCATCCCCTTCCTTTTAGAGTTTATATAAGTAAAGAAATCCTTGCTGTTTTTCTTAGCATCTTTTTCCAAGGATTTCTCGTAATCTGCCTTCATCTACCTAACCTCCTTTGTGACCTGATTACAGACTAGCTTATATCTGCCATAGGCTTCTGAGTCGTTTGATAATTTATATGCATCCCATGCATTTTTCTTCTCTGTTATGAGTCTCATTTGAACAATATACACTTGCACAGCAAGTGTATATTGTTCAATACACTTGCACAACATATGTGAGAAACATTTTTACTGAATTGAAGATAATGTTCTTTAATTATGATTTGCTAAACTCAGTTACAAAATAACAAACAAAAATAAATGAGAGAAACTAATAATAATAATCCCATAAGGAGAAAAATTCATAATAATAATAAATATTGTTTTTATCATATTTCTTATAATTTTCAAACTCGCTCATCCCCCAATTGAGGCACAAAAGCACATGAAAAGCTGTGATTTTTTGAGCTGTTTGTGTTTAGCTAAGGAAACCAAAGCTCTCTGTCAATATTAGACATCTCTCACAAGCATCTTGCAGATGCCATGTAAGTATGACAGTTGAATACAATGAATGTATGAGTAAATGCTGTTACTTACCTGATGTCTGTTAAATGGCAAACAAAAATTGATTTCTTATAATTTATGTGTTTAAACAAAAACAGAAAATACTATATAATTATTTAGAGAATATTGGTAGGTATATGGGAGGATATACACTGAAAGGACAGAATTCTTGGGATACCTGGTTCCTGGGCAATGCGGCACTGTAACCCCTCTTGCTATTGGAATAACTGACTGTTTGGCAGGTATATAGGTACACTGCATTCACATAAATGGCAATTCGATGTCATTATGGATAAACGTCGTGAGTTAACTGACTTTGAAAGAGGGATGATAGTGGGTGCCCAATGCATGGGTCACTATCACGGAGGTGGCACAGAAATTGCACTATCCGTGTTTGACAGTATCATGAGTGATCGGGAATACGCCATTTCCGGAATAACATCTCATTATGGACAGTTCTGTGGGCAGAGAAAGGTGGCGGATGAACGTGGCTGTCTGCCTCACATTGTTTCAGCCAAATGGAGACTGACAGTGGCACAAATTGCTGCTGGCCAACTTCAATGAGAGAGGTGCCAGAAATGTCTCTACCAAGAACATCAGGTGATCATTAGCTGCAATAGGTTATGGGAGCTGCTGACCTACCAGAGTCTCAATTCTAATTAGCATTAGTAGAGGCATATGATGCAAGAAAGCAAGCTTATGCAGCATTAGCCAAAAAAAAACTGCTCCCATTTCACCCCTACGTTCGTTTCAAATACACCTGTCCAGCTCAGCCTTAAATTTATTTAGGCTATCAATTTCCACAACAAAGGATGGAAGTCTGTTCCACCAACCAACTACCCGCTGGCTAAAGGCAAACTTCCGCACATCTATCCTACATCTGTCTTTCCTCAAATTAAATTTATGCCCTCTCAGGTGATTATACAGAGCAAGAGGAAGAATCCCATCAGCATTGAGCATGCTCAAACCATTCGAGGCTTTATACACCTCAATCAGATCACCTCGCAGGTGCCTAGTCTCCAGACACTGTAATTTGCAAAACTTAAGCCTTTCTTTGTAAGAGAAACACTTTGTTCCATTCACTAATCTTGTTGCCCTTCTCTGTATTCGTTCCAACAGCTCTACATCCTTCTTAAAATGAGGCCTCCGGACCTGTATACAGTACTCAAGGTGTGGCCTGACCATTGCCTTATAAAAGGGGATATCACCTCCTTATCCCTGCTAGAAAAATTCCTGTATATCATTGACAAGACACCATGAGCTACTCTTTCAGACTATCTGCACTGCTCAGAAAACTTCATATCTGCCTGCACAATTACTCCCAGGTCCTTTTTGTTCTCTACCACTGTCAGTGTAGTACCACAGAGTTGATATGTTACTCTGGGGTTACTGCTTCCCATATGTAGTACTTTACATTTGTCAATATTAAACTTCATTTGCCACCTCTCAACCCATCTGCTCAACTTTTCTAGATCCTGTTGCAGCGGCGTACTGTCATTAGTGTCCTGCCAACCTTTGTATCGTCTGCAAACTTGGCCATTAAGCTTGATATACCATCATCAGTATCATTTATAAATACAGAAAACAACAATGGACCCAACACTGAACCCTGAGGGACTCCACTAATAACATTAGTCCACGATGAGCAGTGTCCATTGATTACCACTCTCTGTCTTCTCCCACTTAACCATCCCTTTATACATAGCAGCAATTTTACTCCAATGCCACACTACTCCAATTTGTTCAGCAGTCTTCCATGTGCAACAGTATCAAAAGCCTTTCTAAGATCCAAATATATGATATCAAAGTTATTTCCTGCATCCAGTTCCTTTGTGATCACATCATAGTATCCAATCAAATCGGTCGGGCAAGACTTTCCCTTAAATTTTTACACTAGTTTTCCTCTAGCTATTAGAAAAGAAAACCTTTCTCTGTGGCAATCCTTTCTAAGAAGCAATCAAAAAGGAATACCAAGAAATATTATACGGAAAAAAATTAACTGGGGAGACATTGCTCTTGAGAATAACAAAAGAGTGAAAATCATGAAATGGATTGATAAAAGACCAGTAATATTGCTAACAACATGGAAAACTCATCATTGTAAAATTATTGAGACAGGAAAGAACAATAGAAAGGGAGAAAAAATCAAGAAACCCGATGTTATTATCAGCTACAATCAAGCAAAGAAGGGAGTGGATATATCTGATCAAATATCATCATATTATAGTAGCCTGCATAAAACTGTAAAATGGTATAAAAAAAGCTGCAATGGAGATCATCTTTGGTACCATGCTAGTCAATGCATGGGTGGTACAGAGTAAATTTGGGACTAATAATCATCTATCCATCCTTCAATTCCGAGAAAGTATAATATACAGTTTATTGAATAGCGAGACTACTATAAAAGTAACAAAGGCACCTGGCAGAATTTATACTTTTTGTAAAATGAGAGGTCAAGCAAGGAAAGTTAGGAAACGTTGCAGGAGTGTTACAAGAAAATTTCTGAAAAGAAAGAAGGAAAGAAAGAAGCAGACCGGAAGGCAAAAAAAGTTAAAACATTTTGTCAAGATTGTGAAAATCAACCCGCTTTGTGTCTAGAATGCTTCAACATAATTCACTTTAAACAAAAATAATTATATTTGAAATAAAAACTGTCAACTATTGGTTCCTTTTTCTATTCCAACTACTATGATTTTATATACCCCACAAAAACCTCAATAAATAAAAAGTATTGATTCTGTACTGATACCTGGTAGATAAATATATATGGAGGACTGGTGAATCCAATAAAATTTAGAGAATATTGGTAGGTATAGCATTAGCATTAGTAGAGGCATTTGATGCAAGAAAGCAAGCTTATGCAGCATCAGCCAAAAAAAAAAAAAAAAAACCCCACTTCCACTTCACCCCTCTGTTCGTTCAAAATACCTGTCCAGCTGAGCCTTAAACTTATTTAGGCTATCAACCTCCACCACAAGGGATGGAAGTCTGTTCCACCAACCAACCACCCGCTGGCTAAAGGCAAATTTCCGCACGTCTATCCTACATCTGTCTTTCCTCAGTTTGAATTTATGCCCTCTCAGGTGATTTTTCTGAGCTAGAGGAAGAATCCCATCAGCATTGAGCATGCTTAAACCATTCAAGGCTTTATACACCTCTATCAGATCACCTCGGATATGGGAGGATATACACTGAAAGGACAGAATTCATGGGATACCTGGTTCCTGGGCAATGCGTTAGTCACTTCCATCTTATTTTTTATAAAACTGAATGTAAGACTCGTAGCACGAGACACCCGTGGGTCGCAACGTCTGATGATAATTGGCTGCAGCGATCCACCAGTGGATCGCTTTGCCTAGTGGACATTAGAGCAGCGATCCAACTTTGGGTCGTCCCAGCATGAATGGGTTAAATAAAATGAGAAATAGAAATAATGAACATATTTATTGCAAAAAATGCACACATACAGTTATATTTAATATTATATAATTAAATTTTTATAGTTTACAAACTTTACATATGCAGATAAAAATAAGAAAATTAGAAAAGATAATTGTTACAAATAAATAGTAATAAGCAAAAAAATTTAATGAGTTGATGAGTTTGCTTATTTTGACGCAATAAATCCAGTCTTGGCTGAATATTGGATAGTGTGGGTCTCGTGGCAATTTCCATGTCATTTCGTCAAGAACAGTATTTCATTTTGATTACAACTAATGTTGAAAATAGTTAACTAAGATAAATCATTAGTTTATCTTAGTTAATTATAATGAATGATTATTGAAATTGTGTTTGTGTAATCATTCTTTCTGATGTTTATTTTTGTAATAAACTAAACAAAAATAGAGTGAAAGGTTGTAGTGTATAATAATTTAATAAATATTTAATTTACTCACATTTATCAATGTTTGCTGCAACCCCCAGAATCTTTTTCCCAACTCCCGGAGAGGTTGCAACTCACAGTTTTAGAACTGCTGATCTAAATGATGATCATTTATCTGACACTTTTTGTTAGTTCTTTAATTATTGTGTAGTAAATAGTAGTTTTTAAAAATTGAAATGTGTAGTGTTTGATACTAAATTATTGTATTTGGTATCACCTAATTGTTTTTTTCATTTTTTATATCAAGTAATAATAATAGTTTATTATTTTTACTTTGCATCAGGTATTATCTATAGATTCCAGCCAAAATTTCAGTTTGTGCCGATGGTTTATGAGTATTAATCTGTACTAAGCATTGACAAAAATTTTTAGTATATAGCTGATTAAAACACTAAGGTTTCTGCCTGTATTGAAGCTGGCAGGGTGTCACCACCCCTGATGATGACGAACATGGTGGTTTGGAATCCAACAAGCTCCCCAATTTCTTTTTCATTTCTGAAAAAAAAAATTGGGTTTTTTTGAATTCTATTTGCAGTATTCCATTGCTTCACCTTTTCCTAATGAATTGTAATACTTATTAAATGCATTTTTAATATTTCTTATGAAAAATTCAGACATTTAAAAATGTTATGTTTTTTACATTTATTTTTAACACAGCAAAATTTACATTAATTGTATTAAAAAAATAATATTATAAAGTATAAAAGTGGAATTGTTAGTCACTTCCATCTTATTTTTTATAAAATTATTAGGTGCAAGAAAATTCAAACAATGGATGTGCCTGTATTATTATTATGTTTTGTCAAATAAATAAATAATTATAACTGAGATAAATCATTTTATGACTGATGTACTATATAATAATGATAATTGAGAAATTAAACCACTTTATGTGATAATTAAGCATAAAACAAAGAGCACATCTGTAGTAGTAGCAGCAAATATTCAATGAGAAATATTTGATTATGCCGAAATTGAAAAATAGCAGCAGTAAGTGGAAGACAAATATAGTAACATTATTGAGCATCTCATCAGTCAGCACATTTTACTTAATAAGCCTGCAAAAATAGCATAAGCATAACACCAATAACTTCCAAAACTACTGAAGTAAAATTTCAGAGTATGCCATACGTTGAAGTGGATGGTGTGCTCTCTGAAATGTTTCTGTGTGCCCTAGTTGTAGTCTGCCATTATGTGAGGGATTGTGAGCTGTCTGTTTTCCCTAGGCATGTTGCCAAGTGGCATTCACCTTGACTGTCAACCAGTGATCTCTCTGGGTAGTTTGTCTTGCTTTAGACCATTTCCACATCACATTCATTACCAGTTGCCCTTGAACAGCTGATAATGCCTGCAGTTGCTGAGAATGCTAGCTTCAGTTCTGGCTTCTGTCTTCCTAGTGCTGCAAATCATTTGTCATTCAAACTCCATCAGGCCCTTCCTTTCTCCAGGCATGGCTTTGTACTGATGTACTGGCAGGCATTACCTGTTCCGTCACTCTGCATGTTGCAGTGACTGGTTGGGTAAGGTTTCCTGTGGAATGTGGGCATGTGTGGACAGACAGGTGTGGTCATAATGTTTTGGCTTGAGTGTATGAAATATGTTACAATCTTTGCATTAATTTTAAAAGCGCTTTATATTTTTCTTGGAAGATAGCATACAATAATTTTTATGTTAAATATTTTATAGTTTTTAATAATAATAATAGCAACAACAATAATGCAATAAAATATAGTACAGTTTTATTCATTAAAGCAAAACAATGATTAAGCACTGTTAAGGAAAATTATGGTATAAAAAATTACAAGATACAATATGTTCAGAGAACAAAATAATACAAACTCCCAAAAGGAAAAAATATACAGATGGTGGGGTGGGGGATACAAATAATTAGTTCCACCATTACGAGGGAAATAACAAAAATAAAATAAAAATAAAAAAGAAATGACAAATAAATACAAATCCATAAATTGATAAATTACATCTTATACCAGTGGTTTCTTGTTTTGAAATCAAATCAAAGTCTAATATATTATTATTATTGTTGCTCTTACATTATTTCTCCCTGATTGGGGGATTCCACTCTGTGACGGGTACTGCTACGAAGTACACAGGGTGGTTGTAATGTCTGGTGTTACTGTTGGTCGAGGAAATCTCTGACTATCCTACAGGTGTTCAGGATTGCAACTTTCTGGAGTTCCTTGTAGGTGTTCTCTGGGAGACCTATTGCTGCTATGTAGAGTCTTTGGTACAATACCGGTGGTTGACATGAAGATCGGGATGGTTGATACTTCTTGCATATGCCACATCTCCTTGACCTCGTCTCAGGTTAATGTACTTCCTAATTTTTTCCTCATGGGTTTTCTGGACATTGCTAGTGTTGGGCACCGCTATGTCAATCAGGTAGGTAGCCTTTTCCATCTTGTCCACAAGGGTTATGTCCGATCTGTTGTGCGGAATGGTCTTATTCATTATTATGGCACGGTCCCAGTACAGCTTGTGGGTTTGGGTCTCTAGTACTGCCTGGGGTTCGTACTTGTAGTATGGTACACTTTCTTTGGCCTCCGTAGCCGAGTGGGCAGGAGCGGGAGTGCAGTAGCACATGCTCTTTGAGTAGATCGGGGTTCAAGCCCCTGACTGTTGAATACGGTCGATCTGCCAACCCGCACTGGACCAGTGTGGCAGATTACGGTCCATTTCCCTCCGCATGAATTATTGAGGAGGCTTCCATCCTGCAGTGGACTGATAATGGCTGCACTTTACTTTTTTTTTTTTTTTTTTTTTTACTTTGGTCAACTGGTATTTCTTTGCTAGCTTCTGATGTATTATCCTGGCTACCTGGTCATGTCTATGAGTGTACTCAGTCTGGGTGATCACCTTACACCCCGCAGTGATGTGTTGGATCGTTTCTGGCACCAGGTGGCATCGTCGACATGTGTCATCTTTCATTCTGGGCTTCTTTGCGATGTATTTTATATAGTTTTTGGTGTCGATTACCTGGTCTTTGATGACCAGCATGAATCCTTCAGTCTCGGAGAAGAGCATCCTGCTCGTGAGCCATGCATTGGAAGCAATGTTATTGATGTGATCTTGGGGGGGGGGGGGTCATTATAGTGTCTGCCATGGAGTGTCTTTGTCCATCTTTCTAACTTCCATCTGGGCGGGAGAGGGGGGGGTTCCTCGCTTAGGTTGAGTGGGGTATACCACATCTATCTTCCTTATGGCGTGGTGCTGTGTTGTTCTCGAAGTAATCCTTCAGGTTAACTATCACTGTTTTCTGTTAAGTTTATCAGGCCCCTTCCTCCCTCTTTCCGAGCTATTGTTAGTCTCTCCACTGCTGATTTCGGGTGGTGTTGGCAGCTCTTGGTCATCATTGCCCTTGTCTTTCGCATGATACCTTCTAGCTTGGTGTTAGTCCAATCTATGACCCCAAAGAAGTATGTTAGTACTGGAGCTGCATAGGTGTTTATGGCTTTAACTGTGTTCCCTCCGTTCAGTTTTGCTTTCAGTAGGCTTCTGAGTCTCTGATGATATTTTTTGGTCAGGCACTTCTTGATTTCCTTGTGCTCTACCTGCTGAGCCTGCATCATACCTAGGTATTTGTAGGTCTCTCCTTCTGTCATAACTTCGATCTCTTTAACAGTCAGCAGCTGGTAGTTTCAGCCAACTAATTTTCCCTGGTGCAGTGTGTGGGTCTTGCATTTTTCTAGACCAAATTCCATCCTAATGTCTTTGCCGAATTTTTCGGTTAGCCGGAGTAGTTGCTGGAGTTGATTCTCGGTTGCTGCGTAGATTTCATCCATGAAATCATCCTTGATGTCATCCATGTACATCAGGTGGGTGAGGGTGTATAGGTTCTTTCTTCCTTCTTTACTTGCTGCCATTAAGCATGGTGGATATTACAGATTGAGTGCTAGACAGAACCACAGTGGGCTCAGAGCATCTCCCTGAAAGATTCCTCTTCTAATGGGGATTGGCCTGGTTGTGATATTCTCGACCTTAATGGTGGGTCTCCATTTCGCCATTGTTGCTCCTAGGAAGTTTGTCACTATCGGATTGACCTTGTAGGTCTTCAGGGTCTCTATTAGCCAGCTATGATGGATGGAGTCGAAGGCCTTACGGTAATCAATGTAGGCCATGTATAGGTTGCAGTGCTTCTTGTAGGTTTCCACCATAACTGCGGCATCTATGGTTAATTGCTCCTTTCATCCTTTGCTCCTCCGCTTGCATGCTTTCTGCTGTTCAGACATTATGTTCTGACTCTCTAAGTGGTCTGATATCTTCTTGGTTATGCAGCTGTTCAGGATCTTGTACATCGTTGGGAGGCAGGTGATTGGCCTGTATTTTGCCGGGTTTCTTGTATCTTCGTCTTTAGGCTTCAGATATGTGATTCCTTCAGCGAGAAACTTTGGGATTGTCTCTGGGTGTGTTATCATTCGAGTGAACTGCTCTGCTAGGTGCTTGTGTGTGCAGGTGAGCTTGTTATACCAGTAGTTGTGGATGTTATCAATTCCTGGGGTTCACCAATTGTGGGTGTTTCTGATTTTACTTCTTCTCGAATCTCCCACTCTCTCATCTATTGTATGTCCTTGGTTTTCTTCTGTTCTACTTCTATCCAGGGTGCTCTGCTGTTATGTCTTATTTCACTGCCCCAGATATTTCCCCAGAACTCCTCGATCATCTTCTTCTCAGGTGGTCTATTTCCTGCTTTCTCATCTTCACTCAGTTTCCTGTAGAAGGCTCTTTGATCCTCATCAAAGATTCGGTTGTTTATTTTCCTCTGGGAGCTCTCTTTGTATCGGTGTGGTCTCTTGCCGAGTGTGAGGTGGTTCTGCTTCAGTGTATCCAAGTATTCTCCTATTCTCTGATTTCTGGTCTTATGTTTGCTGTGGATGCTGTATCTCTTAAGGATGCTCTTCACCATTCCAATATCTCCTGGCACATAATAGCCTTAGATGCGAATGCACCAATAAAATCATAATCTAATCACCTTTCCAATCAATTTCTTACTTCTATTACCCTTGGTACTGGGTCAACTAGCCTATCTTGACTCTTAATTCTTCTATCTTCTGCTGAAGTCCTTTTTCTCAAGCTGGTGGTTCCTTCTGTTTTCAGTTCTTCTGCTGCTGATCTCTCGTTTCTTTTTCATTAATCTTAGTAGCTGCTGTGGCAGCACAGTATATGGCTGTGTGGATAGCTTCCAGCGTTGCACCATTATTGCCAAAGTAATGTGCCTTTATTTGCCGATTGAGGTGGTCTGTTACTCTCCACAGGATTTTATTTGGCATCTGCTTAGGTATCACATGGGCTCTTGTTGGTTCCATTTCTTCGAATTCTGTTAGGGCCTTCCACTCGTCTTCTATTCTGGATATCATGACTTTGTCTCTTTCAACTTCAGCTACTCTGGGTTGTATTTTTTCCATGGTATGCTGTTCCTCCTCTGGTTCCATAATGACCATATTCTTTGTGCTTTGTAGTTGATTGCTGACATCCTGCTTGAATTTTTCCAAGATGGCAGGAGCTATTAGGTTCTTTGTGATGATGGTTCTTCTTTGGTCTGCTAATCGCTGTTCAGTGACCTGTATATCCGGGTATCGTTCCAACCTGTACATTGTCATATCGGTGTCTAGCCTGGTTATTTCATAGTATGCTCGCATGATGTATATATTCATTTCAATGCTCCACTTCATGCGCTGGCATTTTCTTCCTTCCTGTGGTCACTAGCACAGTTGCGCAGGAAGCACTTCCGGTAGGTGGGGCTGGATGGTCTTGCCCTTCTCTTGTGGTATCCTTACAGGGGACAGTGCCACTGTCTTGCTCTGGAGACTGTCCAACTTTTCGACCCAACCCCTCTGCCTAAGGAATGAACGCGAGTGACTTTATCCTGCGCCACACTCGATCCAATATGAATAATATTTCTCTGCGACATCATCAATCTATGGAGGTGGACTTGTTTAGCTTCGGCTTATGTCTAGTGGTTTATTTTATTTTTTTTAGTTCTCGCGAGTGACACCAGGTGGCACCACTATCTCCCTGAGCCGCCACTCTGACATCAGGGAAGGTAAGTCCAATGGGGTGACTTTCGTGATGTTTTTTTTTAATCATTTAATATTATTATTATATCGGTCTCCCACCGTAATAGGGCCGCGTTCACTTCCACCAATGTTGGATTCGAGCCCGGGTCCATCAGGCTGGTAGTCCAGTGTCTTAACCACTGGGCCGTCATGCCCCCTTTATTATTATTATTATTCTCCTCCTCCTCCCTGATTGGGGCTTTGACCTCGTGACGGGTATTGCTACCAAGTAGTACACAGGGTGGTTGTTGTTATGTCTGATGTTACTGTTGGTCGAGGAACTCTCTAACAATCCTACAGGTGTTCAGGATTGCGTCTTTCTGGAATTCCCTGTAGGTGTTGACTGGGAGACCTATTGCTGCTAGGCTGTTATGTAGGGTCTTTGGCACCATACCTGTGGTTGACACGATGATCGGGATGGTTGTTACTTGTTGCATATGCCACATCTCTTTAATCTCCTGTCTTAGGTTCATGTACTTCCTGATTTTTTCCCCATGGGTTTTCTGCAGGTTGCCAGTGTTGGGTACCACTATGTCAATCACATAGGTAGCCTTTTCCTTCTTGTCCACAAGGGTTATGTCCGGTCTGTTGTGCGGGATTATCCTATCCGTTATTAAGGCGAGTTCCGAGTACAGCTTATGGGTTGGGGTCTCTAGTACTGCCTGGGGTTTGTACTTGTAGTACGGTACACTTTCTTTGACCAACTGGTATTTCCTTGCTAGCTTCTTATGTATTATCCCGGCTACCTGGTCGTGTCTATGAGTGTACTCAGTCTGGGAGATCACCTTGCATCCTACGGTGATGTGTTGGATCTTTTCTGAGGCCAGGTGGTATCGATGACATGTGTCATCTAACACTCCGGGCTCCTTGGCAATGTATTTTCTATAGTTCCTGGTGTTGATTACCTGGTCTTGGATGGCGAGCATGAATTCCTCAGTCTCGGAGAAGATCGTCCCGCTCGTGAGCCATGCATTGGAAGCAATATTATCGATGTGATCTTGGGGGTGGTCATTGTAGTGTCTGCCCTGGAGTATCTTCTCTGCCTATCTTTCTAGCTTTGTTTGTACCTCCTGGTTGTGGGGGGGACTCCTCCCTTAAGTTGAGTGGAGTATTCGCTTGTCTATCTTCCTTATGGCCTGGTGGAGTGCTGCTGTGTGTTTCTGGAAGTAATCCTTCAGGTTAACTATCATGGGTTGCTCAGTGAGGTTAACTATCGCTGTCTTCTGTCGCTCAATTAGGTCTATCAGGCCCCTTCCTACTCCTTCCTGGGCAGTTGGCAGTCTCTCCACGGCAGATCTCTGGTGGTCTTGGCAGCTCTTGGTGGGGATTGTCCTTGTCTTTCTCGTGATATCCTCCAGCTCGGTGTTAGTCCAATCTATCACCCCAAAGGAGTATGTTGGCACTGCTACTGCATAGGTGTTTATGGCTTTAACTGTGTTCCCTCCATTCACCTTTGCTTTCAGCAGGCTTCTGAGTCTCTGAACTTATTTTTCGGTTAGGCAGGCCTTAATTTCCTTGTGTTGTAACTGCTGAGCCTGCATCATCCCCAAGTATTTGTAAGCCTCTCCCTATGCCATGGCTTCGATCTCTTTACCACTCTGCAGCTGGTAGTTTCAGTTGACTAATTTTCCCTGACACAATCAGTGGGTCTTGCATTTGTCTGGACCAAATTCCATCCTAATATCATTGCGGAATTCTTCGGTGATCTGGAGTAGTTGCTGAAGGTGCTTCTCGGTTCCCGCGTAGAGCTTGATGTCATCCATATATCAGGCTGCCGTAGCCTATTGGTCAGGTGCATGGGTGTATAAGTACATGTGCCTTTAGTGACCGGGGTTCAAGCCCGTGACTGCTGAATACGGTGCTGTTTCTTGTATTCTGTCTATCTTGTGAACTCCTCTGACTGTTTGGTCGTCCCGGAGTATAAATATTAAATTAAATTTAATTTAATTTAATTAATATACATGAGGTGGGTGAGGGTGTACAGGTTCTTCCTTCCTTCTTTGAGGTTATATCTGTACTTGCTACAGTTGAGCATGGTAGATAGTGGGTTAAGTGCTAGACAGAACCACAACAATCTCAGGGCATCTCCCTGAAAGATTCCTCTCCTGATGTGGATTGGCCTGGTTGTGATGTTTTCGACCTTAATGGTGGTACTCCACTTCGCCATCATTTCTCCTCAGAAGTTTGTCACTATTGGATTGACTTTGTAGATTTTCAGCACCTCTATTAGCCAGCTATGAGGCATGGAGTCGAAGGCCTTGCGGTAATCGTTGTAGGCTGTGCACATGTTGCACCGCTTCTTGTATGCTTGCCCTATAACTGCAGCATCTATGGTTAATTGCTCCTTGCATCCTTTGCTCATCTGCTTGCATATTTTCTGCTGTTCGGCCATTATGTTCTGGCTCTCCAAGTGGTCTGATATCTTCCTGGTTATGCAGCTGGTCAGGATCTTGTACATTGATGGGAGGCAAGTGATTGGCCTCTATTTCGCTGGGTTTTTTGTATCTTCGTTTTTAGGCTTCAGAAATGTGATTCCTTGAGTTAGAAATTTCAGGATTGTCTCTGGGTTCCTTATCATTCTGATGAACTGCTCTGCCAGGAGCTTGTGTGTGCAAGTGAGCTTCTTGTACCAGTAGTTGTGGATGTTATCTATTCCTGGAGTTCACCAGTTGTGAGCGTTCTTGATCGTCTGTTTTACTTCATCCCAAATCTCCCTCTCATTTCTTGTAAGTCCTTGGTTTTCTTGCGTTCTACTTCTATACAGGTGGCTCGGCTGTTATGCGTTACTTCCCTGCTCCATACGTTTCCCCAGAAATCCTCGATTGTCTTCTTCTCAGGTGGTCCGTTCTTTTGTTTCCCGTCTTCTCCGAGATTCCTGTAGAAGCCTCTTTGGTCCTCATCAAAGATTCGGTTGTTTATTTTCCTCTGGTAGCTCTCTTTGTATCTGCATAGTCTCTTGCTGAGTGCAAGGAGATTCTGCTTCAATGTGTCCAAGTAGTCTCCTATTCTCTTATTTTTTTTATCTCATGTTTGCTGTGGACGCAGTCTCTCTTGAGGATGCTATTCACTTTTCCAATTAATTTCTTACTCCTATTGCCCCGTTGGTACTGGGTCAATTGGCCTATCTTGACTCTTAATTCTTCTATCTTCTGCTGAAGTCTTCTTTCCCAAGCTGGTGGTTCCTTCTGTTTTTGGTTCTGCTGCTGCTGGTCTCTCGCTTCTCTTCCATTAATCCTTGTGGCTGCTATCACAGCACAATACACGGCTGTGTGGATGGCCTCCAGTGTTGCACCATTGCTGTTGAGGTAATGTGGTATTAAGTGCCGATTCAGGTGGTCTGTGTCTCTCCACAAGGTTCTATTCGGTCTCCACAAGGTTCTATTTGGTATCACGTGAGTCTTTGTGGGGTCCATTCCTTCGAATTCTTTTAGGGCCTTCTTCCACTTGTCCTCTATTCTGGATATCACAACCTTGTCTGTTTCTACTTCAGCTGCTACGGGTTGTATTTCCTCTTGCTCTTCTTCCTCTGGTTCGGTGGTGGTATGTTCTTCCTCCTCTGGTTCCTTATTCTTTATCCTTTGTAGTTGATCGCTCATGTCCTGCTTGATTTTTTCCAAGATTGCAGGGGCTATTAGGTTCTTCATGACGATGGTCCTTCTCTGATTCGGTATTAGCTGTTCAGTGACCCGAATATCTGGGAATCATTCTAGCCACTTGGTATGTAGTCTCGCCCTGTAAGTTGTCATATCGGTCTCCAGCTTCATTATTTCGTAGTATACTTGAATGATGTACGTATTCATTTCGATGCTTCACTTCATGCATTGGCATTTTCTCCCTTCCTGGGTGGTCACTAGCACAGTTGCGCAGGAAGCACTTCCAGTTGGTGGGGCTGGATGGTCTTGCCCTTTTCTTGTGGTAGCCATACGGGGGACAGCGGCATTCGCTCCACTGTCTTTGTCGGGAGACCATCTGATTTTTCGAACCGACCCATCTACCTAAGGCCTGAACGTGAGTGACTTTATCCTGCGCCACACTCGATGCAGTATGATTAATATTTCTCTGTGACATGATCCATTATTGGAGCTGGACCTGTTTAGCTTCGGCTTATGTCCAGTGGTAGTTCTCGCACGTGACTATGTTCTTTCACGATATTTATTTATTTTATTAATTTGTATTACTATTAATTTATTTATTATTATTATTCTAATTTATTACTATTATTATACCGGCCTCCCATTGTGATGGAGCCGCTTTCACTTCCGCCAAGGTGGTACCCGAACCCGGGTCCATCAGGCTGGTAGTCCAGTGTTGTAACCACTGGGCCATTGTGCCCTATTATTATTAGTAGTAGTAGCAGTAGCAGCAGCTCTGTGGTGGAAGGAAGCCTGAGGCTTATGCTGCACCAGCCCAAAAAACATTCCCGAATTACCCTGAATGATGATATCCAGCTCAGGACCCTGGGTGTGCCAGGCCCATACTTACCAGATGTGAGCCCCTGGGATTATTAATTATATATGAAGAATGTCTATAGTTAAATTATTCAAATATTGTGGATGATTTACTTTATGATTTTTTCTACTCTTAAGTTATAATTGATTGTATTTCCGTTAATCACATGAAAAATCTTTTTGAGGATTTTAGAAATTAAATGTAGGTTTTTGTACTAAGAATGCAGTTTTGTTTCTTAGAAATTTGTTTCTATTTGTTCCCATTAGCCCAGATATCCTTTTCAATTATCAGTTTCAAAATTCATTATAGTAGTTTATCAATTGGAATTAAGCCTTACTTACTTACTCCACATAAGTAAGCACGGTCCTTGTAAAACCTTGGCCTCCTCAATGGTTTTCTTCCAGGTCTCTTTCCCTGGCCATTGTTCTCTATTGTCCCACCCTAAGTTCTCGTAGGTCATTCCCTGTCATCCATCCACCTCCTTCTTGGTCTTCCTCTCAGTCTTCTCCCCCCATCCCGTTGCCCTTCCATTGCTTTACTTGGCCATCTGTTTTCCTCCATTTGTATCACGTGGCTTGCCCATCTAAGTCTTGAGCTCTTTATCACTCCTACTACACCTGGTCGTCGACTTACGACCGGCCGCACTTATGACCACAAAAAAAAATAATAATAATAAATTAATTAATCGATGACGGGAGGCCTGAAGACAGCACCAGGTACATACACCCGGTCACTCTCTGTCACATACACCCAGTCGCTTTCAAGTATCTGTTGCGTGTGGTGTATTAATTAAAATTCTACTGAAATACGCATAAAATGTTTAGTAAAAGGAAAATGACTTCGTCTACATATACGCCAGCTAAAAAGTCAAGGAAAACTATTGATTTAGAGTGTAAAATGAAAATTATCCAGCAGTATGAAGGCGGAAAGAAAGTGAATACGATAGCATGTGACTTGAAGTTATCACATTCCACGGTATTGACGATACTTAAGGACAAAGAAAGAATTCGGGAAGCTGTGAAAGGTTCTGCACTTATTAAGTCTACAATTTTAACCAAACAACGACAGGGACCCATCCATGAAATGGAGAAATTGTTGTTTATGTGGATGGAAGATTTAATACAAAAAAATACACCCATGAGCCTTCACACAGGTAAAATCACGCGCCGGAGACGATTACACAGAAGATTTTCAGGCTAGTACTGGGTGGTTTAAGCATTTTTAAAAAAAGATTTTCTTTGCGTAATGTCTCTATAAATAAACATTTCCTACCTCAACCCAAGAACATGGCCCTGACGATGCACAACCCAGCACAAGCAAAGATTGAAAATTGATTTTGTAAATTTCATTTGTATTAATTTTTACATTAATTTTAGTTTGTATTTTTGTGTTTACAGTACATTATGTACAATATAATTATAGATTGTAGTTTTGTTTTTTTTATAAACAGTATGAATAATAAACCAATTAAAATGTAGAGAACGTTTGAATTTAACCTCAGAGAGAGAGAGAGAGAGAGAGAGAGAGAGAGAGAGAGAGAGAGAGAGAGAGAGAGAGAGAGAGAGCCTAGGCGTAGAAACGAAGGTATATTCAGTATCGCTAAGTAAAAGATAAAAACATTACTGTATTTAAAATGAAAAATAAAAGATTATAAAAATAAATCATAAAGATGATAAAAAGATTAGAAAGGTTAAAAAATACTGTTAATAAATATATGGCCGACATACGACCAGATCGACTTACGACCTGTCAGTCAGAACGGAAGTCGGTCGTAAGTCGACGACCAACTGTATATCCGGTTCTCCATACAGTTCTTTTAGCTCTTGGTTTGTCCTTATTTTCCACCTTCCCTGACTTTTACAGGACCAAAGATTTTCCTTAATATCTTCCTTTCCTACACATTTAAAGATTTTTTTTGTCCTTCTTTTAAAGCAAGTCCTTCTTTTTGTCCTTTGTAAGTTTCATTAGCATAAGTCATGATAGGTTGTACCACTGTTTAGTATAACACTAATTTTGTTCTTCTAGAGAGCAGTTTTGATTGAAAGTGTTTCTGCAGGGAAAATAGCATCTATTACCACCATTAAGAGGAGCTTGAATTTTTGGGGTATTATTACTATCATGTTGAATCATCATAACTTGCAGATATTTGAAGGATTCTGATCTATTGAAACTATGCTTTGCTGTTTGCCAAATCTGTTCAGTACTGTGTCTCTCGCTCCCACTTGTAATCATAAACTTTATTTTATTTTCATTTACCTTCAACCAACCCTTTCTGTTTCTTTCTCCAACTCTTCAAAAGCTGTTCTCAGAATATATGGCTTTCTTGCAGTCATCACTACATCATCTGCATAGGCTAAGTGCTGGTATAGTCTGTTATATATGATCCCATTGGTGGTGGTGGCAGCTGATACTTTCCTCATAACCCTCTCCAATACCAAGTTAAAAAGGACTGGGGACAAAGGGTCCCCTTGTCGCAATTAAGCCTTGATAAATATATATTTATTACATAATTAATTGCAGAGTCAACTTAGACAAAGTAAATTTCAACCTCTGTGGTAGACTTTTGTCTTTGATGTAATAAAAAGAATAATTCTGTTGGATTGGAAAAGTGCCAATGTAGCTCTAATTCATAAAGGCAATTCTGAGGATGCAGTGGGAAATTACTGACCGGTCAGTCTAACTTCAGTAGTAGTAGTAGGAAAAATCATGCAGGCATGATCAAGGGTGGAATTCAAGATCATTTAGATATAAATGGAAATCTGAAAGATACACAGCATGGTTTTGTAAAGGGAAAATCATGTTTAACAAATCTGGTTAACTGTTTTGATGGGGTCACTCATGAGCTGGGTTTAGGGAATAATTTTGACATTTATTTACATTTTAGCAGAGCATTTGACTCAGTCCCACGTGAGCAGTTACTTTATAAGCTGTAATAGGTTGGAATCACAGAGAAAATCCATCCTTAGATAGACAGCAGGATGGCTTCAGGGAAGGAGGCAGAGGGTTGTGATAAATGGTTATTCCTCAGATTGGATTAATGTTACTGCTAGTTTGGGGAGGACAAGGGTGTTTATCTGATAATATTGGTCAAAGTAACGCTTGCACATACCTCAAGAGTTCTTGTTTGTTACTGCAACAGATCATATTAGCAAGATGTTTTGAGGGCAGAAACGTTTCAAATGAGCAGGTAACCAATGACAGGGAATCAAGCTTAAATAACTTCAAGGGGTGTGTCAGGATAGTTAACTATACAAGAATACTGTCTTAATATACAAGAACACTGTCTTAATTGTTTATACAGTAATGTCAAAAGTGTTGTCAGTAAAATGAGTGAATTCGAACTGCTGGTTAGGACAAGTAATGCTGACATAATGGGGCTTATGAAAATGTGGTGCCACCCAGAAATAGGGGATGACGAGTTTCAATGCGGTATGTACAATGTATTTAGGAAGGCTAGGACAGATAGAAGGGGTGGTGAAGTCATGCTTCTTATCAAAAGCAGCCCGAGCACAACGAGAGCTTTCCCAGATTCAGATGTTTAGTATTGTGTGAGATAGTTGGAAGCAAAGGTATAATGAGAGAGGGAGTAATCTACAGGCCAGTGTGAAGATTACGATGAGAGCTGCTACATGCAAATGGAATGGACAAGTAAGCAGTAATGTCTTATTTTGAGTGATTTTAATTTGACTCTAATTGATTGGATCAAATGGGAAGGAAATTTCACATGGGGACAAAAATTTTTAAATTAACTAGGCGATTGTAAATTTGTATCAAAGAAAAATTGTCAGAGAAAGTACTAGGGAAAAGAATATTCTAGACCTCATCATCACCCATGAACCAGATTACATAGGGCTGATAGCACAGGAACCAGCAGCAGGAAGTAGTAGTAGTAGTAGTGGCATGTGATGCAAGAAAGAAAGTGTATGAGCTTATGCAGCATCAGCCAAAAAAAAAAAAAAAAAATCACACCATTCCCTCCAAATGCCTGTCCAGTTCCTCCTTAAATTTATTCAACCTATCAACTTCCACAACGACAGATGGAAGTTTGTTCCAGCAATTAACCACCCGCTGGCTAAAGGCAAATTTCCGCACATCTATTCTACATCTGTCTTTTCTTAATTTGAATTTATGCCCCCTTAGGTTCATAATCTGAACAAGTGGAAGGATCCCATCAGAATCCGACGTGCTCAACCCATTCAAGGCCTTATACACCTCAATCAGATCACTGCGCAGGTGCCTAGTCTCCAGCCACTGCAATTTGCAGAACTTAAGAGGATCCCTTCATTCCCCTTACCAATCTTGTTGCCCTTCTCTGTACACGCGCAAATAAATCTACATCCTTCCTAAAATGAGGCCTCCAGACCTGTACGCAGTACTCAAGGCCACGCCTTGAGTACTGCATACAGAGGGATAATCACCTCCTTTTCCCTGCTAGCAAAATTCCTATATATCATTAACAAAACCCCATGACCTGTCCTGGCAGCCTGTCTGCATTGTTCGGAAAACTTCATATCTGCCTGCACAATTACTCCCAGATCTTTTTCATTTTCTACCACCTTAAGTGTAGTACCACACAGTTGGTATGTTTCTCTGGGGTTACTTCTACCCATATGCAGTACTTTGCATTTGTCAAGGTTAAACTTCAGTTGCCACTTCTTAGCCCATCTGCCCAAATTATCTAGATCCTGTTGCAGTAGCACACTGCCATTACTGTCATTAACAACCCTGCCAACCTTTGTATCATCTGCAAACTTCAACATTAAGCCTGATATACCTTCATCAATATCATTGATAAATATACAAAACAACAGTGGACCCAGCACCGAACCCTGTGGGACTCCACTAATAATATTAGTCCACGAAGAGCAGCACCCATTGATTACCACCCTCTGTCTTTTCCCACTTAACCATCCTTTTATCCATTGTGGCAACTTGCCCTTAATACCATTCTGCCCCAATTTGTACAATAGTCTTTCATGTGTAACAGTGTCAAAATCTTTCCTGAAATCCAAATAGATGATATTAAAATTATTTTTTGCATCCAGTTCCTTTGTAACCACATCATAATATCCTATCAAATTTGTTAGACAAGACTTTCCCTTAACAAACCCATGCTGTGTCTGAATTATTGCTGCAGTCTTGTCTAGATGATCCTGCAATGCATCTTTAACCAGTGACTCCATTATTTTACCCGGAACAGAAGTTAAACTAACTGGTCTGTAATTACTCATGTCACCCTTCGAACCCCCTTTGTGAATTGGAGATACATTTGCACATCTCCAGTCCGTGGGAACCTCCCCTGGGTCCAAGGATGCTCATAATTATGGCTAAGGGTTTGCTTAGTTGCTTTGCCGCCTCCTTTAATATAACTGGATAGATCCCATCCACCCCAGGTGCTTTTCTTATGTTAAACTTCAACAATTTCTCCTCCACTTTGCTCTCAGTTATTACAAAATCATTAAGTATCCTGCTATAATTTGATAACCTTCTGCCATTTTCAAACCTTAATAATTCCTCATGTGGGAATGTAGATGCAAATACTCATTCAGTTTGTTTGCTATCTGAGCAGGATCATCAATAGTCGAACCATCGATGTCAAGTGTACCAATCAGATTCATCCCCTTCCTTTTAGAGTTTATATAAGTAAAGAAATCCTTGCTCGTTTTTCTTAGCATCTTTTGTGAAGGATTTCTCATAATCTGCGTTCGCCTGCCTAACCTCCTTTGTGACCTGATTACAGACTAGCTTATATCTGCCATAGGCTTCTGAGTCGCTTGATAATTTATATGCATCCCATGCAATTTTCTTCCCTGTTACGAGTCTCATTAGTTCATTAGATAACCATTTAGGCCTAAACCTTGAACAATATTTCTTAATAGGTATGAAACTTTTGTAGCATCCACGATTAATTCCTTTTATGTTTCTCACTTAGAATTTACTGTTGGTAACAGAAGTGATCACAGACTTCTACAGTGGACAATGAGGAGATAGATAGCAGTAGTTTTTAAAGGCAAAGGAAGAGATTATAATTTCAGTAAAGGAAATTACGACGGCTTAAGGTGCTACATGGCCTCTGTTAACTGGGTAGATATCTCACAGAGAGCGAATACAATTGAATTATGGCATACCTTTAAAACATTAATCCCAAAGCCATATATATATATATATAGCATTATATATAAAAATATATATATATTAAAATTTTATATATTATATATATATTAAAAAAATATTCCAAGTTGGACGAATAATGAAGTTGCCAGATTACTCAAGGAGAAAAAGACGGCATGGAAAAGTTACAGAGCAATAATAAGTACTGAAGTCTGTAACAGCCACAAATTGATCTGTAATAATGCCACAGAAAAGTGCAGGCAGATATGAAGTTCTCTGAGCAGTGCAGACGAGCTGCAAGAGTAGCTCATGGTGTCTTGTCAATGATATACAGGAATTTTTCTAGCAGGGATAAGGAGGTGATTATTCCCTTGTATAAGGCAATGGTTAGGCCACATCTTGAGTACTGTATACAGGTCTGGAGGCCTCATTTCAAGAAGGATGTAGAGCTGCTGGAACAGGTACAGAGAAGGGCAACAAGATTAGTGAATGGAACAAAGGGTTGCTCTTACGAAGAAAGGCTTAAGTTTTGCAAATTACAGAGTCTGGAGACTAGGCGCCGGCGAGGTGATCTGATAGAGGTGTATAAGGCTTTGAATGGTTTGAGCATGCTCAATGCCAATGGGATTCTTCATCTTGCTCAGAATAATCACCTCAGAGGGCATAAAATCAAATTGAGGAAGGACGGATGTCGGATAGATGTGCGGAAATTTGCCTTTGGCCAGCGGGTGGTTGGTTGGTGGAACCGACTTCCATCACTTGTTGTTGAAGTTGATAGCCTAAACAAATTTAAAGCTCAACTGGACAGGTATTTCGAACGAACGGAGGGGTGAAATGGAAGTGGTGTGTGTGTTTTTTTTTTTTTTTGGCTGATGCTGAATAAGCTTGCTTTCTTGCATCATATGCCTCTGCTAATGCTAATGCTAAAAGGTTAGGCTGGCAAAGGCAGATTATGAGAAATCATTGGCAAAGAGAGCGATGAGTGGGGATAAGGAATTCTTCGCATAGGTAATGGTCTCTTATGTAATGGATGTGGGATAGTATTAGATACCTCAGCTGTGCCGACCGGGCTAGCTGGGTGGGTAAAGTGCCTGCCTGTCAACCCAAATGTCACGGGTTTGAATCCCACCTCAGGCTTGGATATCACGATGGTGCTGCACTATCCGGTTGGATCTCATGGCGATGATACACGAAGAAAGCAGGAAAAAACTGGTTCCTTCGTGTATTGCTCACACCACACAATAAAAAAAAACAAAAAAAACCCAGCTGTTGTTGCAGATGAACTCAAGTTACTTTGCATTGGTATTTACAGAAGAAAAACCCTTTATATCAATGAGAAATTATGGGAGTGAAGTTGAAAAATATTTAATTAATGATATTGAAATTTCACATGATTATTTAATGAAAAAACTTTCAAGCCTACAGGTGAGTAAGGCTCCTAGGGTTGAATGTATATATCCTATATTTTTAAGGGGGCAAGTGAGTGTACTGATCCATAGAAGCTAATTATGAGTGCATCACTGGACTCAGGAGAGATTCCGTTGGATTGGAAAAGTGCCAGTATATCTCCAATACATTAGTTTATTCCAATAAATTATCTACTAAAGTAGATAGCTTTATCAAGCTATCTACTATAGCTTGATAAAGTTCAAAGTGGAATTGGATGGTCACTTTTTTGGCTGTGGGAAATTGAGAGATTGTGCGTGTGTGTGTTTTATTTTTATTAATTTTTTGGAAGACACACGAGAAAGTCTGCTTCCTTTGATCATTCAGCCATATTAGTACTAACATTAGTCAATGTTAAAATCCAAGAAATTTAAAAATATCTGACACACAGGATTGATGTGAGACAAAGGATCTTTTCAACCCTGCTTTTGCAAAATGAATCAAACAAATTCCACAGTGTGGACTATCAGGCAGGGGCCTGATATTGCAGTAGCTCACATTACAGCCCATTTCTGTGTAATTTGTTGTGCCTCTCCACTTATAAATATATTGTGGGCTTCAGTATTAGCAAAGCATTAACAAATTCCCCAGGGGCTCACATCTGGTGAGAATGGGCTTGGCACACCCCAGGGTCCTGAGCTCGATATCATCAATCTTCTCTTTCTTGGTGATTCCCTTCTATTTAGTTACCACCAATTACGGAGGATGCGGAAAGATCAGGGAATGACCACCGCATATCCCGGAGCAATATGGCCTTAGTTGCTAATGCTCCTAAAAACCAAATAACTAACTAACTAACCCTTCTATTTCTTACTCTTGTTCTCTCTCTCTCTGAGGGTAATTCAATTTTTTTTTTTTTTTTTTTTTTTTTGGCTGGTGCAGCAAAAGCCTCAGGCTTCCTTGCACCATGTGGCTAATGATAATAAAATAATAATAATAAGGCATATGATGCCAGAAAGAAAGCTAATACAGCATCAGCCAAAAAAAAAGCGAAACCCTTCTCATTTCACCCATCCACTTGCTCCAAATATTTGTCTAGTTCAGCCTTGAATCTATTTAAGCTATCAACTTCTACAACAACATGAAAGTCTGTTGTGCAAACTTCTGCACATCTATCCTACAACTGTCTTTCCTCAATTTGAACCTATGCCCTCTCATGCAATTATTCTGAGCAAGAGGAAGAACCCCATCAACATTGAGCATGCTCAAACCATTCAAGGCCTCATTAGCATTAGTTGAGGCATACGATGCAAGACAACAAGTTTATACAGCATCAGCCAATTAAAAAAAAAAAAAAAAAAAACACCCCTTCCCATTTCACCCATCCGGTCACTCCAAATGTTTGTC
Organism: Mastigoproctus giganteus; assembly: GCF_048544385.1. NCBI lineage: Eukaryota > Metazoa > Arthropoda > Arachnida > Uropygi > Thelyphonidae > Mastigoproctus > Mastigoproctus giganteus. Next base: position 244,356,059 of record NC_143578.1, read on the forward strand.
TAGTTCAGCCTTAAATTTAAGCTAACAAGTTTCACAACAGCAGATGGAAGTCTGTTCCAGCAATCAGCTACCCGCTGGCTAAAGGCAAACTTCTGCACATCTATTCTACAAATGTAATTTTTCAATTTGAATCTATTCCCCCCCTCAGGTTCTTAATCTGAGCAAGCAGAAGTATCCCATCAGCATTGAGCCTGCTCAACCCATTCAAGGCCTTATACACCTCGATCAGATCACCTTGCAAGTGCCTAGTCTCCAGGTGCTGCAACTTGTAGAACTTAAGCTTTTCTTTGTAAGCACACCTCTTTGTTCCTCTGACCAATTTTGTTGCCCTTCATTGTACTCATTCTAGCAACTCTATATCCTTCCCAAAATGAGGCCTCCAAACCTGTACAGTACTCAAGGTGTGGCCTGATCATTGCCCTATACAAAGGCATAATCACCTTGTCTCTGCTAGGAAAATTCCTATATATCACGACAAAACTCCATGACCTGCTCATGCAGCCCATCTGCACTGCTCATAGAACTTCATATCTCACTGCACAATTACCCCCAAGTCTTTTTCATTCTCCACCTCCCTGAGTGTAGTACCACACAGTTGGTACGTTTCTCTTGGGTCCCGGCTACCCATGTGCAGTATTTTGCATTTGTGAATGTTAAAATTCAATTGCCACTTCTCAGCCCATCTTCCTAACTTTTCTAGATTCTGTTGCATTAGCATACTGTCTTTACTGTCATTAACAACCGTGCCAACCTTTGTATCATCTGCATACGTGGATGTTAAGCCTGATATACTTTCATCGATATCATTGATAAATACACAAAACAACAATGGGCCCAGCACTGAACCCTGGGGGATTCTGCTAGTAACATTAGTCCGTGTAGAGTAGTGTCCATTTATTACCACTCTCTGCTGTCTCCCACCCAACCATCCTTTTATCCATTTCAGTAATTTGACCTTAATGCTACACCGTTCTAATTTGTATAGCAGTCTTCCATGTGCAACAGTATCAAAAGCTTTCCTGAAATCCAAAAATATGATATCAAAATTATTTTTTGCATCCAGTTCCTTTGTGATCACATCGTAGTATCCAATCCATTTGGTAAGACAAGACTTCCCCTTAAACCCATGCTGTGTCTGAGCTATTACTGCTGTCTTGTATAAGTGATCCTGCATCACATCCTTAACCAGTGACTCCATTAGTTTCCCCGGAACAGAAGTTAAACTAACATCATCATCATCATCATCATCAGCCATTTTCAATCCACTGCAGGATGAAGGCCTCTCCAGCAACTTTCCAGTTCCTTCTGTTTTGAGCACTGGCCATCCATTTACTACTCAAAAACTCATGAATTTCATCTATCCATCTCCGCCTTTGTCTTCCAGGTTTTCTTCTAGCTCCTCTTGGGTACCATTCTGTTATTTTCTTAGTCCATCTGTCATCATGTCTTCGAGCTATATGTCCTGCCCAAGACCATTTTAGTTCTTTAGTTTTGATAAGAATGTCCTTTACTTGAGTTTGCTGCCTAATTCACGTGTTTCTCTTCTTATCTAACAGTCTGATTCCCAATATAATTCGTTCCATTCTTCGCTGTGTAGTTCTTAGCTTCTCTTCCATTCTTTTGGTGAGTGCCCAAGTTTCACTTCCGTAAGTCATGGTGGGGAGTATACATTGATTCATTATTTTACGTTTCAGACAAACTGGGATATTGCTCTTCAGTATGTGACTATATTTCCTGAATGCTATCCATCCAAAATTTATTCTTCTCTTGACTTCCAGCCATTTATCATTATTACAGCTAATAACTTGTCCCAGATAAGTATATGACTCCACCTTTTCAATTACTGCTCCTTCAATCATTATTTCCCTTTCCGTGGCATACTTGTTCATCATTACTTTTGTTTTAGCCATATTCATCTTTAGTCCAAAATCCTTACTAACTGTGCATAACTGATTAAGATTTTCCTCTAATTCTTTGGGATCGTGGCTTATGACCACAATGTCATCTGCAAATCGTAAATGGTTTAGGTACTCTCCGTTCACATTGACTCCTTTCTGCGACCAGTCTAATCTTCTGAAAGCTTCCTCAAGGGCAGCAGTAAACAGCTTCGGAGATATTGTGTCTCCTTGTCGAACTCCTTTCTCGATTTTAAATTTCCTACTGTCTTTGTCTAGTCTAATAAAGGATGTAGCACTCTCATATATTTTCTTCAAAATCATAATATATGGAGTATCTATGCCTTGTCTTTCCAGTGCCCGAAACATTGCCTTATGCTGTATGGAGTCAAATGCCTTTTCATAATCCACAAATGCCAGGCATAATGGCGTTTTATATTCATTTGCTTTCTCCATTAGCTGTGATATTACGTGAAGGTGATCCATAGTTGAGAATCCTGTCCTAAAGCCAGCTTGCTCTTTCGGTTGATTCTCATCAAGTATTCTTTCTAATCTGTTAGTAATGACCCTTGTGAACAACTTGTAGATATGGGATAACAAGCTAATTGGTCTATAATTTCCAATTTCTGATTTATCTCCTTTCTTATGCAGCAAAACTATGATTGCATTATTCCACTGCTTAGGCATCACACCTTTTCTAATGCACTTTGTGAAGAGCCTTGCCAGTTTTTGTGTTATGTCTCTTCCTCCCAATTTTAACAATTCTACAGTAACTTCATCTTCCCCCGGGGCTTTCCGATTCTTCATTTTCTTCAATGCATGTTCTACCTCATCGGGAAGAATATCGGGTATGTCGTATGTGTTGCTACTTTGCAATCCATCTTCCCCACTGCTGGTATCATTCCCTCGCTCCTTGTATAATTCTCTATAGTAGTCTTCTGCTATTTGAATTATGCCTTCTCTGCTGTTTATAAGTACACCATTGCTATTCTTCAGTTTCAGTATCATTTGTCTTCCTGTATTACTGCTCATGGCTGCTGATTTAAATCCTTTGTTTTCCCTTAATGCTTGTTCTACTTTCCTTGTGTTAAATCTTCTTATGTCCTCTCTGAGTCTCTTTCTAATGGCTTTGCATAACTCAGTATACTCAATTTTCTCCCTGTCAGTGTTTTTCTTGCTCTGCATTTGTCGTCTTTGGTTCATCATGACAAGTGTTTCTTGACTAATTTTTTCTTCTTTGGATTTCTGTTTCCCTATAGGTTTCTTGGGCTTTATCACTTTCAGAAAGTTGTAATATTCTTCGTCGATATCTTGGTCCTGAGCAGTCTGCAAAAGCTCAAACTTGTTCTTAAGTTCCAGTACATACTGCTTTTTCTCCTCCTCTGTTATTTCAAAGACTTTTGTATTATTTACTCGAGTCAGTTTTTTCCTTTCCTTTCCTACATCTATATCAAGTGTACATCTTACCATTCTGTGATCACTTCCAACATTTACCTTATTCAGGACGGTAACATCATTCACAATATATCTTCTGTTAGTGAGGATGAAGTCGATTTCATTAGTTGTTAATCCATTTGGACTCTTCCATGTCCACTTTCTGTTCACCCTTTTCTTGAAAAAAGTGTTCATTACTGACATTCCTTGAGATTCTGCAAATTCCACAAGTCTTTCACCTCTTTTATTTCTTTCACCAATTCCAAAATTTCCTATAGTTCCTCTTTCTGCACTGTTTTGCCTTTTTCCAACCTTAGCATTGAAGTCCCCCATAATAATAGTGTAGTGGGTTTTCTGCTCATCTAGAAGACTCTCAATTTCAGTGTACATTTCTTTAACCTCTTCATCATCATGGCTCGATGTTGGTGCATAAATCATTATAATCTTTAGCTTGTACCTCTTAGAAATCTTGAGTATTAGTCTTGACACCCTTGGTGATGTACTTTTGAATTCCAAAATGTTGTTTTTAAAATCTTTATGGACCAGAAACCCAACTCCACCTTCACTCCTTTCACTGTTTCCATTGGTGTACAGCAGATTTCCACTTGATAAACTTATAAGTGATTCATTTCTTCTTCTTGTTTCAGCCAAACCGATGATATTCCAATTCACATTTTCTAATTCCTTTTCCAGCTCTAATATCCTGTCTTCACCGATGAGTGATCGTACGTTATAACAGGCCAAGTTCAATTTCCGTGCATGCCAGCCTGGTCGTACCCAGAGATTCTTAGCACCCTCTGCTTCCACTCTGATCCTCTCGCTGCCGTAAGAGGGAGAGTGAAAGCTGCTGGGGACTGAGGGCCATTTGTATTGTTGTGCTCTCATTGCTGGAGGGTTTGGTCTTTTCCTCTTCATGCTGACCAGGCGTCTTGAAGAGAACCACTCTACACGTTCGTTGCCACCTAAGTGACGTAACAGGGCTTACCATCGAGAAGGTGTGCATGAGTGGATTTTAGGGAGGCAGGCCAACCGGACTTCTCCTAAATCTTCTGTAATAGAGAGATATTGGATCCATCAGTGTTTTAGGCTGAGTGTCTGATAACACACAGGATACCTGTTCCCCTCTAAACTAACAGGTCTGTAATTATTTTTGTCACCCTTTGAACCCCCTTTGTGAATTGAGGATACATTTGCACATCTCCAGTCCATGGGAACCTCCCCTGACTCTAAGGATGCTCTCATAATTATGGCTAATGGTTTACTTACTTCCCTTGTTGCCTCCTTCTTTATAACTGGATAGATTCCATCTGCTCCACTTGCCTTTTTTATGTTTAACTTCAACAATTTCTCCTGCACTTTGGTTTCAGTTATTACAAAATCAGATAGCTCCCTGTTAGAGTTTGATAAACCTCTGGCATTCCCCTTCTTGAATAACTCCTTATGTGTGAATGTAGATGCAAAATACTCATTCAGTTTATCAGCTACCTGAGCAGGATCATCAATAGTCGAGCCATATATGTTAAGTAGACCAATCTGATTCATCCCCTTCTTTCTAGAGTTTACATAAGTAAAGAACTCTTTGCCTTTTTTCTTTGCGTCCTTTGCCAAAGATTTCTTGTAGTCTGCCTTCACCTGCCTAATCTCCTTTGTGACTTGAATATAGACTAGCTTATATCTGTCATAGGCTTATGTGTTACCTGATAATTTATATGCTTTTCATTCATTTTTCTTCTTTGCTATGAGCCTCATTAATTCATCTGGCATCCATTTAGGCCTGAACCTTGAATTGTATTTCTTAGTTGGTATGAAAAGCCTAGTAGCCTACAAGATTAAATCTCTGAAGGCGTCCCAATTAGAATTCACTGTTCGTAACATCATCACTTGATCCTACTGTATAGAATTTAAAAACTGTCTGAGACCACTGTAGTCTCCTTTATGAAAACAAAAACCCTTCCCTTTACCATTGATGTTAGTTACATCTTTAAGTAAATCCCACATCAGTATACTGTGATCACTGTCACCTAGTGGTTCCTTTATCTGCAAATTCTTAATGCATGAATAATCACTGCCAATAATCAGATCAAGGATATTACTCGCTCTGGTTGCCTCTCGAACATGTTGCTGTAGAAAACATTCATCCCATAAACCCACAAAAGTCTTGCTAGTGTGTGAGTGACCAACCCACAAGTTCTAGTCAATATCTGATTTAATTTACTGGTCCATTCTATTTTTCTGATTTACAAGCCATTCTGATTTACTGATCCATTCTGTTTTTCTGCACAACTGTTCATTGTTCTCATCAGAGTCTTTAGGACTATAATACATTTCTACTCATTTTCCTTTTCTCAGTGTTTATGTCACACCAAACAGACCGAACATTGCTTCAACAACACTTCCTTAGATTTTGTGTTTCTTAACTAACAGCATAACCCCTCCTCCCTTCCTATCCTGTGTGTCCTTTCTGTACATATTTTACTCCCCAAATTCCAATTCTGCACTTCTTATATCTGTGTGACACCAAGTCTCTGATATCTCAACAACAATAATAATAATAATATACACCTCAATCAGATCATCTCGCAGGTGCCTATTCTCCAGACACTGCAATTTGCAGAACTTAAGCCTTTCTTGGTAAGGGCAACCCTTTGTTCCACTCACCAATCTTGTTGCCCTTCTCTGTACTCATTCCAGCAGCTCTACATCCTTCTTAAAATGAGGCTTCCAGACCTGTATACAGTACTCAAGGTGTGGCCTGACCATTGTCTTATTCAAGGAGATAATCACTTCCTTATCCATGCTAGAAAAATTGCATTCTTGTATATTGTTGACAAGACACCATGAGCTACTCTTGCAGACTGTCTGCACTGTTCAGAAAACTTCATATCTGACTGCAGAATTACCCCCAAGTCTTTTTTGTTCTCTAACACAGTCAGTGTAGTACCACACAATTGATATGTTTCTCTGGGGTTACTGCTACCCATATGCAGTATTTTGCATTTGTCAATGTTAAACTTCAGTTGCCACCTCTCAGCCCATCTGCTCAACTTTACTTGATCCTGTTGGTGTAGCATACTTTCTTTACTCCCACTAACAACCCTGCCAATTTTCGTATTGTCTGCAAACTTAGACATTAATCCTGATATACCATCATCAATATTATTAATAAATACAAAAAACAACAATGGAGCCAACAGTGAGCCCTGTTGATTACCCCTGTCTGTCTTCTCCCACCAAACCATCCCTTTATTCATAGCAGCAATTTGCCACCAATGCCACACTGCTCCAATTTGTGCAGCAGTCTTCCATGTGCAACAGTATCAAAAGCCTTTCTAAGATCCAAATATATAATATGAAAGTTATTCCCTTCATCCAGTTCTTTTGTGACTGCATCATAGTATCCAATCAAATTGGTCAGGCAAGACTTTCCCTTAACAAAACCATGCTGTGTCTGAGCTATAACTGAAGTCTTGTCTAGATGATCCTGCAGTGCTTCTTTAGCCAGTGCCTCCATTAATTTCCCTGGAATAGAAGTTAAACTAACAGGTCTGTAATTACTTGTGTTGCTCATTGATCCTGGATTGTGAATTAGGGTCACATTTGCACATCTCCAGTACATGGGTACCTCCCCTGGTACAAGGAAGCTCTCATAATTATGGCTAAGGGTTTGCTTACTTTTTCTGCCTCCTTTAATATAACTGGATAGATCCCATCCACCCCAGGTGCTTTTCTTATGTTTATCTTCAACAATTTCTCCTCCACTTTGCTCTCAGTTATTAGAAAATCATCTAGCTCACTGCCAGACTTTAATACACCTCTGGAATTCCCCTCCCTGAATAACTCCTCTTGTGTGAATGTAGATGCAAAATACTCATTTTATTTGTTAGCTACCTGAGCAGGACCATCAACAGTTGAACCATCGATATCAAGTGGACCAATTGGGTTCATTCCCTTCCTTCTAGAGTTTATATAAATAAAGAAGTCTTTGCTGTTTTTCTTTGCATCATTTGCCAAAGATCTCTCGTAATCTGCCTTTGCCTGCCTAACCTCATTTGTGACTTGGTTACAGACTAGCCTATATCTATCATGGGCTTCTGTGTCACCTGTTAATTTATATGTATACCATGGATTTTTCTTCTCTGCCCCATGTCTCATTAGTTCCTCTGACATCCATTTAGGATGTCAGAACCTTAAACAATATTTCTTGTTTTACCTTGAACAATGTTTCTTAGTTTGTATGAAAAGCCTAGTAGCTTCCAAGATTTCCTAGTAGCCTTCCAAAATTCTTTGAATGCTTACCATTTTGAATTTGCTGTTGGTAACACATCAGTTGGTCCCACCATATCGAATTTAAAGATTGTCTTAGTCGATTGTAGTCACCTTTACGAAAGCAAAAACCTTCCCTTTACCCCTGATGGTAGTTTCCTATTTGATTAAATCCCACTTCAGCACCTAGTGATCTTGTGATCATGCCACCTAGGGGTTCCTTTATCTGCAGATTCTTAATGCATGAAGAATCAGATCAAGGGTGATGATCACATTACTGATGATCAGATCAACTCCCCCTAGTTGCCTCCCGAACATACTGCTGTAGAAAACAATCTTCCAATAAATCCACAAGGTGTGTGTGTGTGTGTGTGTGTGTGTGTGTGTGTGTGTGTGTGTGTGTGTGTGTGTGTGTGTGTGTGTGTGTGTGTGTGTGTGTGTGTGTGTGTGAGTGAGTGAGTGAGTGAGTGAGTGAGTGAGTGACCAACCCACAAATTCCAGTCAATATCTAGGAAATTAAAATCTCCCATCATAAGGTAATCCGATTGATTGACTGGCCCACTCTATTTCTCTGTACAGTTGTTTATTATACTCGTCAGAGTCATTAGGCCTATAACACACACCTACCCTCAATTTTTGCCTTCCCAGTGCTTATGTCACACGAAACTGACTTGACATTGCTCTGTCCACCCATGTTTACTGACTGTACTTCCTTGGATTTAATGTGTTTGTTAACTAATAGCATAGCGCCTCCTCCATTCCTACCTGTCTATCCTTCCTGTACATATTGTACTCCCCAAATTCCATTTCTGCATTGCTTATATCTGTATGACACCATGTCTCTGATATCCCAACAATATCTGCCTTTGATGTATTGATAGACACCTCAAATTCATCAAATTTATTTACTATACTCCTAGCATTGGTGTACACACAAGTATACATGCTCCTGTTCCTATTCTTAGGTACCCTAACACAGCCCTTGTATTTATTATTCTGCAGTGACTCCCAGCAGTCTCTGAAATCCACCGCACCTTGTTTTCCAGGCTGCTGCCCATTCTAATAGAAGCAGTGGAAGAATCACTTTCACCTTTGCCAGAGGCTACTGTTAATCTATTAGTCAGTGTATCCCTCCGAAGCTAACAGTTTTCTGTGTATCCCCCGCAAGCTAGCAGTTTTCCGACCCATCTAACACTGCCTCAATAGTATCAGCAAATATTCTTGCACCCTTTCTATTTAAGTGTATCCCATCCCTGTAGAAGCAGTCTCTCCTGTTAACAAGCACAGACAGGCTGAGAAAAATTCTACCCCTTGAGCCTTGCACAATCTTTCCATGGCTGAATTGATTGATAAGGCTCTCATCATATACTCCCTCCTATCATGTCTGGGCAGAATTGCAGACACTTTCAAATTCAACCCTAACTCACGGCTTTTTTTCAACATCATTGGCTTAACAAGGTAGTGGACTACAACATTCACTACATCGAAGTGATGCTCACCAACTTAGTGGCATCCTCCCCTCCACCTCTTCCATGGAAGCAATTCATCATAATCCAAAACTTACAGATATGTACGTAATTAATCACAGAATTAATTTTATTAATTATAATTAATTGCAATATTAATTGCAGAATTAATAAAATTCTGATAATGGGTGCATCCAGTCACCCTATGTCAGAATTTTAGTGAAGTTCTCAGTAATTGCATGGCCAGAATGCACAAACTCATATCCTGCTACAAGCTCCACTCAGCATACTTTGTATCTGTAACCAGCCCAAAATAGATTCTAAAAAGCTGTGTTTGATAAAAAGTACAGGGAAAGGTCTTCAGTGAATTTGTGCTTGTATTAATTAAAAGCTTCTTGGCTAATACCTTCTAAAGGTATTAGCCAAGAACCTTTAACCTCCCACCTAGTGGAGAGCAATCAGAATCGGAAACCAGGCTCTCCAGACAGAAGCTAGGAATCTGGTATTATTTTAAACAGACACGGTGAATTTTATTTGAAGGGATAGATCATTACCCAAGATTGTTTTCCAATGGTTTTTAAACATTTACTAAGACTGTAGATTTAGTAATAATTTTTATTTTCTTTCTTTAATCTTACTGCAATTTTATATTTGTTGTAAAGCTGTACTTTAATATTGTAAGACTATGGTTTTATGACCAAAGAAAATAACACATAATTGTAATACTGTTTAAGATTAATAATAATATTTTTTACATATTCTGAATAGTAAATTTGGTGGATATATGGAACATTATCGAGGCATTTAGGGAAAATGGACTGAATACATTGGAACCTAGAATGGAAGTAAATGTGTCTAGGTTGGAATCCTTGGTATCATCTATTTATTATCAACTTAACAAAAGACTTCCTTCATCTCAACAGATAGATATTGACCATTGTACTGCTCTTCTTGTCAATTGGCTGCTGGCTACCTATGACTTGTAAGTACTGCTGAAGTTCAAAAAAATACATATTTTTGTCTTTGTTTATTTATATTTAGGCTTGATATTTTATACAACTAAAATTATTAATTAATTTTCTATAAAAACTAAATTCCTATATCATTGTTAGACAAAACAATAAAACATGCCTTAAATTCATGCTAAGCAGCTTTCTACAGACCATAATTAAACTTAACACGTCCGAGAACATCTGAGGTTCTAGTGTAATGGTTTAGAAGGACATTGCTCAGTTCATTTTCACCACTTTCTTCACAGATTGCCACTTTATGTCTGTCAGTGTTTTTGGCTTACTGCTAGGACAGCTCATGGGGTAGTACTATCAGTGATATACAATAATTTTGTCAGCAGGGAGGTGATTGTCCCATTGTGCAGGGCAATGTTTGGGCTGCACCTTGAGTTCCATACAGGTCTGGAAACTTCATCTTAGGAAGGATACCAATCTATTTGGAGTGGATGCAGAAAAGAGCAACAAGGATTAGTCAGGGACACAAAAAGTGCTTTTACCAAGGAAGACTTCAGTTCTGTAAATTGCCATACCCAAAAAATAAGCATTTGCAAAGAGACCTCATTAAAGTGTTTAAGGCTTGAAATGGATTGAGGTGAATTCATCTTGACACGTAGCAAATCTTGATCACAGAAAAAGTCACACCACAGTTCCAGAAAAACTCGCTAAAAGTTACTAAAATTGGCACACCAAATTTGAGACATCTTCAGTTCGCACCATTGTGAGCCTTGATGAAGAAAAACATTTTTTTCTTCATTAAGACTCATTAAGCTGGCTGAGTTCTCCACAAACCAGTGTCTCATAGCCTCACAAGGAGAGTAGCTTAAGTGTACAACTAAAAAAAAAAAAAAAAAAATCACTTTTCTTATTCTTCCATAAAACCACACAAAGAACAGGTTTACTACATAGTAAATTGCCAGTTATTCTCCACTTTAGAAGATCCCATGGCATTTTGCTGTTTAGAACTGATCTCAGTCTGGAAGTCTCATCCTGCTTTGACAGAAGGGAGACAGATTCTTTAGGAGATCCATTCTTGAAGGAATTACAGGTAAATTTAATTTACCAAAAATCATTTGAATATCCAAAACTAGAGTTCCTGAATGGCCCAAAGATTCAAAGGTGCTGTAGAATACCAAATACCTATAAGTCAAAAGTGACTTTTGAAAAGACCTTAAGGTCTGTTCCTTAAGACCAAAAGGCCTTAAGGAACATGACTCTCATTAATGCAAAAATGAAATTTAAAATTTAATTTTGAAAAACAATACAAAAGGAGTTTCACAGAAAAACATTGTAAATAGCTGGAATGGAACAGATAAATAAGCCAAACTAAACATCACATACTTTAATTTACTGGAATTAATTCGAAGGCTGAAATAATATAAATAGCATTTAATCATATCTTTAAATGAGATCTTCATGGGTGATATATATTACCTCTTCATATATATATTGTGATTTATAATTAAACCACAATAAATATCAAGAGGTGTTGAAGTATTTAGAAATATTTATCATGGTGTGTAAAGTGTTTGAATAGTTTATTTCTTGAACAATATAAGTACTTCATCAAATCAAGTATAAACTACTATGTACTCGTTCCAGCAGCTCTACATCCTTCCTAAAAACGAAACCTCCAAACAGGGTATGCAGTACTGAAGGTGTGGCTTGACCATTGCCTTATACAATGGGATAATCGCCTCCTTGTCCTTTCTAGCAAAATTCCTGTACATATCTTTGACAAAACATCATGAACTATGATGGCAGCCTGTCTGGATTGCTCAGAGAACTACATATCTGACTGCACAATTGTTTTCATTGGCATTTCTTAACCCATCTGCCTAACGTTTTAGATCCTGTTGCAGCAGCATACTGTCATTCATATCATTAACCACTACACCCATCTGCAAACTTGAACATTAAGCCTGATATGCCTTCATCAATGTCATTAATGAATATAGAAAACAACAAGGACCCAACACCCTGGTGACTCCACAAAGAACAGTGTCCATTGATTACAACTCTGTCTTCTCCCACTCAACCATCCCTTTATGCCTAGCAGCAAGTTGCCCTTAATGCCATACTGCTCCAATTTGCAGCAGTTTATGTTCAACAGTTTCAAAAGCTTTCCTGAAATCCAAGCTGTATGATATCGAAATTATATTTTACATCCAGTTCCTTTGTGGCCATATTGTAGTATCCAGTCAAATTGGTTAGACAAGATTTCCCTTAGCCAAACCCATGCTGTGTATGAAGTATAATTGCAGTCCTGTCAAGATAATCATGCATTACTTCTTTTAGTAGTGATTCCATTATTTTCCCTAGAAAAGAAGTTAAACTAACAGGTCTGTAATTACTGGCACCCTTTGATCTCTCTTTGTGAATTTGGGGTTATATTTTTTCATGGATGCTGTCATAATTATGGCTAAGGGTTTGCTTACTTCCTATGCTGCCTCTGTTAACATAATTGGATAGATCCCATCCATCAGAGGTGCCTTTCTTATGTTTAAGTTCAACAGTTTCTCTTCCATTTTACTCCTAGTTATTATAAAATCATTTTAGCGCTCTGTTAGAGTTTGATAAACTTCTGGAATCCCTTTCCCTAAAGAATTCCTCATATTTGAATGTAAATGCAAAATACTCATTCAGTTTGTCAGCAACCTGAGCAGGATCATCAACTGTTGTATCATTGATATCATGAACCAATTTGATTCATCCCTTTCCTTCTAGTCTTTAAAGAAGTCTTTGCTGTTTTTCTTTTCATCCCTCTCCAAACATTTCTTGTAATCATCCTTCCCTTGCCTAACTTCCTTTGTGACTTGGATTACAGACTAGTTTATACCTACCATATGCTTTTGTGTCACCTGATAATTTATATGCATCTTATGTATTTTTCTTCTCTGACACAAGTCTCATCAGTTCATCTGACATTCACTTAACCTAAATCTTGAAGAGTATTTTTTAGTTGGTATGAAAAGCTTAGCTTCTTTGATTATTTCCCCTGAATTTCAACCATTTAGAATTTACTGATGGTAACATCATCAGTTGGTCCTACTGTATAGAATTTAAAAACTGTGTGAGACTACTGTAGTCAACTTTATGAACAAAACAACCCTTCCCTTTAATCTTGATGGTAGACTAAATATAAAAATAGCAAAATGCTTCAAGTGCAGTACTCGCCTTGAATATAATCTGCAATAGTTTTATGAAAAGACTGATGGCTAAATATAAGGTGGAATGGTTAAGTTAATGCATTAAGGTGGGATGAGATTTAATTTAACAGAATTTTAAAATAAGCGCAAGGAAGCAGAAGTGCACTACTCCATCCCTGGTTGTCATAAAGTAGAAAATAGTTAATCTGGAAAATAAAAAAATTGATATTGCCAATAGTCGTGACGACAGACTTTCGTTAAGTTATAACACCTTCAGTTGGCGGTGTTAAATGAGAAGTAACGCGTGCTGTATTTTAAGGAATTTTCTATACTCTCGTGATGCTCTTTTGGACATGTGGGAATCTCTCTCACATTTGAGATTCCCACGTGTCCCAAAGAGCATCACGAGAGTATAGAAAATTCCTTAAAATACAGCACGCGTTACTTCTCATTTAACACCGCCAACTGAAGGTGTTATAACTTAACGAAAGTCTGTCGTCACGACTATTGGCAATATCAATTTTTTTATTTTCCAGATTAACTATTTTCTACTTTATGACAACCAGGGATGGAGTAGTGCACTTCTGCTTCCTTGCGCTTATTTTAAAATTCTGTTAAATTAAATCTCATCCCACCTTAATGCATTAACTTAACCATTCCACCTTATATTTAGCCATCAGTCTTTTCATAAAACTATTGCAGATTATATTCAAGGTGAGTACCGCACTTTAAGCATTTCGCTATTTTTATATTTAGTCTATTATCACGGTACTATAAGAATTCTATAACTTTATTCTTGATGGTAATTAAATCTTTAAGTAAAAATACCAAATCAATACACTGTGATCACTGCTACCTAGTGGTTCTTTTATTTGCAGATTCTTAATGCATTAATAATCACTGCTAATAATCAGATCAAGAGTATTACTCCCTCTGGTTGCCTCTCGAACATGCTGCTGTAGAAAACAGTCATCCAATAAATCCACAAAGGTCTTGCTAGTCTGAGTGACCAATCTACAAGTTCCAATCAGTATCTGGAAAGTAAAATCCTCCATTATAAGACATTATGATATATTGGCTCACTGTATTTCTCTGTTATTATTCTCGTCAGAGTCATTAGGCCTATAACAAATCTCCTACTTTGATTACTTACTCTTACTTTCCCAGTGTTTATGTAACTCCAAACTGATTCAACATTGCACTTGTCACTCATGTGACCAGTGCAGTGTTGAGTGCAATGTAAGAATTTACTGATAAAGGAACCATTAGGTGGCAGTGATCGCAGTGTACTGATATGGGATTTACTTAAAGATTTAACTACCATCAGGGGAAAGGGAAGGGTTTTTGCTTTCATAAAGGCTACAGTGGTCTCAGATTTTTTAAATTTCATACAGTGGGACCAACTGATGATGTTATCAACAGCAAATTCTAAATGGGAAGCATTTAAGGAATTAATCTTGGAAGCTACTAGGCTTTTCATACCAACTAAGAAATACTGTTTGAGGTTTAGGCCTAAATGGATATCAGATGAATTAATGTGGCTTGTGACAGATAAGAAAAATGCAAGGGATGCATATAAATCATCAGGCGACACAGAAGCGTATGATAGATATAAGCTAGTCTGTAATCAAGCCACAAAGGAGGTTAGGCAAGTGAAGGTAGATTATGAGAAATCTTTGGCAAAGGATGCAAAGAAAAACAGCAAGGACTTCTTTACTTATATAAACTCCTAAAGGAAAGGGACGAATCAGTTTGGTCAGCTTGATATTGATGGTTTGACTGTAAATGATCCTGCTCAGATAGCTGACAAACTGAATGAGTATTTTGCATTTATATTCACACATGAGGAATTCTATAGGGAAGTGGAGGACAGAAGCTTATTATACTCTAACAGGGAGCTAAATGATTTTGTAATAACTAAGAGCAAATTGGAGGAGAAATTGTTGAATTTAAACACAAGAAAAGCACCTGCGGTAAATGTGATCTATCCAGTTATATTTACTGTAGTTATGGTCATCTTCTTCATCTTTTAAAAGGAAGTAGAAATTTTTAACAATTAAATCAAAGATTGAGATTTTAAATAGACTTTTAAATGGAGAAAATGGGTCTTTGTTAGCAAGATTTTACGAAGTTGAAAAGTCAACCACAACAGAAATTAAAAACAACAAGGAAAAAATTTTAAAGTTCACATTGAAACTTGATTCAGATGATGGTGCAAAAAAAAAAAAAAAAAAAAAAAAAAAGAAAAACTATGAGAACAGCTAATAACCCATCCCTCGAATATACTGTTTGTCACTTTTGTAGTTGGGTTCTGTTAGCATAAGTGACTAAGGCCATATTGCTCTGTGTATATTGTCTGTAAATTGTGGGTTCTGTGGTTGATTTTCTGTTTTCTGGATTAAAAACCCGAGAAACACTGACTAACTTGGCCATGTTAGAAAAAGGCCCATAAAAATACCTCCCATCATTCACATGACTTGAACTCAGGTCTTTTACACCCGGGGTGGGGAGATGACGGCGATTCTACCCACGAGGGCTAGGTATGAGCAACAGACTAAATGCTGTGCAACTGAACTACTCTTGCTGAAAAGAGTGAGCGATCTGGCAGCAAAGAAACAAAGTTCAAAAATGGTGCAGAAAAAAATAAATTATTTTTGTTAAAGGCCTACACATATGTGTTATTGTGGCTAAAAGTTCCATTTGTTTTATGCCTATGAATAAATACATGTAAGTACAACTTTGTTTTTATTTCTAAACTCACTAAACCTTTTTTTGTAGTCTTCAGAACGGTATTTTTGGTAAGCTCGAAATTCTGAACAAATCAGAAGTCTGAATTCCCCCCAGTCCCAATTAGTTCAGATTATTGATGCTCTTACTGTACCTAATACTAACAACTCATTAATAAATATGGAAACAGTTTCAGAGTTACAACAATGTTACAATAGTCAAATTAAAGTCACTTCTATTAAAACACTGTGTGCTTGATTACACATCGCCACTAACCACCCTAAAAAACTATGCAAAACTTCAGTAGCTACAGGGGGAGTAAAATATCTCAAAATACCTTATAAATTGTCAAACAGTTTCTTTTTTACATTTGTCATTGACAACAATTGATTGAGGGAAATATAATCTTGTGCAATATTTAAATTAACTTAAGAGCCCATATAATATTTAAATCAATTTAAATAAAATCCAATTAAATTATCACAAATTGTTGTAATTGATAGTTACACATTTATGAAGCAGTTACTAACCTTAACTGTACAGTATGAAATATTCTTATTGTATTTGTTTATTTATTTTTTTAGAGATGATGTGGGAAAGATTAGAGTTTTCTCTGTAAAGATTGCCCTGGCCACCATCTGTTCTGGAAAGCTGACAGATAAACTACGTTGTGAGTTGCTGCAGTTTGTTTAGTTGTAAGAAGTAAATATCTTGTCATGCATTACATTAGTACGTGTAGCAATAATGCATTTTAAGAATCGTACTAATTATTTGATATAGTTCTGGAAAAAATTGATGTTAATTAAATTTTAATAGATTCTTTTATAAGCAAGGAAAATTATAGACACACACATATAGTGTATAGCAGACATGATCAAACCATGCCTCGCTAGACACATGTGGCTGGCTCTTTGGCACTTGAATTGCAGATCCCAGGGAAATATAGACTGAGAAAATTCATTTCTCCAAAGAATACCTTGATTAACAAGAAATTTTGAAGTGCTGTATTGTTGGGATATCAGAGACGTGGTGCCACATTGATTTAAGCAGTGCAGAAATGGAATTTGGAGAGTATAATATGTAAAGAACAGATAGACAGGACAGGAAGGTAGGAGGGGTTATGCTGTTAGTTAAGAAACACATAAAATTTAAGGAAGTGCATCCAATTGACAGTGCTGGACAATTAGCATTAGTAGAGCAGTGATGCAAGAAAGCAAGCTTATGCAGCATCAGCCAAAAAAAAACAAAACAAAACACAATCCTCCCATTTCACTCCTTCATTCATTCCAAATGCCTCTCCAGCTCAGCCCTAAATTTATTTAGGCTATCAACTTCCACAACAAAAGATGGAAGCCTGTTCCACCAATCAACTACCTGCTGGGTAAAGGCAAATTTCCACACATCTGTTCTATAACTGTCTTTCCTCAATGCAGTGTTCAGTCAGCGTGGTGTGAAATAAGCACTGGAAAAGGGAAAACTAGAATAGGTGTGTGCTATAGGTCTAATGAGTATAATGAGCAATTGTGCAGAGAAATAGTGAGCCAGTAAATGAGAATGTCTTATAATGGGGGATTTTAACTTTCCAGATATTGATTGGAACTTGTGGGTTGATCACTCACACACTGGCAAGACTTTTGTGGATTTATTGGATGACTGCTTTCTACAGCAACACGTTCGAGAGGCAACCAGAGGTGATAATACTCTTGATCTGATTATCAACAGTGATTCTTCATGCATTAAGAATTTGCAAATAAAGGAACCACTAGGTGGCATTTATCACAGTGTACTGATGTGGGATTTACTTAAAGTTGTAACTACCATCAGGGGTAAGGGGAAGGGTTTTTGCTCTCGTAAAGGTGACTACAGTGGTCTCAGAGGTTTTCTAAATTCTACTCAGTGGGATTAGCTGACGATGTTACCAATGGTGAATTCTAAATGGGAAGCCTTCAGGGACTTAATTATGGAGGGTACTAGGCTTTTCATACCAACTAAGAAATACTGTTTAAGGTTTAGGCCTAAATGGGTATCAGATGAATTAATGAGGCTCATGGCAGAGAAGAAAAAAACCATGGGATGCATATAAATTATCAGGTGACAGAAGCCTATGGAAGATATAAGCTAGTTTGTAATCAAGTCACAAAGGAGGTTAAGCAGGCAAAGGCAGATTATGAGAAATATTTGGCAAAGGATGCAAAGAAAAACAGCAAAGACTTCTTTACTTACATAAACTCCAAAAGGAAGGGGATGAATCAGATTGGTCCACTTAACATTGATTGTTTGATTTTTAATGATCATTCTCAGGTAGCTGATAAACTGAATGAATATTTTGCATCTACATTCAAAAATGACGAGTTATTCAAGGAAAGGAATTCCAGAGGTTTATCAAAAAACTAACAGGGAACTAAGTGATTTTGTGATAACTGAGAGAAACGTGGAGGAGAAATTGAAATTAAACATAAGGAAGGCACCTGGGGTGGATGGGATCTATCCAGTTATATTAAAGGAGGCAGCAGAGGAAATAAATAAACCGTTAGCCATAATTTTGAAAGCTTCCTTGGACTCAGGGGAGGTTCCCAACGGACTGGAGATGTGCAAATATATCCCCAATTCACAAAGAGGGATCAAAGGGTGACACTGGTAATTACAGACCTGTTAGTCTAACTTCTGTTCCAGGGAAAATAATGGAGTCACTGGTTAAGGAAGTGATGCAGGGTCATCTAGACAAGACTGCAGTTATAATTCAGACACAGCATGGGTTTGTTAATGAGAAGTCTTGTCTGACAAATATGATTGGTCATATATTGGCCATATCCAAAGGAATTGAATTCAAAGAATAATTTTAATATCATATACTTGGAATTTAGGAAAGCTTTTGATACTCTGGCACATAGAAGGCTGCTGTACAAATTGGAGCAGTATGGCATTAAGGGCAAGTTGGAACAATAGATAAAAGGATGGTTGAGTGGGAAAAGACAGTGAGTAGTTGTTAATGGACACTGCTCTTCATGGACTAATGTTATTATTGGAGTGCCCCAGGGACCAGTGTTGGCCCATTGTTGTTTTCGGTATTTATCAGTGATATTATCTGGTCCTTGAGGTTGTCACAGACATTCTCTCAGATATGCCAGACAAGCTGTACTTGCTACCTGGGAGTCTTAAACTCTGATGGAACTGATATTCAGGTGACATTCAAGTAAAGTGGACCCAATTTCAGCGAAGTCCGGACAGTCTCCGACAGCCAAATCCTTTGCTTGCACCTTCATGATGGTGAGACTGTTAGTAATCCATGGTATAACCTCCATGCACAAGCACACTGTGGTTGACCACACACATGCAGCACGCACGCACAAATGAAGAGGCTTTTAGTCCATGTTAATGTTAAAAGTCGACATGGTGAATTCTGACTTCTGAAACTACTAATTGGATTATTGCTAGTAATGTGGAGAAACAGTATTGTGGTAGTATTGAAATAATTTTGTTTCAGTGGTATATATTAGGGTAGGAACAGCGTCTTAATTAACTCTAGCTGGCTTTTCTTTTTTTTCTTCCCCTTCTTTCTTTCATGGAATTGTGGCTAAATATCATGTATTTTATTGCTTAATTCCTTCTGGATTATGAAATGTGCATACCAAAATTTATTTATGTAGCTGCATCATTTTCATGTTGTCAATTTGGTCAGAAACAGAGGAATTATGGCATTCAAACTTAGTTCAAAATGCCCGAAAAGCACACATTTGTGATAATTCTGAAAATTGCTATATTATGCTAATAAACACGTGTAGAAAATCCTGGGATGAACAATTGACGAGTTAAAATCACCATGATAAAATGGCAAGTTTTCATTCTGTCATTGTATTACTTCATATATATAGTAATTAAGAATTTGTTATTAAGTTTTTTTCTACTTTAATGGTCATACACATATCATTATATGTATAATTTTGTTTTAATATTCAAGATCTGTAAGAGAGGAGTGGACTATGAGGGCTATTTGATCTGAGCCTCAATCGGGTTTTTCCTCGCCAACTTAGTGCATTAACACAGAAAAAAGGCTGGATAAGCATTATTGTTAAAAAAAAAAAATTTTTTTTTTAGCCAGGGATCTCAAAAGCATGAAATGACTAGGCACATTTTGGACACTGAAAGTGCCTGATAGTATTGTCTTAATTATGTACATTAAAGTTGCATATATTCCTTAAGTTGCATATACTATTTTTTATTAGTTTATTGATTATTTTTGTAAATTTATTTGTTTTATATAATGTCTTGTAATTTGAATTAGATTTTGTTACTCTTCTGTTAAAAATTTCTAGATTTGTTAGAAATGCTTAAATGATAAGGAAGATAACAAATATTTAGTTTGTTGCTAAAATTTATCTTATGCACTTTTTTATATGTATGTTTTATATCCCTCCAACTCCCACCCCCAAATTTAGGGAGAATTTTCTCTTACTCCTGCTTAGAAAAGATTACAAAAAATTAATTTCTGTGGTGATCAAGATTTCCTGGCAAAAATAATGCACAAACTTTAATTTCATAAATTCTTTGCACATTACCGAAGGTGGTTTTGAAGTCTGTTCTGCAGATGGATTCAAAAGTTGAGATTTTAGAAATATATTAAATCAAATTTGCAAAATATAATCTTCAGTTCATTCACAATGAATTTTCAGAATTCATTTTTTGAATTATTATATGTAAGGAGATTTTTTTTATCATTTATCATTCTATTTTATTCATTTAAAGAACATAAAATATTGTTTAAAATAAAAATTAACATATGAACAGTTAGACATATTAAACAACATGTTCACTGTACCCCTCCACATTTTATCAATAATGTGTCACAGTAAGAGTGTGAAATTACAAAGAAGTTGTGAGGAAATGTGTTCCACTCTTTCCTCTGACGCAGAACAGATTTCATCTTTGATAAAATTGAAGCACAGGAATGGTTTGTGGATGTTTTTGATAACTTGAGAGGTGAAAATCATGTGGGCTTAAAAAGGTGACATTGAAGGCCATGCCAGTCCTTTGCCACACCCTTCAGGGTGGTAGTTAGAAACTGCATGATTGTCAAAAATTTCATGCTGGACTCCAGGACAATTCTCGAAAATATTCACTATTGCTAACTAAATATCCAGACCATTCTTTATGGAGTAATGATGTTGTTGGTAGAAAAAAATTTGAAGCTTGAGCTGTAAAGAAAAGAAATAGTATGATAAATAAAAAATCATCCTGTATATATAGTATACAACACTGTATACTTTGCATTTTTTTTATTTCTTTTTTTTTTAAAATGCTGGCTAGTATTATAAAAAATCTTACATTATAATAATACAAATTGTAATTTATATTTTAGCATTTTCTCACTACATTTGACCTTATTTCCTTGTAGAAACTTTATCCAATTCAATTTTTATTTCAGATATTTTTTCTTTGATATCTGATACTAATGGTCATCTAGTCCATGGCAAATTTGCTGATTTTTTGAAAGAAGTTTTAGCTCTTCCCTGCTCTGTGTATGAATCACCTTCCTTTTATTACACAGACAGCCTTCCAAGAACAATATTTGATGGGGTATGTATATTTTGAACCTGTTTTATTGTTATATTAAAAACTGAAATGTTAGAGGGTTATCGAAAAATTACCATTGACTGTTATGGGTCAGTTTAATTTTTATGTAAAATTGTACAAAGAATTGGAAGAGGTATTGGTCACATGCACATTATTTTTGCCTTATTATCTTTATGCCATTGGCAAAAAAAAAAAAGAGTTTGTGTGTGTGTGTGTGTGTGTGTGTGTATATATATATATATATATAGGTGGAGAGTATAAAGGTAGATAGATAGATAGTGTAAAGTGCTAACATAACTGAAATTGTAATTGCGGAGAACAAAGCAGTGAAAGATGATAATAATAAGTAATTAGGAATACTAATGCCGTGTGTCCTGTGGTTTCAGCGCCTTCATTGGGGACCAGCTGTCTTGGTCAGCTTAATTTTAATGTAAAATTGTATAAAGAATTGGAAGAGGTATTGGTCACATGCACATTATTTTTGCCTTATTGTGTGTATATATATATATATATATATGTGGAGAGTATAAAGGTAGGTAGATAGTGTTAAAGTGCTAACATAACTGAAATTTTAATTGCGGAGAACAAATGTAAAAAAAGCAGTGAAAGATGATAATAATAAGTAATTAGGAATACTAATGCTGTGTGTCCTGTGATTTCAGCGCCTTCATTGGGGGACCAGCTGTCAAAATCAAAGGAAACAATGGTAAGAAGTACAGCCTCCGTTTCTGACACGAAATATACGCAGCACATGGTACACATAGGAGTTCAGTATTGAAGGTCGGGGTTAAATTTTTTTTTTTTTTTTTTAATTTAAGTGGTGTGGCATGTATATTTCATGGCTGACCCGATGGAGGCAGAATGCAAAGATTAATAAGAAGTAGGATACTTACTGAGGTCAAGTAGGTATATATAATTATAGAGAAGGTCTGTACTGCAGCGAAAGGTAAAATTAAGTGGTATGCCATACCGCTTAAATAAAAAAAAATAATAATAATAACAATAACCCTGATGTTCAATACTGAACTCCCACGTGCTGCATATATATTTTATGTCAGAAACAGAGGCTGTACTTTTTGCCATTGTTTCCTTTGGTTTCGGCAGCTGACCCCGATGAAGGCACTGAAATCACACATGACATTAAGTATTTCTATTTACTTATTATTATCTTTCTCTGCTTTGTTCTCCCCAATTACAATTTCAGTTATGTTAGCACTTTAACACTACCTACCTTTATACTTTCTACCTATGTATCCATTAATGTCATTGGGTTCATTCTGCTTAAATTTAGCAGCATCCTAGGTCCATTTAATTAATTAGTTAATTAATTAAATAATAAATATTTTATACCATTAAATTCTTAAAAAAGTTTATATATATATATATATATATATATATATATATATATATACAGGGTGATTTACTACCAGTGCGACAAACTTGCAGGAGGTGTAGGGGGCACAAAGACGAATTGGAATCACATAGCATTGCAGGGTCCGAAATGCCTTCGTCATGCGGTAGAGGACATTGGACGGGAGGTCGCGTGAACAGCGATCCCGCTGGAAGTCAGCATTTGTGAATCTGTTCCCGAGGCAGTAGGATGGACGAGTATTCAAACGTTGAACTGGCCGACATGCACCTCGCGTATGGAACTGCGGACTGTAACAGGCGCGCCGCTCTGCGCTTGTACCAGGAACGTTTCCCGCACAGACGTGCTCCTCATCATACGATTTTCGCACGTGTTCACAGAAGGTTACGTGAGACTGGTTGTTTCACGAGAGGTACCATGAATTGAGAGCGAACGACGAGGACGCCAGACAATGAGGAGAATGTCCAACGTCTTGCAGAAGGCAATCTGAGTAAGAGTACTCGAGCGATAGGCTAACGATTGGGTATTTCCCAATCCACTGTATGGAGGATACCGTCAACAAACCAAATGAGTTCATACCATCTGCAACACATCCAATCATTGGAGCCTGCGGATTATCCACTCCGGAGGACTTTTGCTACTTGGTTTCTTCAACAGAGTGCTGCAGACAGCGCATTTGCTGCGCCTGTATTGTTCACGGATGAGGCAAGTTTCACAAGAGAGGGAATCTTCAATCAACATTATGCCCATTTGTGGGCTTTGGAGAACCCCCCATGGTACGCGAACACATTCTTGGGCCGGCATTGTTGGAGACCACCTCATTGGACCATACCCTCTGCCCCCTCGTCTGGACTGTAGGGCATACTTGATCTTTCTACAGAAAGTCCTGCCCGAACTTATTGAAGAAGCACATGATCCTCAGATGTTGTGCCGCTCAATGTGGTTCCAGCATGATGGGGCTCCCCCACATTACACCAGTGACATCCCCCAACACCTAAACGTTACATTTGGACAGCATTGGATAGGTCGTGGTGGTCCGGTTCACTGGCCTGCTAGATCGCTGGACCTATCATGCCTGGACTTCTTCTGCTGGGGTCAAATGAAGACATTGGTGTACGAGACCCCCGTTGATTCGGTTGAAGACCTCGTCGCTCGCATCTCTGTAGCTACTGGGGAGATTCGAGACACGCCAGGAATCTTCCAGAACGTTAGGGATTCCATGGGGCAGCGCTGTGAAGCCTGTGTGACTGCTTCTGGTCGAACTTTCGAACACCTTCTGTAGCATGGCTTTTTGCCAATGTAAAACTTGTCATCAAAGTGATTTCTGTTACACAAATGAGTTGCTGTTTCTTTTCTTTTTCTTTGTTTACGCGACCTCCTGCATGACGAAGGCATTTCGGATCCTGCAATGCTATGTGATTCTGATTCGTCTTTGTGCCCCCTACACCTCCTGCAAGTTTGTCGCACTGGTAGTGAATCACCCTGTGTATATATATAAATGGGTTTTCAATGTAACTCTTTAAAAGAAAAGTTTAGAGTCACATGGAAAAGAGGTAAACAGTGGATGAAATGGTTTCGGTGAAAGCAAGATTAATAAATTAGGTATTACAGATGCACCTAAAAGTGCAAAGCAGCATTAAAGGATGCACGAGTATATGTAATTTATATTAAATTAAATTAAGTGTAAATGGATGTGAAAGTTACACAAGGTGCCAGTAACTATAAAGGTGAGGAAAGTAGAAAGAGAAGAGTAGTAGGTGAGTGAAAGGTGGAAGAATGTTCATGTCCTAGAGTAATATGATGAATTAAGTAAATTATGGGCTGAATTGCCAAGCCAATATAAAGTGGGAGAACTGTAAAGTAAAATTAGTACAAAAAATATTAATAAAATGCAAATGAAATTAAAATGAAAATGGCTGTCAACTGATATTGGGGGGAAACAATTTTAGTAAAAGGTCTAATATAGGTAATGCAAAAATTGCTTGATCTGATGTCAGAAGAATGGCAAATGTGCAGAATCTGATGTCAGTTGAAGCAAATATTGATACATGATCAGGTAATTTCATCAGGGTGATGAAATTGATGAAATTACCTGATCATGTATCAATATTTGCTTCAGCTGACATCAGATTCTGCAAATTTGCCTTACCTATATTTGACCATTATCCAATATGTCCCCCCCCCCCCACATCTGATGACAGCTGTACCATTTTTTTAATTTTGTTTTGTTTTATTTTATTTTTTTATTATTTATATTATTTATATTACTATTTTTATTTTGATTTATTTGTATTTTACTGTACTAATTAATTTTACTTTACAGTTCACCCATCTTTCATTGGCTATGTAATTCAGCCCATAATTTTCTTAATTCATCATATCTTTTAGGAATTAACATAATCAGAGGCTGTGTAACATATCAACAATATTTCTTTATTGCTTTTTTTTCCCCCCAGTCTTTATTTTTCTTCATAATCTATTAATTTTAATGTTTATATATATATATATATATATATATTATAAGATGCAATTATAAGAGAATATATGGAAATCAAAATATAAATATTAATATAGATAATGAAGAGACAGGCTTGATAGTTTCTTCAAGATTTTTAAAAATTTCTGAGAAATTTTATTCTAGCTTGGATATCACATTTTTTTTACATTTGACACAGTACAAATTATGAATGTGTTCTGTCTCAAAAGCTTGTTATGTCAAATGTTCTGAATTTCCTATGGAAGTATTTTGCATAGAAACAATGTTATAAGTAGTGATTAGTTGTGAAAAATAGCAGAAATCCAACCTTTTGTAAATAAACAAAAAAAAAATATATATATAAAAAAAATAAAATAAATAAAAGCATTTTAGTGATCTAGAAAAGGATCCCAAATCCCAACAAAGGATCCTCCCCCCATCCAATCCAGCTAAGGTGAACCCCTCCTTGCTGTCCTTTTCCCCAACATTACTGTTATGGATAAAGGGATGGTTGAGAGGTAGAATGCAGAGAGACTGGTTATTAATGACAACTGCTCTTTGTGGACTAATATTATTAGTAGAGTGCCTCAGGGTTCGGTGCTGGTCCTTCATTTTCAATACTTATTAATGATATTAAATGAGGCGCATTGAGCTCACTGTCTAAGTTTGCTGATGATACAAAGGTTGGCAGAGTGTTTAATTGCAGGAATTGGTATACCACTGCAAATAGAAATTAGACAGATGGGCTGTGAAGTGTCATTTGAGGTTTAACATTAATAAATGTACTGCATGGTATTGCATATGGGCAGCAGTAATCCAAGAATAGCATGCCAATTTTTCAGTGCCACACACTCAAGGTGGTGAAGAATGAAAGAGACCTAGGGGTAATTATAGCCTGACATTTAAATTCTCTGGGCAATGCAGATCGGCTGCTAGGACATCTCACAGGGTTCAGTTAGGAAAAGATAGAATTTCAAGTTTTTAGCATTGGTAAAGGCACATGATGCAAAAAAGCAAGCTTATATAGCATCAGCCAAAAAAAACAAAAAACCTCATTTCACCCATCCACTCACTCCAAATGTTTGTCAAGTTCTGCCTTGAATCTATTTAAGCTATCAACTTCTACAACAACAGATGGAAGCTTGTTCCAGCAATCAACCATCCGCTGGCTAAAGGCAAATTTCCGCACATCTATCCTACAACTGTCTTTCCTTAATTTGAATTTATGCCCTCTCAGGCAATTATTCTGAGCAAGAGGGAGAATCCCATTAGCATTGAGCATGCTCAAACCATTCACGGCTTTATACACCTCAATCAGATCACCTTGCAGGTACCTAGTCTTCAGACACTGTAATTGGCAAAACTTAAGCCTTTCTTGGTAAGAGCACCCCTTTGTTCCTCTCGCCAATCTTGTAGCCCTTTTCTGTACTCATTCCAGCAGCTCTACATCCTTCCTATAATGTGGTCTCCAGACCTAAAGGTATGGCCTGATCATTGCCTTATACAAGGGAATAATCACCTCATTATCCCTGCTAGATCAGAATCCTGTTCCTTATTAATAATGCTGTTAAACATTTAATACTGCTAAATGTTCACCATTGCTAGTTTTGTTAGAAGCAAAACTTGGAGTAATTAAAATAAAAGAGCTGTTACATGACAACTCCTTTAAAATATCAGCATTAAGAAGAATAATGAGGATAAAACTGATAGAATAATTCTACAGTTGAGTAACTAATACAGAGCCAATAAAAATAACACAACATGGAAAAAAAAAATATGAAACACCATAGTTATTAACCCTACAGGAAAAATCTGTGGCAGAAGAGCTAGATGATTGGTGTAGAAGATTAGATAGGATTAAACTAAGAACAGATCATTCACGGAAGCCAGCAGGTGGTTGATTGCTGGAACAAACTTCCATCTGTCATTGTAGAAATTGATAGTTTAAATAGGTTCAAGACAAAACTAGACAAACATTTGGAATGAGTGGATGGGTGAAATGAGAAGGGGTGTTTTTTTTTTTTTTTTTTGCTGATGCTGTATATAAGCTTGGTTTCTTGCATCATATGCCTTAACTAATGCTAATGCTAAAGTAGAGAAAAAACTTGAGGCGCCCAGCTAGTGAGAAGAATATTATTTGTTTGATTGTTTTAGTTTTCTTGATTGTGTTATTTTCAGATCAAAGAGCTTAAATGATTTTGACAATGGGTCTGTTAAAAAAAAAAAAAAAAAAAAAGTTTCCATTAGTATTTTATTATTTATGCTTTGTATAATTTTTTCTTATATTTTAATAGTAATAATTATTATTTAAATAATAATTAAATTATTATGTTATACAGCATTCAAGGATAACTGTGAATGACTTTCTGGATATTCTCATGTCAGATCCTGGTCCTCAATGTCTAGTATGGTTTCCTCTTCTCCATCGCTTAGCTAACACAGAAAATGGTAAAAAAAAAAAAACTTCTTAACGGAATCTAAACAGTAACTGTAATTTTGTGTGTGTGTGTGTGTGTGTGTGTGTGTGTATGTATAATCACAGTAAAGTTAAATAAATGCAGTATATTTTCATATCTTAGAATACTAACTTAATAAACTGTTATGCAGAGGCTTTAAAAATCCTGTACACTTATCTTTACTGCCTTTTATCTTCGGTATCAGAGTTTTTACTTGTTGTGCAGACTAAAGAATGTGAATTGTTTTGCCTAATAAAACAGAAGATTCTATAGGACTGCTTTCTTTTTCTTTAAACAGGAACTACAATTTAAGTGTTCTCTTCTTTTAGCAGTAAGAAAACTTAAATACCATTATCATCCAAAGATATGGCAAGTTGCCTTGGAGGCAACTGCATATAATGTGGTGACACTAACAAGTAATACAAAAAGTGGTGAGATGAAATAGATTTCATAAGTGAAACGTGGCTTTGGTCAAGTGATGATTACTTACTAATGGACAAGACAGCACGGTGCAGGTGAAAGATGCTGCCCAGATGCTAGCAGTTCAGGTGGGTCACTTTTCTTAATCAAGAAACAATATATGTAAATAAAAAAAGTGGCACACTTGGAGTTTAATCTCAGCTGAATAGTCTAGGCCCTGTGCTGTAGCAAAATAAAAGAACAGTGTTTAAGGAAGCAGTGAAGGTAACAAAGGATAGACAATGTAGAGCATGTTTTGTTGTATTTTTTATTCTTTGAGGATATCTTTGGCTGTAAGTCAAGCTAATGCTATACTTTAAATATGATAGATATCATATCCAACCAAAGTATAGCCTGTGGTTCAAGGGATAAATTGGAACATTTAAGAAAGCACAGAAGATAACAAAGAATAGACTATGTAGAGCATGTTTGCTCTATATTTTTTATTCTTATATGCTTGAAGCTGTCAGACTCTGACAGCTTCAAAATAAATTATATTTACATAAATATGCAATATAATATTAACAACTGATAGAAAATGGTAAATATTTTTACTTCTGATCAACACTCAGATTCACTTTGCAAGTGAAGTCCCCATGGGTTTGCCTGAATCTTTTATCTTTGGGATCTATCTGAATAGTCTTTTATATAAATCTTGGTTTTCACTTAGAATATGCAGATGATCTTAAACTTTTTTCCTTGTTCTCTAATATTAATCAACAGTTAAATTTGCAATTTAATCTTTCATCAATTAAGTGCTGGTCATGTGCAAGTGAATGATCAGAAATTTTCTTCTTTCATTTATGTTGACAACTGAAAACAGTTTATGATTATGACTTTCAGTCCTAACTGTTTGCAAAGAAAAATAAGATTTAAGCATCATTTTTATGACTAGTTGCATACGTTACTTCATATTAACAGCATTGTCTGTGGAGAATATCAGGTATCAGGTTTTTTTTAAAGCACTTTGCTAATTTATGAAAGTTCCTTGGGTCATATGTTCATATATGTTAACTGCTCTTTGTCTTACTAATATATTTATTTTAGAATATTCTGTACCTATTTGGTGTCTCCATATTACTACTATTATAATGACATTCTGGAATTGGTCCAGATTCTGGTGTCTCATGAACCTGGTTTTTCTTGATGGTTTCATTACATTTAATCACTATATAATAAATATGCAATCATTCTGAACATGATTAGACTCAGGAACAGACTGTATTTGCAGTTGTGGTCCTCAATTTTGTCATGTTTGATTATATCTCTTTTCATATTCCTGGCAGGAAGCTTTAAGATGACGAGAGCTTTTCATTTGGTTTATTGATGATCAGTTCAGTGAATTATATTTGCTAATGGCCCAAGTTAAGAATAAATACTCTTCAATTACATCATATGTTTTTAGAAAATCTCCTAATATATTTTTATTGTTAAAGATTTCGAAGTATTCCCTTAGTTTTTAACATTTTTGTTTGCTTTTTTTCCAGTACTGCATCCTGTTCAATGTGATGGTTGCAACAGGGAATCATTTCTAGGTTTTCGTTATAAATGTCAGCGGTGTTATAACTATCAGCTTTGCCAAGACTGTTTCTGGAGAGGTCGGACTTCTGGAAACCACTCTAATCAACATGAAATGAAAGAATATACAAATTATGTACGTATGCCTTTTTACGAACTACAAAAGATATTTGATGGTCAAACTGCAGTATAGTATTAAAATATTTTTGAGACAGTTTGCCTACTGAAATAAAATGTAGGTTTGAGAAGTGGGGCAAACTGGAGAGGTTATCATCTCAGGCAACACTTTTTAGGGCAGCATTAGCTATTTTCATTTTTGATACATATAAAAATGATAAACCTATCATAAATCTGCTAACATAAAAAAATTATATATTTTTCTAAATAATTTGCTGAATATTTGAATAGTTTAAATTAATAAGCAACTTTCTTGCCTACAATATCCATAAGATTTGCTAAGAGCTTTTTGAATTAATTTCAGAGTATTTTTAAACAGCTGGATGTCTGGATTATATAATTTTTATATATCAGATCTCCAGTCTTATAAATTATTTGTGGATAACATTATAATTGTACAAAATATTATTTTAAGATTGTGTGTTTTTTTTATATGTTCACATTCCTTTGATCTAACACTCATTGTTGACATTGCAGGAAAAAAATGGACAGTTTTAATAATTTTATATATTTTAACTCTAATTTATCTAATTGGATAAATTTTAAGCCTTAAATAATTCTTTAGAAAAGAATTATTTTAGGTTTAAAGTTCCAAGGAAAGATTAACAGATTCAAAAATTTTATACAGTGGTGGACAAAAAACTGCATCACCTTAAAAAAAAAGTAACATTTGTAGTGAATTGTACAAGATATTGTTTGAGTACAGTCATTTTGTTTGTTGCAAAGCAAAGGTGTTGAGTCAGATAATGCTTCTATTGCAACAGACAGTAATTGCAAGGTATTGCATCTTCTGTTTCTATAAATACGGCATTGGAAGGGTATACACACTTATTAGTATCCTGTTTTGCGGAGGTGTAAGCATGACTCCATATGTTCAGTTGACACCAAGAAAAAAAGTGTAGCTGTTGCTCTGTCTCAGGAAGGGCTTTCTACGCATTCTATCGCTGATAAAATAAGCTGCCATCAGTCAACAGTATCCCCAGGTACTGAAATTAAAACGTGAAACCGGTGATGTGAAGAGAAGACCTGGATCAGGCCCAAAGAGAGTAACTACGCCTTCCCAAGATTGATATTTGAAATGGCTATGCCTTCGTAATTGCCATGCTAGTGCTCCTGATATAAAACTGGACTTTGAGATGGCCTCTAGTGTTGAAACAAGTGCACAAACTATCCAAAGACAGCTTTTGGAATGTGGTCTGCATATCTATCGGCCCAAGAAGAAGCCTTTGTTGATCCACCAAATGAGGAAGAAGTGACTTGCTTGGGCTAAAACGCACTTTTCATGGACAAAAGAGCAATGAGACACAGTCATCTTTTCTGATGAATTGAAATTCAATCTGCATGGCTCAGATGGTAAGCGATATGTCAGAAGACGAAAATCGGAGGCATACCATCCTAGCTGCATAACACCAACTGTAAAGTTCCCTGCCGATCAGTTGGTCTGGGGATGCATAACAGGCAAAGGGATAGGGCGAATTAAGTTTATTAACAGAATGGTGAATGCAGAAACCTACACTGCTATCTTGGAGGAGTGCTTGAAACCTGTTTATCACCACACAGACGTTCAAAACTGCATTTTTCAACAGGACTTGGCACCTTGCCACACAGCAAAATTGATAAGTTTTATGCTATTTAGATTTAATGATGACTTTGTCTTCTTGTCTCACAAGGCTTTAAACATACTTACACCAATGTTTTCCCCTTGTTTTTCTCCCTTAAAGTGCAGTCATACCTAAGAAATGCTGGCATTACAGTGTTGGACTGGCCCGGCAACAATTCAGATCTGAGCCCTATTGAAAATTACTGGTACATAATGTCATCTAAAATTGCTCAGAAGAAGCCAACAAGTAAGATTCAGCTGCAGGAGAGCATTGTAAGGGTGTGGTACCATGAAATTGTGCAACCATATATCAAGAAGTTGATTAACTCAGTGCCAGATCATTGCAAGACTAATTGTAGTTCTAGAAGGAACAGCAAAATATTGAGGACTTATTTTGCTGATTTACAGTACATAATACTATTATGTTAACTTGTCATTTCAGTTTGTACACATAAATGCAATAAAATGTATGTTTGGCTGTCATGATTGCCATTTGCATGATTTCTCATATTTCTATTAATTATGAATTTTACCCTTTGGGAAGATATTTATTGCAATTAGGTATATCAGGTGGAGTCTTTATTTGATTTCATTCACAGAGATATATATCCCACCTAACAAATGCATTTTGAATATTTCTGCAATCCACAATGCAGCGCAAAACACATTATTTGCAAAATTCACAAGTGATGCAGTTTTTTTTTGTCTGCCATTGCATATCAAACCGTTGAAAAAGCACCATATAAAATTTGTTGCCTTTTCTTTGTGAATTTCTTGTAATTACTTTCATTTGTTGTATTTATTAGTTGATTATTTTTCATTGATTTTAAAGTTTGTTATATGCATGTGTAATCTCTTGTTTAGAAATCACCAAGTAAACAGCTAGGCCACTCACTCAGGAAGTCATTTCGTTGTGTACCTGAAAAGCCATTAAGTCATATTCCTAGGTTTCCTGATGAACCAGAAAAAACACTCAATCTTTCCCACATTGTGTAGGTGTGCTTTTTGTTGTTTGCAATAAATTTTTTAAAATTAATTTTTAATGAAGTTATATTTCTAATTTATTTTATAATTCTATGGTATTTTAGTATAGTAAATCCTTTATTTAATGGATTTTAGAAATAATGGATGGCATACACTGAACTAGGCTTTTATCTGCAACCCAGTGACATAACTGCCTCAGTCAGCTGGTATTTACAGTCAACTAAAGTATTTTAATTAACAATAAAAATAAATTTAATTCATGCCTAATGATGAAGCTGCTTTTGTTTCCATTTATCAATAGAGTATAAGACAATCAGATAGAAAAACTGAAAATGTATGAAGCATTTTTGTTCACTTTTTATGATCATTGAAGTAACTTGTTGAAATGCTGTACCTAAGTCATGTTTACAGTTCCTGCTGTTATGAAGAAACTGAAAAGCTAGTTTATATATCCCTTTACAAGATTCACATTGTAGAGAGTACAAGGTAGCCAGAATTTTCCTCTCCATCACCTTCCATTGGCCAGCTTGTCAGATATCAGTAGGGAATCATCTAACCTTTCAGCAATGGTACTTGAGAGCGCTTTAGAATTTGAATAAGCTTTATTCAGTTTCCACTGCCACTATATGAAATGACAAAATTTCAAGTTCTTCTACTCCACACAACTGGTAAGTGTAGTAAACTACAGTATTACATTTAATGTTTTTATTTCATAGTACAGCACGTTTTTATAATAATATTAAATAAACTTTGGTGACTAGATATATGTACTGTATATATATGTTTTTGAGTTTAATGAATTTAGCCTACATGGATTTATTTGAATGGATTTAGCCTACATGAATATATGGTGACAAGCACTACTGTATAGTAGCACTTGTCACCTGATTAGAAGGGGTTGGTTTGAGTCTTGCTGATATTGTGAGGTTTGGACCAATTCCAGCCTAAGCCCTGTGACTGACATTTTTTTAAAAAATTTTTTCATGCAGTTCATATTTTCTCTTACGGTTCTGTTCTTGTTTACTTATATAGTTAAACACAGATCACTTTGTTAATCAACTAGTTTTACTAGTTGTTAACATATAGCATAACAGCTCTATTATTTTATAATTTTGATTAATTAATGTCTAAAAAAAAAACTATTCCATTTTACATTGAGGCATTTAAGCAGTTAGAGGAGTTTTAGATTAGCAAACTATTGTATTTTATCATAGTGCATAATGTTACAATTTGTAAAATACTGAATTCCCAGATTGGTTTGCCTGTTGGTGGGAAAACTGTGCGAGCAAATAAGCTTGTCACTTGGCAGCTTACTTGCTGTAAGTGACAAGCACCATGGATTTGACCAGTTGAGAGATATGCTGAAAGTATAATTTTTCATCTGTCAAAGGATAGGTGGTAGGCTAATATTTTCATTGGTATTGTTTATTAGATAAAAGATGCTAAATCCAAGCTGTCCATGTACTCATAAAAAGCAAAAAAGTATTCAATGTATTTTTGTTTTCTTATATAGGCCACCTTCACCACTTCCTAGCCATAATGGATTTCTTGAACCTTACGACGTCTATTCTGTTGATAGTTTTGTTGCTAGTAAAAGGTAAATAGGTAAACCTTGATTAACAAACACCAAAAATTATTAGAATTATTTTAATTTTTGATGTGTTCTTAATGCACTATATTAAACTGATTCTGCATGTGGAATGTGCTTGCTTCAACTTGCTAATAATTATTTTATTTTGAAAATTTCTGACTCTTTTCATTCAGTTTCTGCCTTTGAGAATATGTAATCCCTCCAGTGATAGCAGCCAGTCACTGGAGTCAGTGATAGCTGTCAAGACTTGGGCTTATGCTTACATTAAAAAGATGTCATTATTCACAGGATGACCTCTGTGGCTAATACTTTTTTAAGTAAATGGCATTGCCGAAAAGCTAATTTGTTACTTGTTTATTGTCTGAACTGTCCTCAGAGGTGGAAAATAAATGCAGAGATGTGCGATTTTCAAATTATTTCAATGTCTGCATTGAATGTAACCCTATGACCTTTATTATTGAATTATTATACAGGGTCTTTCAATTAACAGGTGCTGGGGTCTCTCTTTCTCTTGTTTATTTTAGGTTTAGGCCATTGTCAGGCTTTTTTTTTGCAGAAAATTTTGAATTTGATGCTTAAGTATTTGTCTAATTTATTTTTCTCAGCATGAAAGTTGTTCTCCATCCTCAGTTTAGTCTAAAAATGTCATAGGTATATATCTGAAACAAACTGATTTTACTTGTTGGGGGGGGGGGGACAGTGGTAGGCTAACAAGATTCGACACATAGTTACTCTCGTAGACAGTTGTTTTGCAGAACTAAATGCACATTCTGAAGAGGGAACATCATATACAACCATTGTTGCATATTTTTTTA
The DNA here is from genome assembly GCF_048544385.1 of Mastigoproctus giganteus. NCBI lineage: Eukaryota > Metazoa > Arthropoda > Arachnida > Uropygi > Thelyphonidae > Mastigoproctus > Mastigoproctus giganteus. Next base: position 244,391,016 of record NC_143578.1, read on the forward strand.
TTCAATTAAAATTTGTTTGTGTTTGTTTCAGAAGTACTATATTTCAGTCTAAAAATATCACTAGTGATATTTTTAGACTGAAACTGAGGACTAGAAACACTCTCCCATTGATTCAAAAGCAGTTGATTAGGGAAAATTTAAATTTAGAAATTATAAAACCTAAATGTCCAATATAAAACCTATTTAGTCCAATTATAATATCAAATTCAAAAATTTCAGCCCAAACATTATGAATAGCCTTTGACTGTTGCAAAATATGTACAATTACAAGAATTTTGCTATAGCATCCTAAAACAGCATGTTTCTTAATGTTACCCAAACTGATGCTATGATTTGATATGATTGAATGGTTCATCGATAATCAAACTTTGGTGGATACTGTGATGCCAGGAAATTGTTAGGGGAACTTTGGAGTGCTTATGTTTCTCTGTTGTGATCTCCACAATTACAATACATAATTAGATATTAAAAGGAAAAAATATTAAGTATGAATAGTAATAATTTAGAATTTATGAATAAAGTATGATGTAATATGCTATAATTTCAAACTGAGAATGAATATATTCAGTTTTGAAATAATAGCATATCATTGACCTTAATCATGCCTGTAGTGCAAGCAGCAGCCACATGAAATTTTCTTGAGCATAATTAGTTGGACGAGGAGGCATTATATGATTATTCATCTTATAGGGACAAACTGCAGTAAATCACACTACTTGACCACTTGTGAAAAATTAATCTGTTTTATTGAAAATGTTGCAGTCTAATTGACTACGCTGGGTTGAAACACCTAAGCAGTTTGGCATGTTTAAATAGCCAGTTCTCTACAGTTAGGTTTCAAAAATACAGTAAGGGCTAATTCCCAGTATTGATGGATTTATGAGATTCTACTGTGTGTTGTGTGAATATATAAAAATTAAGATAGAAGTAAATAATATGGGCAAACAACTGCAAAATGGAAATAATATAGTATTGTAGTATAGAAATTGTGAAATAATATTATTTAGAAGTAAAAGTGCAAAAGACAAAATATTTTAAAACCTAAAGGGACAAATTTAGAAGCCACTGACATGACTGCTAAAAATCTGAGAGTGAAAGAGTGAAATATCACAAAATGTCATCAATGATACTGTACTTTTAAAATATGGGAATCCAAAGCAGTGGGAACAGAAATTGTAAAAACTAATAGATTATACTGTACAAAAAAAATTAAAAAAAAAATTAATGGTGCCCAACATGATTAAAAGATCAAAAGTAAAGAATTTAGTTAGATGTATAGAGATGTTGGGATGACAAAACATTGAATTAAACCGAGATCTATTAGGTAAAATATTATAATAACAATCCAAAAGTACAAAAATAGAAAGAAGAGAATATACAATGTAAAAAATATTTAAATTAATAATGCTCAGCATGGCTAAAAGACCAAAAGTAAGGAATTTAGTTGGTCACAGAGATATTGGGGCGTTAAAGCATCAAAGTAAGCCATGGTTTAAAAAAAAAAAGTGAAATATCATAATAATCCAACAGTAATTCAAAAAAGAGAAATGTCAGTCATGAATGTAATCTCCTTAAAAAGGAATGCAAGAAACACACTGATAAACAATATTTTGATAGCGAGGCAACTAAGAATCTAAGTAACTTGTCTGAATGGCTGCAACTTTGATACTGCTAAAATACTAAAAAAAAAGGGAAAGATATCAAAACAAAAACCTAACCAAGAACTCACCACAACTGCCAGAGTGCAAACTGTAAGTGCACATAGATTTATATATCTTGTATATGAATACTACTGTGTACTAAGAACTGAAAAGCAATTCTGTAAACGTAAGGGGTATGGCAGTAGCAAAGATATTTCAAAGCAACTTTTCAAATGCTATCATACATACACTGAGTGATCACTGAATTATGACCACCCCTATGGAAAATGAATACGACCTGTTGACCACGTGAGGTATGGGAGTGCGGAGTTGGTTGACCTACGTAGCGTAGATAAGGTGTCACTGGTTCAGTAGGTAGCAAAATTCTGAGCATGATGGGTAAAAGAAAGGATTTATCGGACTTTGATAAAGGACAAATTGTGGGTGCTCGACGAGCTGGTGCCTTGATTTCCCAAACGGCTGAACTGGTGTGGTGTTCGAGAGCTGCCATAGTTAAAGTGTACCAGGACTGACATCAAAATGGTCAAACAACGACCCGATAGCAAAACTGCAAAGGTCAGGAAAAGGTTGATGTTAGAGGTGAGCGACAGGTCCGACAACTCATAAAGGTGAACAGGCACAGCACTGTTGAAGAGTTTACTACCTAATACAACATGGGCCAACCCAGAACAATATCTGGCATGAATGCATTGCACGCTCGCACTGGTATGGGCTATACCGGCAGATGACCCCTACAGCATACTCTCCTAACCGAGGTTCATCGGCGTAAAAGACTTGCTTGGTGCAAAGAGCATGCAACTTGGATGTTAGAAGACTGGAAGAAGGTGTGCTGGTCGGATGAGTCATGTTATTTACTCCACACCATGGATGGTCGTGTACGGATTTGGGCTCTTGATTGATCATGCATGGTATCAAAAGTGCAGATCGGTGGAGGCGGTAGTATAGTGTGGGGCATGTTTCACTGGCAGGAAATTGGACTCCTGGGGCATGTGGAACAACGTTGTTATGGGCCTATATGAGAGTTTGAAGGATAGGGTGGATGCCCTCGAAAGATCTAAATTGAGGGGCCCATCAAGCTCTCAGCTGCCCACATCAACGCCAGAGCTTGCACTTGGTCATCACGCAACACAGCAGCAACCCCCAAAGCAGAATGCGCTGGTCCCACAGGAACTAGTAGTTGTTGGTGACTCTATTGTCAGGGAAATGGGAAATATGCTTTGTAAAAAGGATAGGTGGAACAGGTCCAGGGTATGTCTGCCAGGGGCAAAGGTTGATGACGTTGTAGAGCGGATCTCATCTTTTAAGGGCACAAAAGGTGATATAGTTGTACATGTTGGCACTAATGATATTAGGAGTAGGAGACCGGCAGAATTACTTAACAAGTACAGGTCACTGTTGAACAAAAGCCGAGAATTAGGGTTGAATTTGAAAGTGTCTGCAATTCTGCCCAGACACGATAGAAGGGAGTATATGATGAGAGTCTTGTCAATCAATTCGGCCCTGGAAAGAATGTGCAAGGCTCAAGGGGTAGAATTTTTTTCAGCCTGGACTGTACTTGTTAACAGGAGAGACTGCTTCTATAGGGATGGGATACACTTAAATAGAAAGGGTGAAAGAATATTTGCTGATGCTAGCGAGGCAGTGTTAGGTGGGTTGGAAAACTGATAGCTTGGGGGGATACAAGGACTAATAGTTTAACAGTAGCCGTAGGCAGAGGTGAAGGTGACTCTTGCACAACTTCTATTAGAATAAGTAGCGACCTGGGGTGTTGGGGGTTTCAGGGACGGATGACAGTCATCCTGAAATAGGTGGGTATATGGGATGTGTTAGGATAACTAGGAATAGGAGTAGGAGCATGTATACCAATGCTATAAGTATAGTAAATAAATTTGATGAATTTGAAGTGCTGGTCAAGATATCAAAGGTGGATATTGTTGGGATAGCAGAAACGTGGTGTCACACAGATATAAGGAATGCTGAACTGGAATTTGGGGAGTACAATGTGTACAGAAAGGATAGACAGGATAGAAAGGGAGGAAGTGTTATGCTGTTAATTAAGAAAAACATAAAATCAAAAGAAGTGCATCCAGTTGATATAGATGAACAGTGCACTGTTGAGTCAGTTTGGTCTGACATAAGCACTGCGAAAGCAAAAATAAGAGTAGGAGTGTGTTATAGGCTTAATGACTCGAATGAATACAATGAACAATTGTACAGAGAAATAGAGTGGGCTAGTAAATCAGAATGTCTTATAATGGGGAATTTTAACTTCCCAGATATTGACTGGAACTTGTGGGTTGGTCACTCGCACACTAGTCAGACTTTTGTGGATTTATTGGATGATTGTTTTCTGCAGCAGCATGTTCGAGAGGCAACCAGAGAAAGTAATACTCTTGATCTGGTTATCAGCAGCGATCATTCGTGTATTAAGAATTTGCAGATAAAGGAACCACTAGGTGGCAGTGATCACAGTGTACTGATGTGGGATTTACTTAAAGATTTAATTACCATCAGGGGTAAAGGAAAGGATTTTTGCTTCTGTAAAGGTGAGTACAGTGGTCTCCGACAGTTTTTAAATTCTGTACAGTGGGATCAACTGACGATGTTACCAACAGTAAATTCTAAGTGGGAAGCATTCAAGGAATTAATTGTGGATGCTACTAAAAGTTTCATACCTAATTAAGAAATATTGTTCAGGGTTTAGGCCTAAATGGTTATCTAATGAACTAATGAGACTCGTAACAGAGAAGAAAAGCCGACCGGGCTAGCCGGGTGGGTAAAGTGCCTGCCTGGCAACCCAAAGGTCGCGGGTTCGATTTCCGCCTCGGGCTTGGATCAAAGTAGTGCAAAGACCTGGGGAGGTGCATTATGGCCACAGAAGCCTATGCGCCAACAACTACCAAAAAAAAAAAAAAAAAAAAAACAGAGAAGAAAAATGCATGGGATGCATATAAATTATCAAGCGACTCAGAAGCCTATGGCAGATATAAGCTAGTCTGTAATCAGGTCACAAAGGAGATTAGGCAGGCGAAGGCAGATTACGAGAAATCCTTGGCAAAAGATGCTAAGAAAAACAGCAAGGATCTCTTTACTTATATAAACTCTAAAAGGAAGGGGATGAATATGATTGGTCCACTTGACATCGATGGTTCGACTGTTGATGATCCTGCTCAGATAGCAAACAAACTGAATGAGTATTTTGCATCTACATTCACACGTGAGGAATTATTACAGTTTGAAAATGGAAGAAGGTTATCATGTAGCAGTGTGCTTAATGATTTTGTAATAACTGAGAGCAAAGTGGAGGAGAAATTGTTGAAGTTAAACATAAGGAAGGCACCTGGGGTGGATGGGATCTATCCAGTTATTTTAAAGGAGGCGGCAAAGCAACTAAGCAAACCCTTAGCCATAATTATGAGAGCATCCTTGGACTCAGGGGAGCTTCCCACGGACTGGAGATGTGCAAATGTATCCCCAATTCACAAAGGGGGATCGAAGGGTGACACGAGTAATTACAGACCAGTTAGTTTAACTTCTGTTCCGGGTAAAATAATGGAGTCACTGGTTAAAGATGAATTGCAGGATCATCTAGACAAGACTGCAGCAAAAATTCAGACACAGCATGCGTTTGTTAAGGGGAAGTCTTGTCTGACAAATTTGATAGGATATTATGATGTGGTTACAAAGGAACTGGATGCAAAAAAATAATTTTGATATCATATATTTGGATTTCAGGAAAGCTTTTGATGCTGTTGCGCATGGAAGACTATTGTACAAATTGGAGCAGAATGGTATTAAGGGTAAGTTGCTGCATTCGATAAAAGGATGGTTAAGTGGGAGAAGACAGAGGGTGGTAATCAATGGGTGCTGCTCTTCGTGGACTAATGTTATTAGTGGAGTCTCACAGGGTTCGGTGTTAGCTCCACTGTTTTGTATATTGATCAATGATATTGATGAAGGTATATCAGGCTTAATGTCGAAGTTTGCAGATGATACAAAGGTTGGCAGGGTTGTTAATGACAGTAATGGCAGTGTGCTACTGCAACAGGATCTAGATAATTTGGGCAGATGGGCTAAGAAGTGGCAACTGAAATTTAACCTTGACAAATGCAAAGTACTGCATATGGGTAGAAGTAACCCCAGAGAAACGTACCAACTGTGTGATACTGCACTTAAGGTGGTAGAAAATGAAAAAGACCTGGGAGTAATTGTGCAGTCAGATATGAAGTTTTCTGAGCAATGCAGACATGATGCCAGGGCAGGTCATGGGGTTTTGTCAATGATATATAGGAATTTTGCTAGCAGGGAGAAGGAGGTGATTGTCCCTCTGTATAAGGCAATGGTCAGGCCACACCTTGAGTACTGCGTGCGGGTCTGGAGGCCTCATTTTAGGAAGTGTGTAGATTTATTTGAGCGTGTACAGAGAAGGGCAACAAGATTGGTGAGGGGAATGAAGGGATCCTCTTACCAAGAGAGGCTTAACTTCTGCAAATTGCAGTGGCTGGAGACTAGGCACCTACACGGTGATCTGATTGAGGTATATAAGGCCTTGAATGGGTTGAGCACACTGAATTCTGATGGGATCCTTCCACTTGTTCAGATTACGAACCTAAGGGGGCATAAATTCAAATTAAGAAAAGACAGATGTAGAATAGATGTGCGGAAATTTGCCTTTAGTCAGCGGGTGGTTAATTGCTGGAACAAACTTCCATCTGTCGTTGTGGAAGTTGACAGGTTAAATAAATTTAAGGAGGAACTGGACAGGCATTTGGAGGGAATGGTGTGATATTTTTTATTTATTTATTTTTTTTTTGGCTGATGCTGCATAAGCTCATACACTTGCTTTCTTGCATCACATGCCACTACTACTATTACTATTATTACTATTACGTATCAGTGTTCTCCGCTATCTTCAACTACTTGCTGATCATGTACACTCTGCTATGTTACTTTTTCTTGAATGGTGATGGTGTCTTCCAAGATGACAATGTGCCAAGCCATCGGGCACTTGTTGTGCAGGAATGGTTTGAGGAACACAGTTCTAACTTCCAGCATATCGATTGGCCTCCGAACTCCCCCATTATCAATCCCATAGAGCACTTGTGGGACACTATGGAAAGGTATACCCGGCATCTGGATACCCCAATCACCTCCATACCTGCATTGCTGACCACATTACACACAGCTTGGTTGGCCATACCTCCTGAACGCTTCTGACATCTTGTTGAATCAATGCCACATTGGATAGCTGCTGTGCTGAGGGCAAAAGGAGGACCTACGAAGTATTAGGTAGGTGGTTATAATTCAGTGATCACTCAGTGTATATCTCAAAAAAGAAGGATAATTAAGTTAGACACAGTCAACTTGGCGACAAAAATTATTTTGAAAAGGAAATTATATACATGTTTTCATTTAGGTTATTATAAATTTGTTAAGTCAAATATATTAGCATAATATGTTTTTTATTAAGAACACACACATGTTTATTAGAAGAGAATTTATTGCATAGTTAAGTATACATCTTTGAATTTTTTTAACAATCCTAAAACTTTAATAAGAGCACCGGCCAATCCAGAATCTTTTTTTTTTTTTTTGGAGCATTAGCAACTAAGGCCATATTGCCGCAGGGATATGCGGTGGTTATTCCCTGACCTTTACGCATCCTCCGTATTTGGTGGTCACGGGCTCGAACCCTGGTCTAATCAAGAAACGTGTGCTACGCACTGCCGCTCCTGCCCACCTGGCTACGGAGGCACCTCCAGAATCTTGTGAGACAACAATTATATCTGAATAGTATTCCTGTTATGAGTGCAGTCCAACAAATTTTGAGCATTTTCTTCTAGCAGATTCAGGAAGAGACCAGTCCAACCTGCAGTGCATCCTGGTATTTCGTAGGGAATATCACTCAACATGGAGTGAACTATGAAGGAATTATTTATGGATGGCACTTTTTTGCTTTATCCTCTTTTTTTTTTCTAAAATTTTCATACTAGCTAGAAAAGATGGAGGTGCAGTTTTTCCTATATTGTTTTGTTTTCTGCCAGATAAGAGCTGAAATATATATAAAATTATTTAATATGATATGTAAACTATGGCCTCAACTGAATCCAGAGAGCATAAATGTGGATTACAAACTTGCAGTCCATCAAGATATCTGTGCAGTGTTTCTAAAAGTAAACATTAACAGTTGCTTATTTCACTTAATTAAAAATCTTCAGAAACACTTGCCATCATGCCATCTTTTAGGAAGATACAATACGGATGTTAATTTTGCATTACATTCAAAAATGATCACGTCTATTGCATTTGTTTCCCCTAGAAGGCATTATTCATGCAATTAACAGTGTAGAAAATTATATACCAGAAGAGTTAGAACCAATTTTAGAATGGTTTTACCAATATGTATATAGGACGTCCCAGAAACAATGGTACCAGAGCTGCAACAACATTTCCCTGTAATATTTGGCCCATATACCAACAAACATTAAGCGAAAGTGATAGAATAAACAATTTTTCTGGAGCTTGCCATTGCAAACTACAGTTAGCTTTTTTGTAGTAGTATTGCTCACCCTACTTTGTTGACTTTTATAGATGAATTAAGGAAAATTCAAATAACTTACAATATAGATTTCGAAAGAATTATTGCCGGACATAATTCATGGATATGAACACACTATCAAGAAGCTGACCGCATCACATTTTAAATAAGATCATTTACTGAAATTGGCAAAATATAATAGAATATCTTTGTGGTATATCCTACAACTACAATATGGATTAAAAAAGTAAAGGATCTGAAGTTTTTTAATTTATTTTCCAGGATTATATAAAAAATGAAAGATGTATACTTAACTATGCAATAAATTCTTTTCTAATAAACATGTATGTTCTTAATAAATAACATATTGCACTAATATATTTGACAACAAATTTCCATTAATAAATTTATATAACCCTAAATGAAAATGTATATAATTTTCTTTTCAAAATAATAATGTCGCCGAGTTGTCATGTACCCAATTAAGTGAACAGCATATGTAGATATGTGTTATTTAACATGTAATAACATGGCATCTTGGCTGTTAAGTACAGCAGACTCTTGATTTACCAGGATCGGTTTAACCAGGAAGCAGATTAACTGGGACACTTCAAGACTCCAAATTAAAAACAAAACAAACCAGAAATCATAAAATTCAAGTAATAACAAGAATAGGTATAAAAAGATTACTTGTAAGTCGTAAATAAGCAACAAGAAGTGCTGTTATAAAGTTGTCATTGGGGAGATTATTATCTTGCAGTCCCCACTGTTTTCGCACCTGACGCTAAAAAAAAAAAAACTAATAAAAAAAAACAAACAAAACAAATGTTTAGTTTGTTTTAGTGTGTCGCTTCAGTTGTGTTCTGTTGCTCCGCAAAGAGAATTTTATTTCGTTATTTATGTCAGGGATAATGAAAAAATTTTTTTTTTTTTTGTTTAGAAATTATAAAAAATGATGGGTAAATGTAAATGAGTTGCACTTTCAATTAAGCAAAAACCCTGGAATACCCTAGAACAGTGTTTCTCAAAGGGTGTGCCGCGTCACATTAGTGTGCCGCAAAATTTTCCAAGTGTGCCGCGAAATCTAGAAATTTCTTCTTCTATGACTACGTAGGTGTGCCGCGAAATTTTTCTTCTTTGGAAAATGTGCCACGAGAGTAAAAAGATTGAGAAACACTGCCCTAGAAGTATATCATCATTACTAGAAACATTTTAACTCTGGAAAAACTACCAATGGAGGGACTAGATGCGCCGAAAGTTGGAAATGTGATCACTCGCCCTTGGATGATATGACCGAGAATAAATAGGGAAGAATCAAGTCTCAAGTGCTAATTGACTCAGTTGGACTCTCTGGGGAGATTCTTCTCAGCAAATACTGTTAAGTTATTTAATAATTTAAACATAGATCCAGAGAAACTATGTGCGCACAAAATGTATAGGACAAAAATCTTTCATAATGTGTACCGGCAGGTATAAATATAATAAGAACACTAATTTAATAATTTATATAATAATATTTAGCTTTTATCAATTATTTAGTAATTAATTAAAACTACTTAGTAATTAATTTATTAACCACATGCTCTGTGTGTTTTTCATCTCCAAATTTTGTAAATAAGTTCATGTAAATATGCTTGTAAATACTGAAATAATTAAGTTCATGTAAATATGCTTGTAAATACTGAAATAATTAAGTTCATGTAAATATGCTTGTAAATACTGAAATAATTAAGTTCATGTAAATATGCTTGTAAATACTGAAATAATATAACCACACCCTCTAGCTACATGCTGTTAATGGGTGTCTCAAAAGAGAAATAAACAGATAATAATAAAAAACTTGAAATTATTCAAAAGTTTGAAAACAGTACATCTGTTAAATCTTTAATGAAACATTATAATATTGGTGACCAAACCATATGCAAAATTGTAAATAATAAAGGGAAGCATTGTATTGGATGTGCGAGTAGTGTATGGTAAGTTTTTTTTTTATTTATCGCCATATTTTTTATGTAGGTTGCTGAACATTTTTGGATACAGTAAGACCCCAACTTACATAACTTCGAACTTACTTTAATTTTTTTCACTGAATTTTTTTTCTTTTTCAGGATTGTAAAATTTAAAACAGTAAAATAATAATAATAAGCATTCAATAAAGATGATCATGGCATGCACAAATTACACAAGCGAGATATGGAATAACAAGCTTAAAAAAGGAATGAAGGAATTTTAAGATTTTTTAAATTTATTTAGGTTTTTTTTATATGATTAAAGATTTCAGTGAAAGGGACACACATTTCACCATAATAATATAAAATCCCACCAAATTCCAGTTATTGGTATTATTGCAAATGCAATACGATCAAGTTTACTAGCTGTTTATAATGAATTGCACTAACAGTAAAGCCCAATAACCTGGAAAGTGCAAATTGTTTTTATTGTTTTATTGTAGCGACTTCCAGAAATGTGTTTTAGTAAAAATGTGAGCTCGTGTGGGGTGATAATAGCGAGTTTTTGCCTTAAAGAAAATTTTCTTGACAAAAATTTCATTTTGACTGTTATTATCGTGCCAACTAAGAGAATAAGTGTCAGCGGTACTAGTAAATCTATCAAAAAAAAAGGAAAGCGATTGATTCGGATCAGAAAATTAAAATAAGGATGTTTGAAAATGGTCAAACATTAACAAGTATCATGCAGAAATCAGATTTGTCAGTATGAACAGTGAACACAATGATAAAGGACAAAGACAGAATACGAGAAGCGGTGAATGGATCGGCACCAATGAAGTCAACTGTGATAACCAAGGCTACAAAATACATATCAGTTTTTACTATATAATTTCTTCCTTTTATGTTTTATTTTCTTATGTGCCACTCCAACTACTTCACCGCTGTCCCCAGATAAAGTTTTTAATCGAACTAATTAAAAATATGTAACTATTTTTCTATATAAAAAATATAACTAACTAATTGAAAAATATATAACTATTTTTCTTCATTCTTCTGAAGATATTATGTGGTTTTTGTAATTTTGGCACATCAGGGATATAGCAGCAATATTTTAAGTCATTCCCGAGTTACTTAAAACTTGACTTATGTTGTTGTTGTTGTTTGGTTTTTAGGAGCATTAGCAACTAAGGCCATATTGCTCCGGGAATATGCGGTGGTCATTCCCTGACCTTTCCGCATCCTCCGTATTTGGTGGTGACGGGCTCGAACCCCGGTCTAATCAAGAAGCGTGTGCTACGCACTGCTGCTCCTTCCCACCTGGCTACGGAGGCGCCTTTGACTTATGTAAGAAGTCCTGGAACGTATGTTGGGGACTTACTGTATTTTTGGATTAACTGTATTTTTACTGTATTTTTGGATTTTTTTTTTTTTTTTTTTTTTTTTTTACCATCTATCCTGGAAAATTGAGAGTATTGTATTTATATTTTTCTTTTCAGTTTACCTTCATATGTACTTAGTTATTCTTATTTTGTGAGATGTATATATATTTAATTGATTTATGTTAATATTTAATGTTATTACATTTATATTGTATTGCTTATTTGTTGTAAGTAATATTTTCTCAATTGTGCATGGTATGCAATAAAACAAACAAGGGCTATCTCTGCTGTCTGCATAGTTTTGTTTAGATTACTATGCTTACACTTATTAGGAATGCAGGCATATGCCATTCAAAATGTAGTTAGACCATTTAGTATGGATTCATTATAGTGACAGTAATGTTCATGTGGAATCATCAGCATGAAGATTGAATAGCATCCCTCAGTTTCTAGATAGAGTAAACGGACACTGAGCCCCTGATTTGTATTTTAGCATTTGCCAATCCAATGCCCTATTGGGTTGAGATGAGGTTGTATTGTAGGTGGAGAAAGTGGAAGGGATCACTGTCTGATTTTTGGAATTCTGTGTACTGATTTAGTACACAGAATTCCAAATGACAGCTTATGAGGTTTCATCAATGATATACAGGAATTTTTCCAAGGAAGTGATTATATGGGTTAATCCCATTGTAAGACAATGGTTAGGCCACATATCAAGCACTGCATACAGATCTAGAAGCCTCATTTTAAGAAGGTGTGGATCTCTTGGAAGGAACAGGTGCAGGGAAGATCAACAAGATTAGTCAAGGACACAATGGGATACTCTTACCACAAAAGACTTCAGTTTTGCAAATTGCAGAGCTTGAAAAATAGATGCCTGTGAAGTGATCTGATTGAGATGTCTAAGGCTTTTAAATGAATTGCACAAGCTCAATGTTGATGGAATCCTTCCTCTTGCTCAGAATACACAAATGAGAGAGCATAAATTTAAATTGAGGAAGGTGCCCTGCGGGATAGATGTGTGGAAGTTTGCCTTCAGCTAGCATGTGGGTGATTGTTGGAACAAACTTCCATCTGTTGTTGTGGAAATGGATAGTTTGAATAAATTCAAGAATTAGGCAAATTACGACAGATGAGGTGAGTATTTTTTTATTTTTTGGCAGATGCTATAAAAAGCTTGCTTTCTTGCATCATTTGCTGCTACTAATTGCAACTAATAATAATGTCCCTCTCTAACTCAGTTACAAATGATATGTCAATATTAGTATTGGCAAAATGAAGGAAGCATTATTTTTCTAATTTAGTTTATTTAGTTACCTTATATTTAACTTTCAACTATGAGAGTCATTCTGTGGGCATTTCAATTAGAATTGAAATGCCCACAGAATGACTCTCATAATTGAGAAAGGTATTCCTACTGTTTCAAAGATTATATCGTAGCTGAAGCTGTCACAAATAAATTTTATTTTACTTTATTTTATTTTATTTACTTTATATTTTACTTTATTTTATTTATATATAGTCCATTACAACAGAGTGTCAGGTTTGACTCCTATCCTGGCGAGGATGAGCATAGGCTTATTTCTCGATTCACAGCTCAGCTACTAGATTCTGGACCACCTGTAAGTAGGCGTTTAAGAGAAGTGATTTTATTTTCACATTATTTATTAAATAAAACTTGTATCATTGCAATAACTGTCAAAAAGCCATAACTGGAAATTCATATTCAACTTAAAAATAATTTCTTTAGAATTGTCAGCAAAATAGAAAAAAAAAAAAAAAAACCAGCTAAGGACAAAATAATTATTTTGTTTTATTAAGAGGATAACAAATTACTTTTATGACTGTGTTCACTAAACAAATGGAATTTTGTGATACCTATGATATCTTGCATTCCAATTAAAAGAGAAGTGAATAGTTATCTAACAATCAAATTAATCCTTAGCATATAGATACTATTCAAAGTGATCAAAATATTAGCACTCTGTGATGTAACATGCCTCTATCATTATAATATAGGAGTTGAGGGCAAACTTCCATGTGAAGGTAACATGATATACTAAGAATGCCACAGCATGGACTTGCTATTTGTGAATAAGAAATAATTTATTTAATAGTGCTTGCTGCTTTTTGATACAGGTGAATAATACTAAGCAAATAAACATCAGTAAAAATCTTAAATAAAATATCTATATAATATTGGTGTGTAGATACACCATAGACAACTCTTAAGAAACTACAAAGTAGTTGTTGTAGGCATCATTTGCTCTTTCTCATATTGTGCTCTGCCTTCACGACGAGTTGCCGGCCGGCGCCTCCGTAGCCAGGTGGGAAGGAGCAGCAGTGCGTAGCACATGCTTCTTGATTAGACCGGGGTTCAAGCCTGTCACCACCAAATACGGAGGATGCGGAAAGATCAGGGAATGACCACCGCATATCCCGGAGCAATATGGCCTTAGTTGCTAATGCTCCTAAAATCCAAATAACAAACATAACAAACACGATGAGTTGCCATGATATTGCACTACCTCGAATAGGTAACGCTTCACTAATAGAGAAGGCTATTGTTACTTATTCTCAGTGAGTACCACCACCCAGACATGTTTCAGGGCTATTGGCCTATCATCAGTGGGTGGGCAGGTACCCTGGTATTGCAGACATGACGACCCAGTTGTGAAGATAATCACACAATATGAGAGATGCCAAAAGGTGTATATGACAATATTTAAAATAACTAAATGCATAAGGCATAATACATTAACAGTTTAATATCTATATAATATTGGTGTGTAGATACACCATAGACAACTCTTAAGAAACTGCAAAGTAGTTGTTGTAGGCATCATTTTCTCTTTCTCATATTGTGCTCTGCCTTCACGACGAGTTGCCATGATATTGCACTACCTCGAATAAGTAACATTTCACTAATAGAGTCTGCAATACAAGTCTGCAATACCAGGGTACCTGCCCACCCACTGATGATAGGCCAATAGCCTTGAAACATGTCTGGGTTGTGGTACTCACTGAGAATAAGTAACAATAGCCTTCTCTATTAGTGAAGCGTTACCTATTCGAGGTAGTGCAATATCATGGCAACTCGTCGTAAGGCAGAGCACAATATGAGAAAGAACAAATGATGCCTACAACAACTACTTTGTAGTTTCTTAAGAGTTGTCTATGGTGTATCTACACACCGATATTATATAGATATTAAACTCTTAATGTATTATGCCTTGTGCATTTAGTTATTTTAAATAAAATATAAAAAATAAGTAAGAGAGGGGGGGGGGAGATTATTGTATGTTTCAGTCAAAGTGTTACATCTTTCAACAGCAGATTTTAGGGGATTTTACTCTGGAAAAACTGCACAGGATGTGTAACCTCTACACAGTACCTTCATGACAGCTATAAAGGTAGAGGAAGATAGTGAATGGTCTGAGTCAAATATCTGTGGGAGCTGTACACTCATGATCCAAAACATTATGACCACCCATTTCTCCATGAGTGGATGCATTCCACATCACCTAAGGGTGATGTCACTGACCTATGCAGCATATGTTGTAACAGCATGGGTAGTGCCTGTCAGTTCATCAGAACAAAGCCTGTGCAATGGAGAAAGGGAACCACCTGAGTTTGAATGGGGAATGATTTCTGTTACTACGAAGTCAAAGGACTGCTGTAGTGAAGGTGTGGTGGGAATGGTCTGAAGAGGGACATGGGACACGCAACCACCCAACCTGCCAGGATAGGGAGACCACCACTGGTTAATAGTGGAGGTGAATAGCTGTTGGGGCACATACTGTCTGGGACAACAGATGGTTCATGATCTCTCAATTAATGGCAGACTACAACCAGGGCACACAGAGAAACTTTTATGAGCATGCTGCGATCCAGTAGATGCTCTTCCGTATAGGCCTACGGAGTAGGGAACCTGTTCATCTGCCCTTGCTGTCTGACCATGATGTGGAAAACCACCGGTGGCACCTTTCACAAAACACTATGCTACTATGCTGTCTGACCACCATTGACACCTCCACCTTCAGTGAGAATGGGAGCACCATTCCTGGATATTGGATGACTGGAAAAGAGTTGCCTGGTCTGATGATTCAGTGTTCCAACTCCATGCCAGTGGACAAGTGTGTTTTGATGGTGAGCAAGTGAAAAGCTGCAAACAGGCTACATGGTCAGACAAAACAGGCCAGCAGTGGTGATATTGTGGTTTGGGGGATGTTTTCATGGACATCACTAGGTTCCGTC
Source organism: Mastigoproctus giganteus (assembly GCF_048544385.1). Taxonomy (NCBI): domain Eukaryota; kingdom Metazoa; phylum Arthropoda; class Arachnida; order Uropygi; family Thelyphonidae; genus Mastigoproctus; species Mastigoproctus giganteus. The sequence continues at coordinate 244,406,800 of NC_143578.1, forward strand.
ATCCCCATTGAACACACCATTGCCAGATCCTACCTCGGAATTGTTTTTTACCAAGTTTTGTTCTATATGACTGTGTATATAGATGGCACTGGATTCTTTCAACAAGACAGTTTCCCATGTCACAAGGTCTGCTTTGTGCAGGAATGGTTCGAGGATCATGTCCAAGCATTTTGTGTGCTCCTCTGGCCATTGAATTACCCCAACATTAGTCTCATTGAACAGTTGATGCAGTCACAAAAGAACTGGATGCAGGGAATAACTTTGATATTATATACTTGGATCTTAGAAAGGCTTTTGATACTGTTGCACATGGAAGACTGCTGCACAAATTGGAGCAGTGTGGCATTAGAGGCAAATTGCTGCTATGGATAAAGGGGTGGTTGAGGGGGAGAAGACAGAGAGTGGTAATCAATGGACACTGCTCATCATGGACTAATGTTATTAGTGGAGTCCCTCAGGGTTCAGTGTTGGGTCCATTATTGTTTTCTGTATTTATAAATGATATTGATGATGGTATATCAAGCTTAATGTCCAAGTTTGCAGACGATATGAAGATTGGCAGGGTTGTTGACAGGAAGTTGACAGGTTAAATAAATTTAAGGAGGAACTGGACAGGCATTTGGAGGGAATGGTGTGATTTTTTTTTTTTTTTTTTTTTTGGCTGATGCTGCATAAGCCCATACACTTGCTTTCTTTCATCACATGCCACTACTACTACTATGCTGCTGCAACAGGATCTGGAAAGGTTGAGCAGATGGGCTGAGAAGTGGCAAATGAAGTTTAACATTGACAAATGTAAAGTACTACATATGGGAAACAGCAACCCCAGAGCAACGTATCAACTCTGTTGTACTACACTGACAGTGGTAGAGAATAAAAGGGACCTGGGGGTGGTTGTGCAGGCAGATATGAAGTTCTCTGAGCAGTGCAGACGGGCTCAGAGAACTTCATATCTGCCTGCCTATTGTCAATGATATATAGGAATTTTTCTGGCAGGGATAAGGAGGTGATTATTCCCTTGTATAAGGCAATGGTCAGGCCACACGTAGAGTACTGTATACAGGTCTGGAGGCCTCATTTCAAGAAGGATGTAGAGCTGCTGGAACGAGTACAGAGAAGGGCAACAAGATTAGGGAACGGAATGAAGGGTTGTTCTTACGAAGAAAGGCTTAAGTTTTGCAAATTACAGTGTCTGGAGACTAGGCACCAGCGAGGTGATCTGATAGAGGTGTATAAAGCCTTGAATGGTTTGAGCATGCTCAATGCTGATGGGATCCTTCCTCTTGCTCAGAATAATCACCTGAGAGGGCATAAATTCAAATTGAGGAAAGACAGATGTAGGATAGATGTGCGGAAATTTGCCTTTAGCCAGCGGGTGGGTGGTTGGTGGAACAGACTTCCATCCCTTGTCGTGGAAGTTGATAGCCTAACTAAGTTTAAGGCTCAGCTGGACAGGTATTTCGAATGAACAGAGGGGTGAAGTGGAAGTGGTTTTTTTTTTTTTTTTTTGGCTTATGCTGCTAAGCTTGCTTTCTTGCATCAAATGCCTCTACTAATGCTAATGCTAGTTGTGGAATGGAGTGGAATGCAGCATTCACCAGTCCATGCTTTACTCTGTTGCCAAATTCTGGGACCTTCCTTCTCTTCAGCTGGTCCAGGTACTTGAGGACACCTGCAGTTTTGTGGAATTGATGCTATGTCAGATGCATATGGTTATCACGGCGAAAAATGGTGCCAACATGCTATTTGGTAGATCATGTTTTGGCTATTCTCAACAGTAACTTATGTATATTCTTCCTGTATTTTTACAGACTATGATGCTATCATGGCCTTGAGTGGAAGCTGCTTAAAGCTGATTGGCTCTGGCTTGTCTTTTTTTTTTTTTTTTTTTTTTGAATATGTAGTGTGATCTATGTAGGAAGACTAGGGATTGAATGGATAGTGCTTAGTTTAGTTGGCTGGCTGTAAGCTGTCTCCATGGAAAGGCTGCGTTGAATTCCTTGCCCACTCAAAGCTATTGGTTTGAGTGGACCAGGGTCATGAGTGAAGGTCCTGTAGCGTTCATTATGAGGTGCCTTATTGTTTCTGATATTTTTAATGATTGTGACAAAGTTACAGTCAGTCAGGGGCTTCAAGAGCAAGTATAGGCCCTGGAGTAAACAGCCTTTCAAAGCTAGCTTGCTTTTTTTTGGTTATAGCAAGTTTATGTTAAAGTTTGCTGATGATACAAAGATTGGAAGAGTGATAAAGAATAGTAACCAAGGTGTGCTATTTCAACAAAATAAAAATAAATTATTTAGTTAGTATGAAGAATGGCATTAAAAATACAATATTAATAAATGCAAGGTTTTATATTTCAATGATAGTAATCCCAGATTATCTTATAATTTGGGAGGCAACATATTAAGGTAGTTAGGAATAATTGTACAATTTTATGTGATATTCTTTTAACAGGCTGGCTTCCTGGAAAACACGTGCTGTACAGGAAGTTTGATAGTAGGGATGAGGAGGTAATTGTTCAACTATATAAAGAATTGGTTAGATCACACCTTGTGTACTGTACAGGTTTGGAGACCTCATTTCAAATGTGGATATTTTCTTTTATGTGTCACCTTAATACAAACCTTATTAGTATTAGTAGAGGCAAATGATGCAGGAAAGCAAACTTATACTGCATCAGCCCCCCCCCCCCAAAAATCCTTCCCATTTCACCCATCCATTCGATCCAGTTCTGCGCATCTATCCTACAAATGTCTTTTCTCAATTTGAATTTATATCCCCACAGGCGATTTAATCTGGGCAAGAGGAAGAATCCCATCAGCATTGAGTTGCTCAAACCAATCAAGGCCTTATAAACCTCAATCAGATAAACTCGCAGGTGCCTAGTCTCCAGACACTGTAATTTGGTTAACTTAAGCCTTTCTTTATAAGAGCAACCCTTTGTTCTATTCAACAATCTCGTTGCCCTTCTCTGTACTCATTCTGGCAGCTTTACATCCTTCCTAAAATAAGGCCTCCAGATCTGTATACAGTACTCAAGGTGTGGCCTGACCATTGTCTTATACAAGGGGATAATGACCTCCTTATCCTGGCTAGAAAAATTCCTGCATATCATTGATAAGATACCATGAGCTACTCTTGCAGACCGTCTGCACTGCTCAGAAAACTTCATATCTGACTGCACAATGCACTTATATGCATTACATGCAATAAATTATAGAAGCTATTATATAGAAATGTAATCCAGTACTCCAGAACATTTAAAAATAAAGGAATGAAAGAGAAAATAATGATGAGGAAGCCATGGCCTGTAGGTGTGTGGTCTTCCAGACTTTGGTGTGGCTTGTGAGGCAATTTCACTAATTGAAAATCACAAATATTGAACTTAGAAAAAAATTTCTAAATAATTTAACTAACAAAATTGTTATCAATCTGTGACTCTTGATAAACTGCCTTTCCTTTTGATAAACCATCTTTTGGGGACTTTGGAAGATGATGCAGTTTTATGTAAGGAATGTTTTAATAAAATAAAATAGGGACCAGTTAAATTATTATATTATGGACCAGTTAAATTATTATATTATGGACCAGTTAAATGAATCATATATCCTATATCAGTGGTGTGCAACCATTTTTGGAATGAAGGCCAATTCAAGGGGAAAAATTGTTTGCAGGTTGCATTATAAGGGATATCTAAATTTTTTTTTAAATTTACGATTAATGATCTTGAACTTGAGCATTGCTGTCAAACTAGGCAGGTACCCATATTGAGGCAGTAACTACTGTATTAAAAGGTAAAGTGCAGCCATTATCAACCCACTGCAGGATGGAAGCCTCCTCAACAATTCATGCTGAGGGAAATGGACCATAATCTGCCATGCTGGTCCAGTGCGGGTTGGCAGATCGACCATATTCAGCAGTCAGGGGCTTGAACCCCGGTCTACTCAAAGAGCTGGTGCTACTGCACTCCCGCTCCTGACCACTCAGCTACGGAGGCCTTATTATATATAAAATAAGATTCATGAAAATGTTGAAAGTGCTTACGTTTATGTCACTGTTATGTTTTTATCTTGAAACTAAACTATAACCACAAAAAATTAATACCTGATAGTGTTATTTTTATGATGAAACTTTTGTTTGAAATATACACTGATGAGCCAAAACATTATGACCACCTACCTAATATGACAAGGCATGGATGCTACAATATTTCTAAATATGTCTTGTGGTATCTGGTACCAACGCGTAACCAGCAGATCCTTTAACTCCTGTAAGATCCGTGGTTGAGATGCTGCAGATCAGAGTTGCTGTTCCAACACAAACCACAGATGCTCAATGGGAATTTGAAGGCCAAGACAATATCTGGAAGTCTTCATGTTCCGCGAACCAATCTCGAACAACCTGGACAGTGTTGCATGGTGCATTATCCTGCTGAAAGACTGCACCGCCAGAGGGGACGACTATTGCCATGAAAGGGTGTCAGCAATGATGGTTAGGTAAAATGTAAAGTGTGTTTAGGGTCTAATGGCACCAGGGGTTTCCCCCATCTCCATGTAGTTTACATTGTCATGTGTTACAGTATACTGTAAGGGCCAGAGTTTTAAAAGTGTATGGATATTGTTGGGTGTAGTGTCGTACTGTTGTTCATCTGGCCATTTAGCCGTTGGACCCCATACACATGGATGACCGGATCCAGGGTATCACAGCAGAACATTGCCCAAAGCACGACACCGCCACCAGCTTGTTTTTGTCCTACGGTGCATCCAAGCGCCATCACTTTCCCAGGTAAACAACACACATGTACCCGGCAGTTCACATGGTGCAACAGGAAACATGATTCATCGGACCAGATGACCTTCTTCCAATCATTCAAGATCCAGTTTTGATGCTCGTGTGCCCATTGTAGGCACTGTTGCCAGTGAACCGTGGTTAGCGTGGGCACTCGGAATGGCCTGCGGCTATGCAGCCCCATTTTTAGTAGGGTTTGATGTACTGTGTGTTGTGGCACATTACTCCCGGCACCAGCATTTCAATTACTGGCGAGTTGTGCCACAGTCGTCCTTCTGTTGCCACATACCATCCAGGAGAGCCTTCGCTCACCTCAAGCATGGTTGTCCAACACCTCACTGGCATTTGTGGGTTTTCCCTCCTTGGATCACTTTCGGTAGGTACTAACCATGGCTGACTGTGAGCATCCCACCAGCCGTGCCGTTTTGGATATGTTCTGACCCAGTCGTCTGGCCATTACAATTTGGTCTTTGTCAAACCCGCTTAAGTCTGCTGCCTTTCCCATCTGAAGAACAAGAGTAACACTGATTAATGGAGTTCAGTATTAGGTGTTTTTTATACCATGTCCCAATCCGTGCTTGCAGTGTAGTTCACCTGCAGTTGCTTCGATGTGCATAACAGCTTGCTGTTCATAATGTTTTGGCTCATTGGTGTATTTCCATATTAAAAATATCTGTATACAACATAGGCGCACTATAGTCCCAGAAGCTTATGCGCCATTAAACCTCCATCACACACACACATGGTAATACAACATAAAATTGTTTATTTTTATAGGAATATAATTTATTTGTCAACTTTCAATATTTTTTATTTCTTGTTCCTAAAATTAGATCACAGGCCACATTGTAAAACTAGGTGGGCCTATAATCACCTCAGAGGGCATAAATTCAAATTGAGGAAGGACGGATGTCGGATAGATGTGCGGAAATTTGCCTTTGGCCAGCGGGTGGTTGGTTGGTGGAACCGACTTCCATCACTTGTTGTTGAAGTTGATAGCCTAAACAAATTTAAAGCTCAACTGGACAGGTATTTCGAACGAACGGAGGGGTGAAATGGGAGAGGTTTTTTTTTTTTTGGCTGATGCTGAATAAGCTTGCTTTCTTGCATCATATGCTAATGCTAGTGTGGCTCATTGGCTGTGTTTTGCTCATCACATAATTAAAAAATATAGTATTTTCATAGAACCAACAAAAATTACTAAGCTGTCCTTGTTCTGTTCTATAGAACAACTTTCCCTCACATGTATTTCTAGAAAATTTCAATCTACAGAAATTTTAGTCTAATGTCAACAAGTATCTTCTGTCTTCTCAGCCCTTGATCCATGCATAGTATTAAGTATTATAGGTTGTAATACCTTTCATGTTTGGGTTTTTCATTAAAAAAAAAAACAAAACTATAATTTTAATTATTATGAAAAAGATAAAGGTGCTAGATCCTCATATACATAATGACAAATTATAGTACAAATTTCAATTTCTGCTCTTCTCTTGGATTTAAGAGGATGAATTTGAATAAATTTGCCTTTATGTGCCGCAGCCTTTGAGATATCATTAAGATCTCAATGCAGCATTCTAGCAAAAAAAGATTGCATGCCCTTATTGTAGCCTCCGTAGCCAGGTGGGCAGGAGCAGCAGTGCATAGCACATGCTTCTTGATTAGACCGGGGTTCGAGCCCGTGACCACCAAATATGGAGGATGCGGAAAGTTCAGGGAATGACCACCGCATATTCCCAGAGCAATATGGCCTTAGTTGCTAAGGCTCCTAAAAAAAAACAAATAAATAGCTCTTATTGTAGAAGTATGTATAATCTTTCCTATGCTGTTATGAGGCATTGTAACTACTACTTATAATTGTTAAATTAAAAACTAAATACAGTTTACAATGTATTAAATGCTAGATTAAAGAGAATTACTTTTGCTTCAGCATGTGTTTATATCATAAAAAATGACATTTGATACAGAATGAAACAGTAATAGTGAGATGTAAGTTGTGTTACTGCTGGTTTACTTAAGGTATTTCTATAGTTTACTCTTCTTGAGGTAAAGATCTAGTGGGCAACTGAGCAACAAACTACAGTATACTGAGGAAAGTGGGAATGGAAATTTCAGTTTCAAAACTGCTGCTACTGAGGACATGGCATAATTGAGCACAATAAGACTATAGCTGAGGTATATCTTGGCTACTGTCTTATGCATTTTTTGGCTACAATCTTGTGTTCAATAATATAATGTTTGATGTTTCTAATCATATCTGTAGAAGAAAAATAAAAATATGTAAAAATATTTATAATAAAGTTGGATTATCTTATTCTAAGAAATGTGACAGTAACTTTAACAGAAATACTGCAATAAAAGCTGATTGCAAAAGAAACATGTAATTTGCATGATGTTTAGTGTTTCCTTCTAGATAATTACATAATGGAGGAATGTAATAAAAAAAATTTCCATGTGTTACTCTTTATAACTATACAAATATTCCAGCTTAAAATCAAAGAAGAAAGTAATACAAAGAAATTTCTTTTGCAGATGAGGAGCCCTTCAGAAATTAGTTTATCAACAGATACATACAAGCAAAGAGAATTAATAGCAAAATTAGAGGCAAAAAATAGGTGAGGGAACAGTTTTTTTTCTTTCTCTCTTTGTATTATTTTATTTTTAGTGTTAACTAATTTACTAGAGTTTAGGACTAAGAGTTGTTAATGTTACTTATCTAGGGAATAATGCAGGGGTGGCCAAACACCTGCCACTTGTGGCAAGTGTTTCCTCTCAATTGGAAAAATATATAATGTTAAAAAATTATAGAACTGATTTTAAAAATGAAAATCAACAGTACAGGTTAAATTCCACTTTTATTGTCAGGAATTACGTTTCAATGTGAAGTGAAGAGTTATAGTTCTTATTTAGTGCCTCTTTAAGTGTTAGTTTGTGCAGGTAGGTGGAATACTAATGAGCTCCTCATTTCAATATGGACAGTTTGTCCATTAACCTATTATAAATTTTTTATATAAACAAAATTGTTTTCAGTTTTTTTAATATTTCAAGTGTTTAGCCGTAAAATTCTCTTATATAGCAGAAATTATTCAAATAAGTTGGCAGTAGATACAGGTTATGGGGATATATTTTTTTTGTTAGTTGTTGGTGCATCGGCTTCTGTGGCCATAATGCACCTCCCAAGGTTTTTGCACTACTCTGATCCAAGCCCGAGGCAGGATTCGAACCCGCTATCTTTGGGTTGCCAGGCAGGCACTTTACCCACCCGGCTAGCCCAGTCGGCATATATGGGGGTGTGATTGTTCCTTCCGAGGCCAACAAACTTAATGTTTTTGTATGGGATTTTTTTTAACCTCTTATAGAAAAGTGGTAACTGAATTTTTAAATTGATGTCTACAGTGATCTTTTCCTTTCTTTTTTTTTTTTTTCCCTTTACTTTTTCAAATTCAGTTTATCTTGGGTAGCTCCTTAGGTTGCATGTGACACATTTCCAACATAATATATGGCACTTGCAGGAAGGAAAAGGTTGGCCACTACAGAAATAATACAACATTTAACTTCTTCTTCTGGCATTATAACCCAGGGCGGGTCTTAGCCTTCTCAACGATGTTCCACCAATAAGCCCTCCCAGAAGTCAAATTTCTCCAACTTCTTATTCCCATGGTCTTTAAGTCCTCTTTGACATCATCCATCCATCTTTTCCACATTTTTCCTCTTGCCCTCCTACCAATAGGTTTCCATTTCATTATCTTTTTAGTTCTACTGTTATCCATTCTCATAACATGTCCCCAGGCAAGTCTCTGGCTGTTCACAAATGTGACGATGTCCGCACACTGAATAAGATTGTCAAGTTCATGGTTAATTCTGATCCTCCTGGATCCATCAATGTCTTGTATGGGCCCAAAGACTTTTCACAAAATTCTATGCTCGAACACTCTCAACAACCGCTCAGCTTTACTCTTTAATGTCCAATCTTCATATGTTACAACTGGTCTAACGAGACTTTTGTATATTCTTAATTTTAAATATCTGTTCAATACTCTGGACTTCATTAGTTTTTCATGTGCATAGAAGTATCTGTTTCCACTCAGGATACAGGACTTAATTTTATTAATAATAGCGTTGGACTGGTTTATCTGCGAACCTAGATAGGCGAAATTTTGAACATGCAAACGAGAAGCTGTTGGTTCTTAAATTTTCTGTGTTATCTGCCATTCTCTGCACGTCCATATATTTTGTTTTCACTTCATTTATCCTGTCTTCTTCTTTGTGCTTCACTATCCAGCCTGGCCACTGTTTCCTCCAGTGCTCCTTTAGTCCTACTGATAATAGCAACATCATCAGCACCCGCACTGTCTTTGTCTCCAGTCACTTCTAATTTTCTGACAAACCCCTCTAAAACCAAGTTAAATAACACAGTATAGAGTGCATCGCCCTATCTAACACCAGCATTAATGTCAAAGGGAGTAGTCAACTCATTGTCAATTCTCACCACTGTTTTAGAGCCAGCCAGGGTTGCTTTTATGAGCCTAACAATCTTTGCAGGCATGCCCAGGAGAAGGAGATGATTTATCATTTCCTCTCTGTTGAGTGAATGGAAAGCTTGCTTGAAATCTACATATAGGTTAAATAAGTGTATATTATACTCTAATGCTTTTTCCTGTATCTGCCTCAAAAGGAAAATCTGGTCAGTTGTTGAGCGATTGGGTCTGAAACTACAATGATATTCTCCAACCATTTTCTCTGAATATGGTGCCAGTCTGTTATAAATAACTCCTGACAAAACCTTGTAAGTAACACTCAATAATGTAATAGCTATATAGTTAGAGCAAAGCAGTTCATCACCCTTCTTTTGAATCGGCTGTGTGATAACAAGTGTCCATTCATCCTGGATTTTTTCCTCAGACCATATTGATAGTATCAGTTTATGTATTCTTCTCCATAGTGCCACTCCACTGTTCTTGAGCAACTGTGCAGTTATTCCATCAGCTCCTGGTGCTTTAAAGTTCTTTAAGCACTTAACTTTTCGAATTTATTCGAAACTAGGGTCTTCAATGTATGGTTCTATTGTATAGTACAATAGCTGTTTTGTTTCAGCCTTACCTCCTGTCAAAATGCTCTTAAAATACTTTTTCCACTGTTTCAGAACCTCCTTTCTCTCAGTCAGCAAGTTCCCTTCACTATCCCTATATGCAGTAACTTTTGATCGGAATTCCTGTGTAATTTCTCTAACCTTCTTATGAAACTTTCTACTTTCAACAAAATGGTGGAACATTACAACAAGAAGGAATTCTTGTTGTAATGTTCCACCATTTTGTCGGCCATCCTTCTCAAAGCTGCTCTCTTTTTCTTTCTACACATCCTAGCTGCGGAAATCTGTTTTTGCCCTTTAGTATTCACTATTTGCTCTGCTATTCCACTGTAAACATTTCACCCTGACTTGTCTCTTCAATTCTACTGCTATTTGACACTCGTCATCATACCATTCCTCATTTCTCGGCCTTGAGGTCTCACCCAAGGTTATGTGTGTTGCACCCAGAATTGCAGCCTTTATGCACGTCCACTCATCTTCAATCTTACCACTTTTTTTTCCCTGTTCCTGCAGTCTTCGGGCCAACTTTGCCTGGTACTTTGTTTCAACAAATGTGTCTTTCAATTTCTCTACATTCCACCGCTTAGTTTTCTCAGCCTTTCCTCTTGCTACTAGAGCTATTTTATACTTCAGTCTGGCTCCCACCAGAAAATGATCAGAATTGGAGCTGGTGCCCCGAAAAGAACAGACATTTTCAATTGCAGTAGACCACCTCTATACAACATTTAACTACAGAACAAAAAGAGACCTTTAGATATTGTACAGCTGATATCAAAAGTTGTTAATCTTTTGATATTAGCTGGGCTAAAGGACTTTTCAGTAGTGTAGAGGACTACAATTCAAGCAATGAAATCAGATCGTAAGATTTTCTTATAGCTATAGGATAGCCTTAAAGAACAGAAAATAAGATTAGTTATTTGCCTGATTGCTGACTTACATTTTTTTTGTCATTCTGGCAATTTCAAGATGTGTAACAACATTGAAGTCTGAACAGGTAACATTTTATTTACCTGAACTCCCCCAGTGTTATATGAGTTTGTGTGTTCATTTCTATATTAAGAATCTAAGCAACCTTGTTAAGTTGTATATAAGTTTATTTTCTATAAAATTTGCCCCTATAGGATTGAAATTTTCAGTCTGCCAAAAAGGAGTGCAGCAAATTATTACCTGCCAATTTCCATAAATTGGCCAAAATTTTCTTTAAAAGAATCTCAGCTGTTATTGATTTCCTGACTAAATATCCATTTTCTTGAAAGTATTCGTGTGTGAATGAATACTTTTGAGAGTACTATGTTTATGTGCACATATATATAAACTCTCAGAAGTACCGTATTTCCCCATGTATAAGATGCACCTTTTTTCGAAAAATTTGGGGTCTAAAAACTGGGTGCGTCTTATACAGTGGTTGTAGATTTTTTTTACTTGCATTTCCCGCTTTTTCGCGTTTGTTGTCTTTGCGCTCATTGTTTCGCACTTGTTACCAGTATATTAGGTTACATTTTGCCACTTTCTGCCCAGAAATGGCTCAGAAAAGATTTTCGTATGGTGTTGAATTCAAGTTAAAAGTGATCCAGTTTGCAAAAGTGAATGGAAATCATGCTGCTGAATGTAAATTTGGTCCTCCAACTGAGAAAACAATCCGAGACTGGCTACGGGAAGAAGAAACCCTACTGAAAATGCCACGGCAGAAGAAGGCCATGAGAGACAAGTCAGCAAAATGGCCTGATTTAGAGAGGGAATTGAAGATATGGATTGAGGAGCAAAGGGCAATTGGAATTCCTGTTTCCACAAAGATGGTTCAGCATGAGGCAAGAAGAATTGCTGATGAAAAAGAAGTTACTGGTTTCAAAGGAGGACACAATTGGTGCTTCAGGTTCATGAAATGGAATGGACTAAGCATGCGTACATGCACCAGACTTGCCCAAAAGATGCTTGAAAGCTATGAGCAGAAGGTCCTTGAATTTCATCGTTTTGTCATTCAATGTCGGAAGACACATCAGTTTGAGTTGGGACAGATTGCAAATATGGATGAAGTCACCCTTCAATTTGATGTCCCAAGTAACAGAACTGTTGATAAGAAGAGGGTGAAAATTGTAACTGTGAAGACAAGTGGCCATGAAAAGAGCCATTATACAGTTGTTCTAGCTTGTTGTGCCGACGGAACCAAGCTGCCGCCTATGCTGATTTTCGAATGCAAAACAATGCCAAAAGAAGACCTCAAGGAGTGATTGTCCACGTTCATGACAAGGGTTGGATGGATCAGGATGGGATGAAGATCTGGTTTGAGAAAGTTTGGAGCAGGAGACCAGGTGGGCTCTTACGCAAATCTACCCTATTGGTGCTTGATCAGTTCAGGGCACACATAACAAAAAACACGAAGATTGCTGCAGAGCAAAAAAAAAAACTTGCCGTCATACTTGGAGGCTTGACATCCCAGCTCCAACCACTTAATGTCAGCATTAACAAACCCTTCAAAGCTGCCATGAGAGACGAATGGAACCAATGGATGAAGTCTTCTGGGGACAATTTGACACCAGCAGGAAGAGTGAAGAAACCAACTATATGAGAAGTTTGTACCTGGGTGAAAAGATCCTGGGATAATATCAAGATTGAGATTGTTGTCAAGTCATTTAAGAAGTGTGGCATTTCAAATGCCATAGATGGAACTGAGGACGAGGCAATATATGAAGACAGTGATTCGTCATCAGACACAGATGAGGACAAGCTAATGGATGGGAGTTTTGACAGTGATGAGTTGTATGAATTTTATGATGAATAAAACTTGAGTTCAATAACTTTATGTAATACATTTTTTTTCAAATTTCAGGCCCCAAAATTAAGGTGTGTCTTATACATGGGGAAATATGGTATATATTTTTTATAGAGAGGCATATTAGAATTACCAATTCAACATTTTCTCATGACAGTATTAGTTATAGTAGAGGACTTCAACTTTTGCTCCAAAATTCAGCTAAAACATGTTTTGTATTAGTTTGAATTTGAGTATATATCTCACTTTTTCTTGCTAATATGATCTATTTGTTGATTTTATGGAAATGAGGCTTCCATAAGAATAACAAATACATCTTTGTATTATTGTTAGTGATTTCATTATTGAGAAGAAATTTGTTTCGTAGAGAGATAATGAGGGAAATTCTACATCTACGAAAGCAACAGGAACAGGAGGATGCAGCGCTGAGGTCAGAACAGAATCCTACACTTTTGGCAGAATTGAGAGCATTGAGACAGAGGAAAGAAGAATTGGAAGCTCATTTATCGAGTCTCCAGGAAAGTCGTAGAGAGTTGATGCTGCAGCTGGAAGCTCTTATGAAAATGCTAAAGGTAAATTGTTATTTTCTTTTTGTATTTCTAAGTTATCTTGTATATGAAATTAAATATTGATGATGCAGTTATTATATACATTTCTCTCTCTCACACACACACACATACACACACTGCAAGATAAAAGTTCGCATGTTACAGTATGTTTAATTTTCTTTTGTTGAGCTGAAAAATTCAAAATCAGGTTTTGAGAAGCTCAACTCCTCCATGGAGGATTTGAGCTTCCAGTAAACTTTGTTTGGATATTCAGTAATGTTCTCCAGTATACAGCTGTTATTCCTGTTACCATTAGAGTTAAATCTATTGAGTGTTGGCCAACTTGAAACAAAAAAATGAAAAAAAATAAAAAAAATACCCATTTAATATTGAATGGCTTTCTTCTTTAGCAAAATCTAGTATCCCATACTTTTGTTGTTACTATTGCTATTGGTAAACTAGTGGAATCTTATAGCTGCTATTGCTTTTAGTGAAATAGCAAAGCACTCTGTTATTAAGAGAATCAGCATAGTTCAATTATAAAAACAATCTTAGATTTAAGATTTGTAGAGCCTTAATAGCTAATTTTTTTATTTTTTCTGTTTTTAGTAAAATTCATGGAGGGGTGAATATGTGGCAAATGGAGAATGCATTTGCCACGTATTCCATGTTGCTCATCCATCAGCCATTTGTTTGACCACATCACCTGACCTCTCATTTGCCTTTTATCTTAATGCTATGTATTACACTGGAAAATTGCAAAAACACTTTGTAAAGAAGCAGGAGATGCAAGAATTGTGTGCACATTGGCTTGGAGTTAGTTTCTTTTTTTTTAATTAAGAAAAAGTTATGTACAGTATATTTATTCAAGAAAAGATGAGATTTTATCAATTCTCCGGTTAATTTTTTTTCATTTTTGACCATGTCCTAAGGGGACATGGTCAAAAATGTAAGAGTAAGATATAATAACATAAAGAATTTAAAAAAAAAATTAACTTGGTTCCAAATGCAGGGATCAGCAGCCCTTGGGCTGCTGATCCCTGCATTTGGTGATTGCTGATCCCTAACTTATTTCCAAATGCAGGGATCAGCAGCCCTTGGGCTGCTGATCCCTGCATTTGGAAATAAGTTAGCCAAAATTAGAGGCTCTGAGAATTAATGAAATTAGCTAGTTTTGCTCTTTCTTCAATAATAGTTTTTTTTTTTTTAAAAGGAAATTATGGATAACTTTTTTAAAAAATTATTTTTAATTATAGCACTGTATTAGATAATATCAAAAATTATCTTTAAAAACAAGTCTTATTATCCAAAAAAATAAAAAATTTATTTCTCAACTGTGTTAAGGAAATTTTTCTGACATCTCTATGGAAATTCACCGTTATTTTATTTAGTCTTAAGTTTTTACTCAAAATAGAAAAGAGCCTTAAACAACTTTGTATATTATATTTCTCCAATAAAAAAATAATAACTGATGATGCAAATGGGGGCTTTTTTCCCATACTTGAGGAATATAGAAATTTTTCAATTAATTCGCATAAAATTCACTAGTTTTTCTTTGTTGGTTGATGAAGTATGCCCAGCATGCCTACTTGAAGGTTAAAATGCCAATATGCCTACTGGATTTTGTAAGTAATACCACTTGGCTCTCTGGTGGTGAAAGTTGTAACTGCCTTCTTTTTTTTTTTTTGCTCATTACACATTAATATGTATATGAAAACCATACTTTTTTGATGGCACTTAATTTTTTTAGTTATTAGTTTTTAAATTGGTCAAAAACTTTTTAATGCCCTGCATATTAACCTTTTGGGAATGTTCAGAGAAGTGGCATGGCAGAGATTGGCTATGTTTTAATGCAGGAAAATGTGAGGACTTACCATTGGGGAATAGCAACACCAAAAATAATTCATGCAGTTACTGGAGGAATATCTTATATATTTGACAAGGCTGAATTAATAAAAGTAAATGAAGAAAGATTTTCGGTGCCAAAAAGAATCCATGGTGTCCTGTCAATGATTTATCAAACATTTGCTTATAGAGATGGGGATTACATATCAGACAACTGCATCTGTCATGCAGTTGTCTAAATGTTAGGTGGGTCAGAAAACTGCTAGCTTGGGGGGATTTACAGACTAATAGATTAATGGTAGACACAGGCAGATGTGAAACTGATTCTTGCATTGCTTCTATTGGAATGAGCAGCAGCCTGCAAAGTGAGGTACTGAAGATTTCAAGGGCCGCTGGGAGTCATCATGGAACAAGTTAATACATGGGTTGTGTTAGGATAACTAAGAGTAAGAATAGGTGTATGTATACTTGCATGTACACCAATGCTAGGACTATAGTAAATAAATTTGATGAATTTGAAGTGCTAGTCAAGACATCAAAAGTGGATATTGTTGGGATATCAGAGACTTTGTGCCACAGATATAAGCAGTGCAGAATTGGAATTTGGGGGGTATAATGTATACAGAAAAGATAGACACAATAGGAAGTGAGGAAGGATTATGCTGTTAGTTAAGAAACACATAAAATTTAAGGAAGTGCATTCAATTGACATTGATGGACAATGCAATGTTGAATCATTGTGGTGTGACAAACACTGGGAAATAAAAAAATGAGAGTAGGTGTGTGTTATAGGCCTAATGAATTTGGTGAATATAATGAGCAGTTGTGCAGAGAAATAGTGGGCCAGTAAATCAGAATGTCTTATAATGGGGGGATTTTAACTTTCTAGATATTGACTGGAACTTGTGGCTTGGTCACCCACACACTAGGTGGTAGATGACTTTCATCAACCGGTGAAATACCACCACTTTGCTTATTGGAGGCTTGAAGTGGTGAAACCCATGTTTAGTCTCTAGAGCAAAGTTTCCGGCATCCCCCTCCCCCCCATACTTCTCCTTCAACCCATGCACGGTACTATGTACTATAGGTTTTGATACCTTTCGTGTTTGGGGTTTTCATAAAAAAAAAAAAAAAAAAAAAACTAGTAAGACTTTTGTGGATTTATTGGATGACATGTTTTCTTCAGCAACATGTTCGAGAGGCAACCAGAGGTAGTAATACTCTTGATCTGATTATCAGCAGTGATTCTTCATGCGTTAAGAATCTGCAGTAAAGGACCACTAGGTAGCAGTAATCACAGTGTACTGATGTGGGATTTACTTAATGATGTAACTACCATCAAGGGTAAGGGGAAAGGTTTTTGCTTTTGTAAAGGCGACTACAGCAGTCTCAGAGAGTTTTTAAATTCTATTCAGTGGGATCAACTGATGATCTTACCAACAGTGAATTCTAAATTAGAAGCCTTCAGGGACTTAACCTTGCAGGCTACTAGGCTTTTCTAATACTGTTTAAGGTTTAGAATACTGTTTAAGGTTTAGGCCTAAATGGATATCAGACAGTGGCGTTAGCTACTATGTAGGCAGGCAAGGCAATTACCTCCAGGCCCGGACCCTTTAGGGGACCAGCGTCTTTGGCTGTCTCCTGTTTTTGCAATTTTCATTAATTAAGTAGGGGCCCGAACATGTTCTTTGCCTCTGGGCCCGAAAAGGGGTAGCTATGCTACTGATATCAGATGAATTAATGCGGCTTGTGGCAGATAAGAAAAATGTATGGGATGCATATAAATTATCAGGTGACACAGAAGCCTATGGCAGATATAAGCTAGTCTGTAATCAAGTCCTTAGGCAGGCAGACGCCTCCGTAGCCAGGTGGGAAGGAGCAGCAGTGTGTAGCTCACGCTTCTTGATTAGACCGGGGTTCGAGCCCGTCACCACCAAATACAGAGGATGCAGAAAGGTCAGGGAATGACCACCGCATATCCCGGAGCAATATGGCCTTAGTTGCTAATGCTCCTAAAAACCAAATAACAAATAACAAAACCTTAGGCTGGCAAAGGCATTTATGAGAAAGCTTTGGCAAAGGATGAAAAGAAAAACAGCAGAGAGTTCTTTACTTATGTAAACTCTAGAAGGAAAGGGATGAATCAGATTGGCCCACATAACATAGATGGTTTGACTATTGATGATTATGCTCAGGTAGCTGATAAATGCCATAAGTTTATCAAACTCTAACAGGGAGCTAAGTGTTTGTGAAACTGAGAGCAAAGTGAAGGAGAAATTGTTGAAGTTAAACATAAAAAAGGCACCTGGGGCAGATGGAATCTATCCAGTTATAATGAAAGGGGCAGCAGGGGAAGTAAGCAAACCCTTAGCCATAATTAAGAGAGCATCCTTAGAGTCAGGGGGCTCCCCATGGACTGGAGATGTGCAAATGTACATCTCCAGTTAACAAAGGGGGTTCAAAGAGTGGCACAAATAATTATAGACCTGTTAGTTTAACTTCTGTTCCGGAAAAAATAATGGAGTCACTGGTTAAAGAGGTGATACAGGATCACCTAGACAAGACAGCAGCAATAGTTCAGACACAGCATGGTTTTGTTAAGGGGAAGTCTTGTCTGACCAATTAGATTGGATACTGTGATGTGGTCACAAAGGAACAGAATGCTAAAAATAATTTTGATATCATATACTTGGATTTCAGGAAAGCTTTTGATACTGTTGCACATGGGAAGACTGTTGTACAAATTGGAGCCACATGGCATTAAGGGCAAGTTACTGCAATGGATAATGGGATGGTTGAGTGGGAGATGGCAGTGAGTGGTAATAAATGAACACTGCTCTACGTGGACTAATGTTATTAGCGGAGTCCCCCAGGGTTTGATGCTGGGCCCATTGTTGTTTTATGTATTTATCAATGATATCTATGAAGGTATATCAGGCTTAATGTCCAAATTTGCAGATGATACAAAGGTTGGCAGGGTTGTTAATGACACTAAAGACAGTATGCTACTGCAACAAGATCTAGAAAATTTAAGCAGATGGGCTGAGAAGTGGCAACTGAAGTTTAACATTGACAAATGCAAAGTACTGCATATTGGGTAGCAGTAACTCAAGAGAAACGAATCAACTCTGTGGTACTACATTCAGGGAGGTGGAGAATGAAAAAGACCTGGGGGTAATTGTGCAGTCAGGTATGAAGTTCAATGAGCAGTGCAGATGGGCTGCTAGAGCAGATCATGGAATTTTCCTAGCAGAGACAAGGTGATTATCCCTTTGTATAGGGCAATGGTCAGGCCACACCTTGAGTACTGTACAGGCCTCATTTTGGGAAGGATGTAGAGTTGCTAGAATGAGTACAATGAAGGGCAACAAGATTGGCGAGAGGAACAAAGGGGTGTGCTTATGAAGAAAGGCTTAAGTTCTGCAAGTTGCAGCATCTGGAGACTAGGCACGTGAGAGGTGGTCTGATTGAGGTGTATAAGGCCTTGAATGATTTGAGCAGGCTCAATGCTGACGGGATACTTCCGCTTGCTCAGACTAGGAACCTGAGGGGGCAGGGATTCAAATTGAGGAAAGACAGTTGTAGAATGAATGTGCTCAAGTTTGCCTTT
The DNA here is from genome assembly GCF_048544385.1 of Mastigoproctus giganteus. Classification (NCBI taxonomy): domain Eukaryota; kingdom Metazoa; phylum Arthropoda; class Arachnida; order Uropygi; family Thelyphonidae; genus Mastigoproctus; species Mastigoproctus giganteus. Next base: position 244,425,447 of record NC_143578.1, read on the forward strand.
AGCCAACATTTAGTTGATTGCTGGAACAGACTTCCATCTGTTGTTGTGCAAGTTGATGGCGTAAATAAATTTAAGGCTGAACTATACAAATATTTGGAGTGACCGGATGGGTTAAATGGGAAAGGTTTTTTTTTTGGCTGATGCTGTTTAATCTTGTTTTCTTGCATCATATGACTCAACTAATGCTAACTCAGCTGATGTTGAAGATGAATTCAATAGATATTTTGCATTAGTCTTTACTGATGAATGGCTCTTCATGCTGAGAAGAGGCTGTGTGAGTGAGGCCGAGCCACACGAAATTAGTGATTTTGTAACTAGATATGACCATTTATTATAAAATATTTTGAGCATAAAGGAAGTAAGGCTCGCAGAGTTGATAGCATATACCCAATAATTTTGAAGGAAGACATCATTGGAGCATATTGAACCATTGAGGTTAATTATGAGGGCATCTTTGGACTTGGGTGGGGGATTCATTTGGATTGGCGAATTGCCGATGTATCATCAATACATAAAGGCAGTTCTAGGAGTGAAGTTGGTAACACAGACTGGTTAGTCTGCCGTCAGTGGTTCGGTAAATCTTAGAGGCAATGATTAAGAGTGCAATCCAGGGACACTGACAGATAGATATAGCATTCTGAAGGATACAACATGGTTTTGTTAAGGGAAAATCATGTTTAACTAACTTAGTAGGCTATTTTGGGAAGGACAAGCTGGATGTAGATAACAATTTTGACATAGTTTATTTGGATTTTAGCAAAGCTTTAGACTTGGTCCCTCATGAGAGATTACTGTTATAAGCTGGAACTGGTTGGGATTGCTGGATTTTAGCAAAGCTTTAGACTTGGTCCCTCATGAGAGATTACTGTTATAAGCTGGAACTGGTTGGGATTGCTGGATTTTAGCAAAGCTTTAGACTTGGTCCCTCATGAGAGATTACTGTTATAAGCTGGAACTGGTTGGGATTGCTGGGTAGCTGCAAGGCAGAAGGTTGTGATGAATGGATATTCTTCATATTGCTGTAATGTGAGGTCCCCAAAGTATTGGTTTTTGGACCACTGTTGTTTCTCATTTTCATAAATGACATTGACAAAGGATAGAAGGTGTGATGTCAAAGTTTGTGGACAGTGTAAAAATTGGCAGAGTCATTAGTGATCAGTGCCAAGCAGTACTCCTTCACGATGACTTGAATAGACTTCAAAGATGGTCAGAGAAGTGGCAGCTATGTTTTAATGCAGAAAAATGCAAGGTTTTGCACTTGAGGAATAGCAACTCCAAAATAAATTATACATTTGGTGAGTTTGAATTAAAAACAGTGGAGGAAGAAAGGGATCTGGGAGTTTGATTTGGACAGATATGAAGTTTTCTGATTATTCAAAGTGTAAACATGCAGCCAGGAAAGTCCACGGTGTCCTATCAATTTATTGAATGTTATCCTGTAGTGATAGGAAGGTCATAATCCCACTGTATAAGGCAATTGTAAAACCACATTTGAAATACTGTGTTAAAGTATGGAGGCCTCATCTGAAAAAGCTTCTTGAAGGGGTCCAAAGACGTGCAACTCGAATGGGGAGATCAGCAAAAGGATGACCGTACAAAGAAAGACTCTTGATTATGTGGGCTACAGAGCTTGGCAACTGTGTGGTTCAGAGGGGACCTGATTGAGGTTTTTAAGTGTCTGAGAGGGGTTAGTAAATGAATGAAGGGGGAATTTTTGCTGTTGTAGAGAATTCCAGAACTGAAGGTCATAAATTCAAAATACAGGGTTTGGGGTTTAGATTAAATTGTAGGAAGTTTTCTTTTAGTCAGTGAGTCATTGATTGTTGGAACAAGTTGCCCTCACAGGTGGTTGAGGCTGACAGTTTGAATAAATTCAAAGGTCAACTGATGACGATTCTCTTCTATTTCTCTCTCTCTCTCTCTCAGGGTAACTCGGGAAATTTTTTTTTGGCTGGTGCATCGTAAGCCTCAGGCTTACTTGCACCATATAGGTAATAATAATAATACTAGTATATAAGAGGGGAAGCATATAATTTGTATTTTCTTATCTAATTTTTTTTCTTTTCTTCTTTTTTTTTTTTTTTTTTTTTGCCAGTGTAGCAAAAGCTTGTGGTTTCCTTGCAATATATGGCAAATATTGTTACTATACATATTTTTTTCACTTCAAATACCCTCCTTTACAGATTAATATGTATGTGAAAAAACACATTTTTTCTATGGTGATTAATTATTTAACTATTAGTTTTTACAAATGGTCAAAGCCTTTGTAATATCCTGTGTATTAACTAAGCTGGGAAAGGTTCATATAAGGGTCTAAAACTGTAGACTGTCTTTAGTATGTTACCAAACATGCAATAGCTGTAATAACATATTTTACTTGTCTGTAAATGACACCACATGCACAATATTAATGTCATGATGCACCAATTTAAATTGATGTTTGAAGTAACTATTATCCCCCCCCACCTTCCAAGTCTCACATGCAAAAGTTAATGCTAACTGGTTTTCACAAAGTTATAATATTACTTCTTAATTGTAGCTGCCATTTTTATCATTGCTTCAGCTGTGGTAAACATGTCCTTCATTTTTCCCTCTTCCTTTTTCCTCTAGTTATATAGTATTGTTATTTTAAAAAATCCTAGAATAACCTTGCCTTGAGTCAAAATTTGTTCTTCAGCATATCTGCATTAGTATTGTGGCACCTCTGTAGCCAGGTGAGCAGGAGCAGCAGCGTGTAGCACACACTTCTTGAATAGACATGGGTTGAGTCCGTGACCACCAAATATGGAGGATGCGGAAAGATCAGGGAATGACCATCGCATGTCCCCGGAGCAATATGGCCTTAGTTGTTAATGCTCCTAAAAACCAAATAACAACAACAACAGCATTAGTATTGGCAAAATGATGCAAAAAAAAAAAAAAAGAAGAAGAAGAAGAAAAATACAGTCGAACTTGGTTATAACAAGCATGGAAATAACGAGATCACGGCTGTAACAAGCAAAAAGCCATAATACATTTAATTTACACGTATTCCTATACAATCGCTCACTGTTATAACAAATGTACTACACGGATAAACCATATAAATTTTGGTAATTATGCAAACATTCTTAATTGCTTGGGTAATCAAAAAAACTCAATTCTTGGAATAGACGAAAATGAAAAGGGTACTTAGCTTTATGACCACCTGCATCGGATTAGTGGGCGGTTTATGACCTTGTCCTTCCGGGGACAGGGGCTATACAATAGTTCATTGGCATTCCACTTGTTGCATTACCGTATTTACAGATTGTCTTGTATTCACTGAACCATAAATTTATTTTGGGACTTTTAAGAATTTTGGAAATGGGAGTTATAAGAACTTTGTATGCATTTTGGGACTTTTTAGAATGTTGTATGCATTTCGGGAATTTTTAGAACGTTGTATGCATTGCAGGATGTCTAAGAACTTTGTATGCAGATCACTTTATCATCCTTAAAGTAAAATCAGTTAGAAATGAAACCTTCCTTCGGGAACATGTCTACTAACAAAAGAAAGTGTCTCTCGATTCCTGAAAAAGTGAAAATTATTTGTGAGTTAATGTGGTGCAAAAAATGTTGAAGTGCACAAAAAGTTTTCTTTGTCCTCTTCAAGTGTATTGACATTGTGGAAGAATAAAGATGTTTACATATAGGCACTGGAAAAGAACATAACCAAAAAAAAAAAAAAAAAAAAAAATTAGAAAGTGCGAGTTTACAGATGTCAATGAAGCATTACTTCAATGGTTCACCACACAAAGAAGTGCTGGATTTTCAATACAGAGTCCGATCTTGAAGGCTCAAGTGGAAAAATTTGCTAAAACAACTTGGACGCGAGGATTTTGTATGTAACAACAGTTGGCTAGATCGATTTAAAAACTGACATAACATTGTTTATGCAAACATTAGTGGAGAATCTTGATCTGTAGATCCAATAATGGCAGATGAATGGATTGACCATGTTTAGGCAGAAATCAGGATGCACAAATATGACAGGAACTGATAAAAAAAAAAATTGTTTGTTATCGGAAAATCATTAAAACCTCAGTGTTTCAAAAATGTAAGGAAGCATCCTGTGGATTACTCTACAAATAAGAAAGCTTGGATGATTTCAGATATTTTTTGGCAATATTTAGTTTGGAATAAGGAGCTATTCAAAAATAAGAAAAATATTTTGTTGTTAGTTGATAACTGTCCTGCACATCCCCAGATTCAAAATTTGTCCAACATTAAGCTAGTGTTTTGGCCTCCCAGTGCGACATCAATTTTACAACCAATGGACATAGGTGTAATAAACCAGCCACTAATCCGATGCAGGTGGTCAAAAAGTAAGTACCCTTTTCATTTTCGTCTATTCCAAGAATTGAGTTTTTTCGATTACTCAAGCAATTAAGAATGTTTGCATAATTATTATAATTTGTACGGTATATCCATGTAGTACACTCGTTATAACAGCGAGCGATTGTATGGGAATACGTGTAAATTAAAATCATTATGGCTTTTTGTTTGTTACAGCCATGATCTTGTTATTTCCATGCTTGTTATAACCAAGTTCGACTGTATTTTTCTT